>NC_141697.1:1125472023-1126092088 GCF_964263255.1 Lissotriton vulgaris
AAATTACACTCATTTGAGCATAGCTGCTAATGTTTCTGATTGCTTATGGGTGAAATTTCATAGATTCATTGGATTTACGAAACGAAAGACATTTAACAAGTAAATGTATGACAGGCAGAGCTACACTTTCTTGCGGCCAAAATTATGCAATGAAGTCCATGAAAACAGACACATTTCGGAAATCACACTGATTTGAGCAATAAGAAATTCCAACTCAGTAGCATGTGCTTTTAAAGCAATTATTTAATTTTTAAATAATCAGCACCCACCACCCCAACCTCCGCTTCAGGTGTGGCTGAACCACAAAAACCAAAGAGTTCTCTGTGACAAAAGAATTAACCCACTGAGCTATCTACATATAACACAGTTCATTACAATACAATATGCTGGTAACTTTATTTGCAGTATGCATATAAACTCTATGCTCTACTTAATAGTGAGTGAAAACAGCCATGAGCCAAAAGTCTGACACAGACAGCTCTCCAGCGCAGATATTAATCATCTGCCTTATCTGTGACCAAGCAAGTCTCATGCTGCTTGTAGTAACACGGTCAAGCAAAGATATTAAACCCTTTAACTAAACTAGCAGTTTTGATGATTTATTAGTACAGACAAAACTCGGATATGGCCTGCAGTGCATTTACAGAACAGACAACTTTAGAGTACCCATTTACGAGGCGCTATGCTGTGCTTGAGCCCCCTTGCCATTTTCTTAATAAACATATTGAATTTCAGGAGTCGATTATTAAATTAATAACTGACTTACCTGGTGTGGTCTCTTGATAGAATGATCCACTGAGAGGAGTTGCCTGCATGTCACAGCAAGATCGTTAGCCTGCCTCTTGGTTAAGAGTCCGACAGCGAGCGTCCCGCACTGTATCCTCAATCTGTGCCACCTGCTCTCACTACGAGACTCACGCTTGCATGGTGAGTCCGGGGCACTAGTTGGGCTCTGACTGCCTGGGCAGGGCACAGCAACAGGATAGTGTCGAGGTCATGAGGTGAACAGGTGATGATCGATTCTCGAACACCGGCTGCAGAGGAACAGCAATTCATTCCTCGGTGCCTTGGGGCCCGGCTGGCGGGCAGAACATTGAAACATCCTGTTGCAGCCTGGGACAACGGAAGGAGGACCTGATAACACCCAGGAACTTTTACAAAAAGTTGGTTTGGCACTAGTTTATTTTAAATAGCTTCTTTTGCATTAGAAAGCCTAGGTTCCGAAGACCAATTAATGCATTTGGTAATAATTATGTGCCCCTGCAGAGTGAGTGGAGTTAGAGACGAGTAGCAGCAGCTGCGTCTCCTCAATCCTTTGTCCGTGCAACGGCCCGACCCTCCCGTAGAGAGAGAGAGAAGCAATCACACCAGCCAGCCTTCGGGGAAAGCACGGAAAATGTGGGAATGAGCCGCCCTTGCCCTGCCACATTATAGATTTATATTATAAAAGCAATGCGCTGCACTTTCCACTACCTGGAAGTGCTGCGCTTTAGAAATCACACGAGCGCACTAAGTCTTACCAGAGAAGAGAGCAATTTTAACACCATGCACAGTGATAAGATCAGTCAGTGCCTGTTGCGCCGTGATTTATTTAAACTAGCCGCGCGCCCGCCTGTAACAAGTGGCGCCGGTATCACGTCACGAACGTGGTGATTAATCATCTGAGGCGCATGTCCGGTGAATTTCTGTCTCATTGTAGCGCTCTGCCACTCCCACACACAAACGCAATACCTTTGGCAATTTTGAAAGCACTGCAGGCGCTGGTGCGCTGGTGCACTGGCGCACTAGCAGTTACTAAACAACAAGAAGCAGGTAAGGTTTCTAAACGGGGGCCGGTTTTGTGGCTGGGGGCCGATTTTCAGTCCGACCGTCACAGGCTGTGAGTGTGACTGACGGGCGGACTGAAAATCGGCCCCCAGCCACAAAACCGGCCCCCGTTTAGAAAACCGGCCCCCACCATCCTCCAGCCGACCGGGGGATTGCCCGGTGGGCAGACTCACCAGTCCGGGCCTGAAGACGTAGCTGTAGAGATACAGAGGATGTCTGAGGAGGACCACAGAGGGGCTTTTGAAGTCATATTCGTGGTGATGGGAGGGAAAACATGCTGGCTCAGGAGGCCCTTGTCAGTAAGTATGAATTAACCCCAAAGTAGTTCAGGTTGAAATTCAGGGTTCGTCCAAAACTGTGTCACTACTGCTTGGAGGATTTTGTGGAGGTACTTTTTTAAACGTTTGTTAAAAGTACCAATGTTTTTTCAAGAAGGTGTTTCTAACAGTTTTCTCCAGACCCTCATTGGCGTTCTTTTATCTAGTTTCATTTGACGTCGTTCAATGGCATCCCAATAACATCTTTTGAATGTAGTGGATGGATACTGTTATGCCCATATATTTTGTTTAGATCTACATCTATGAAGCCTAGGGTCCTCAGAGCATAATCATCTTGACTTGTACCCAACTGCAGGTATTTGCACAGGGTGTCACCATACTGTCTGCCTAGTCCAGTTCAAAATAGCTGAGGAAAATATTTCTCCAGATACTCATTGGAGATCTTTCAGGTTGTTTCATCTGATACAGTTCAATGGCATCCCAATAACCTCTTCTGAATGTAGTGGAAGGATACAGTTATACCCATCAATTTTTTCCTGAGCTATTTCTATGCATCTTTTCAAATTGTCCTCCATGCAACTTTCATGATAGATAACATTTTCATCTTTATAGTACACATTATTGTCTTTAACATATAATGTATGTTTCTTCACCTTATTAACATCCCCTAGTTCCTGCTATATTGTTTTGGTTTTTTTTGTAGACACACCATGCACTAGAATAACACAAGTTTATTCCAGATCTCTCTCTACACCCACAGTTTTAATATTGTGTTTGACATCTGGAGGAAAATACACAACTCTACCTGTAACACCTTTCTGTTGCTTGGTGGATGATACCTATAATGTTAAAGTTCTCTCAAAAAGTAATGAAAGCTATCCCATGGATATCCTGCACAACTCAGGGTTAGAAACCAAGTTGGTGTTCCGAAATTTCACAACATGCACTGAACCTCAACATGACGACGATATCAGTACACATTCGCCCCATTATTTGCAGAGGTAAAATAAATAGGCAGCAGCACTGGAAGTACATGGGTGGAGTCCTACAGCATCAATTTATTCCTGGCAAATACTACAAATCCTACTGCACTCCCATTTATACACAGGAGCATGTCTATACCTTCCTTGTACCTCTTCACCTATCTCTTCTACTACATTTCCAGGAACCACCTCTTCTTATGCAATGGGACTACTGTCTTATACTTCATAACATCAGTCAGTTGTTTCAACTGCATACAGTAATTCATTCACTTGTAAGTAGGTTTCTTTAATAAGTGAAGGCTCAGCAGTGGACGTATGTTCCATTCTCCTTTGAAAATGTTGCAAAAGTTACTTTCATTAATTAGCCTTTGTTTTGTAGGGGATCTTTACATACAACACTCTTTATCCACTGTTTTCATTCTGTTTAGTATCAAAATAAATAGTTTGCGCTTCATAGGAAACACTTTCTCAACCACACTCTCAATATATATTTTCTTGCCTTATGGTCCCTGATTTTTCATACCCAATTCTGTAATACTCTGTTTCTATACAATCTAATTTGTATTTCTTCAAATGTTTTCTGCTTTCTTGTCAATTTATGTGCTTTTAAAAATATATATATATTTTATAAAGTCAGAATCGATCAATACATGTATAAAAAACTAAAGGAAAAGTAAAAAAAAACATTAGGGAATAACCCCAGTTACAAACACTTGGATACACACATAGAAAGGCAATAGTCCACCTCAACAGGTTGGGATAGAAATACAAAAGAAACATCAAAAGAAAGAAATAGGATATAAAAACAGACAAAGACCAATCAGACCCCTCAAATCTGCTACAAACAAATAACAGTTAGGGTTGCAAATTATTCCATGGATCTCAGTGGAACCCCAACCAGATTCTGTTAAATTTCTTAAATGAACAAATAGCCCTGTTCAGACTCAAATATTTGCCGGATGGTAGCCCACACTCAGGAACCGGCAGCGGGACTGAGGACACCACGGATCTAGCAATACATAGTCTGGCCAAGACAATGATTAGAGACAACAGCCATCTTAGATGAGAATCATATTCCATTCTATATCCATTCTATCCATTCTATTTCTCATCATTATCTCCCTAGGGGTGAATTGTATATCAAATCAGCAACATTATGCTGTCTCTTTAATTTATATGTAGAACCGTTTGCACAATCTATTAGGGAGGATATCAACACTCCACACTTTACTTTTTCGGGCTGGGAAAAGAAGATTGGCCTCTATGCCGATGATATACTCATTTATGCAATCGATCCTACGTTGGCATTCCCCATAATTATAAAAAAAGCGGAGAATTTCAGGAAATTCTCGGGATACGAAATAAATGCAGGGAAAACGGAAATTATGGTTTGGAATATTCACAATCTTCAACTCCCGGTAAAATCCTCAATGAGGTACCTGGGAATTACAATAACTAAAGATCTAGAACACTTGGCTCAAAACAACTTAGCCCGTATCTCCCGAGAATCCCAAATTTTGATGAAAGCCTGGTCTTTCCTCCCGCTTACCATTTATGGGAGAATGAGCTTGATAAAAATGAGTATTCTCCCGAAATTTACTTTTATCTTTAACTCCATCCCGCTAGTCTTCGATACCAAGCAGCTTGCAAAATGTCAGCAAAATATTAATTCATTTATTTGGGGATATAAATCCAGCAGATTAGCTTGGGAAAAACTGAGAAGGAGAAGAGAAAAAGGGGGGCTTGCATTGCCAGACCTGGAATATTACGCCTGGGCATTTCATCTGTCCCACTCCAGGATGTTACTTAAGATCCCCTGGGAAAATGCAAATGGGCTTATGTACAAGGCAATGCTATTGGGTTCGGACCTTCCAGTGAATGGCTTTCTCTTCAAGTTCGGCCACCAGAAGTTAAAAAAAAAAATTAGATTAAAGACACTATTGAGTAGTTTAAAACAGTGGTCTAAAATAAAATCTAGGGCCGGGATAGGATACTTATCTGAACATGCCCCGATTTGGGACTTACCTGGACTAGCATCACAAGAAGCCAACACAGTCAAAAGAGTCCTACTAGACGCAGGGATCACAAAGTGGGGTGATCTGCTGATGGAAAGATCAATCATTGACTGGGATATTTTCAAGCTTAAGGTAACATCATCACTCTCTTGGATAGTATATCTACAAACAGGAAGTTGGATTCAGACTCAAATTAAGAAGAAAGGAATGATGGGAGAGGAGAGCCCCTTAGAAAATATCCTAGTTAAAATACCGGCGGGAAAAAAGGAAGTTGCACTCTTCTATTGGCATATCATAGAGGATGGAGAGCGAGACTTCAACCTCCCGGAAAAACTTTGGGGTGCGGAGGGAGAACCATATATGGAGGACATCTGGGAGGAATCTTTTACCCTCCTCTATAAAATCACTAAGCCAGCATGGCTGAGGCGCAATCATTTCTTCACACTTCACAGAGCGTATTACTCTCCTAAAAGGCTGTCGAAATTTCAATCCGGGAAGTGCTGCTGTAAATGCTCTTTACCAGCAGCCTCAGATCTTCATATGTTTTGTGAGTGTCCGAACATTGCCACCTTTTGGCACGAAGTCAGAACAACACTCAAATCTATTCTTGGAGTATCTATCCCGTGCTCATGGTCTTTAATCATCTTCGGACTAAATGACAACATCAAGGGATAAGAGAGAGATCTTCTATTTTATGCCATCTTACTGGCTAGAAGAGAAATCTGCAAAAATTGGGTTAACATAAATCCCCCAACACATGTAGAGTGGCTGTCTTCATTATATGCAACATCAAAGTTGGATCTATCGAGAACATGTAGCCCTCGTTCTCTTAGATTTTGGGACCTTTTGATTGATTGGAGAAGGGATAGTTAGCCAACCCGGGTTTTTTTTTCCCCGGGTCCGATAATTAGGCCTAAAATCTCTCTGTCCAAAAGGGTGGTACTGTACAGCTACTGGACAACTGGCCGAACTGGTCCGAAGGGAGTATGTCCGTCCAAGCTCTGTTGGCGACATTGGGGCTGACTCTCTGGACACCTGGAGCTTAGTATTGGGCTTCTAGGTGCTACAGGGGGGTCGGCCCTTGTGTCTGTGAAGACAGGAGCATAGTTGGATCGACTTTATGGCTAATGAGGACAAAAAAAGAAAAAAAAAACATTATGCTGTCAGTTAACTTACCCCAACCTAAAACTCCTGAAGAGCAGGACATGTAGCAAACATGTGAAGGATGTCAGCAGCAGAGTAGCCGCACTTTGTGCAGCCAGTTTTATCAGAGCCAGGATACCCACACCACCTCAAAATGTATCTAGGGCATAGTATAGCATACAAATGGTCTTAAATTGCTGTAGCTTGAGCTCTACAGAGTGCACCATCCCTCAACTGTCTCCAAAGCGCTATAGACGTCTGATGGTTCAATCTTACAGGAAAGCATTTACTCCACTTAGCAGCTTTAAGTGGGCAGTTGACTGTCCTGTCCTCACAAAACTGAAGATAGATTGTACTGATTAGGGTTTTCCTACTAGCTTTTTGCATGCATGACATGATGTTAGAACCTACCAATATCAATAGGAATCTTAGTTACAACCAGACAAAAAGTAATTTCTTAGCTGGCAGTATTGAAAAAGAAATGGTGTGGGATGTCATAAAAGATTGAAGCCGATCAACCAAAGCTATAATTGGCATGCTGGCATAAATTACTGAAACTTGCATAACACAAAATTCGTGAAAATATGTGAATAACTGGCATGTTTTAAATTTCATCTGTGCCTAGTATGAAGTTACATAATTCATGTTTCAGTACTGCAAATGGTAATATACAGAAAATCGAGTGGGATAGATACCATTGAACCTAAAGTCGACAATCAAAGGTTTTTGTAAACATGTGATGTAAGCATTAGAAAGGAGATAAGCTGTTTAATTTACTTTTTTTTCTGAGGCTACAAGACACATCTACGCGCCAAGATACTCCCCAGTAGCAGAGCGCGCCACAAAACAACCTATAACATAACATAACATCTAAGTTGCTGCCATAGAGTGATGCATAGGTTAGGAAAAATATTACAGCTGTGCATGTAAATGCACATTTGTATAGCTATGTATATTCCGGCATATGCATCAACATTCGGTAATACACGTCGGTAATAGCGAAAAATACCGAATCGCTATTAAGGACATGCAAACCGCGATGCATCAAACAAATCGGTAAAAATTACCGAATCGGTAAAAATCGCTATTAAATAGCGAAAGTACACCCGCACGAGTAGCAAATACCGAGTTAGCTAATACCGATTCGGTATTACTGAATCCGGTATTAGCAAATTCGGTAATAGCGAAAACGGGCAAATTACGCGACTCTTCGGATGCGGGCCGATGACATCACAACCAGAAAGTAGGACCGCCACGCTGCATTCTGTGTTCGGAGTTGCACTGAGGAGGAGGCAGAGCACAGGAGCTGAGGACCAAGACTGAACCTGTAGCAAGCAGGACAAGGCAAGAAGGAGAAGATGGAGAAGGAGGCCCCCCAGCAGGGAAAGGACACACACCGAAAGAGCAAAAGGAAGTTTTCTGATAAGGAGCTGGAAATCCTCATCGAGTGTGTGACCAGCAATAATGACTGTTTGGCAAATTGTCCCTGAAGGTGCCAGAGGCAGAAAAACGCAAGATGTGGCTGCGCATCAAGGACAAGGTAAATGCCTGCGGAGTCACCCACCGCAGCATCGACGACCTAAAAAAACGGTGGTATGACCTAAGGAAGAGGGCCAAGGAGAAGATTGCGCAGAGGGTCAAGGATGCTGATGACACAGGAGGGGGCACATCCAACGTGACGCCAAACACTGTCCTGGAGGATCTAGTGGAGTCCACCATAGAACTGGAAGCTGTTGTGGGGGTCACACGTCTGGACACCTCTGGTGCTGCGGAAGGAGGACAAGGTAAGAAGCATGGCAGCGTAACAATGCAGCGTGTACTAAGTCCCTGCCCAATCCCCCATGCCAGACCCAGTGCCCATGTAGTGTTGCCCTAAACACATACCCTCACCAATGTGTTGCGCCATGGGAGTTGTAGTACATACATGAATGGGTGCATGCCAGAGCACAGAGATGAATACAGCAGCTAAGGGCCAATTGTCAGACTGAAAATGTTATTTATTGTGAGATGCCACTGCTATTTCCACATACTATACCATGATTATAACTATGCACTGTTTCACACACAGATGCATCCCCCTACGATTCAGACGACAGTGCCCGCCTCGTCATCTCTGAGACGCCAGTGTTGTCAGAAGCCGAGTGCTGAAGCCATGTCCTCCCCTTCACCACCACGGCGGTCGACACCTCCACCATCCCTGCAGTCCAAGGCACCACCACCACCACCAGCACCAACCTCACGGTCCAAGACACCACCAGCACCAACCTCGCGGTCCAAGACACCACCACCACCACAACCACCACCAGTGCGGGCCACTCCGCAGAGCCGCAGAGCTGATGTTCCCTCCCTGCCCCTGATGGAATCTGATCACAGTTCAGCACCCCCAAATGTTCCACGCTAGGCTGTCGTCACTCCAACCAGCCAAACATCATCACGACAGCGCATCAGGCAGAGGGCTGTGACCCCGGCTCGTGGTGCTGCAAGACCAGTCGATCTGTCCGAAGGGTACGGAGTTGTGGAGACCCGGATGCTGCGTGTCCAGCGCCTGCAGGGGAGACACATGGGTGCCATGAAACTCTCCATGACCAAGCTATGCAACAAACTTAGCAACATGACAGACGCTATGCGTGAGCACACCACTGCCGTAGCTGCCGGCAACAATGACATTAAGCTGTGCCTGCAAGAACTCACACGTGCCGTAGTGGCAGGCCAACAGAGTGAGCGGCGGCGTCACAGGCAGATCATGCTGGCAGTGACTTCAACCAACAAGGCCATCAATAAGCTTTGCAACAGCACGGCTGTGCTGTCCCGCAGGTCCGTGTCCCTGCAAGTGGACCTAGGTCATTACTGTGGGGATGTGGCAAAGGCCCTTGAGAGGGTGACCACCGCAGTGGAGCAACTGCAGCCTGGGTCAGCCAGTGTCAGCATACTGGGGGTGGAAGAGGGGAGTGAGGCATCCTCCAGTGTCAGCAGCGTCTCCCTATCGGACACCAGCGGGAGGAGGCGCAGTGGCCGCAATGTAACTGCCACAGACTCCCATCGAGTAGAAGCCGAGGAGTCACAGGACAAGAGACTGGGGGTACGCGGCAAACGCAAGTGAACATGTGACAAAGTTACACTGTCCTTGGTGACGTAACCATGGCCAGACTTAAGTGCCGCACGCATCACCCGTTCTGAGGACGGACAATTTAAGTTTGACTTTAACTGCAGCAGCAGCAAGTTTTTGTTTTGTTTCTCTGCACCACGCAGGTGTCCATGCCCATTAAACCCTTGCAAATCGAGACCTGTTGTCAAGTCTCTCTCTTACCTGTCTCAGAAATGATTCCGTGTGATGTATGTCCGCCTCCGTTGCCCTTCAGCTGTGTTGGGCACATGCGCCTGTCGGTGTTGGGGGGGTGGTTGCTGTGCACGTAGTTCATCCTCTCCGTCCACCTCTATGGGTATCCCCCTGCGTGTGGCGATGTTGTCCAGGATGGCACACACAGCAATGATCTGGCAGCAGGTCACTGGGCCGTACTGCAAGGCACCACCAGTCTTGTGCAGTATACGGAAGCGGCTCTTGAGGATGCCGAATGTACGCTCAACCACATTCCTTGTGCTGATGTGTGCTCTGTTGTAGCGCTGCTCTTGTGGTGTCGCTGGGTTCAGGTAGGGAGTGAGTAGATATTCACGCAATGCATATGCGCTGTCACCTGCAGGATGGGGAGAGAATGGTCATCAGCATGATTGAAAATATACATGTGGGGATGGAGTGGGTGGAGAGTACGATGATGCATCAATATGTACCTAGTAGGTGTCCCTCTCCAAATGCACCGTTGATCAGGCGCCTGTGGAGGCCACAGTGACGGAATATGTAAGCGTCGTGTGTGCTCCCGGGGAATTGGGCTACAAGGTCCGTAATGATGCACTTGGCATTGCACACCACCTGCACATTTATAGAGTGATATGACTTCCGGTTGCGGAAAATGTATTCGGTGGCTGATGGAGGACAGATGGGGACATGTGTGCAGTCAACACACCCTATGACATGGGGGAATTGTGCCACCTGGTAGAATTCCCGTTTGGTGCGGGTCATCTGCTGGGGGGTTGTGGGGAAGGTGATGTGGCGATTAATTAATGTCAGCATGGCCTCTAGGAAACGGTGGAAGAAGTGCCTCCAGTCTCAGCTATTACCCCCTGGAAGCTTCCAGACGCAAGCAGGTGCAGGCAGCATAGGACCTGCACATGGGCTGGTATGGCGTTGGCCCTACGGGTCTCGTGCTGCAGTAATGGTTCCAGGTCTGCTATTAGGCGCATTATCATGGCACGGTTCAGTCTATACTTGTCGTAGACCTGTTCCTCGGTCTGCCCCAGCAAAGTGATGCGCACCCTGAAGATCCTGTCCTGGATCATCCTCCTGCGCTGGGCCTGGGCGTTGATCCTCCTCCTCCTAGCAAGCACGTACAGGGCAGCCATTTTGGAAGACATGTGGGGTTTCCCAGGGCTTTTTTGAAGGGTTACTGATTGTGAGCACCTGCTGTTGGGGGTTGTAATTTTTTTTCTGTCCTCCCGTTTACTTTACATCCTGATTGTGATTCCCCTTAATTTGCTCATGCTAAATAGCGATTTTTGGGTTTTTCGGTATTAGCGACTTTTCATGCATACCATTGCGATTCTTTATTACCGATTCGGTATTACCGATGACTGCTTTGGGGGTCGGTAATTCCGATTGTCTGTTTTGCGATTCGGTATTTTACCGCGGGGGGTTATTAGCGATTCTTTATTTTTTTGCGATTCATTGTTTGATGCATAGCATTTTCTGGTTTTACGTTTGGTATCGGCCTGTTTTACCGATTCGCTATTTTACCGGGAGGTATTTCCGTTGATGCATCTGCCAGATTGTTAGGTAGTATATGTAACGGGCAGATATTTGCGAAAGTCAGCAGCAGTTTTATCCTTTATATATTGTTTAAATACTTGGGGGCAGATTTACAGTAAGTGGCGCCTCCCTGCACATCAGCAGGGATGCGCCACTTATCGTGCGCCACGCCTCCGCCACCATTGATGCGCCGCAAAACGGCACAGATGCGTCACGCATCTGTGCCGTAAAAGCGGCGCATTGCTGGAGTTGCGTCGCAAGCGCGACCCAGCTCCAGCAAGGGTCTGGGGGTGCCCTATCTTGTTAATGCTGCGTCAATCCTTACGCCTGCTTCAAGCAGGTGCAGGGTTTTGACGCAGCATGGGCCCCAAAGTGACTAGGTGAAATCTTGTAGATTTCACTCAGCCACTGTTATGTCGTGGGGCCCTGGGCCCACATGGTGATAGATGACTGCGACACAGACACGGAGATTAGCTGGGTTAGTGAGCCTTAAGCACGTGCGCTCGGCTCCTTTTATTAACTGTGTCACGTGATGTCGTGACATCAGTGGTGGGTGGGTGTTTGGTGTAGCTTTACAATGTAACGCTTGCCTGTGTCTGCTAGGACACAACATTCCTCCCAAAATTTGATAAAAATTAAGGAAAAACAAAAGTCCGACTCTGTGGGAGGAAATACACAAATATAAATAATTACAAATTTACATTGAGTCTCTTCAGCTGCTTGCTTGATGATGACGATGGAAATTGCTGCTGAAACTTTAATTCTTCTTGGCTTGACGTCTTGGTTCTTGGTGGGCGTGTGCTTGTGGACTTGCGCCGTGGAAGTGTGTTGGTCAGTCCACTGAGATGTTGTTTTTGAGGATGACGTCAACAGGATGACCAGATGTTAGACTGGGATGATGTTGTCTTCCGCTGGTCCGTTGGTTTCTTCACTGTCAGCAGCTTTGCTTCACATTACAAAGATGGAGTGTCTGAAGGACATTCTTCTCACTAGAACGCCTCTCTCTCGTGTGTTCTCCTGCCACGAGATGTACCGGAGGCCCTTTATCAGGTTTCCACTGGGCCGGGTATTATTCCACAGTGTTTCTCCAACTTCACAGTCTGCGTGTGAATGGAGGAGACGATGGGTGTACTACCTCACAAAGTCCGTAGCTCCACCTGGAGGGTAGTTGTTGACTCCTGCCTTTGCGCACAAGTTTCTCTTCTTCCTGGGACGTGCAGGTTAGATGGCGATGGTCCATCTCTCGTGTCGGGACCCTCTGCCACCGGTGTCCCTGAGGCATTTGCCCCTTGGATCTCCACGGGCTGGTGTGGATTGGTCAGTTCTCCTTATTCAGGCCATCTGAGCTCCCTCCGCTTCCAGGTTTCCGCTCGATCCCAAAGGTGGGTGTTGCCAATGGTCCGGCCTGTGCTCTCCTACCGTCCACGGGTCGTTGGGGTCTTGTGAATAGGTGCCTGTCCTGTTCTTGGTGCTATCAGTGTTCTCCTGGGCGAGTGGTCACTGTACACGATGTTGTGGTGTGTCACCTCTTCTTCTTCTTGTAGGTGTGTGGACTTGTTACACCTCTCTTCACCTTTTCCAAAAGTTGTTGATGATGGCGTCGTGCCACATGACTTCTTACTTCAGTTCTTTTCTTCATGGCATCGTGCCACTCTTCTCTCTTTCCTTTTCGCGGCACGGTGCGGTCACCTTTCTTTCTTTGTCTTGCTGACCAGGATTCTTCAAGCAGCGTGCACTCCACCTGTTTCCGTCTGGTCTTGTCCTGTCTTTAGGACACTGTCTTCTCTCCCTTCTTCGGTGACTGGACCGGTCATTACGATCTTCTCTCTTGCCTCCTATTACTTCTAGTTATTGTTGGTGTTGCGTCCGTTTCTCCGGGTCTTCTGATCTCTCAGTTCACGGACGTCTTCTGGCAGGACATGTTCATCCTGACTTGGCAGAATTTCTTCTTTCTTCTGTGGCGACCATTTTGGGTGATCGGCTTTTGTTTGGGCGCCCCTCTGGCTTGTCGGATCATCCTTTTTCTTGGGCGATCTTCTTTGCTACCAGATGGGGTGGACAGCTTCCTCTTCGTGAGTCTTCTCGCTATCCACGATCATTGGGATCGCCATGTGCTTCTGCTGCAGTGCTTTTTGCGTTGGCGCAGTGTCTCCTGCGCTCTTCGTGTGCTCTGCTTTTTCCGGAGAGTTAACTTCACCTCTCCATGGACCTTCTCCGGTGGGTGCACTTCCCGTGCGCGCTTCCGGTGAGGGTCTTTAGCTTCTTGGGGCGTTGACCGTGCTTGGTTACTTCGCCTCCTTTTGGCTGCGGGGTAACTTTGCGTTACTCTTCCGTTGCACGTCAGTGTGCGTTGCAGTGGCAAGTTCTTGCTTCACTTGGTACCGTCGTGATACATCTTCAGTGTAGCTTTGTTCCTTGCGGTTCATTGGATTCTTTGGCGTTGTCGCTCTTCCGCTTACTTATCACACTTTTCTCCTTCACACTTGGGTACTTGCCTCGCACGTCTTCTGGTGCTTCGGGTGTGGCTTCCTTACTGTTAGGCGCTGTCCTGTACCGTCCGCGTCCGGGGTACACTGGCGCTCTTCCATCGGTTGCCTTTGAATCTTGCTGCCTGCGGTAGATGGTTCTGACTCTTACTCTCCGTCCAGCGTGAGGTTGTCTTCTGTGATTGCGGTGAGCACCTGTGGCCACAGGCGTCACTTCAGCAGTAATGATGGGTCTCAGTCTTCATCCGCGTCGCTGCAGGCTTGCTTCACCTCTGTAGGCTTTCCCTTGGCTTGGCTTGTGCTTGTTTGCTGATTCTGTGTTTCTTTTGGTGCAATTCTCCCCAGTGTCCATTAGATGGCAGGGTAGCGTGGGCTTTTCTTCAGTAGCAGCTTTCTCCTCTTGGTGACTTTCTTTCCTGTGTTGTTTGTTTTCTTCTTGGAGGCTTGCAGGACCTGCTGTTATCCATGGAACCTACAGGAGGAGGCTGGAGCCACTACCAACCACGGGCACCCTGTGCAGGACACCATCTCATCTCAGGTAAGTTTTTTTTTGTTTTTGTTTATTTCACACGTGGGGGCAGAGTTGCGGGCATTATTGGGCTTTTTCGAATCTGCTGCATCCTGGATGCCGGCTTGGTGTCTGTTAAGTCCTCTCATTGTCTTTGGGGCTTTCTGTTAAGGAGGAAAAGGGGAGTAGTCTCTCTGTGTTCCCTCCGTGGTGGGGGCTTACAGTGCGAAGCACTGCTGGCGTCCCACGTGTGTTTGTCAGCGCCGGTAACTCTCCACATGCTGCCGGTCACTTAGTGTTCCTGGGCGGCTCTTGCACGGGTGGGGGCTTGGGCTGCAGGCTTCAACTTGCGGGTTGGCTCCGCTTCTGTTTTAGTGTCCCAAAGCTCCTCGCACGCTGCGGGTGCTCACACCGCATTTCTTCTCCCGCTCCCTGCCTTCCGCTGCCGCAGCTTCATTTGACAAACTGCGCTCACTTTTGGCGGTGGAGGGGGGGGCGCTGCCTCCTCAGTATGCGAGGTGGATACTCGCAGCCGTCGGCCACTCCTGCTTCGCGGGTGGGCTCCGCAGTAGTTCACAGCGCCCAGCAGCACTACACACGCTGCGGGCGTTTTTCTTTACCCCCCCGCCGCAGCCTCTCTCCTCACACGCTGCGCGACTGGGGATGTTGCAAGCAGGCCGCGGGTGGGCTCCTCTGGCCCTGCTTTATTTAATGTTTATTTTCAGCCGTCTCGCGCTCTGGCCATGCGGGTGGGCTCCGCTTGCAGGCAGGCTTTACTCACATTGCGAGAGGGGGTCGGGAGGCGGTTAGCTACTCTGCTCCCTCCCCCTCATTGTTCTTGCAGTCACGGAGGCGGGGTGGACTCCCGCGGACCTCCGGTCAGCCCCTGATGATTCCGGGTAGCCTACGGGCTCACCTCAAGTCCGGCTGGCATCACGGCTGTCGCGGGTGGGCTCCGCATAGCCTCTTCATTGCGAGGGTCAATGGCGGCCAGTGCAGGTGGGCTCTGTCCGGTTCGCTCCTTCTCTATGGACCCTCCAGCGGCCCGGCTGCACACGGCAGGGCTAGAGAGGTGCGGGGTGGGCTCCCGATCACCTCCTTATCAAAGGCTAGGCCCAGGGCACGGTACACGCCCCGTGGGCACTCGGCGGCCGGCGCTGCTTCCTCTGGGGGTGCCCTTTGCTCGGGCAGTATTCTCCTCCCCCTTTTAGCAGTGGCTGCGTCGCGTGGGTGTGGAACCACTCTTCGTCGCCAACTGTTATGTCGTGGGGCCCTAGGCCCACATGGTGATAGATGACTGCGACACAGACACGGAGATTAGCTGGGTTAGTGAGCCTCGAACACGTGCGCTCGGCTCCTTTTATTAACTGTGTCACGTGATGTTGTGATAGCAGTGGTGGGTGGGTGTTTAGTGTAGCTTTACAATTTTACCCTTGCCTGTGTCTGCTAGGACACAGCAGCCACTTGTAGGAGGCGTTCCTGCGCCGGAACGCCCCCCTCCGGCGCAGGAACGCCTCCTTCTGGCGCAGGGCTTTACAACGTGACGCATCTCGCAGATGCGTCCGGTTGTAAGTAACCCGCACCATGGCGCTTCTTTTGCGCCACCGCTGCGTCACAAAAGTGACGCAATGGTGGCGTAAAAGGGGTGCAAGGGGCTTGTAAATCTGCCCCATCATCTTGAAGGGTATATGCATCTTAAACCAATGCACATTAATGTGACTTTTTAAAACAAATCAAGATCACAAGATGTTTTTTCGGTTTGTGATGTATAGGTTTTATTTAATTGTACCAAACACTAGAGTATATTTGGTTTTGCGACTCAGTATGACTCAAGGTGTGATTGTGTAAATGGGAGGTGTAATGCTGGGACCCTTAGGAAAAGGGGTGTGGCAACCCAAAATCTATGGATGTATTTTATGTGATGTTCTCGAAAGTTGGAGTATGATTGTTTTTTAACACAATATTGTGTTGTGTTTCTATTTTGTATGGGTGACAAATGGGGACCTAAAGGACATGGCGCATGCCTACGCTTTTAATGATGAGATGTCCATGAACAATGACTATTCTTTGTTAATTAATATAAAGTGTAGGCATATGTATGTGTGTGTGTGTGTGTGTGTGTGTGTGTGTGTGTGTGTGTGTGTGTGTGCGTGTGTGTGTGTGTGTGTGTGTGTGCGCCTGTTGGTGGTAACTGTGAAATTTGGAAGTTTTAGATTTGGCCATCTCTCACACTTTGTTAAAGTGTTTCAATGAATGTTCGCAATTAACCGAGTATGTTTGTTTTGCAACCCCATTATAACTGATATGTTGTATGTGTGGTAGGTGTGACTTTACCACCTAATGCTAATATTTTTTAAATGAAATGCGAATTTGTAATTTTATTTGAATTTTTCGGTGTATGGAATTATGTTTTAATCATGTACTTTATGTGCAATTCTTTGGAATTCTAAATCATAATAAAATATTGAATTGAATTGAATTGGTAGGTGTGACACTTGAAATCACCAGTGCGTGGGCATTTCACAGTTTTGATTTCGACTCTTACTACCAGTGATGCTCCTGACACATGTTTCTCAGAGATTTTATCAAGCCTTAAAAAAAGTGCATTTGCCAACTTGACACCTGGGCTCACTGAACAATTTCCATGGATCAAAAAGGATTTCTCTTGTTTGCTAAAAAGAAGAACATACCGCACTGTGTCATGCAAAGGGGGTGCGAGTCTTTTTTATTTTTACCTCAAAACCAGCTGGACAAACATTTCAAGAAACAGCACTAATTCACTAATTGGCGCTAAGGGTTATGTGCCTACAAAATTTCGTCAGTGTTTATTTTCCTCAAATTGATCACAGTGATAGTCGAGCAATTTTGATGTTAAATGTAAATGTCAGCGATGTAATCGCTGGACCTTTGACCAATGTGCACTGTACTTAGCACGCTGAAAGGTCAAATTAAAAGATCAAGCAGTGAGATGTCAACATTCTCTGTATTACAGAAATAGAAGCGTTCATATCTAAAAACAGGCATAGATACATACAAACCAGTGTCTGAAAGGTTCAAGAAAAATTAGTTTTTTATTTGGGTTTTAGAGAGCTTGATTTGTTTTTTGTCCTCTAGCATTCATAACGCGCAGAAGTTGATAACTGCAATTATTATATTTAATAACTTTATTCCCACAGTAGTTAATGGCAGAGGATGTTCAATTTCCTCGTTAGAACATTGAAGGCATGTTTTAAAGAGGTAGTTTGTGAGCAAAATGAAACCTCCATATCAAGATGAGCATCTGTAACCTGCACTGATGTGAGGATGTCAAATTCAGTCACGTGCCACTGCGAATTGTATCCTGCACTTACCTGGAAAGGTGAACTGAACCAAGACCACCAGCTCATTTCACAGAGGTCACTGAAAGGCCATCAGATCGCAATTATATTCAAGAGCCAGCTTCCTGGATCATATTAAAACTGATGATCAATATATCACGGTTTGTGACCTTCTCCAGACAATAGATCTCCAAGATGCATTATGGTGAAAGCTTTATGTCCACTTAAGGGACCCTAGAATGATTGGCATCCAGTAGTCCTTGCATCCTGTACCATCCACTATCAATTTGCAAGCATGAAAGGGCAGAATGTTCACATGTACATTTAGCACTCAAATGACCCTTGCATGCCTTCCTTTTAATTTGAATCCAGAGACAAGGCATTGCAAATAAATTGATCTGCTAAGCACCGACTGTGGGGGATGTATGACGGTACCACACGTACTTTTACAACGCGTACCGTTACCACGCTACTTTTACCACGCAAGTCGTTACAACGACTTGCGTGGAGGGGCGCTGGATAGTAAATTATTTAATTTACTATTACAACTCCAGTCCCCGTGGACTCTAGGGAAAGGAGTTGGATAGTAAATTAAAGTATTTACTATCCTGGAGCGCCCCCCAGCGCATTTCGTTGTAATGACCTGCGTGCTAAAAGTAGCGTGGTAACGGTACCGCGTTGTAAAATATGCGTGGTAACCGTTGTATACCACTTTGGGCTATGGTGAAGCTGAGAGCTGTAACTATAGGTTTAGTTGGAGGGGAAGGTTAACTCACCAGTACCAATGACTATTTAAATACGTTTGTGCGGCGATCATTTTAAGGCATGATCAACAACCGCCCTGAATTTGAGTTGTGTCAAATATTTTAACCTTGCATAAATTTGCCAAAGGGAGAGCCGCAAACATTCTCCAGTGTAGTTTAAATCCAATTCATCATATCATTGTAAAGGGGAACCAGTGAACTGATTTCTTTACACATTTTGCTCAGTACTAAATTGGTTAAATTCAACCCTCAATTGAAGTGTGTTTGTGCATTAAGTGAAGCTACTACTGTGAAGCAGTAGCACATCGTAGGCTCCAGTCACTGGAGGAATACATTGGACAAGATTGATACAATGTACATTGTGGCTAAATGTGACAGATAAATAAATGAGGGATCACTGAAACATAATGAAGTAAACGTCTCCTAAAGATAAAGTAAAAAGTATACTCTAAGGTTTGGGAATGCTTGTATATGTAATTACAATTTTTAAACAGATTATGATATACAAATGTAACTTTCTGTGCTAGATTGCTGCTTGCGTTTTGCAAGAAAGTGGATTATTAGTTGAAGGGCATGGTAGTCATCTTCAAGTAATGACAGGTTCATAAAGGGCTCAATAATTTAAACCTGAGCTCAACCCTTGGTATCTATAGCACTGAGCAGACAGAGAGCAATTTAGGAGAAATGTGTAAAGCATTTATCAGTACCAAAACAATTAAAAAGTAGAACACATAACACTAACTGTCTGTATGATAGCCAGGACCATGTCTGTTTACTCCACTTGTGATGAATACATTTTTCTTCCTTTGTTAAAAGTCATCTATTGTTGATACACATATCCATGTCTTATATCCACAACATCATGTTTTGATATATGTTTAATTATTTAACATAGGCCATGTGTGAATGGATAAGTATGTATGACTAGTCCCTAAAATAGCAACAGAAGTATTTTGCACATCATGCATAGGCCATACATGGAATCATAGATGTACCTTTATTATGACTAAAGATTATATGTCATTTATTTTTTCTTACAATATTTATAAAAATATGCATTTCTCTACTATACTTACTCTAATTTAGAAAAATAATAATACTATATATTTTTGAAATGCATCTTTTTTATTCCCTTTTTTCTGGTCCCATAGTGTGTTTATATGTTTCTAGGTCCACTTTTCATCCATTTCCTAAATAGTTTACTCACACATAGTCGGATGCATGACGGTACAATGTGTTCCGTCACAACGCATCCCTTTAGCACGCATCCCTTACAACGCAAGTCGTTACCACAACTTGCGTTGGGGGTGCGGATTTCGAATAGTATAATTTACTATTCTAACACCAGTCCCCGTGGACCCTAGGGAAGGTGTTGGGATAGTAAATTAACTATTTTTAAACCTTTAGCGCCCTCCAGCGCAAGTCGTGGTAACGACTTGCGTTGTAAGGGATGCGTGCTAAAGGTACTGCGTTGTGAAAACTTCGTGGTAAACGATGTTTACCCACATAGTCCTGTCTCTGTCTCTATCTGTCTGTCCCTGTCTCTGTGTCCCTGTCTCTATTCATCTGTCCCTGTTTCTGTCTCTATCTGTCTGTCCTGTCTCTGTCTGTCCTTTTCTCTGTCTGTCCCTGTATCTGTCTGTCTCTGCGCCTCTATCTATCTGTGAGCCTATCTGTTTTTGTCTAAACAGAAAGCTTTCCAAAAGGCCCTTTTAAAAGTCAGCTGTGAAAGCGCTTAAAGCGGACTTTTAAAGGGCCTTTTGGGAAGCTTTCCAAAGGTGCCCTGACATCACAGAGTCCGGCAGTAAACACAGAAGATGGCCACAGGAGCATACCTAGTGAATACCTATTTGATACGTATTCACTATGTATGCCTCTGCTTTCATCTTCTGTGTTTACTGCCGGCCGCGGAAACTGTAAGGCAAGGTCCGTGGGCCGCCAATGAAGCTCTGCCAGGCCGCTGGCGGCTCGCGGGTTGTACTATGAGTGCCACGGCTCTAAGCAGATGAAGTTTAAAATCAGGGCCCAACAAGTTGTCATCATTGATATGATGCTGCTCTGTGTTGGTCACTGTGAAATCCTCTATGTTCAACTTAGAAACGTTCCTTTTCTGTAAGTCAGGATCCTTTTATCGGGGAAACCCAGCAAGTTGAATCCAACCAGTAGTTCACCTCAGTGGGAGTCTGGTGGTAGACTTTGGTTCTAAATGTTCAGTCTTGCAATTATGAATGGAGAAAGAGTACACTCTAACATGCACCCAGGGTCCAGGACCTTTTGGGCACTAATTGGGGGTTAGGACACAATCACCCAGAAGTCACCAGCAGGGTTCAGGGTAAATCCATTGGGAACTGCTCAGCTGCACTTAGCTGAGATTTGGGTTCCTTGCAGCTTTTGTATTCTTGGAGCTGCACAGGACATGGCCAATTAGCCATTGGAGTCCACTCGTCTGGGGACGATTGGGGAGCAGATCCAGCCCTTGGGGTTTCTCCTCACAGGATTAACTGCAGGTGCAGCCTTTCTTCTATCTTCCACAGGTACAGAGGTGTCCAGAAGAAGATACTGAGGTTGCTGTGTTTATGCCCAGGGCCAGTCTGTGGGTGGGGGAATCACCTAGCCACTCCCTAACCAATGGTGTAAGGTTCACAAGTGTGCCCCTAACCACTTTCGTAGCACATCTGTGTGTTTTACTGTAAACTATCCAACAGTGCCACTCTCTACCTAAAACCAATATGGGAGAACCGTTCTTTGCACGTGCAGGGCTGTGGGCACACCCCTAAGGTGTGTCCTTTGTAAATGAAGAACTCCCCTGACAAAGCAATTTCTGGAACAGGTTTTTCCCTTGCCCCCACTGGGATCAGTCCAATCTGGCTACTTGGAAAATGGCAAGGGCAGGCCTAGGTGTCATCTATATCTGCTTGTGACAAGGAATGTCCCTCTAAAGCTTGTGTGTTTGGTGGGCACATTCCCCAGGCCATTCTTTCAGGAAGAGGTCACACCTCCTCCATGCCAAATCCATTTGCTGCAAGGTGACAGTTGGGTGTTAACTTTAAACAGGTTACTAGAGGCTTTAGGCTGGAAAATGACAACTTTCTAAAAGTGGAATTTTAGAAGTAGTAATTTAAAAACAGACTTTTCCATTAGATTACATTTTAAATTACTCAGAATTACTTTGAGTCCTTAAATCTTGGTTCTAGCTATTTCCAAAATGAAGGTATGCATTATAAGCTGTTATATTTTAACGCTATGCTTTTTCATTGTAAAGCAGCCTTGCCACAGTGAAAACGACTTTGGAGATGTTTCCCAGCCAGAGCATGTAAAAGTCACTTACACTTGCACTAATTGTTAAATGCACTGAGGCCTGGTTATTGGATCCCAATGTACAGAGTACAAAAAATAATGGCAGCAGTACAAAAAATATAGAATGATCACCCTAAAAGAGGCATTTTCTTGCACATCACTACTCTTATTTGAAATGAGTGAAAGCCATGTTTGAAAGTGAGTCGCAGTTTTGCAAAGGAGGATTCTTACCAACTACTTAAACACACCCTTATTAGGACTCAACAAAAGCCTTAGAAAAATTCTGCTCAAGTCCTGGTAGTTGCAGCACATGCAGCATACAATCCCCCAGAGAAATGTTTGTTAAGTGCAGAAAGTACTGAAAATTGTAAAGTAAAAAAAACACCACACAAAAATTCTAAATCAATTTAGATATATAGCGAAAAATTCCATGAGCAAAAAAGACACCAAAGACAAGTGCTTCTGAAAGAGAATTGTTCCCTGTTGACTGTGATACTGGTGCAAATTTAGGCTGAGGCGATAGAGTTGATGCCAGCTACACCAAGCGGATTATCGTGGTCCCAGTTTTTACTCTAGGACTTCGGGCCTGATTTAGAGCTTGCCAGGCAAGTTCTCCTTCACAAATATGAGGTATATTCGGCTCGCCATATCAGAAGTATATCATATCTTACATATCATACACTTGTAATAAGGCGGGCAAGTTACTTGTCATTTTTGAGACAGGGTAACCATCCAATAAACTCTAAATCAGGACCATAGTTTCTTAATTGGAAGTCAAAATCATTCAACAGGCAAGGTCTCTCTAAATTTGATATGTTATTGTCATGTCTAGCTGAAGCAGATGATTTTGGCCCTAAAAGACCAGAGCAGGTCAAAGCTGGATTTTTTAGCCACTGAGGTTCTTTGGCACTGGGATGGTTTTGCCGCCTCACCCTTTGTTTTAAATATCAGAGTTAGGACCTGATTTAGATTTTGGCGGATGGGTTACTAAGTCACAAATGTAATGGATATCTCGTCCTCCGTATTGCAAGTGACGATGGATATAATGAACTTGCAATACGGCTGATCAGATATTCGTCATATTTGTGACAGGCTAACCTGTCCACCAAACTCTACATCAAGTCTATGGGCACTTCTGTGGTCTCTGTAGGAAAGTAGGATCTACTTCTATGGGTACCCCCACTTTTTTGCCTTGTGCTAAGTTGTATTTGACTAGTCTGACTGAGATCCTGCTAATCAGGACCCCGTCTATCTACTTTCTCCCTTAACTTGTTGTGTTCAGTACTTAGATGCATCCTGGATACTCTGGTACCCTTATAAGTCCCTAGTATATGGTACTAAGGTAACCAGGGCATAGGTACCACAGAGGTCTCCAATTGGCTGAAGCATGTATTTTGCCACCCATGAGAGACCGTTCAAAATGGATCTACAGGCCTGCCATTGCAGCCTCTGTAAGCTGGTGCTAGCACCACTTACTAAAGATATAGGTTTCCTATATCTAGAGTCACTGCACCTAAAACCTGCAAGTCACCCCTATAGCAGGCCTTTTGTAATCCTGAAGGCAGGGTGCTTGGTTCTAAGTGTGAGGGTGCCCCTGCATGAGCAGGACAGCCCTGCAGCCTACAGAGTCCATTATCCCGGGTTGTCAGTGAAGTAGCCATATACTATTTAGAGGGGCACCACAAAACTACACTATGACCATCTCGAAAACAGCTGCAACAAATCCTATCCTGTTTGGTATAAAAAATGTTGGAATCAAACGAAACGTATGATTCCAAGCACTGGAAGAGTCCTCTGTTAGGCTCTCAGTGTTCCCGGTACCAGCCTTCTTGACCCGGACAGCACGAAATGGTTGCTGCCACCCAGAGACATGATTCTCCCCTCCTGCTGCTGAGCCAAGCTCGAGCAGGTGAAGACAGAACAATAGGCACAATAGGCCACTCAGTCTGCATGAGGAGCACATTTGGTGTCCCCTTGCATAGTCCAGTTCAAACCAGTCCTGGAGCCATTGGCTCCCGCTCTGGCGTGAAACTGAAAAAAAAACATTGGAGTAACCTCACCCTTGTCCAGACCCTCCCCTGGGAGGGTCCCCTGATTCTTCCCAACCCTTTTCCAAGGGTACTTAAGGGCTTACCTGGGTGTAGGTCTCTAGATTAGTCATGGGATAAGATTCAGATCAGACACCACTGCACTTCTACCGCCTGGGAACTTTGGACTTCACTAGACTACGTTTGGGCGAGGCTTTGTTTCCCTTCCAGTCTGCTGCATTGTCCATGCCTGTGCATCATACAGGAACCTTCCAAGGCCTGGGAAGCATCAAAAACACATCAAGAAAATCTCCCTTGGAGTGAAGGAGTCACTTCCCTTCATTTGCAGGCACCGCAACTAAGTCAACCGGTCTGCAGATCCTGAGCTCCTCTGGACTCAGTGGCATCTGCAACACAGGTGGTGGTTTTCCACAGCTCCCAAGGCCTGCCCTGCCATTTCACCAAGTTTGAGGCCAATATCCCTCGTGGGAGTTCCAATAACCGAACCCCTGTGCACAGCGTCCAACTTGCAGTTCCAAAGGCTTGTTGGCTTCTTCCCAAGAAGATCTTCAGGATCCAAGTAGCCCCAACCTCGAGCATCTCCAGTGACCAGAATCTTGAGCCACACCACATTGTGTGCATTGTGGCCTACATCTTTTGGTGAGCTGCTTGAGGTCCTCTCGTGACTCCAGTTCCCCCAGCCTTTGGGTCCACTTGAGATTCATGCTTGTTTCATTTGGGCTCCCCTGATTGCTCAGGCCTGCCCTGACTTCCCTGCCTTTGGTGAGTCCCCTGGACCTTGCTGATTCCAACGTTGCTCCTTCTTTTATTCCTGCAGGGCTTGCCTTTGCCAAGGTTTTTTGGTGCTCCCGCCGGACACTGCCCCCTCAGCACTTGACATCCTTCGTGAGACAGCTTGTGAATGGCTTATGGTCTTCCTCGATGTCACCTGGCCCTCACAGCTGCAGAGTCAAAGTCATCGTCATCCATCCTGCAACACCTGCTATCGGAGGGCATTCATCTTCTAAGTCTCCTGGTCACCCTTGAGTGACTCTGTCACCTCTGCTTGCAGGTACCTCTCAACTAGGTACCCAGCTTCCCTGATGTAGGTAACATGGGTACTAGGGTATCCATGGGTGGGGTGGCTCTCTAACCTTCTGTTTTCCATGGGGTTTCTTCAGGGTCCACTGGAAAGGGTCCTTAATCTTTAAAAAAACAACTGCGACTTACACGTAGAGTTATACGAGCATGCAGTCATTTACTCATACTGTGCATGCTCTCCATGGGGTTCCTACCTACTCACATTGTGCGGTTCCTTGGGTCACCAGCACTTCTATGTCCTCTCGACATTGTCTTGACTCCAGTCGCGGTTCTTATACCACTTTCTTAGTATATGTTTTGTTCCCACAAACCCCCCCTCCCTGCGCCACTGTGTATTTTATGTTATTTACTGTGTTTTGTTGCTGAAGTATTGAGTGTATTGTGCATATCGCTGGGTAGGAGATATTTCTATGTGTTAGAGTGTATTATATAATAAATACATATTTTTATAAATACCTTGTGTGGTTCTTTTTTACTTAATCTATACTATAAGATTGCATTCTGGTAAAACAAGCTGCTTTACACATCTTCTGGACTAAGCCTGAAGGCTGCTCGCCACAGCTACCACTTAGAAAGCTTTCTAAGGTCGTCTAAGGCCTCTTAAATCATCATAAGGATTGTCTGGACTGGTGCAAGGTGTCCACCTACATAAGTGTACACCATATACCAGGCGAGCTTCTCACAGTCTCAAAATCTGGTAACTGTAGCTGGGCACAGTCCCCATGAAGCCCCATCATTTCTTGTGTGATAAAACTGCCTCTGTAGGACACATCTAGATTTCTTACCACTCAGGATGAAACCTTCCTGTGAAAGCTGCAGCACTTTGTCCTAGTCCACTCAACAGGTAAAAAAAGTTACTACACACCACATCGTGCATAACATACGGTCCGTGGGGGTGCAGGAAACATGGACATGGCGGTTTGGGCTGCAGCCCTTTTCCTGGGTCACAGCACTAGCCGCAGTTTAAAGGAGCACTTTATGACCGCTAGCCCGGGGGTCTTCTCTGAACCGGAAACATGCATCCTGGGACCAGTTTCTGGGTAACACCCTTCATCAGCCAGGCTAGCTTGAATCCAGTGGCAAAGTGAGCAAGGGACCAATGTATGGGCATACCCTGCCAACATAGAGTGAACAAACCAAACACAAGGAGATGATGAACAGAGTGCTGAAACTTTTCAGACACTCACTCCCAGTCACAGATTTGGGTTGAATCCAGCAGTATTGCCCTTGCCTCGCAGTCCGCCAGGGACCTCAGGTCTTTCTGCCTCAGTGCTAGCCTATTTTTCAGGTCAGCACTAGTTAATACAGCATTATCTACTTCTAACTAGTGGATGTTTTGCTCAAGCTGACGAATTTGCAGGGATTCCTCTTTATTCTGGACCCCAATTAGCGCCTGTGTCTGTCCCCTCAGGATCGTCTTGTAGGTCTCCCATAGCATAATGTGTGAGTCTACTGAGCCCATGTTTTCCTTGAAATAGAGTTCTGAACCCTCTTGGATCTTGTCCCTGAGCGTTGTGTCCAGCAGACGCCACGGGTCAATTTTCGTGAATGCTGCTCTATCGAAAAGTGGACTTTTAATCGTGACACATACCGGTGACTGATCTCAGATGCCCCTTGCCATGTTTTGGGGATTAAAGAATCCACCCATCTGGTTATTACATGTAACGAAGTGGCGATCCTAGAAAAGGAGTTGTGTCATGCAGAGTAATTAGTATATTGCCTTAATTGTGAGTTGTGCGCCCGCCACAGGTCCACAAAACCCATTGCCGTAACAAAATATGCCAGTCCCCGCTATCCTTGGTGGCCCGTATCAGTGCCAGACTGATCCAGTGCCGGGTTTATGAATGCGTTTGTCCGTCAGGAATGAGCTTAACTTCGGGAAAACCACGGCATGGAGGCCCGGTGGTATGCAGCATGATCAGAGCATAAGCATGCGCCCCTCCCATTTACCCATGGCTGCTACAAAGTAGCCTGCGTTGTATGTCCTGATGTCTGTAATAACTAGGGGCAGCGTGCTGTGCACCAGGATACCCACCCCATGAGCCCTGGACGAGTACCCGAAGTGAGTCACCAGTTTGTACCAAAGCAATCCAGTGCCTTACACTTACTCCCTCTCAAATGTGATTCCTGGATCAATACAACGTCTCTGGAATGTCTCTTGACATGCTGCAGGACCAATGTGCGCTTAATCTTCTTCCCCATCCCGTTCATGGTTCAGGTTCACACCGGCATACTAGCTTGATCTCCCATGGCTGCGGAAAAGGTGGATAGCAATTGAGTGTTCCCTCACCACTCTGGTATCCTTCATGTTGTTCTTCTGTATATGCTGAATATCCTGGTCCCGAGCATGATCCCCATCCCCCCAAACAAAACAAACAGTGTACCTGACACCCCCCTCCCAGCAACCCTGAAGTCAGATTTTTTTAAGATCCTATTTCTGTTCATCTGAAACGTTCTGGACAACTTGAAGCTTATTTAATGCCTTGGCAGGAATATCAAGTTATAGTGCATTAGCAGCATTACCATAGCCCAGCCTCACAGAAATAAATGTATTCTACATTTGTATTCTTAACTATAGTGACAACATATGAATACTTTTTTCTGGATGTGTAGCTGCAAGAAGCATACCTCTACAACACGGTTGATTTGATCTTCTTTAGATAGGTTTATATCAAACGTGCCTCCAGATTCTTGATGCATTTTTATCAGAAATGGCTTCTAAGCAAGAGAAGGAGGCTAAAAGGGAAGCTTGGAGACAGAGGAAACACAGAAGGGTAAAGAATTGAGAGAGACAATGTGTTCATATTAATGTAGTTCAGATAAGCATTGCTGTGCATTATATCTTCCTTACATAGATTAACAACAAACAGAAATTACTGAGTGTGATACACAACACGCAGTGATCTAGGAAGCATTTCAAGAAAATGAAATATACAGCCCATAATGTCAGTAAATTTGGAGTAGTGCCCACTATGTTTGAAGGCATTCTAAGATCTTACACAGAAATGATCAAGAATGATTGCTGGTATTGCAAATCCTTGGTAGCTGCGGTTGGCTTCATCATAGGAAAAAACAATGACCACATTCTAGAGAGAAATAAGAAGGTTGACAATCAACATTCCTCGGAAGAGAGTATCAGCAACACTCATTGCTACATCAAGAAACACCTCTTCTTAGCGCCTCACCTCAAGATACTGAAGAAGCATATAATCAAGGAAAACTATGGTTAAAGCACTAAAAACTTAAAGGAAAAATATTTAAGCAGAAATACCTGAAGCAATCCCTCATCTCTAAGAGACAATCAACCCAATCACTAACTCTGACCCTTTTGTTAATAATAACTCAGGCCTTATATGCAATGACAAGTGTATATTGCACACTCACATAAAAAGGATTCCTCCAATCATCTAAAGCCTAAAAGTTGAAGCGGCACAGGACAGTGATTTCAGGAAATGAGAGGGCAGGTAAAGAAAAAGCACTTCCCCTAACTAATATGACAATTCCCTGGTATATGGTACAAGTGTACCCGGGGCCTGTAAGTTAAATGTTATTGGTGCACTGCAGAACCCATTGTGCCACCCACTACAGTGACAGTGAAAACATAACTGCAGGTCTACCATTGTAGCCTGGCTGGGACAGTTTTAAACTGCAATTTGACTTTTTAAAATAAACCCTTTTGAAAGGACAAAACGTCCTTTTAAATATTATTTGTCACCTTACGTAGGCCTTTTAATCCCTACTGCAGGGTGCAGGATATTACAAAATAGGCCATGTAGAAATGTAATGTTACACAAATCCTTACAGTGAAAAAGTCCCTAAAAGCTATTTTCACACTAGCAAGGCTGGGTCTTCCATAGGAAAGCACTGGATTACATTATTACATTTCTTAATACTAACTGTGGTAAGGAAACAGCTAGAAATAAAATCCCTTCCATGCTCATGACGAGCTCAGCTCATCATGAACAATGGAGTTCACCATAATCAGCACAGGAGGGGAAAATGCACAGCAGCGATGTGGTTAATAGTTATTTCAAATTGAATTTAAAGGTAACATTTAAAATATGATAACTATTAAGCAAAGTACTTTTAGAAAGTTATATTTTTCCTGCCTAAAGTCTTTGGAGTCTCATTTGTATCAGCTCCAACTGTCACCTGGCCGGTGAATAGGCTCCTCAATGGGCTGTGAAAACTGCTCCCAGAGCAGGACAAAGACCTTGGGTGCGGGGAGATGTTTCTGTTTCTCTGGCAGGATGAACATCTGGGCTGTATCCAGTAGCTTGATTAACCTCAAAGAAGCATTTAGTCTCAAATGTAAATCTTATCTGACATCTAGGAAGGCATCAATCCCAGTGGGAAATGCGCTCTCTCCAGAACCGGTTTGAAGTGATCATAGATGAGGGGTTGCATATTTTCCTGGGGAGGGCACTCAGACTCTGCACAGAAGAAGGGTTTTGTCATGTTGCATTTGGGTAACAACGTGCAATGTAGATTTGTTTACCATAAGGCAAACAGGAATTGCTGTAAAAGTAGGTGTACACCTGGAAAACCTTTCTCTATTTGTCGGGGCGAAGTCTCTTTCACCACAAACTAGTGCCAGGCAAATTTGAGGCACCCCCTCAGCACCTTCTTCAGAGTGCAGAAGAATGATTGAAGCTGCTGTTGAGGGCTGTGAGGAGACCTGACCGACTGGATCTGCTTCCACCTGTACCCACAACAAAGACTTGCACACTAAGGGTCGGTGGCTGCCCTCCTGTTAAGCTATAGGGCGACTAAAAGCTACAGAAATCCCCTTTTCATGATGAGCCCAGCTGACTAGTTCTGACTGGACCTGCCCTGTATCTTGTTGGTGGCTTCTGCTACAGTGAGTTTTTACCCCCAACTGATGTTTCTAAGGTCATGGGACCCTTGGCTGTGTCAAAGTCTACTCTACTTCACATCCTGATAAATCTGGGACGTATATACATTTTGGCTCCAAAGACCACTGAAGGACCAGGACAAACCTGCCAAATCATGTCAAGGAAGGTGTGGTGCCTCTGGGCCAAAGATTCAAATTGCTCTCACTTGGAGCTTTTCCACAGCAGGAAATCTTTTTGGGTGGGATTCTGAGGAAAAGGTATCAGGCCTCATAGTGCCTTGTCCAGCTACAACTTGCAGCCTTGCCTCACAGTAGGAATTCAAGTTACAAAAAAAAGACTAACCCCAATCATAGAAATCTACACCGGACGTCGGCGCCAAAATATCCAGCCAGCGAGGGGCCTTTCTATGTTGCAAAATTTCGGTTTCTCCGGCTATTCAGCCAAAAGTCAGCGCCTTCACTGGGGCCTTTTCTGATGCTTATCTTGCATCATGGAGTCCTTCTCAGATATAGCCTGCTACTTTGCCCCTCTGAGGATTTTTGATTTCCATTCCGAAGTCCAGGTCAGAAGGTAAAATGTTCGACCTGGTCAACCCTGGTTTCTCTAGCCGACCCGAGCGCCATCGCATTCAGCCTTATGTTGAGCTTAGTTCCCAGACAAGTGTAACCAGATGAACATGATTGGTGCCATAAGCTTTTTGGCCCTATTTTTATTTCAAACTTTAAAAAATCATCTTTTGACTTCCCTTATTAAATGTTTGTAGTTTGTGGTGTAATTTTGTTCATAAAATCCTTCTCAAATTTTACAAATTGAAGCAGGCTTTTTATTGTGCTGTGTTGTTGATATTTTACCTGTTTTGGTATTTGCTTTACACATTTTCTTAGTTTGACCCTGTTGGCTCTGACCATAGCTACCAGGGGTGAGCTCAGGTTTAAATTACTGAAACTTTTACTGGACCTAACAAGACTAATTACCTTAGCACTTGAGGTGTACTATTATCCCCTCCAAATAATAATCCTCTGTTACACCCCACCGATCAAGGAGAAAGGAGATGGGTAGCAGCAACCCTACTTAATACCTTTAGTATGGCTCTCTAGGATTTTTTGAAAATCTTTAATCTGTTGGTAGACGATTACACTAAATATCCGTTAATCATAGCGGACCAGTAAAATATTAAGGCGGACATGAGAGGTCTGAATCAAAAGCTGGGGGACAAAGTCTAGGTCAGTTTAATTTTAAAACATGTTATATGCTGCTTCCAGGGGACCTGGGCTTTAGAAGAGGCACACATGGATGGTTTAATATCCTACCATGTACCAGTATCTCCAAAAGCAACAGAAAGGGGCCTAAAGAAGGATTAGTGATATCGGTCTCAGTATCTTTGACTGCTAGCTAAACTTAAAAATTGTATTTAACACTTGCACCTAATCACATTACAAACAAAATAATATGTAAACTACATCTACTATGTTTACCACCCATTGTGGAATAAGATCCGAAGGGAGATGACCCTGCTATGCCAAAGATTGGACACCTGTAATAGAAACTAGAGAAGCATGTTATCTTGGTCTGTGACAACTTCAATGAAAGAAAATGCATGAAAAGAGAGAACAACTTGCAATGCTGAAGGAGGCTGGAGACCTGCGAACACTAAACAACATACTAATCTGATGCCCCAGCTAAGAATACATTCAGCCTATACAATAGAAGCAGCCTTAACTACTATGGACCCATTACCATTAAAGCATGTCAATAGTAGACGATATGAGTGTCCAGCACAAGGTTGAAATGTATCAAGACTCACTTGCAATCCAACTACTCTGGGCAGGTCTAAAACAATCAGCCACAATTTGATCATCTAGTAGCCCCAAACAGCTCATCCTAAAACCCAGTGCTTTATATAGGCAAACATTTGTAATTAGAGAGTGCCTGCACTTTCCTATTAGGCATGTCTTTCCATTTACAGCACTGCTAAAACAAAATCAAAGAGCAGTGAGGTGGTATGTCACAAACTACAAAATTAAACAACTATTAATTGACCACTTGTACAAGAACCAGTCTGAAGCGATTCAAGACTAAGACAGTCTTTGGGGAGGGAGGGGGAGAGGGGGGTGATATGTTGACGTAAAGTACCTAAGCGCCAACTCCATCTTCTGTTGGCACCCCATCTTAGTTCATGGAGGCCACCCTCTTCCTTAACTTAGACAATAGACATCGCCATAATCCCTCATTTAAGTAGAGTCATTGTCATGTCTGTCTTTAGATGCAGTTGTCAGCTGACCTTATATTTTGAGGAACTGTGATATGGTCAAGTTCCTCAATTAAAGACAAAAGGTGCAACATTTTTCTTGATGAAATGTCTACCCCTCATGATGTCAAGGTAAAATAATATCACATACAGGCATATAATTATGATGTCTACTTTTGTCCTTGGTTTGTGCTGTAAGACGACCACTTAAAGCTAGTTGCATAAATCATTTCTTTATGTTAAGTGTTTAAAAGATTTATTACCCACCTACATCAGGAACTGGTGATTAAGGTTCTCGATATGTGTGTGACAACATGGAAATATGGAGGGGAGAGATACCACAGCATTAATGGGAACCGGAGGAGTTGGCAAAGAAAAACTAAAAGAGTTTATGAATCCCTGGTGCAACGCATCAAGGATAGGTGAAGAGAGGTGGAGACTCGGGTGGACCCCTGCCGGTCCACTGAGTGTGCCTTCAACACAGATTCACCAATTACAGTTTAACTTATAAAATAAACTAAAATACATTTCTAGAAGAGGCTACGAAGCTCTGCAAAATTTCATAATAATAGGCAACGCGAAAAGAATAACCAAGGGGTCAGGGACGAAGTTACATCATCCGATAGAGACATTTTCACATTTTCCACCGGAGTTACCAACTCAACCCCTGTCAAAGTAGTGTCCTACTTGACAGACACAGACACATTGACGGAATAACCTCAACAACAAAGGCAAAGAATTCTAAACGCGGTGTATTTTCAACTGCAGCAGAAGTGTAGAAAGTAAATATGTCAAAGTGACACCTACAATATCTGCCAACAAATCCTCAAAGCAAGCCTAAAATGAACTCTAAAGTACTCACGCGAAAATCACTGTCGTCAACCAAACAAACACAGTTTACACCAGTGTTGCGTAATTACCAGGGTCCTGGTAATCCAGAATTAGCTGCCAACCCAGGTATTCAACAGGCAGGAGAGACCTAGTGAAGTGTGCAGGGTATTACCACCTTACCTAGAAATTACCACATCCCAGGGTATCAGGATGCCCGGTTGTAGTATTAATGCACCTACAATCTTGCGGCTCTCGCTAGTGGGCGTGGCCTCCAACAATTCATGGGGCCTCCAAACCATCAGGGGCCCCACCATTCAGTCTAAAGCCATTGACTATCTGTCAGACATGGGAAACTCAGGGACTTCTCATCACATTCTGCTGGGGTGCTCCATCATTTTGTGTTGTGTCACTGACTTCATCCTCACCCATCTACCCTGTGATTTAGAGGGAAAAAATAATCAGAGGGGGCCATTGAGGAATAATTCAAACCAGCATCATTTGACACACCAAACTCAAGTTGACGACTTAAAGAGCCGCTGGGAGGTGAAGCGCCTTTTCTTCAATTAATTTCTGTTCAGCAATGTACTTTCTCAGACTTCAAACTTCTGCATTTATTTCTCCTTTGAAAAGCAACTGTTTCAGACTCAAGTTTCAATTAAAAAAGCAATTGTTTTTGATAGTGCCTTTCATTACTTGACAAAGCATCATATTTGCACATTGTCAGTAGTAAACAGAGAAGCTGAAAATGCAGCAGGCGTTTAATATACTAACAGGAACTCTGAGGAACCTAAAAGATTAACTGGGCGAGAGTGCCAGATTTATTTGAGGCAGCATGTTTTGTATTTAAACGCTCTGCTACTAGTCAAGCGAGCAATTTATTTTTCATTTTTCTGTCAATCTCCATGGCAGATGGTTTTTCACTCAAAGAAATCCTACATTATAATAAAAAGCGACCACATTCTGCACATAAAATATCTTAGTGTGAGAGGCCAAATCATCAGATACATTTATTCAAGAGGGAGAGAGAGCGAGAGAAAGAGATTGTGTGACATGCCAGCAGATTAACTAAATGTTCCTGCAATGCAACTACCACATTGGCTGTGCTGCGTTGTGCCAGGGGGGAAAAATGACCCAGAGCTATACCTACTAAGACTGGCCTGCTGGTGCTGTCATTCCCTTAGGTCATGTTTAAACAAGACTGCCTTAGGGCGATGCACAACCTCACAATGTGGAACAGAGTTGAGCATGTGCTGTTTAGCATAGGATTTGTACTGCAAATGTCTACACCAAGACATATTTCAGAAGGATCCCAAGCTTTAAGTGTGTGCTGTGGACTGCAACACACACACACACACACACTATGCATTTTTATTTCTAAATGAAAATATTTCCCTGTGTTTAACACCTCCTTCAAGGCGGCAATACATTTTGATGCAAAGTTTTGCCATGGTATATTAGTATATGTCTGCAAATTACATGGGGCAACCCCATAATCCTGAGAACCTGTGCAGGACAATAATACAACAAAACAATAATCCCTTCCTGTGGGAAGTGTAGGCCTCTACTTCCTTGGCAATTTTAAGAAGGCCAACTAATTGCTTGTCATAGGGAAGTTAATTCAGTTTATTATGGACAATAAAGAGACTATTCTCAGAATATATACAAAATATACAAAGACTTATTGTATATCAAAAGGTGCTCCAAGTAATGACACAGTGACAGTGAATACGTTCATTAAAGTGCACATGTGCTTTATGCAATGCATATGTAAAAAGCTAGTGTCAGACATGAATGCAAAATTCAATGGAACAACTCAAAATTAGAGTGTGAGAGATCCTGAGTAAAGTCAGACCTCTAGCATATTTGTCAATGTTTCAACCCCAATAAGCATTATTATGAAACATGGCCAAACACAAGTTAGGACCAACCAATCTTAAGCGAAACATCTAGAAGTATAAATTGCTCCACCTCTTGTCACTCTTTGCATACCCTACATTGTGTCACTTACAAGGGGATTCATCAAGGAGCCAGTAGAATTAGGCACAAAAACATAGCTCAAACATTGTCTACAGATCAGTCATAGTTAGGGGGAAATATTGTAGAGCCGCAAGCGGGACGCTGTGTGCTTCAGAAGGGTATACTAGTATGTCCAGTTTTGTGTCAAAACTTATGGGTGTTTGGTGTGATCCATCCAATTAAATTATCAGTAAACCATCTTGACGCAAAGTGTTCCAATGCAGCGCAAAGCACTTTTTGCTTTGCATCACTTCACTTTGAGAGGGCCCAAAGCTTTTCTAAATCTGGACCATGGAATTCAAGAATGCGAACAAGAAAGACACATAAGATATCATCTGTGAAATATATTTGAATTTGTGCATATGAGTTGCTCACATAATTGGGCCCTCCCTCAAGACATTTTTAGCTAAATATGAACCACTTTCAGGTAAGAAATCCATCTGGTAGCTGCAATGTTATTGCCTTACAATGTTATAATGTATGGGAGCCTGAAATTCCTGTATAAAAAAACAGTCACAAAAGTGACGACGCCTGGGCAAATTTTAAATGACACAAGCATAATTAATATAATTTTGGCAATTTCACATTACGCTTGCCACCCAAAATTCCTAAAATTATGCCACTATGCAACTTAACGAAATGACATGCTATTAACAGTATGAATGTTACTGTGAATGCATGAGAATAACAGAATAAGAGCTGCTGTTGTTTGTGGTGCTTTTATTTAAATGCATCCTTACTCCAAGGATGTATTTCATGCTAAAATATTGCACAAAATGCTGGATTTCGATTTTGCATTAATTAGACGCAATCTTGCACTATATTTAAAATTTTTGCATAATCACGCTAAATTTTGCACACCTCTACTTGTAACATCTCTAGTCACCTGTATTAAGGAAATGTCATAGAGGTCCAACTACAGTTGCCAACAGATTTTTTTTGTTTCAATACAATAACTCATTGAAGGAAAGATAGAATCTTTGCATGTTCCTACACAAAGAGAGCCAACGTTTTTTCTTAACTGGCTTACATTAAATGTATCTAAAATACAGTGAGTGGGGCTCCACAGAACCCAAAAGGGACAGGGTGCCGCGTGTGACTCAGGGTCAAGTATCAAAATTCCCTTTGGGTACTTAAATTAACATACACTCTGCATATGCTCACATATATCCAACCATAAGTCACAGGTGCAGAAATTGACAGGATATCGAAACACTTATAAATACAATTTAATAAAAGAGTGCTTTGTCACAAATACATCAAATAAACAGTTGCTAAAAACATGGATCATACAAAATTCATAATCTAAAAATCGGTGAGGACTTTGAAAAAACAATTACATTTGTCATTAAATAAATTCATTTGTAAAAATACAACAACTCAACATAGTGCAAACCATCAATTCTTGTATCAGAATGTCGTTCCGTACATTACAAAGGTAATGACAAAACAAGGTGTTGATGCATTTTGATGGGTTTGAAACAATGGAACCACCTTCCTCAGGACCCAAAGTAATTTTTTCTCCTCTCCTATAATTAATCAGCAAACCAGTACAAACTTGATAATGCACAAATTTTTATCATGCGTGAATGAACCACAGAGTCACCTAAGACCTGTTTCATAAATTTCTAGGAGACGATTTTTACGATGTGCAAAGCAATATGCATAAGTGCCAAGGTTCATCAGCCCCTTATCCTGCCATGTTCATTAGTCTTATTATTTTGGTAAAAACTTGCTGTTAGATTAGATCAGCATAGGCTTATACGGGGAGTTAAACAACTTCCCGCGGTTATTTAAAGTTCGGCGGGGGACTTGTGACCATTAGTAATTTAGAATTGCCCTTCACTTCTCTGTCTGCACGTAAATGTGGTTGTTCAATTCGGCAAACAAACCTCTTTCTTAGCTGCGGACATTACATTTATCCTAATATCTTTTTGCAAAAATTATGAACTGCTTTTTGATTGGTTTAATATCGAAGTAAGCATTCAGCTCTTGTTCTTGTCTGTAATGAACATGAAAAAGCAAGAGGCTAGCTGTTTATAGCAACGGTGATCATGTATTATAGGAAATAAAAAACTCTCTGCTGTACATTAAAAGCATATTGCAAGTCATCTCAGAGTCCATGGTCTCATAATTAACTCAGCCTTTGGCATTGTTTCTCTATATGGTCACAGAACTCCTCAATGACTACCAACATCCTTATAATGCAAGGCAGAATGCACTTTAACCCATTATACTTTATCTAATAGAAACAAGACTGGTGTAAGATCAGCTTCTTAAAAGAAGTAGAAAGGCACAGCAGAAGTAGATGAATTCAAAGTAGGTTTATTGCAGTCCAGAAGGAGCGACCCCATCCAGCATCAACACCCTGCAACGACCAACTGACCAGTTGCTTACATTCTACCCCACATCATCATGTTCCACGGGTTCCATATTCCAACTCTGGTAACCTAGGAACAGTAAGTTAGGTGCAGTTCTAAGACAAGAACACTACAACTGGCCTAACTTTTTATGTGCTGAGTTACTCATCCTGACTGTGGAGTCTCCACAGTCATAAAGACACTTTTAAATTGTAGTTTGTGAATACCAAAAAAGAGTAAACTTACACAATAGTTTAAATTTACCTTTGTGAATCAGGCCCACAGTCGGGGCAGAGAACTCTGCACAAAAAAATATAGGCCTGTCTATGTGGAAAGTCCTCCACCCTGACTGCAGAGTCTATGCAGTCGTAACGTTACTGCTCAATTGTAGTGTGTGAATACTGAAAAAAGAATAAACCTACACAACAGTGTAAGTTTACCTATGTGAATGAGGCCCGTAAGTGTCCATATTTTAAACTCTGACCTTTGAGGTAACCTCAATTGTTTCATAAAATTAATCCTCAATGGTTTTGACAGATTATTCTTTCAAAAATATATGTATATATGTAATTTACATACATTTGACAAAGGTGTACAGGGCAACCAGGGGGCCCGAATTGTTGTTTGGCCAGGAAGAGCATTTATAATGCCGCTGGGAAACAGAGACAAGCATCATGCTGAAAGCAGTGCTGTGTTTAAGTGAAAGGCAACAGAATGGCAGTGAGCATCTCTATAATAGTCCATTATCAACATCTTTTGCCGCATTAGGAAGCGGCGGCAGGTCTGAGAGTGTGCTCCAAACCAACCTCAAAGTCCCTTCCCCCTTTCCAATGAAAGTTTGGACTTTAGATACTTTTACACATTTAGGGAAACCGAACTATGAATAGCATGTTGGCAATATTATATCTGATTGCATTTTTTAAATGGATAACTGAACATGACTCAATTGATTGAATTGTTAAACATGTCCAAAGCTGCCATTTCTATAGCATTGTTGTGAGTATCAGGGTCTCTCATGTATTGTATGCGCAGGAGGGGCCTCACAAAGTTTGAAGACCTTTGATGCAGGGGTTTGGATCATCAGTCTTTTACTTTGGTCTGTTAGATTGTCATTCACACATTGATTCCCCCCATAGCAACATACAGCATGGGGCAATGGGCCAGCCTTCTAAAGTCATTGGCTGCCCTCTGTGTGAAGAAGGACATATTGCTTGGGCACAATGTGCGCATCCACCAAATCAATAGTCTCCTTAGGTGCCAGGACTCTGAATTTTGTAAAAAAAATAAACCTTTTTCCCACAGCTGTGATTTATTTATGTATTTATTTTTCTGGTGCGAGGGCAAAGCACCTTCCCAGATGGTACTTCAAGGCTCTTGCTTCTGTTGCAAAGTATTGCATTCTACATGGGCCCTGCTAGTGGAGGCCATCTTGAAATAAGCTCTGTCATTTTTCATAGGAACCAAGAATATCAAGCACCATTCTTAGTTAGATTGCTGCCAGTGCGTGTAGATGCACAGATGACAATCTTTCAATTTTTAACTATACACTGTAACAAAAACAATTCCAAAATGGCCACCAACACTCCCACACTTGCACATACAGCAAACTAAAAATGTTTGCTTTCAAAGCATAAACCGTTTAAATATAGCAACTTCACTTTTACGTGCACCAGCCATCATAGAATGGTACATAATTCTGTATATGCAAAAGCAAAGAAGCATTGGCCAATCCAGCAGCCTTGTGGCCACAACTTAAAGGCCTGACTATGATTTTTCATATTATGTTTAATGTGAACAAAGGACAAAAAGTATGACTTAAATACTCCATACTGTAGGTGAATGATTAGGTTGATCGTTAAATAGAAACAACTCATGATGTAGGATGTTTTACTAAAAAACATCTCTTTATGGTTTGCACAGTGAAAATTACGTTCTTTTGGAAGATGGCAGACTGACTAAAGAGATGCCTAAAGTGTTTGACATTTATCCCCTCGTCCAATGGCCAGAATATTTTTTTTGGTCTGTACCAATTAACAATAATCAGTTAAGGAAAAACTTAAATACAAGAGCAAAGTAAACTCATTTCAATAGTCTGCAGCTCAAAGGGAGGCCTCACTCCAATATTTTCCGTACTCCAGAAATGTTGCAAGATACTTGATATCTTCTGGTATTTACATACTTCATGCGCCTATAATTGGTTTCTGTATGTCATTTTACATTCAAATTCTGTACTCATTTAAGTTACATGGGAGAAAAATTAATCATACACTTTTACACATATAGTCCCTGATGAAACTTGTCTCACAATAAAGCTCTGGTCTTCCCCCTATTTTGCTGAATCATAATCAGGTGCTGAATATCATTGTCCATAATTTTAACATGCATATAAAGAAGCGTGATGGGTGGGATACTTGTATTAATCTCAGTTCTCTCAGTGACTCTTTATCACATCCCAGTTCTTATAATGCAGTTGGGAAACACAGACAAGCATCATGCTGAAAGTAGTGCTGTGTTTTAAGTGAAAGGCAACAGAATGGCAGTGAGCATCTCTGTAAAAGTCCATTATCAACATATTGTGTCCCTAAGTTCATTGGTGGGAGTAGGAGCCACATTAGGGAGGGGGGCAGGTCTGAGAGGGTGCTCCAAATGTACCTCAAAGTCCCTTCCCCCATTTCCGATGAAAGATTGCACTGTAGATACTTTTACACATTTAGGGACACTGAACTATGAATAACATGTTGGCAATAATGTATCTGATTGCATTTTTAAAATGGATAACTAAACATAACTCAATTGTTTGAATTGTTAAATATGTCTAAAGCTGCAAATTTTATAGCATAATTGTGAGAAAATATGTTTGTCTTCATGAGGAGCTGTCATGTATTTTATTACATAGGCACAGGAAGGGCATCACAAAGTTTGAAGACCTTTGTTGTAGGGGTTTGGGGTGATCATTCTTATACTTTGGTCTGTTAGATTGATATTCACACATCGATTCCACTCATAGCAACATACAGCATGGGACAATGGACCAGCCCACTTTAGTCATTGGCTGTCCTCTGTGTGAAGAAGGACATTTTGCTTGGGCACAATGTGCGCATCCACCAAATCAATAGTCTCCTTAGGAGCCAGGACTGTGTGTTTTGTAAAAAAAGAAAGGTTACCTTTTGCCCACAGCTGTGATTTATTTATGTATTTATTTTACTTGTGTGAGGGCAAAGCACCTTCCCAGATGGCACTTCGAGGCTCTCGCTTCTATTGCAAAGTATTACATCCTGCCTGGGCCCTGCTATCGGAGGCCATCTTGAAATGAGCTCTGTCATTTTTCATAGGAACCAAGAATATCAAGCACCATTCTTAGTTAGATTGCTGCCAGTGTGTGTAGATCCACAGATGACAACTTTCAATTTTTAACAATACACTGTAACAAAAACAATTCCAAAATGGTCACCAACACTTGCACATACAACAAACGTAAAATGTTTGTTTTAAAAGTATAAAACCAATTTTACTTGCAAGCGCACCAGCCATCATAGAATGGTACAGGATTCTGTACATGCAAAAGCAAAGAAGCATTGGCCAATCCAGCAGCCTTTTGGCCACAAATTAAAGGCCTGACCATGCTTTTTTATATTATGTGTAATGTGAAGAAGGGGAAAAAAGTATTACTAAAATACTCCATACTGTAGGTGAATGTTTAGGTTGATCATTAAATAGAAACAACTCAGGATGTAAGATGTTTAACTAAAAAAAATCTCTTTATGGTTTGCATAGTGAAAATGATGTTCTTTTTGAAGATGGCAGACTGACTAAAGTGATGCCAATAGTTTTTGACATTTATCCCCTCGTCCAATGGCCAGAATGTTTTTTTGGGTCTGTACCAATTAACAATAATGAGTTAAGGAAAAACTTAAATACAAGAGCAAAGTAAGGTTATTTCAATAGTCAGCAGCTCAAAGGGAGGCCTCACTTCCAATATTTGCTGTACTCAGGAAATGTTGCTGGATACTTCATGCGCCTATCATTGCTTTCTGTATGTCATTTCCATCCAAAGTATGTACTCATTAAAGTTACATGGGAGGTAAACTTGTCTCACAATAAAGCTCTGCTCTTTCCCCTATTTTGCTGAATTTTAATCAGGTACTGAATATCATTGGCCACATGTTAACATGCATGTAAAGAAAAGTGATGGGTGGGATACTGAACTGGAACACAAGCAACTCAAGACTGGGTTGACCCTAGTTGGGGCTCTTCAGTCAGGTGCAGCTTGGTTCCAGTGCTACAGTGAGCCTGGGGCCCACCTCTGAGGTAATAAAAAAGTAATGGATGGGATGCTTGAATTAATCACATCCCAGTCCATTATTTTCCTGCCCACCATGCCAACTAAGATTAGGTCCAACCATATGCAAACCAACCATGATCCTGCTTCAATAAGATCAGCTCAGCCTGAACTGCCAAGCTAGTCCTGTCTATATAAACTCCTGATTGATTGATTGATTGAAAGTAAATCCCAAAAAGAAATTTGGCACCACTTTGTGTCACTTATGATGCAAACCTGGCACTAATTGTTGTAATTCTAATCCTATGAATCTAAACTTCTTTAATCTTATACACTTTACAGCAAAAGAAAACAAGCCAATATAATCTGATTTTTCTGACATAAATATTCAACAAGGAAACACTGTGGTTACTTATACTGGCAAAAGCAATGCAAGTCTACTGGGTAAGTATAGCTACAAATATAAAAAAAATGCATCAGGAAAAAAAAATCATGAAGCAATCCTTTGAGTCAAGTGGGCAAACGCATTAACACTCAACAGCTAATTTGAATAAAAAGCTCTGTGAACGCATTTGATTCACTTCAATGGGCCAGATGAATATGTGCGCCAAAAAGCACTCTAAGAAATGTTGAACTGCATTAACACAAAAAATCCCTTTGTGAAGTGAATACGTTTATCATCATACATAACCTAATGGTTTCAAATAAAAAAAAATCCTTATAAAGAAGTTTTCCGAAAATGAAGTTGATGTTGAGAATTGTGCAGTCCTGAAATTCAGCCCGCGGTTTATGAATGACGTTTGATACACGTTGGGCAAATGTAATATAAAAAAATCCATTCAAATGAAAATGTAGGAAGTTTTTCAACTATACTTTCACTAAATGAACCTCTACTGTCAGTTATTGTACAGTAGCTGCCGGTAACACTGAACAGCTGCCTATTTTTATCTTGCTGCATGCACCCTCATGGCATTTTAGCAATGGCATTGATTAATTAAATCTGAAGATCATTAGCCAATCTTTCAATAGGCCCCTTTATTAGATGACTAACATACTCAATAACATCAAATTATTCTGGCACTTTGTGTTATTGAACTTCATATCCATCAGCTGTAAGGCCCCGATAGTTGACATTTTATTCTATACAAGTCATTAGGCATCAATGCATCCAGATCCAAACCAAGTGTAAATAGCAACATATTACATTCTTACAAGTAACAGATTCACATAGCGAGCTGGCCGTTGCCACTTTCAGAACATTCTATCAAATGTATTTTGCAAAAAGTTTTGAGTCTTTAGGCATTCTTTCCTTCCTCGACATTTTCCTCTGCAATATCAACTTGTATTATTCTTCCTTAAGCTGGAAATGCATTCTTAATTGCCTCAAGTTGATTTAACGTTACCAAGGGGAGGTCTGTGCCATACAGATTTCTCAATCTTAATTAATGGTTTTTACAATCTTTAATCCTCATCCTGACCACCATAAACGTATGCATAGCCATGCTTACACATTCATGGACTAAGTCATGTTTTTTTTTTGGGGGGGGTTGTTAGGGCTAGGTCTAACAAAGGCATGCAGCATTGGTCCTGTGAAATCATTCTTCATGTCAAAGGCATGCACATGAAATTCGGCTTGTACGTGATCTTCACATTGTACTTGGTCGTTTGGACCTGTGTACGATTCAGTCGTAAACAAAGGCTACAAATCAGATCCGGAAAGCAAAATCCAATTCAGAGGCCTTCTAAACGACATTAGAATCGGGCCCTTAATAGTAAATCTGAACTCTCTACCCAGAGTCCAATGCTTCCCTCAATTTTGTGTAATTTTCAGTGGGAATAGCAAATATGACATCCTTGCTCGTATAATTCTGCCCCCAGTTTTACTTAGTTTAGATCAAGAATAGTATATTTAACCCCTCACTCCACAGTCCAATACTTTCCCCAGTGTTGCTTAGTTTGGAGTGGGAAGAGAAAATCTGACCCCCCACAGAGTCTAGCTCTTTACCAAATTTTGTTTAGTTTGGAATGCTTATAGTAATTCTAACCTCTCCGGAGGGGGGACATAATTTGGATTTGGATTGGCAATAGTAAATCTGTCCTCCCTCCATCCTCTAGCATCTGATGCTTTACTAAATGGTGCTTAGTTTGGAGTGGGAATAGTAAATCCGAGCATTCCAGGGTCCAATATTTTGTCCATTGTTGAATAGTTAGTAGCGAGAACAGTGAATCTGACCCCCTCACCTAGAGTCTGCAACTTTCCCCAGTGTTTTTTTATTTTGAGTAGAAGTACTAAACCAAACACCCCTGCATCTAACGCTTTCTTCAATTTTGCTTAGTTAGGAATCGGATTAGTATACTTAACACCCCCTCCCCGGCCTCACAGTCCAACACTTTCCCCACTGTTGCATAGTTTGGAGTGGGAATAATAAATCTGACTCGCCCACAGAGTCCAACACATAACCTAATTTTGTTTAGTTTGGAGCGAAAATAGTCATTCTAACTTCACCAGAGTTAATACTTTCCCCAATTTTGGTTAATTTTGAGTGAGAATAATGCGTCTGACTTCCATCAACCCTTAACATCCCCCACTTTGCTCAATGTTGCTTAGCTTGATGTGGGAAGAGTAAATCAGCCCCCAGAGTCACAGCTTTCCCCAGTGTTGCTTAATTTGAGTGGTATTAATAAATCTGACCCCACAGAGTCCAACATTTTCCCTGAAGTTAATGAATTTGGAACCAAAATAGTAAATCTGCCTCAACACCAAACAGTGCAAGGCTTTCCTCAAAATTGCTTACTTTGCAATATGAATGGTAAATCTGACCTCTCCAGGATTCAATGTTTTGCCCAGTTTTGCATAGTTAGAAGCAAGAATATTAAATCTGAACACCCTCAGTCCGACAGTTTTCTCAATATTGCCTAGTTTGGAATCGGAATAGTAAATCTAAGCCCCCACAGAGTCCAACAGTTTACCGAATTCTGTTTAGTTGAGATGTGAATAGTAATTCAAACCCCTCTAGAGTCAATGCTTTCCCCAATTGTGCTTCAATTTGAGTGTAAATATTAAGGGCCTCATTTATGACGCTGTGCGTCACTTTTACGCCGCCGGTGCGTCACTTTTTTTGACGCACCAGTGGTGTAAAAAACCGCCTTGTTGCACCATATTTAGAAAGTGACGCATCTCGGTAGATGTGTCACTTTGTAAACCCCTGCGCCACATTATACCTGCGCCAGGTATAATGTATGCAAGGGGGGTGTTTTTACGCAAGAAAGGGTCATGGAAGTGACGCAGTGAAATCTATAAGATTTCACTGCGTCATTTCTTGGCCGCTAATGCGTCAAAACCTTACGCCTGCATCATGGCAGGCGTAAGACTGGTGCAGGTACTAACAACATGGAACTTGCCAATGTGAAAGTATACATTGCTGGAGTTGCGTCACTTTTGTGACACACTCCAGAAATGCGTCACTTTTGTGCCTACAGATACGTCAGAAATACTGACGTATCTGTAACTTCTTGCGTCATGATGCGTCATATTATAAATATGATGCATCAATCATGACGCAAGGAGTGCACACTGAGAAGTGTCGCATTTCTGCTTTCACACAAGGATGCGTCATTTCTCATAAATGAGGCCCTAAATGTGCCTCCTCCGCCCTCTGATGCCTAATACTTTCCTCAATGCTAATTAGTTTGAAGTGGGAGTAGAAAACCTGCCAACCCCCAAAGTCAAATGCTCTTATCAAAGTTGCTTGATTTGGAGTGAGAATAGTAAATCTGACCCCTTATGAGGCCATCCCCTTCCTCAAAGTTGTTTAGTTTTGAGTGAAAGTGATAAATATAATTCCCCAACAAATAGTCAAAGTAACTTTACTCAGTTCAAGAGACCATAAAAGTTTGAAAACAAACATTACAAATTAAAATTTCCATAGCCTATTTACACAGCGGCATAGATAAAACTATTAAAAAAGAAATTCATAAAAATCAATAATTTAAAAATGATATAGTCCACAATACAGAGTACTTAACACAACAAAATGTATCACTCATCACGCTCATGACATCATGACTCATAACGTTTCCTAACAGCTATTGCAACTTTAATGTGATTAGAAACTGCAGTGCATAAAGCCACGGTAGCCAGAGAATGCAGATAATTAAAGCCCTGGATATAAGTACAGGGCCAGATTTCTCTTAAAAGTGGAGCTAAAAAAATTTCCCCTCGGCTCTTTATAAAGGGGGCAAAATAGCATAAGGTACAAAGTGCTCTGAGCTGCCAAATTATCGCATGGGCAGGACATTCGTTTATCAACCCATCCTGATTACCTCAAGAAAGCCATTAAAAAGTACCTAAATGAAGTCTAGTTCAATAAAATTGTGTCTGTACATTTATGGTGAATGTTAGATAAAATTGCTGAGGGTAGGGAGCACACATGGGAAACCTGTCACCTCAAGTTCTGAATGGCGGATATTTACCAAGGAATAATGCACCTCTTTTATGATGACTTTCGCATAAGTATGGCTACTGGCACGATTGTGAATGAATGAATGAAAGTGGATTTGTAACAGCGCGATTGCTGCCCTGAGGCGTCCAAGCGCTAAAGGAACCTGCTGGTTTGAGTGATTGAGGTTACAGACCAGGACAAAAGAGGAAGGAGAACTGAGTTTTATTGAGAAGAATTGAACAGGTATGTTTTTAATTGTTTACGAAAGGAGGAGAGGTTAGGGTTGGATCTCAGGTGTACAGGGAGGGAATTCCAGATCTTGGCGGCATTGTAGGCAAACATCCTTCCACCCGACCTTGTCTTTTTGATTCTTGGGACCGTTGCCATAAAAGCCTGGCTAGATCGGAGATCTCTACCTGGACAGTACTGACTTACTAGACCACGAGTATTTAGAGGTCCTGAGTCCCAGAAGGCCTGGTGGGCAATACACATTGCCTTAAAAGTGACTCTCTGACGCACTGGCAGCCAATGCAGGCTGGTCAGTCCCGCCTTGACTGACAGTCTGCGTGGGATCTGCAGCAGCGTGCGGGCAGCGCAATTCTGTACCAGCTGCAGTCTCTTTAGGGTGTACTCTGGTGCACCCAGGTAGAGGACGTTATTGGAGTCTAGACGTGACTGTATCAGACCCTGTATGGCTACCTGCTTTGCCTCCATGGGGAGCAGAGGAAGAACTTTCTTCAGTGTCCTGAGCAGTCCAAAGCAGGTAGCTGAGAGCTTTGTGGCCTGGGTGTTGAGTGAAAGACTCCTGTCCAGCCATACCCCAAGGCTTTTGATGTTATCCTTCGGAGCCGGGGGGGGCCTAGACAGGTGGGCCACAGTGAGTTGAAGAAAATGGGATCTGCAGGGCCCAGGAGCATAAGCTCCGGTTTGTCACCATTGAGTTTTAAAGATGACAAGGTCATCCAGGCCTTCACCTCCTCCAAGCATTTTATTAGTCCACCTGAAAGTGGCTGATTAGCCTCCTGCGCTAATGAAACCACCAGCTGGGTGTCGTCCGCATAGGATATGATCTTAACTCCATACGGACGAACTACCTCAGCCAGTGGCCTCATGTAGATATTAAAAAGCGCGGGGCTTAAAGAGGAGCCCTGGGGGCCTCCGCACTTCAGGGGCATGCTGGAAGACACTGTCTGTCCATCAAACACTTGGAATGACCTGTTGCTCAAAAAAGATTTTAACCAGAGCCAGGCCTTGTCCACTATGCCGACATTCGAAAGACGGTTCAGCAGGGTGTTGTGGCTGACCGTGTCGAACGCCGCGCTGAGATCAAGGAGGATCACTGCCACTGATTGTCAAAGTAATACCCCAGGCCTATCTCGTGGAATTGATCTCTTACAAATCGGAGCCAAGGGATCCACAGTACTCTATCCAGATTAATATAATCTTTAATAACCTCCCTTGAAAACATTAACTTCTCAGACAGCCAAATGTTTGCCCATAGAATCAAGGGGCAATATCTATACGATCTTATAAAAATTCCAGCCCCATTGCATGATGACAAAAGCATGTAGGGACACTATTTGGGCTTCCCAATTCATCTTATTATTAAAAATATTCCCCAGATAGTTAAAACTTTTCAATTTATCAATACTGTTATACCTTACAGCAACATTTCTAGTTTTAGTCGATTTAGTACCACACACCAGAGTGTATCATTTAATAAAACTAACTTTTAAATTAAATGCCAACATAAAATCTGTGAAGGCATTGAGTGATTTTTGTAGACTGTTTGCTGTCAGGGCCATTATCACAGTATCATCCGCATATGATAATAGCAGGACCGGATTGCCCCCAATACGGGGAAAATCAGTTTCATTGTCTAATAAAAGTTCCTCTAGGCTGTTGGTATAAATTAAAAAGAGAAAGGGAGCTAAAATGGACCCCTGCCAAACACCTTCTTTGGAGACTATAGGCCTGGTATTTTCCCCTTGTGGGACATATCTTATGGTGACAGTGGTGGTAGCATGAAGCCTATGCAGGAGGGTAATCAGTGCTTCCTCAACACCCATTTTCCCCATTATTGCCCACAATTTCTACCGATTGACAGTAACAAAGGTACTGGACAAGTCCATGAAGGCCAGGTGGATAGAACCCCCCCTGGCCATCATGTACTTGCCCATAATCAGGGACAATTTGAGACACTGCTCGGTGGTACCCATCCCCCTCCTAAAGCCATATCGCGTTTTGGACATGACCTCTGTGTTGGTCACCCAAACCTCAAGCCGGGCAAGGACGACCCTCTTCAACACCTTTTCTGTGGCATCGATAAGAGAAATTGACCTATAACAGGCAGGATCAATCCTATTACCCTTTTTAAAAACTGGGACCACAATAGCCTCCTTCCAGGTTGCTGGGATGGGGCCAGTCACCAATGCTTTAAACACGTTAGTCAGTAGGGGAGTCCAAAGGTTAGGATTACTTTTAAACAGATCTAATTAGATGCCATCAGGACCTGGAGCTTTCATACAAATTCCCTTTGCTAAAGCCTCCTCAACCTCGGCTACTGAAAGGGATGCGCTTAATTGAGAAGCCAAGGTTAGATCTAGGGGCAAATCCCCACTTTCCTCCTATAACTGGAGACAGTTTGGATTAAATATGACCAAGAAATGGGATTCCCAGAAGCCCCCAAAATTAGAGAATACATCTGCCTCAACGCTTCCGTGAATAGAGGGTGATTAATGATATCCGAAAAGCTTTTAGGGTTTTGGAGGAAACTGGCTCTCTCCAAATCATCCCAAGCTAAGCACGTCCATTCATCTTTCCTTCGATTAATTGTACTTTTATAAGCCTACCTTGCACTTTCAAATTGAGTTCTATCACTGGGGTTAGCATGAAGGTGCATATTGAGGATCTTTTGAGCTCAAGAGCATTCGGTGTTTAACCATCGTATCTTCTGGGGTTTCCTTATCTGGACCGACTTGTCTTTTGCCTACATCTGCACAAATCAATTCAAATTCTCGGATGACCTCGTCTGGGGGAGCATCATGTTGGAGGCACCTCATAATCGGATCATGGTTGGCTATAACAGTTTTTGCCCCAAATTGGGAAGGGTTTATTTTATTCCAATTTAATCTTAACCCGTACTTACAATTTTAGTGGATCAGGAGACCGTCGCCTTTCCCTGTCTGGGCTAGTACACTAAGAAATGCTGTGAGGGGTTATGGTCACTAGCATTGTTTGGTTCCACCTCAAAGTCACCAACGAACATCAGGAACTTCCTGAGATAAACATAAAATCAATAAAACTTTCCCTGCTGCCTCCAACATAAGTGGGGCACAGTGATGAGAGAATACTAGCCAGGTTATTGATGAGGCCTAGATCATTCTCGATGATGAGGGAATTTAAGGCCTCACCCCGTGGTGTGTGGATAAAATGCAGCTGGGGCTGGCCATCTATGTCCAGCAGCCCAAAAACTTGATTGGTGCTATACGGACAGGTAGTGCAATTAAAATCCCCCACCCAGAGAAGATATAGCGGGTGTCACTTCCCAGAGATGTATTATTCATTTCCACCTGTAGGGCTTCGATAACATGTCGGCTATTTTGGTCAAAGATATCATAATACCAATTCTCCACTAATAGCTTAACCTGTATCATATTGAAGATCAATATTAGTTGGTACCACGGAGATGAGTTTACAACAAAGAATTTTATGGACTTCTATGGACCCATATTTGACTGTGATTGGCAGCGCCAGCCTCCTTTTGCCCTCTCTGCTGGTGAAGGTGTTGTGTGGACAGTAAAGGAGCAGTAACCATCCAATACGATGTTGTCCTTATGCCACGTTTCCTGGCGGCAAATGTCAGCGAATATATATGCTAATGTTTCATCTTTTAAACCTTTTAAATATGTCAAATATTTGTTCTATATGTGTGTAGATTTATATGTAATGATTTCACATTTTTAACATTCAGAAAAAAACATGTCATTTAATTTTAGCTTTATTTGTATATACAATCATTTATGCTCTATAAATTAAATATTATTTATTTTACAAGGTATACCATGTTTTTGTTAATTTTAAATTAAAGCTTACCCTTTTCAAAGATTAATTACAGGACACATTTATTTAAATAATCTATCTATATAAATAAAAATGTAAATGTTCGTTTGTTCAAAATTGCAAATCTCCGAAAGTTAATCCGTGATTGCTTTGAAATTTTGAAACAACGTTTTTTTATATACACAACGTTGGTTTCCAATACGCGCGGGTCGTATGCGCGCGAGTTTTTAATCGAAAGCCCAAACAGACACATGAAAATGTCAATGTTCGTTTGTTCAAAATCTTAAATCTCCGAAAGTTATTCACTAATTGCTTTGAAATTTTGACACAAGAAGGGATTCCATTAAGTGCGTGTTTATATATACACAACTTTGGATTCAAATACGTGCCTGTCCAATACGCGCGTGTTTTTAATCGAAAGGCAGAACAGACCCTATCGATTTGGTTGCTGCGCAACAACTACAAGGGCTGCAAGGAGACAATAGTCTACATATATTAGGATGGACAGTTGGTGTCAGGATGGCAGACCAGGAAGTGGGTGGAGGGAGCTGGGAGGAGTTGGTTCACTTTGCAGCATTAGTGCGTGTTTATATTTACACAACTTTGGATTCAAATACGCGTGTGTACAATACGCGCGTTTTTAATCAAACGGCCGAACAGACCCTATTGATTTGCTTGTTGCGCAACAACTACAAGGGACGCATAGAGTAAGGGTGGGTGTAAAATCCGTTTCGCGGGCGAATTTGCGGATTTTCCGCGATTTCGCGATCCGCGAATCTTGCGAAATCGCTGTAAAATCCGCGAATCAGCGGGGACGAATTTTGAGCCAAGCAAGGGTTACAGCAGCAGGTGCAAAAGTTGAACCTAATTTCTTTGTAACTTTTACAAAAGGGTTACAAACGAATTAACTTCAACTTGGTCACCTGCTGCTAATTGCTTCCTGGCGCCTCGTTGCCTACTTGCAACTATTCTCTGACCCTGCTCTGACCCTTGAAGCAGGGTCAGAGAATAGTTACAAGTAGGCAACGAGGCACCTGTCCAAGGAATTAAACCTCATCAGGAAGCACTTACAGATATAAAAAACAGGAAGAAGGGAGAGGATGGCAAATATACCCATTTTGAGTTGTCAGGAGGGGTTAAACTAAAAGAGACCTTTACAGCACAATTTTCATATGCATTTTGCTAAAAATAAAAAGCTGTATGTTCTGTAGTGGCAACTCAGGAATCTGGCCCTTCAGAGATCCGGCCTCTCTTTCTTTCTCTCGTTCTCTCTCTCCCTCTCTCTTTCCCTCTCTCTCCTTCTCTCTCTATCTATCTATCTATCTATCTATCTATCTATCTATCTATCTATCTATCTATCTATCTATCTCTCCCCACGAACACGCAAAAAAACAAAAATCCGCAAATTCGCGAATTTTGCGGATCGCAAATTCGCAAATCCGCAAATTAGCGGATCGCGAATTCGCAAAATTCACCCATGCTTAGCATAGAGACAATAGTCACAAAAACATATTGTGTACCCACAAGCATTGTGAAATTAAACATATTAGAAATGTGCGCTTACTCATTTCTTTCTCTTCCATTTAACCAGACTGAGCCACAGCAACGCGTTGCCGGGTACAGCTAGTATAAAATATTTGTAAAATGGATTGCAACTTTTTAAAGTTTTTAATTCATTTTAATCAAATACATGTTACATTTTAACATATACATATTTAACACTATATTTCGTTTTTTGAAATGTTTGTGATTTTTAGAATACATTTTAAAAGTATTGATAGTATTGTACTCTATTATTTTGTATTAGATATTTTTACATGCTGATATTTGTGTAGGTGAAAATTTAGGATTCAATATTTTTGTTATTTTAACTATAAGGGGTCTATTAGGATTGCTGGCAGAAAACCTCCCCGACCGCCATGGTAGCAGTAAAAGACTGCCCGCAAGGACCGCGTCATAACTGCCGGTCCTTTTAGGATGCTCCGCGGTCGAAATCCGACCGTGTTGGACGGATTCTGGCCGATATCATTTAGGCAGTCGCTGCTGCCTGCAGCACCTCTGCGATGTTCAAAGGAGCATGTCCTGCATCTCCCTGCACTGCGTGGCAGGCTCTGCACAGGGCCTGGCACAGGCAACTGTAGGGAGGTAACATGGATACCCCCCAGTGCACCCACCCCTCCCCCAAACTCATTGGGTGTCCGCAATGGGCCCTCGGAATATGTCTCTGCATGCCTTTCAATGGTGGTTCCACCGCCGCGGAAAGGCTGGCTAGCGCCGGCATCATAGTCATGCCGGCGGTGTTTGGCCCTGATCCGCAACAATTGTAGTGGTCCAGCACCCACCGTCAGGCAACCGGGTGAACTGCAACTGGCGGAAATGTGGCGGGCGGAAATTAACAACGCCGCGGTCACAACCGCAATGCTAATCGGACCTGCGGTTTTCCGGCTTTCGATCGCAGGCGGATGGCCGCCGGCAGTTGCCACCGCTGGACCGGCGTCGGCTATCCACCCGTCATCCTAATAGACCCCTAAGTATGGTGTTGTTGATATTATTGTTTTTCTATATTTGACTTTGATGTTGTTGTAGTTGATATTCAGTAGTACAATCCCCTCTAAACTCATCAATCATGTCAAAAGCACGCAATGGTAAGGAGCAGTTACTTCCGAGTGTGACAGGTGGATTTGCAAGATAGAAGAAAGGCAAGATGGAACCCATGGCATGTGTCACAGGCTTTTCATGCCAGAGCATTATATTCTGGAACACATGAAGCAAATGTTCTCATTTCATGGATGGACATCAAGAAAGAGGGAGAGTCAATTCACAAACCAGAGGAAGCTCAAGTGAGAGCAGAGAGCAACCAAATGCTCCCTAATTAATGCTAGGCCTCTGCCAGCACATAACATTGTAGTCTTTAACACAATCTGTAGCTAGCTTCTGGTTTTATTTTGTTTAACTGAAACCTGGTTAGGGTATTCCCTGTGATATCATCTTTGCAATCCCACAATTTGACTTTATTATGAGAATAGATTATCAGTCAAGGGAGGGGGTTGGGCTGGCAGTTATTTAAACAAAATAATAAAACAATGTACAGGCATCCAAAGACAAATGCCATCATTACATTTTAGACAGAAATGTGGGTAGGAATACATAGATTCTCTGATTTGTGACTGATATCCCCTCCACCACATTCCAGGGGGGGACATCCTTTCCATTGCAAATTTTACGATGCATGCCTTTACATCGCAAGCTTTACAACGCATGCTGTTACAATGCATTGCGCTGGGGGGCGCTCTAGGGTAGGGAATTAAACTATTCACTATCCAGCACCACTCAACACTATGCGTTGTAACAGCATGCATTGTAAAACTTGCGATGTAAAGGCATGCGTAGTAAAAGCATGCGTTGTAATGTCATACAACCCATTCCAGATATTCCTCTCCAGAATGGGGTACAGATCCAGAGAGGCTCGGAGATACTGGGTCCTTTACTGGGTGAGTTTCACTGATTCGAATAAAAACACCACTGACATTTTCCACCTGTTCTCTGCAAGCAGAAAGTGTCAGCAGGCTGGGGTGGGGTGGAGGGAGTGGGACGTGTGGGCAGTGATGAAGGACAGATTTGGGCCTGTCCCACTGAAGAATTGTCTGTTCCCCCTGAACTGGTGCAGTGGGTGGATGGTGGAAACGGGGGGCTAAAAATGCTGCAGCCCCTGCAGCATCCAAAAGGCACTGGCTTCTCTGGACCCGAAGACACCTGGAATTGCGAGTTGGTGCATTCCACCCAATGTTATTGCTCTGGATGAAATACCACAACTTGTATTTATGGCTTGAGTAATGCTTTTGAACGTATGGTTATCCAGTTCTGTACTTCTGACCTGATGAATTTCCCATGCTTGAGAACAAAACGCGTTGGCTTATCTGTTTTTTTGTAATAAGGAATTACCCATGAAAATAAAGAATAAGAATAAAGGTTTCTGAAAAACTACTATGTCTACCTTGACTTCATCACCTAACTCAACTCCTATTGCTTTATGGGTTAAGGATCTGGAGAACAGGGGCATCGCCCAACGGCGGATGCCGGAGTGTGCGCAGGACACTTTACGAAAAACAAAACTAGTGTGAGGTGCAGATTGGAAAGTCTGCCGTTGGGCTTTGTTCTTTTAAAGTGCAAATAGTATTGTGCAATAAAATATCTAAAACAGCCCATCACTAAAACATGTACAATTCCTCACAGCATGGGAACAAAAGGAGCTCATAGACTGCTAGAAATGTGTCTCCCTCTCTTAAACCCAGAATAACATTTTAATTTTAGGTGAGTTTCATTTATGGTTGGGTTTCAACAGATAGGTTAGCCACAAGCCTAGCTGCATGTATCTAGGCCTAGGGAATTCTGCAGAAAGTAAGAGGCACCATACACCCAAAAGGGCACATGCTGGGATGGCTACCATTGCAAGAGCTTCATTTTACTAAGCTAACAATGACATGGGTGGACTGTTCAGACTATTGTTTGATTTCCATTGGTATCATGCGTAGCAAACCAATCCTGTTAATTGCAAAGGTTTCTTTTTAGTCCACACTAGCCCAACCATGCGTAAAATGGGGGGTACTTGGCCTCAGGTGGGTAGTGTGCAACACAGTGCAATGGTACAAAAACATCATCACCTCTCTTGTTGATGAATCCACCCCTTTAAAAAACATTGGTTCTAATAGGGTTAACACATCTCAAGCATGGTTCAATAAAGATCTAAGGGCTATGCAGAAAGAAGTAAGAGAAGAATTTGCACAGGAGAGGGATCCTAGTGAGGCACTTAAAGTAAAGAATACCAGAAAGCTATATCAAACATCAACCTGGATGGCTCAAGAAGGATGAAGAACAAGTTAAAGAATTTTAAAACTAATTGTATGCCCTCTTTCAGGTATTGAAAGGTAGGACGTGTTCCAAAATGCTGGTGCTGCTCCAGGAACTACCAGCTAATTTGTGGGCTGTATTTCAGGAGTAGCTTATCAAGAAAGTAAGAGATACTATCCCAACCACAGTAATTAGCTACATATTGGAAAGTGTGTGATCAGATAAGCGAGAAGTTTTGCCTTTCTATTTCCTCTCTCATGGATTTTTCCTTAGAAAGACCTCATCAATTATGAAGGCTCTTCAACCAACTTCTTGTTTGCAAGATTCATGTGATTCTAAGTATGTGGCAGAGTGTCATGAGGTGTTAGCACCTTTCAAAAGAGATAGTGTGGAGTGTTTTTCAGGGAGAGACTCATTCCAGCAATTTTAAAATAGTCATGGGTGATGCTGCTCCTCCAAACGCCAGGCCAAGAGGTTTTGAAATCCATGAATTATCCTCTGATTTAAAAAAATCCATTGTTCTGTAAGGGCTTCATGAACATTTTGAGTATAATGAGTTTTGGGTGATAAGCAATCTGTATACTGCCCATTTTTCATTTATGTGCAATCGGAAATTCTCAGTATAATTAACACAAGGATGTTCGGCATTACTGATGCTGCTGGGTATCAGGTAGTTCTTTAAATTGGCTTAATTTCTTTCTGCTTGGATACAAGTATAAGGTTGCAATAGGAATTTATTGTTTGATTTATACCAAAGACACTCACTAGCCAAGCGGCTCTCGATTAATGTACATGAATACAATGGTGGCCAAAGTCTTCATGGATATTCGGGGATAGATGAATAGAAGTATTTTAAATCAAAAAGCCTTTAAAACCTTCATTACAAGTGGCATAGTAAATTGCGACCATTGCCCAAAATGGAGTCAACCATGCCTCTGAGAACTGAACTTCAGATACAACAAAGCCTGGTTAAATTCTCATCTCCGACAATACACAACACTTTTAATCTTCTGGCCTCTATCAAATTGGGATCCCCAAACAACCCCAGCCGAGTTTTTGTGGACAAACTAGTTCCGGAGATCATCAGCGTGGCACTGACCCCCCTTTTCAATTCCATGTTTGAGTCAGGGCATTTTCCTTTGAAATGGAAAAGGGCGTCCATCTTCCCACTATTACCAAAACAACATCTCAACCATAAGGACCCTAACAACTATCGGCCAATCTCTTGTCCTCCCCTGCCAGCAAATATGATTGAAAAAGCTATGAATATGCAACTCAGTACGCATTTCAGAGTAAGGAACTTTCTAGATTTCACTCAATATGGTTTCAGGGCAGAGCACAGCACAGAATCAGCCTTGATAAAATCCACAGAGGAACTAAGGGAAGCTCTGGACCAAGGAGGTAATGCAGCACTTATCATGCTGGATCTCTCTGCGGCCTTCGACGCGGTCCATCACGATGTTCTGATGGATGGTTTAGCAGACTGTAGGGAAGAAGGTAAGGCCTGGAACCTCCTAAAATTTATCCTTACAGAACCGATTCAAACTGTGGACCTAGATAAAGCCCGCTCACAACCTTTTTCTCTGTCATGTGGAGTACCACAGGGGTCCTCCCTCAGCCCCGTGCTTTTTAATGTCTACTTGATACCCTTGGTGGCTCTAATTAGCTCTTTTGGGTTCCAGCTGACATCCTACGCTGAGGAAACATAAATAGTGATATCAATACGACCTGGACAAGAGGCTGAGAAAGGGAAAAAGTTCCATGACTGCATGAAAGGGGTCAGGCTGTGGATGGCCATGAACTGTTTGAAGCATAATTCAAGCAAAACGGAGGTCCTCATTTTTAGCAGTAATGCCAATTTCTGGACACCAGATTGGTCGCCAGAAGAACTATGGACTCTCCCGAAGCCAACTAGGAAAACAAAAAACCTAGGGGTCTTAATGGACAATGAGCTGACATTTGAAGACCAGGTAAAATTGGTTACCTCAACATGTTTCTATCTTCTTAGAACTATAAGGAAAATAATGCCCTTCTTGCCGGCCGATAGCCTCAAGGTACTGATAACATCTTTAATCCTTTGACCTGCTTCGTCATGGAGAGGGTAGAGTCGAAGATGACCCCTAGGTTGCGTGCGTGGTGGGTGGGTGTTGGGGGTGTTCCCAGTGTAGTCAGCCACCAGGAGTCGTCCCAGGCCGAGGGGGTGGGTCCGAGAATGAGGACCTCCATCTTGTACGAGTTCAGCTCCAGTCGGTTGTTCCTCATCCAGTCGGCGATGGCCTTCATTCCTTCGTGGAGGTTGTTTTTTGCGGTGTGGGGGTCCTTGGTGAGGGAGAGGATCAGCTGGGTGTCGTCAGCACAGGAGATGATGTTGAGGTCGTGCCGTGGTGCGACGTGGGCGAGCAGTGCCATGTAGACAATAAACAACGTTGGGCTGAGGGATGAGCCTTGGGGTACGCCGCAGATGATCCCGGTGGCTTCGGAGCGGAAGGGGGGAGGCAGACGCTCTGTGTTCTGCCAGAAAGGAAGGAGGAGGTCCAGTTCAGGGCCTTCCCTTGGATTCCTCCATCAGAGAGGCGTGTTCGTAGTGTGCGGTGGCAGACCGTGTCGAAGGCGGCTGACATGTCCAGGAGGATGAGGGTCGCTGGTTTTCAGTTGTCAAGCAGGGTCCTGATGTCATCGGTGGCGGGGATGAGGGCAGTTTGGGTGCTGTGGTTGCTGCGGAACCTGGACTGGGACGGGTCCAGCATGCTGTTCTCCTCGAGGAAGCTGGTCAGTTGTTTGTTGACGGCTTTTTTGATGACCTTCACTGGGAACGTTAGCAGGGAGATGGGTCAGAAGTTCTTGAGGTCCTTGGGGTCCGCCTTGGGTTTCTTGAGTAAGGCGTTGATCTCTGCATGCTTCCAGGTCTACCGGAAGGTCACTGACTCAAAGGAATTGTTGATGGTTTTCCGGAGATGGGGTGCGATAGTGCTGCTGGCTTTGTTGAAGATGTGGTGTGTGCAGGGGTCTTCTGTGGTTCCAGAATGGACGGTGTTCATGATCTTAATGGTGTCGTCATTATTGATGTTGGTCCAGGCGGTTGGTGCGGGTGGTGGTTGTGGGAGCAGAGGTCTCAGTGGATGCCGGGGTGGTGATGGCGTTGAAGCTGTCATGGATGTCAGCTGTCTTGCGATGGAAGAAGGTGGCTAGCATGTCGCACAGGTCTTGTGTATGCGTCATGTGCAGTGCAGCACACATCCAGTGAAGTGAATGTTTGAAGAAATTAGAAAAAGTCTCCTTTTTAGTATCTGTTTCAAAGAGGTGTTGTTTTTTTTCGCTAACCCCCATCTGGTTATCTTTGTATTTCGGGTTTTGCAAAAACTATGGGTGCTTGCGCAGATCCACCAAATTGTGTGTCACCCAAATAATGCACCCTTGATGTAAAGTGGTGTAAACCAGCTCAAAGAGCTAATTATGCTAAGAAAAGGGCACCTTTCTAGCACAAAGTACCTTTTGCGCTAGAAAGTAAACTTGCATGACTTTGCACCCCTTTGTGTCACCTTGGATGACTTCGCACCAGCTCAAAGTATGTGTGAATCTGGGTGAACATTTCTTTAACATGTACTTATTTCTCAAAACATTCTTCACATTCAGAAGAGGACCCTGGTTCAATACCTCATAGCTCCACAACAAGCAGCGATTATGGGTCCATTTTGCATGATCCAATTTAAATACATTCATGTGATGTATCTCATATGTAAGAAACTCTGGCATTTTGGGTAAGAACGTTCTCCAGGATACCTCAGATGTAAAGTCATAATTGTCCCTACTCTGGGTCTATGTCAAAGACCATGATCCCATGAGATGGGGTTGCTCAATGCCTAGAGGAGGCATTAGAAATTGCTGACAGTTAATTCCAAAGATTGCATACTTAGTACCCTTCCTGACTTGGAGCCAAGTAGATACACAAAAGACCTCTTTTGCCTCATTATTGGCAAAAGAGACATCTCATAGAAATAGCTCAATGTTCAAACAGAGGCCTGGAGTGCTGTAGAAGTGGAATGCCCTGAAAAAAACAGATTTCTAAAAGCGGATGTTGTTTTCAGAAACCCCACAAAATTTGGAGTGATTGAAAACAACATAGGTATTATGAAATGAAAACAGGGGGTGGGGTCTAGGAACCTGTTACTGCACTATTATATGATGTCGAGCATTTCAGACCAAGAATTGGGACAGAACGATTGGAACAGTTGCAGATTTGTTATGCATGGATGAGGTCTTCTCATCACTGTACACTTTCTTTACACGTATTGTGGATATCAGTCCAATATGCTATATCCTACAAAACACCAATAAAGTTGCTTATTAAAAAACTTTCCCAGAAGACAAATGTATGTTTTTATTTTCTCGAAGGAGGGTGTGACATGCATTATCCTTTTAGGACAAAGGAGATCTAACCAGGTGTGTCTCCCAGATTGGGATGTTTATGATACATTCTGGACATTCTGGATGAGTGTTGGTGAAGGAACATTTGCTCTTCAAGAAGTGAGCTGCTAGCAGCTGTTACCTTCTGATGAGCATCCCCTGATTAATAGGCTGCTTCTGGAATGTGTTAACAATAGCAACACCACTCACAATGCACAGAACAATACCAGAACCTGTTTAACCCTGGGAAGCAAACTATTTATCACTACATCATAGCTGCCACCTGCCACAAAGTCATGTATAACACATTTTGTCAATAGAGTCTTCTTGCTCAACAGGGAGATGTAGTCTTGTACGGTATTGTCATTGTTACCATTGTAAGCGCAGGTTTAAAATCCCAGCAAGCAAATTGCATAGCTGCCAGTGAAGCATAGTTATGTGTGACAGCTGGAGCAACCCCCGGTTTCTACCTAAAAGGCATACAACGTTTACAACGTAATTTTTTACAACGCACTTCCATTAGAACGCAGGCATTACCACGCATACCATTACAACGCATTGCGCTGGGGGGCGCTCTAGGATAGGGAATAAGTATAATTTTATATCCAACACCTTCCCTAGTGTCTACGGGGACTGGAGTTGGAATATAAAATTATACTTACCACTATCCAGCACCTCTAAGCGCTATGCGTTGTAACGGTATTCGTTGTAAATACCGCGTTGTAAAGGTATGCGTGGTAACAGTATGCGTTGTCACGTCATACATCCACCTAAAAGCATGTGAATGCTATTTTGTTTTGATGAATACTAATATTATTAAAAACAAAGCTACAACCCCCCTTTTCAACCACTAGATGCTGGTTTTCTGACCCTGATTGTGCCCTGGTCTCTGCTAACCAGATCCAGGGCTCGTACTCTTATTAAAAGTAAATGGTATTTAGGTATAAATACAATTGATACTGACAACCTTCCAGGGGCGCCTAGCAACTTCATTGGGGCCTGGCGTGCCGTAAAACTCCCCGATTTGTTGCCTGCTGCCCTTCGTTCCGAATCCAGCAGCTCCAGGATTAGTTGGTGCAGGCTAACGCGGTGCTCATTTTGAGGCTGGGGGCTTGTGCCTGAAATCCATTAGCTGTTTTACAGCACTGGGTTTGCAGTATATGAAGTGCACATGAGAGGTCAGTTGGCTGCAGACAGCCGGCCAATCTGTCATGCACACTGGAAGCAGTCATCATGAAAAAAGCAGAAATCTGTCTGCTCCACCCCCACCATCACACTTGTGCAGGAACGGCCAGAGGCACACAAAATAATAAAATGGTACAGTTCTGACCATTTTATTACTCTGTGTATGTACCTGCTGTGCTCGCAGCAGGTGGGACGATGCTCCTCCACCTTAACGGAGGAGCCGCCGCTGCAACCTACCTATAAGTCCCTAGTATATGGTAGAGTATGTAGGTTTAGAGGATTTAATACACTTAAAAGTGAACTTATTTTGTAGGCCGCTTTTATAAAAAAAATGACATTAAAATTTGACTTCGGAATTAAAGTTACCTCCAAAGCCTTAAACAACCCTATTTATACATATAGGTCACTTCGTTCTATTCAGCTGTTTTCTCCCCTCCATCCTGCCTATATTTGAATCATCTCTCTGGGGAACCCCCTTCTATTTTGGTGGCACTTCTAAGGTCTACCCTAGGTCCCCCCGGAGTAGGGTGCCATGTACAAATAAGCAGGGACCATTTAAAATATGTTTTATATGCCCTGGTTAGGGGGAAAACTGCCAATTTCATGTAGCACAAAGAGCCCTTAGGCTAACATGGAGATACTTTAATAAAGTATAGCTATTGATAAGAGCGAGTTAAATTTATACTACAAATGGTAGTTAGAATAAAAATCCAACAATGTGTCTATGTTAGATTTACTGTAACTTTTACAGAAAAGAAGTTATAGAACCAGCTTTTCTTATGGGCCAAAATACAGCCTTACAGCAGCCTCTCCTGGTTGGTCAGCCTTTGACAGGCTGAGCCAAACAGTTTAATGAGGTGAAAAGTGGCCAGCATAAAGACAAAGGGCATTTGGTGGGAGGAGTTATGCAGCTACAGAGCTTAAGGCAGGAAGGGGGTGGGGCAGCCAAAGTGGTCTTCAAAAAGGAAATGACAGTTCGGACAGGACATAGACTCACTCCCATATCCTGCATCCCCAGGTAGGCAGGAGCCCCAGTAACTAAATTAGCAGAGAGGCTGGAGAGTGAGTGTTAGGGAAACTCAGCCACGCCAGTGGGATGGCTTAGCCAGATCTTAGGCTCCAATAGAGAGTGTCTCCATTTTGTATTTTAAAGGAACAGTGCATTCTGGGACAATAATATGCCACACTTTGGAGAAAGTTGTCATACCTGAAGGTGGCACCCTATACCCCATTGGCCAGGGGTGCCCACCTGCCTGTCATGGAAGAACACTAGATAAATATGGGAGAGCTGCCCTGTAACTCAGATTCCTGCCTTGAAACTACAAGAAGAAGAAAGACTGCCCTGCTGGGCCCTTGGCCTGCAGAAGAAAGGGCTGCGCTCATAAGAACCTCACCTGCTGCCCACTTTGGTCTTCAGCCCATAAAGGACTTTGCCTTGCTTTGAAAGTTGAAGGAGTTGACTCCCTGAAAGCAACAGATTAAAAGAGCACCACCTGCATCATCTCTACCAAGAAGAAGCCAGTTCTTATGGATTTGTCCGGGTGCATTGTGGGAGACATAGTTCCAACATCCCAAGGAGCAGCTCAGAGCTTGTCGAACATTGGATTGGTGTTGTGGACACTCTGGAATGCCAAAAGGACCTTCTGGAAGAAGTTTCAGAACTGTGGAGAACTTTGGTGAATTTTTTATAAAAAGCTCCATACGTTGACCGACCCTTTGTTGAGAGTCAATTCACAGTTGTGAAGCCACTGTCGCAAACAACGACTTAGCCTGGATTTCAGGTTTGCCTGCTGAAAGCTCTGAAGCTCAAGACTTCCAGGATTTCACACAGGCCTCAAGCTGAACTAAGCCTCCGTTGATGACTCAAAACCCAGCCTGCCCTGCTCAAGAGAAAAAACTACTGCAAAACGATGAAGTCCAAAGGGAAAAACGTGACCATGGCCTGCCACTCGGTGTATCCGACCTGCACTCAAATCGCGGTCGGCCTCAAACTTTGACTTTGTCCTAAACAGGTGTGACAAGATGTCCCAATTTGGCGCTTATCACTTTTAGGCATTATAAAGTATTTATTCTTTAAGAATTCATACATTCGGTTCCCTACTTTGGATATTTGTTGTTTTGGTGTCATTTGAATCATAACATTATATTTCCTATATTTATAAATTGGTGCTGTATTTTTATTGTATCTTGTCTTGATTATTTAATGTATTGGTGTTTTTAAATGCTTTACACACCTGTCTCCTAAGTTAAGCCTGCCTGCTTGCAGTCAACTACCAAGGATTGAGCAAAAATAAAGTGAGACCTTGACTGGAGCTTATTTTGTGATTGTGGCCTTATTACTAGCAATAGGTATCTAACTACAACTACTAATAGATCACATTCCAAAGTCTCTCTGGGCCAGCCTCCCAGCCACAAGTGCCCAGGAGTCACAGTGATCCTACCATGCCCCCTTAAACCCAACTTTGCAAACCTTTTTAGGACAAGAGGACTGAGTCCCCAAATCCTGTAATGGCAGGTGCAACATTTTCTTCTGAGTTGTGGCCAGCAAGCAAATCTCTCAGTACAGCGGGACCAACCACCAGCCAGACGTCCCTAACGTGTTAGCACTTTCAGGTCCAACCCGAGCAACTTTTAAAAGAGAATTTCTCAAAATTGGCTAGACAGATTTACACCAAATCACAAAAAGCACGCTTTCCGAGTAAAGTTTTAACTTTTTACCAAATTTGATATAATTCTGCTCAGCCATTTTGTCTGTATTGGGGAACTAACTTTCCTTTGGGAATTAAATGGGAAATCAGTTTTTTGGGTGGGACCCCCGCTTTTGTCTTGACCCCCGCTTGATGGCCAGAAACTCTCCATGAAAGAGCTGCACTGGGATAACGTTTTTGCAGATTCATCAAATGGAGCTTGAAATAAAACTATTTTGAAAAAAGTTAGGCTTGCAAATCTCTTCTATGTTTCTGTATGAGGATGGTTTCTAGTCAAATTCCCCTCAGTCTTTGATAGAGTTGTGACAAATCTCAATAATGCTAATATTCAACAAAAGTCAGTCACGAAACCAAATCAATCAGAACATCTGATACCAATATTCATATTTAAATATCTAATCCTGAACCCATTATGTCCGGTAACAATCTATACATTTCTACCTGAGCAAAATATGCAAAATTATCAACAGCTCAACTGCAAATACATTAAGATAATAGTAAGCTTCCTTGCATCATGTGAAATGGAAATTGTACTTCTGGACATTATTGAAGAATTCCAAATATTTACTGGCAAGGATGATGCAAGATGGTCATTTTTTCAAACACTATATTGTTTTTTGTGGACGACACTCTGTTAAGCTCAAAAACACCAAACGCTTTGAGAAGTTAGGCAGAGTGCAGAGTCTAGAGATCAATGCCGCAAAGACGAAATATGTGTCATTCAACCAACACTGATCGTATAAGGGAGGAGTACTGTTGAGAGAGCAGATGTTTTCAAATATCTTGGCGTCACCTTGTCCTCGAACATATCTTGGAAGCTGCAAATGGATACCATGGCTGTTAGAATTGGGGGTCTCTAGTTGGCAGAGGTAGGTACCACTGTCCAAATAGGGACCCTTGCTTCTAGTCAGGGTAAGGAGGAAACACTCTTTAGATAACCTCTGCTCACCCCCTTGGTAGCTTGGCACAAGCAGTCAGGCTTATCCAAAAGCAATGTATAAATTATTTGTACCAACACTCACAGTAACACAGTAAAAACACCACAAACTGACTCCACAACAGTTTAGAAAAATAAAGGTATTTAATCTAAACTACACAAGACCAAAACGACAAAAGTCCAACATACACAGGTCCAGAATATGGTTGCAAAAGAGTTCTTAAGGTTGCGATAAAATAATCCACAGTTGCATGAAAAGTTCACAGTTGCGTCACGTTTAGTCAACAGTACCTTTTAAATGCGACAAAGTTCCAAAGCAGAAGCTGGTGGGCTGGAAAACATGCGATGCGTTGCTCCTGAGACCCTGAGGAGGCGATGCAACAACCCCGCGGCAGCAGCGGGCGTGTTGCGACGAATCCGGTCTGTATGAGGAGGAAGGCGGACTTGTATGGATTCCGGTGCGTAGGTTCTGGAGGAAGTTTTTCTCCCGCAAAGGCATGATGCAATGATCTTTGGAGATGCGACGATCTCCAGGGCGATGATGCGTGGACCAGCCGTGATCTCTCTCTCGCAGCTCCTCGATGCAATGGCTTCTGCGATGACACTCGCAGCGACGTGTTGCGGTCCGCAGGCAAGCGGTGCAGCGATCTCACCCAGTGACAACAGGCTCTGCGACGACACTCGCAGCGATGGTAATCTTCCCGCACCGGTCTGGTGTGTCCCGCACATGAAGGATGTGACGGCTCTGGCAGCGGCAACAGGCGCTGCGACCATCTCAACTTTCGTAGCGGCGGGAATTTCCTTGCACTGTCGGGGATGCGCTCTGCAAGCGATTGATGCAACAAAACTTGCAGAAGTCTTTAAAAGCTTGGTTTCCAGCTTCCCAACACAGGTACAACTTTCAGAGGCACCACAACTGGCCCAAGCACTTTAGGAAGGACAGAGCTCTCTCAGCAGAGTTCAGGGAAGCTGGGGGTGAAGTCCCTTTGTTCCTGGGACTTCTTAACAGGGAGCCAGCTCTACTCAGGCCCTTGGAGATTCCTTCAATCAAGGGAACACAGCACAAAGCAAAGTCCCTCCCCTCTCCTTGGCAGCAAAGGACCAGTAGGTCAGTCCAGCAGAGCAACAGCAGGACAGTCTTCCTTCTTCAGTTTCAGCTTTCTCCTTGGCAGAGGTTCCTTCTTGATTCCAGGATGATCTAATTTTCTGTTGTCAGGGGTCCTGTACTTATACCCCTAAAAGTCGTTGTTCCCTTTGTACAGGAGGGCTCTAAGCCCGGTCTGGACCAGTTCTGGGGATTCCTTGAGCACTTTGTTTTCCTGGCTTCTCCTTTCCTTTCAGAGAGAGGGGCAGGGTCGTCAGCCGCCTAGCAGGAGGTGGAGCCAGCATTGTGGAAGGCAGGCACAGCCCTATTCAGGCCCAGGTGCTATCTCCTCCCACCTCTCAAGTTGCAAATGCAGTCATTCAGCCTAGGGCTGACTGAGCCAGCCTCCTGGGGAATCCACAGCCCCTGTCACTGTCAAACCAGACAGTCAATTCACAAATAGGCCAAGACACACAGAAAGGTCAGACAACGTTCTAAAAGTGCTATTCTTAAACACAGGAGTTAAAAACCACCTTTCCTAAAAGATACGTTATTAAATTCGGAGTTCAGGGATACCAGACTTTTATGTCCTATCTTGCTCTTATGGGAAGATATGCTGGTAGCCTCTGTAGCCAGCATCCCCCATGATAGCCTATGGAGCAAGATAGCCTTGCAGCAGTGAAAAATGAAAATGGCTGTAATTCACTACCAGAGCATGTCACCTGCACAAGTACAATCTCTACCTTTCACATACACTGCACCCTGCCCAAGGGGGTACCTTGGGCCTTCCATAGGGTTGACCAATGTGCACAGAAAGGGAAGGGTTAGGCCTGGTCAGTGGAGACACTGACCAGGAGGACATTGCAGTTCAAAGACTGCACACAGGCACTGCGGTGGCAGGCCTGAGACACCATTTTAGGGCTACTCATGTGGGTGGCACAATCAGTGCTGCAGGCCCACAAGTAGCATTTGTCATCGCCAGCCCTGGCACACCCAGTGCACTTTACTAGGGACTTCTTGGTGATACAAATATGCCAATCATGTATATCCAATCACAATAACAATTTACACAGAGAGCATATGCACTTTAGCACTGATCAGCAGTGCTAAAGTGTGCAGAGTCCTATTGCCAACAGTCACAGGTCAGGAAAAATAAGGGAGGAAGAAGCAAAAACTTTGGGGATAACCCTGCAAGAAGGGCCAGTTCCAACAATGGCTCTCAAGTATAGACAGGTTACTGGGGCTTTAGTGAAGGAATACAGCCACTTGCTCTCTAAACCAATTGGTCCAACTCTAAAAATCTACGATGCAAAGCACTGGGGACTGCTCTATATGGCTAAGAACTTTGGGGGTTCTCCAACAGCTCCTCCCTAACCGTCTCAGAGATTGTGTTTCTGAAAAGTGTGACCCGCCTTTCCCCCAGTACTCCTTTAACACCTTTCATGCTTAATCTAAGTTGGAGGAGCTTAGCTAATAAAGTCAACATTTGTACTACATTGTACTGGAGAAGGGCTTGGTCCACAACTTAACTAATTCATTATACTACGGCTTTGAGGGACATTGCTGATCGGTTCCACTCAATCAAGTGTTTATAGTGAATTAAAAAGCTACTAGTTGAAATTGATATGAAGGATCTGTGGGAAAACCCAATAAACGATCTAAATCTCTCACCAGAAACACTGAAGTGCCATTACTGGCTATGGATTTGGCAATGTGAAACTCGCACAGTGGAGCATGCTTCTGACAGGAAGGTTCTTAGATTTTAAATGCCATCCTCTATTGGAATCTTACTGGAACATTATTACTGTGCCATTTGACAAAAAGCTCTATTTTCAATTTAGGGTTGGAACTTTGCATTTGCAATCTTTCACCAGTAGATGGGTCACGGGTGATGATGTTGTATGCCCTGGATGTAATCTTTTTATTGAAACTGTTGTCGTGTTCTAATCTAGGACCCTGATCGATACTGTGACCTTATGCCCCTATACGGCTATAATCCATTTGTACCCCTATAATGGCATAAACGATCAAGAGTGATATTTCAGAAACTCGTCTCTGGCCTAACACGATCAGAGCCACATTTCAGAATCTCTTCCTCTGCAGCTCATTAGAGCAAATGACACAGCAGAAGCCACTATCTAAGATTCCTAGATTACACTCCGAGTTCTTCAACAAGATAAAACTCAGCAACCTGGGAAATCCCCGCTTGCTATGTTTTGATTGGTAATAGAACTATAATGAGCACTGAGAGACGATCACTTCCTAGTGACATCTTTATTGACGTTTTATGTCCAAAAACGTACGTCAAACAACGCACCTTTCAGGTATAAATATTACCAACGTTGCCTTAAGCAAACGCTGCCTCAATGACATCGATGATAGCGATGGTGTGGTGAATACAGGAGCAGAACAGCTGTCCCCTGCAGAGCCCAGCAGATACAAGCTGCCCACGGACGCTACCCCTCCTCCTCCTCGACGTGCTGAGAGAGACGCTGTCTTTTCTCCTGCCGAGAAAATCCAGCTCCGGCGTTTCCAGCCTACTCTTGCGAGTGACTGGGATATCGAGTCCTGGAAGGACATACAAGACCTCCAACATTATATTCCAGAGGTATGGTGTTGACTAAACCCTTCGAGAGAATTCTTGAAGCAAACCTTGGCAAAACCAACTTAACTAAAACTGCTACTTACTTACTCCCTCCCAAGTATTAGGCTTAGGTCAGGTATACTGGGGTAGGCTTAGTTAGAAGCACCAGTTGAGTACGTTAGTCTAATGTATATATGAATGTATATATTTTATTCCTTTTAACCATTGTATGGCTAAGAAACCATATCAATGCTTTTACAGTATTATTTCGCAATCCTCATTTTACTGTACGCACTTTTTATAATAACTAGTCTTGCAACTGTGGCAATTCATTTCTCTTGTAGGAGAAGAAAGACTGTTCAATAAATAATACCTTTTATTGAAAACGCCCGTCTCTCTATTCTCTGCATATTGGTGAAAATAATCTGCACAACTGACTGAGTAAAATAACTGTCTATTGTTTCACACGACTCTTATTCTTATGTTTATGCGGTTGTTGGAAAACTGAATCCCTTCATGTCTGTACCAGGGAAGCTGATCACTTCCTATTCAGTCAAGAAAGTTTCCAGTGACCTCTGAGCTAGTTGGTAACAAACCCAATTAAGTTTAGCATAGTCAGTAGAGACCTGGAGGACCGCACTTCTACGTCCATACTATTGTTTATGTTATTCCAATGCGCAGGGCCTATTGGGAAAAAAGGAACTACACTACATGGCGCCCAACATTTGGTAAGGCGATAAAACTAACGCAAGACGTTAGAGTAACTCAGTCGTGCATTTTTCACACTGACCCCTTTCTACCGTAAATACTCCAATAGACGTCTGGAGTGGGTGAAAGGTTAAAATCCGCCCTAACTTAGTAGGAAGAGATTCCTATGTAAAGCTCTGGTTTATTCAACGTTGAAGGACACAGTATTCCAAAATATTGTGCACCTACTCTTTGTCTCCTTGGAGACCTGCTCTGCAAAACCTGCATTTATAAAATGTCAGTAGAAAACAACGGAACTGATGCCGCAGTAAATGCGACTCAGCAGGGTCCCGATGGTACAGGGACTACTGAACCGTGTGCAATAATCATCCCGGCACATTTAAGAAAATCTATAACGTCAAAACGTATAGAAAATGGACTGACCACACAAGGTGGCACAGTCGTCTTCGTGATAGAGGCACACGAATATCGGCAGACAGGGGTATTCTATTCTTGGATAAAATTTCCAGCGGCAAACACCGCAACACACGAGTTCCTCTACTACATAGTAGGGGATCCACATGATGAGTACGCTCCTTTCGAGGAGATTGAAATCCCATTAAAATACCAAGAGCACCTGCTCTGGTTTAAAGGCGCCCTAAAACATAATGATCATATAACCAGGCTCGGTACACTAGGTAGACCAGGAGCAACGTGGCCGGTTCGAGCCAGCTACACACCACATCAGGACATTGAAAAAATGTCAAGAGAAGAGCTGTTAACACAGCTAAAAACATTAATTAAAATACATAGACAATTAGTCCAATATGTAATGCGGACTGCAACAGTCCAAACAGCTGTTAATGTACCACAGCTGACCCCTCATCAGGGGGACACAAATAAAATTACACCATAGAACATACAATCATGTCTTGGTAAAAAAAACCATAAAACGGGAACAAATTCCTTTCTGGTTAGCGCAGAAAATTACTCAAATAGAGGCAGTATTTCCAAATACTACCCCTATTGAGAAACACAGAATCCTGACAATCTGCCTTCCAATGGGGGTCGCACCACACGTGGAGGACTGTGACACTTGGGGTACAGTCTTTGCTTCCATTTACACAAAAACACATGGTGTTCCGTCAATGGCGGTAATACCAGAAGTGCTAAAACAGATTCAGAATGAATACGGTCCAGAACCTGCCTTAACTCTTGGTATGAAATTACTGAAAGACTTCAAGCAGGTCTCGGCTATATTACTAGCCAACATAAAAGGAGAAGCAGCATCTGTGGCGATCCGCCAGAAGTTGAAGGAAACAGATATAACAGATCAACCAATTGAGCTTGCCAGAATCATAGAAAAATGCTATGAAGAATTAGGTAGAGACAGCTTGGGTGGAAAGCCAGTAAAGCTCCAACTGCTCGAAAATCCTTATTAAAAATAATTCAAACACTCCTAAAAAGAGCTGGGATAGAAATAAACAATCCACTCCCCAAGAAAAAGTTTTCCAGTCCAGAGGAAGGTCTCCTCGACGGAGGGAAAGAACTCCGACTCGAGAACACCAGTCTCCCCAGAGGGAGCCCTCTGAGAAAAGATATAACCTTAGAAATAGAGATAATTTGAAGAAGCCTGATAGATATCAAAGTATTGATACACGTCCCTCTCGATCTTTTTCGCAGAAATCGGAAAGAAGAGGACGGTCAGACCCAGGAGAGCACACCAAGTCCAAAGACAAGGAACCTGCTCAAAGTAAAAAGTTACAATTTCCAAGAAAGAAGGTAGCCAGTATTAGAGTAATCGAACATGCCGAGAATACTGAGGACACAGTTGAAAAAACGGGGAGTGGGCACCGACAATGCTAGACATTGCAGCAGAAATCAGTATAGCTCGCAAGATCCTGATGAGTCATCTGGAGACAATGGACTCGAATGAATACATTCAGGTAGAAACTGCCGACACCAGAGTTAGCGAGCCCCATAAGATATACGAAATAACACTGCATATAGAGGGTGATAAGACTAGGAAAATAAGGGGTCTATTTTGGGATAAACTCTCAAAAGGCTATGACATTCTGTTAGCTGAAAAAGACTGGCCCCCAGAGTTTGTCAGGGAGGGCCCTCGTGGTGAAGAAATGATTATGCCAGCCTTCTCGAATCATATTCCGATTCACAAAAAATATACTTATGCAAGGAAATGGGCAGTAGCCCAGGCACCAGTATTATATAAAAATTATGTAGGATGGGATGAGGACTCTCCTCCTCACATTTCAAGTTAAAAAGTCAACCGACTGCACAAAGGCAGTATCCCATTAAGCAAGAAGCTAAAAAACAAGTGAGGGAGATTTTAGATCAACTTGAATATCAGGGGGTGATTGAAACATGCATCTCTCAAATGAACAATCCTTTGTTTCCTGTCTCCAAACCAGACAATTCATATCATCTAGTTTTGGACTACAGACACCTTAATGCATGTTGCAAAACATTTGCAGTACAGAATTCGCATAGTGCTGCACTAATGAATAACATAGTTAGGAAAAAATATAAAACAACATTAGACATATCTAATGGTTTCTTTTGTCAAAATATTGCACCAGAAAGCAGATGCTTGACCGCTTTCTCAGTAATGGGGTCTCAGAAATTTCTGTCGGCTCCCACAGGGATTCAAGAACAGCCCAGGACTATGCTCAGCCAGAGTAACAGAGTTACTACAAATATATGATGATGAGGCATTATCTTACGTAGATGATATCTATCTCACAGACGACAACTTGGAGACTCACTTGAAAAGAGTGAACACCATTATACTTGGGTTCGTAGCAGAGGGTTACAAATTCAACTTTAAAAAGTCTCGAATTGCCCATCTGACAGTATTATTTTTAGGATACGAATTATCAAGTGAAGGAAAAAGCCTAGCGGACAACTTCTTAGAGAAGTGCGCTGTACTCCAAGCTCCGAAAACGCTGAAAAACTTACAATCGATTCTAGGCTTCCTGAATTTCTGTAGAACTTACATTCTAAATTATGCGGAGAGGGTTAAACCTCTCTACGAACTAATTAAACCTGATTTTAAACCAATCAACTGGACTCAAAAACACACAGAAATTTTGAGATCACTGCAAACAGACATGTTAGCAAAAACAAAATCAGACACACGTGACAACACACGCAATCTTGTAATCCGAGTAATCCCAGGAAGATGCGGATTCACGTACCTGACCTCTAATGAGGGAGAAAAGGTACCAATAGCTTACAAATCACATTTGTACACAAAGGCTGAAATAAAATTCAGTTCAACTGAGAAAATTCTAACTGTGGTTCAGACTGCTGTAGCGAAAGAAAGGGCCCTAGCACAAGGTAAACGAATATTAATCGTTACACCCATACCGGCTTTAGAAGCGGTAACTAAAGCAAGCATTCCTAATGCTAAAGCTTTACATCCGAGATGGATACAATGGGTTAATTCTCTCACTGCAACAGACGTAGTATACGAATTTGATCCTAACCTAAAGACACAGGAATTTTTACAATATAAATATGAATGTCCTCTGCCAATTGAAATCCTGCCTCTGGAAGAATACGGAAGTATCATATATACAGACGGATCAGCACAACCCGCAGTTGGGGGTAAACAAGCTTACAGTGCTGCGTGCGCGATTGTTAAAGGTCGTTGGCACAAAGGTAAATTTAGACCCCTGGTCACTAAAACACAATCTCTAGGAGATTGCTCTGCCCAACGAGCTGAACTGGTAGCATTTAAGATGGCGCTAGAAAATACCGATCGCGAATTCCCCACACTTATAGTGTGCGATTCATATTATTGCGTACAATCTTATAATGAATACTTGCAGAATTGGGTGGAAAATGGTTTCAAAGATGCAAAAGGTGGCACAATTACGCAAAAAAATGCTTTGGGAACAAGTAGTTCTTTTACAGAAGGAACTACAAAAGACTCACGTGATACACACTCTGAGTCATCAACGTGATGGCGTTCACATTGCAGGGAATTCATTGGCTGATGAAGCCGCGAAGGCAGCTGTGCAAACGGCTTCCGTAGCTGCAATTACTCGGTCACATACAAAAATATACAGCGACATTCTACAAGCTGTCAGTGCGTCAGTAAAAGATGATAAGAAAACACTCCCAAAAGGCTTTCCAGAAAAGTACTTATATTTAACAGATATGAATAATGTTCCTTTTGCTCGAATCCCTGGAGTGGGGGATAGAGTAATTCCAAGCATGGAACACAGGTTAGGACTAATCAAAGCGGCACACGAAGGGCTTGCTTCTGCACACGCTGGCATTTCCGCAACAATATCACTATTAAAACAGAGATATTGGTGGCCTCACATGAGAATACAAACTAAGAAGTATGTATTAGAATGCAAAATATGCCAAAGAATGAAAGTATCAACAGTAAAACGACCAGCACAGACACCCCTTCTCATCTCAGATAAACCATTTGCATGTCTTTACCTGGACCACTGTGGTCCCCTACAAAGGGAAGGCAACTATAAATATATCATGGTCGCAGTGGATTCCTGTACGAGATTCATATGGATGTGGCCCCAGCTCTCGGCTGATGCCAGAGCGGTTATAAAAGATCTGCGAGTTTTTATCTGCACATACGCAATTGCCATGTTCCATTCTGACCAGGGTCCTGCTTTCAGCTCTCGAGCGTCACACCCTGAAGGGAACAGTGTGGCAGAAAGAAAAAACCGGGACATAAAGCAATCTATAACAGCGAAGGTATTAGGTTCGGGTGATGGGTGGGTCAAACATTTAATAAGTGTCCAGTTAAGTCTTAACAATTTGCCAAGAAATTCTCTAAGGTTTCAGCCCATACGAACTATTGTTCAGAACTAGAATGTACATTCAGGACTTAGATAGTCAGTATCAGTGGTAAAAGATAAGAATACAGACTTTGACATCAAAGACCGTTTGGCTGTTTTACAGGACTTGAATGAAACAAGAAAATCCTTAAGCAACATAAAGTTAAAGCAACAGCCAGCTACCACTGACGAGGCACCACCAGCCCCAGCAAGGCCTGTCTGGATTCCAAAGATTTGGGATCTAGTCAGAGAAAAAATAGCGGTGAAGGAGGAATTTGGGCCTTCTTACAGAAAAGCAGTACCTGTCTTAGCAGTCAACGGAACAAGATCAGTAGTACTACCGCCCCTTGCTGGTAAAAAGGAGAACAGAGTTGTATCAATCGACCTGGTAAAACCACAAGCATGTGGCCTATAATCAACAGTAGGCCCAGTGGACTCCCGAGAAACAACAGAATACCCAAACTTGCAACAATTCAAGAGGTTCAAACTGAAAGACTAATCACATTTGATAAACCTGCAGTGCACAGAGAGGGATTATGCAATAATGCCATGGAACTCGTGCCTCTTGAAATACAGATTGAAACAGTTCGTCATGAAACACCAGTCTACAATGAGTTGGCATCAGAATGTGCTACCGAAAGACAGATTGAGAGAACAATTCCAACAATTGACAGAACTGCCTCTGGCTACTTCATCAATTTCGATAACTTTTCTGAAGATCAAAACGACCCCGAAGTGATGCCAGAAACAAAAAAGACTTTTAAAGAAAAAGCAACGGAACTCTTTCATCAAATCAAAGAAGTATATCTGGATGCACCATTGATTGAACATTGGATTATTTCAGGGGTATTCATACTCCTACTATGCCTAATTTTAGTTTTAATTTTAGGAAGGTTTATTACAATACAATGGACACAGCAAGTCAGAACATCAACTTAGTCCTAAAACCACACAGATCATCCCACGTGAAGAAAAGAGAACTGTCAACAGTAAATGTCACAGCCATTCCAATACCCGGTGGGGTAGTATGGGACAAAACTGACTATGAAGTATATGGTCCGGTCGAAATCTTGAAGTATCCTCACCAGTTCAAGGTTTCCTTAAGTGACTTTGTAAAACCAAGTACATTCTCTGATGATTGGGATTTTGAAAGTATTAATAATATGATGTCTGATTTAGGGTTGTCAGCAAGATTTACAGATCTGGATTACTTACAAGGTTCGTCTAGTTATGAACAGATGTACTGCTTCTCACATTACGGAGATCATTACTTACATAAATCAGCACAACCTAGAAATGTTTTAAATTATAACCAATGGGAACATTGTGCTACTCCACCTAAAAGCAGTTCTAAAACATTCTATGAGAAATTTCAGTACTTCTCAGGGTTTAACACCAGTGATGCAGAAATGTTTTATTATAAACTATTGGATAAAACAGGGTTGAAAACAATGCTGACAAATACTAAATTGATATATTCAGAAGCATTTTATGAAAAAATGATGACATTTGGTTTTGATTATTGGAAAAATAACATTGAAACAAAAACCATCTGGAGTACAAAAGATTGGCAGGTACAAGGCATAGAAGCACTATTTCGAGCCTGCATGATCCCAGAACAAATGCTGTTTTTAAATGACACAATTCACCAAACAACCTGTCTTGGCCTAGCTAAGATTAAAGACCTTAACAAACCGTCCATTCCAAAGCCAATACCTGATAATGCAACTACAGATATTGAAATAGACGTATCTAAAATTTTACATCTAAACAGAATACAGCCTGATTGGAAAAAGTGGTTAATCTGGCCTATTGACACAAACAACTGTCAAGATAGATTCCTGAATAAAACACAGGGGTTAGCAATGACCAGACCCTAGATACTCCCAGAGACAACATCCAGGGATAGTAACAACATAGAGTGTAGGGAAGCTGTGCCTTGAATGCCTAGAATCATCCACACTGGTTGAAATTAAGCAACACTTATCTTTACTTAAAGATGGGCCTGATTTGCGCGATTTCATTCTGGGACCTCGCAAACAGCATCAAAAACGTTTCATAGCGACCAGTATATATGCGGCTTACAACGAGGCTTGGAAAGTCACACAAATTGAAACAGCTGAAAAAATACGAGAAATTGATCGTATTAATTTGGAAAAATCACTTTCTGTTGTGGACAATGGGTTAATGACTCTGTCCTCCAGAATATATTCACTGGACAGTATTGTATCATCTGCCATAGACAGAATAGACAAAGACTTGCTAATGTTAAAGCATGGCCAGTCACAATTGCTTTCTATTATACAGTTAGGCTGGACGCTACAAAATCTTCGTTCAGGCTATGTGCCTTGGCGTTTAATCAACACAACGTCATTGTTTCCCATCTTTAACCTTACTGATAAACAAATCAGCTTGGCACAGAAAGGAGCAGACTATACAATCCTGAGCATCGAAAAACTTGAGAGATTACCTTTGACAATGTCAGAAAGTCCTGTCATTGAATGGATAATACACGGGATTATCACAATTCCGATAAAAACCTTCCGATTTAAAAATTGCCTTGAATACATACCTACTGGCCAGTATGAACGATTGGGTAAAGGATACATTAAGTCAGCATGGAAATTACCATACACACACACATGCTATAGTGACAGCAACAAAAATGTATTTCTTAGTGGTGAAAACTGCAAACATTCACTAAGCGGTATACTTTTGTGCCAAGGTATTAATTTACACGGAGCCTGTGAAGGGAATTCTAACAACCTTTCATGCCACCAACATGTCACACCTGCAACGCAGATAGAGCCTTTCTTTAAGCAACTCTCGAACGGGAGTTACATTCTAATAACGGATCACAGCTGTTGTGGCCTTTTGCCAGGGAAAGCATATCTCGTACAAGTAACTTCCATGGTCAAATGCTGTATGCAAGCATTGTTTCCAAACGGCCCTGGAGACACTGAGACTCCCATATGGCCTTGTTTGAATTTCTCTTCTATACGAATTGATACTTTAAACAGAATGAAGTCTGTGCTTTTGCAGACAACAGTGCCCATCACGTCATCAAAAGAGACGTATGAACTCCAAGTTGCAAGGCCAACATCAGAGATTCATGACCTTTTATCAACAAATTGCCCCGTGCATTTCACAGAAATGCTTAGCCAAATTCTTAACATGTCTAGTGCCATAGGCATCCCAGGCGTATTTAAGACCATTTTTTCGGGACTGTTAACACCATTCAAAGCAATTCTGGGAATCATTCCCAATTTTGTCCATTCAGTCTTTGGCGGCATACCCCTGATTTTGGGACTTGTAGCAGGCATTTTATTCTTGACCCTCCTGCTCCGATATGGCAAGCCAAAATACAGACATGACTTCGGCAGGAATGGAAGAAACGATCCTAGCAATACGCTACCGGGACCGAATAACTAGAGTCCTTAGATTGGCCAGGCTGAGAGATCTGAACATGACCTGGTTTCTTTCATTCAGACCTATATGGCAGACCTGCATCTTACCTGTGCTTCGATGTATGCTATGCGGAGATGAGTGCGTGTTGGACGCCTGTCTTGCACTTCCATCAGCAGTACCAATGGATATCGATACTTTGCTAAGTCCTGTAATGGCTCACGCATTGTGTTGTCCCCAGCGGCTACCAATCCTGATGACAGCATTCGTTGAGACTCCTGTGCTACGACTAGGTGGTAACAGTGAAGCAAGAAATAAAAGCAACATCACCCAGGTACGACCTTCTGTGAGCATTGCTGATCCAGACGTTGATGATAGCAATCATTCTCACACCTGCCAAGTTACAGCACTATCGAAATTGGTCGAACTGTCACCTGATTTTGTAGACCAATTTTTTGAGAGCCTGTCTGATATGATGTTCTCCCCTGAACAGAAACAATAATTTTTTAAAAGCATTCCGACACACAGCGTTCTCATGAACTCTGAATTCGGCCTTCAGTTTTGATCAACAAAAACTGCTGAAAAACGTTGGAACTCTATTCCCCCGTTCACCTAGAATTTTTTCTTTTGAATTGAACTATTTTTCAAAATATTTACCTTTTTCTTGCACGAAATTCTTTGCTTAAAGAAGACCTATTCATAAAGAACAGAAACTTCTATTTTTAGGTACTTCTAGAGACATAATAACTCTACATCAGCTTCTAACACATGTTACAGCAATGCATTTATATGTGATGAAATTATCCCGCACTTCTTTTCTGTATTAAGAGATATTTCATGTATAATTTTTTCGCAAAATCGTTCACTGATTACATATGCTATAATTTTGAATGATTTCTATGCTTAAAGACGTACAGTACTAATATTACCATGTATTTCAAATACGTCATTTCAAATGCGAATATGTATTTTGGGGTGGGTAATGTTACACATGCATCTTATTGCTATAGTTTTTAGTAATTTGATGGACATAAATTCGTGGAGTGGGTGTCGTGTTCTAATCTAGGACCCCGATCGATACTGTGACCTTATGCCCCTATACGGCTATAATCCATTTGTACCCCTATAATGGCATAAACGATCAAGAGTGATATTTCAGAAACTCGTCTCTGGCCTAACAAGATCAGAGCCACATTTCAGAATCTCTTCCTCTGCAGCTCATTAGAGCAAATGACACAGCAGAAGCCACTATCTAAGATTCCTAGATTACACTCTGAGTTCTTCAACAAGATAAAACTCAGCAACCTGGCAAAGCCCCGCTTGCTATGTTTTGATTAGTAATAGAACACTAATGAGCACTGAGAGACGATCACTTCCTAGTGACATCTTTATTGACGTCTTATGTCCAAAAACGTACGTCAAACAAGGCACCTTTCAGGTATAAATATTACCAACGTTGCCTTAAGCAAACGCTGCCTCAACGACATCGATGATAGCGATGGTATGGTGAATACAGGAGCAGAACAGCTGTCCCCTGCAGAGCCCAGCAGATACAAGCTGCCCACGGACGCTGCCCCTCCTCCTCATCGACGAGCTGAGAGAGACGCTGTCTTTTCTCCTGCCGAGAAAATCCAGCTCAGGCGTTTCCAGCCTACTCTTGCGAGTGACTGGGATATCAAGTCCTAGAAGGAGATACAAGACCTCCAACATTCTATTCCAGAGGTATGGTGTTGACTAAACCCTTAGAGAGAATTCTTGAAGCAAACCTTGGCAAAACCAACTTAACTAAAACTGCTAGTTACTTACTCCCTCCCAAGTATTAGGCTTAGGTCAGGTACACTGGGGTAGGCGTAGTTAGAAGCACCCGTTGAGTACGTTAGTCTAATGTATATATGAATGTATATATTTTATTCATTTTAACCATTGTATGGCTAAGAAACCATATCAATGCTTTTACAGTATTATTTCGCAATCCTCATTTTACTGTACGCACTTTTTATAATAACTAGTCTTGCAATTGTGGCAATTCATTTCTCTTGTATGAGAAGAAAGACTGTTCAATAAATAATACCGTTTATTGAAAACGCCCGTCTCTCTATTCTCTGCATATTGGTGAAAGTAATCTGCACAACTGACTGAGTAAAATAACTGTCTCTTGTTTCACACCACTCTAGAGATTGACTCTTATTCTAAGGAGCAAAGTTGTCATGTTTATGCGGTTGTTGGAAAACTCAATCCCTTCCTGTCTGTACCAGGGAAGCTGATCACTTCCTATTCAGTCAAGAAAGTTTCCAGTGACCTCTGAGCTAGTTGGTAACAAACCCAATTAAGTTTAGCATAGTCAGTAGAGACCTGGAAGACCGCACTTCTACGTCCATACTATTGTTTATGTTATTCCAATGCGCAGGGCCTATTGGGAAAATAGGAACTACACTACACTGTGGCTTATGTTTTGTTTGCCTGCTCTGGCTATACGGGTTCATGCATAAAGTGGATCAAACCCCTTTGCAGGCTATTGGCGACCAGAAGTTGCATTACTGCACTCAGAATCTGAAGATCGGACACTTGGCTATTGCTAAACTTTTAGACAATTTTATACGTAGAATGCAAATTAGTAAAAATGTTTTTATGACATGAATTGTAGAAATGAAAATTATTGAATTGAATTATTAATTGTGCTGAATTTCTTAGTAGCATTTAATGGTGTGGACTACAATGTCTATTAAGCAGACTGGGTTTATTGGAACAAGTGAGCTGCTCCTCTTTGAAATAGTTTCAATCTTTCTTAGAATATCACAAAACCTTAGTGAATATGGGACCGTACCCATTATCAACAGAATCATAAATCATAATGTCCTGCAAGGCTAACCCCCTATTTCCATGTCTGTTTATTGTGCACAGGAGGCTTCAATTCAACATCATTCAAAAGGGAGCTCTACTAGAGCAGAAATACACAGATGATACCCTGATTCTGATTAATGTGGATGAATCAGAGGAGGAGCTAAATATATATATATATATATATATATATATATATATATATATATATATATATATATATATATATATATATATATTCACTAAAAAAAACGTAGGTTTTAGGCCTTAGATAGTTAGGAATTAACATATAAAAAACCATTGAAATTCCTCCTATATAGTTAGCTGGACATTTTATTGACATAAAACCCAATGAAATTCCATATATAGTTAGTTGCAATAACTATATATCGCGCACCCGCAATCCACTGCTGATGATGTCACATATTACATCATTCATGACATCACTGATGACATCACTGATGACATCATCCAGTGACTGTGTGTTTCTGTAAAGTTTAAATATGTTTTACATATTGAAGAATGAGTGGATGTATAAGTGTCTGGATGAAGGATTTAGTAGGTGCGTGACTGACTGAGCGAGTGAATGAATGTGTCTTACTGAATGCATGGGTTAATGACTAAACTGTCTGAAAGTGTGCTTGTTGTGCAAGCTGCTGCATGTGTTGATCAGTAGCTATATGAGTGGCTATATAGCTTATTGATTGGTTGCCCAAGTATTTGTATGGAAGACTGAGTGTGTGTGTAACTGGCTGGGAGGCGAGTGACTCTGTGCAGATCAATGTGTACTTGCATCAGTAATTGTATAAGAGAGTAAGTATGTGTTAGTATATGTTTGAAAAAGTAAGGTGTTCTGTGTTTAACTGTATAGATGAGGAAATCGAAGTGTGATTGATTCTTTACAGGACTGACTAGGTGTGTGAGTAACTCCATGGATGAGTGGCAGTGTGTGAGTGTCTGCATAGGTGTATGAGTGCATATGACAGTGTTGTAATAATGAGTGACTGTATGTACGAGTGATTGTATGGGTGAATGAGTGAATGTGTGCGTAGACGTAGGAATCAGTGAGTGCGTATGTAGTAACTGGTATTGGTGTGTCATGATGTCATCAGTGATGTCATTTGAGATGTCATCAGTTATGTCATCAGTGATGTCATTTGAGATGTCATCATTGATGTCATCAGTGATGTCACTGACCATGTCATGAATGATGTAATATGTGACATCATCAGCAGTGGATTGCGGGTGCGCGATATATAGTTATTGCAACTAACTATATATGGAATTTCATTGGGTTTTATGTCAATAAAATGTCCAGCTAACTATATAGGAGGAATTTCAATGGTTTTTTATATGTTAATTCCTAACTATATAAGGCCTAAAACCTATGTTTTTTTTAGTGAATTTCATTGGCTTTTTAAATGCTAATATATATATATATATATATATATATATATATATATATATATATATATATATATTTTTTTTTTTTTTTCATTGTTCTTTTAAAGGCTAATTCCTTTTTAATCTAAACTGCTGACAGCCAATCAGATCTCACAGATAAGGACAGCAGTCCTCCAACAGAGGCTACTGGATGATAAGCTTCACTTTCAAGGCATTACTGTTGCGGATTTCTGGCACAGAATGTGTTTTTCCAAAACATAACTGTGATCTCGCTTGCCTAAATAAAAGATTCTGGAAATATGCCCGAAGCCAGGCAAAGTGCATTCATCTAGTGACAAGGTTGGCCATTATTGGAAATTATTTCACAACAAGATCAAATTTACTGTTGACGGCTAATGAAGAGCCAGCCGAAAGCAAGATTGAAATCTTGAAATAATTTGCAAGCAAGAAGAATACAGTGCACGTGAAATCTTTATTATAATTTTCATCTCGCAAGCACCGGCTTGATGGTTGGGAAAATAGTTGGTAAGACAAATAAATAACTAGATAAATAAATACACGGTAAAAATAAAGTTCACCAAAGTAAAGTTTCTTTCTGCCTGTCAGAAAATGTCGTTGGAGTTCAGAGGACAGGCATGCAGAAAAACATGGGATATTACCCCCCAAAGGACCTGCATCTGTTTCTAGTAACCATAGGCATTCACCCAAATGTGACAATGCAATTTCAAAAATAACCCCTACTCCCAAGTGGAAACATTCCTTATCTGCTGACGCTTTAACCCTGACCGCGAGGCTTTTCCATAGACCAGCAATTATCAGAGCTTTCCTGCTCAGTAATGCTGTACGGTAAGAGAGTTTTGACAAAGATGCAGCTCGTTTTCTGTTCTCTAGAAATATATTTCAGCAAACCAGTCTTACCTTGGATCTGCGTTATGTTACCTTGCGGCACGGGGGGCCCAGCCTGCGTGTGGGAAGTATACAGACGTGCCCCACGTTAGCTCAGCGCGCCGCGGCTGCCGTGCCCAGTGTGTACCGCCTGCGTGCAGGTACAATGGGTCATTCGGTTGTCAGGGCGATGAAGGGCTGGGCCGACGGCGACAGCCTGCGAAGCCTGAATGTTATGCTCGCGCAGCACACCTGTAGTTGACTCTGCTCTGCGGCTGTTCAGCTCCACCCGCTTAATGGCCACAGGTTCCTGGAGTGATGTCTCAATAAGGGTTGCTCAATGCGCGATGTTTTTACTGTTCATTCCTGACGTAGTAGTTCTACGCCGGTGCACTCACCGGATCCCGGGGTCGGCTCCCGGCAGCTTCCGGCTTCCTCTGTCCTGTCCCGGGCCGGCAGCCAATCAGAGCGCGGCCCGGGGAATAAGGTCACGTGATGTCCCGCAGTTCCGCCCCCAGCCTGCCTGACTTCCTGGTCGTGGCCGGGCGGCAACAGCGGGACAATTTCAGCGGGCAATGCCGGGTGGGCACCGGCCTGAAAGATGCATAAAGCATAAAGCGCTCCCAAAGCGCTAGTGGCAAAATACAGTGCAAAATCGCGGGGTGCCAACACTTCATGGATGAACTGCTGACAGCCAATCAAATCTCACGATGAGATGCTGACAGCCAATCAGATCGAACGATCAGAGATATGTCGTTAGGCTCCGCCCAGATATATAATTTGATTCTCTTTTAATTTTCTCAGGAACCACTGGAGGGATTTACACGATTTTACCAAAAGCGTGATCTGCGTACCAGACACTACTATTTTGACAAGTTCGGTGTAATTCCCTTCAGTGGTTCAAGCTGTAGCCGAGTCTAAAGGTCCTATGGAAATTAACATGGGGAAAACACGTTTTGGGACCCCCCTTTTTTCTCAGCCCCCACTTGACGAATCCCCCCAAATTTTCAGGGAAGGAGCGGAGCGGAGCGAGCCATCTTCTTTGAGAAATTTGCGAAGATTCATCAACCAGGGCCAAAGTTATTCCCAATAGAATGTTGGGGATTTCCTATGGGAAACCGTCCTAACTATATATACCTACTGGCTATCGCCAGTAGGTAATATATATATATATATATATATATATATATATATATATATATATATATATATATATATATATATATATATATATATATATATATATATATATATATATATATATATATATATATATATATATATATATATATATATATTGAACAAACATCCCTCCTTCACGCTGGAAAAAGGTGCACTGACTCTGGCTGTAGTGCTTTTAAAAACCCGTTTATTCAGGGAAAATACACAGAAGCAGCAAGCTCACAGTCCCAACGTTTCTGCTCCGTAGAGCCTTGATCACGGGATGAAGTCTTTGCATTTTTGAATTGCCCACGTGCTTCCTTTTAAAGCGCAGGCCGTATTCTATTGCAAACTGCGCAGGGGAAATAGTAGTTCATTTTGAAAGGAACGTGAACAGCGCCGTTTAAATCCATAACATTCAGTATTCTAGCGCTGAAAACATTCTTCTTAATTTCATGGTTTCCCTTGCACATTGAAAATAAGTCAGCTTGAGCTGCACAGTCTGTTTGTTCGTTTTCCACTCACTTATTAAAAGCAACAGCAGCCCGCAAACCGGAATTTCTTCCCAATGCTTCCCTTACTCGCCAGCCTCAGGGAATCCTTAATGTTCTCCGGGGGCAAGCAGGTCAGGCTCCAACAATTGAATAAACACCACATAGCCACGCAGGGAGCCCACTTGACCACTTGTGGGCTCCCTGCGTGGCAATGTGGTGTTATATATATATATATATATATATATATATATATATATATATATATATATATATATATATATATATATATATATATATATATATATATATTGTTGCATTCAAACATCATAAATCACGAGAACCCAATGTCTAGAAATACCCTTGGACACCAACAAAACGGAAAACTAGCATGGCAAATAGCTGACCCACACACACTCTGTTCTTAGTTAACATGTACCTGTACTAATTTATATTGAGACGTTTCACCGATTTTATCGCACTTAATCACCATTATTTGTATTCACTCACACTGGCACTTTATCACAATTTGGACATATTTTAATCAACACATACAAAGCTGGTAGTTGATAAAGTTAACGGTTTACCTTGTATTATGCAAAACATATTCGGTTACAAAAGGACTCATCCATTGGAATAGGCATGCATTTGTGTATATATTCCTTATCAAGGGAAAACCCTGTAAAATTTTACACTGCAAGTAATATATGGATTATCAAAATTTCTTTTAGGTAGTTTACCTTGATGACAAAAAGTAACAAATTATTGTGATATGTATGTGGTTCATTTTAACCCTTTCGCTGCTGATGACGAGCTCAGCTCGTCATCACCCACGGGTGTCGTGTGCTGATGACGAGCTGAGCTCGTCATATCTGCAGCAGAATAGCAATTTGCAGCACAGCGCAAAAATCCCCGCAGCAGCCATGTGGTTAAGACATGAGCATATGATGAATTTAAACGCTCAACGTCTATGTCTATGAATTGGTTCACGTAAACCATTACCTTTTTGCACGCACCTGTCACTTTAAATTTGTCCAAAAGTAAGGTTTCTGTGTCATGTGATCAAGGCTCGTAGGCGCAGAAACGTTGTGGCGCCACAGCAATAAACAGATGAAGGAACTGGAATGTTGGGTCCATGTCTGTGCTTGAAAGTAAATTTCTTAGTACACGCGGATTGGAGTGATATATATATCCCAGGGTGCTTGAGTCATTTTTCTTTTTTTTCTTTTATGGACCGCCAGGTACATGTCGAAAAGAAAAGAAGTACATTAGACCATCCACTCTAAACAGGGCAGACTGTCTGATGTACTTATCCTGATGACTTCTAAAGAAGCCTACTCTAGATCCCGAGGTGTTTAAGAATTACCGCCCTATCTCTTTGCTTCCTGCGCCGGCAAAGATGCTGGAGACGCATCTGAATCATCATCTTGTGGCATTTCTTGACTCCTCGGGTCTCTTAGACCAATCCCAACATGGCTTCAGGAGACACCATAGCACAGAGTCAGCCCTCACGGTCGTACTGAATAACATCCGTATGGAGGTGGACCAGGGACATTCCACCGTCCTGGTCCTTCTGGATCTCACAGCTGCCTTCGACACCCTATCTCCCTCGGTTTTAACATCTCGCCTGAGGGAGATAGGGGTGGAAGGGGCGACTCTGAATCTGCTGGCCTCCTTCCTAGACCAGAGGGTTCAGAGGGTCAAGCTGGGAGAGTTTCTATCTCCATCCCTACCTGTGCAATGTGGGGTCCCACAGGGGTCGGCATTAAGTCCGACCCTGTTTAACATCTACGTTACTCCACTTGCCAGGTTAATTAGATCGTTCGGGATGGAGGTAGTCTCCTATGCGGACGACACACAGATCTTGGTGTCCCTCTCCAACTCTGGTGACCCGTCCCCAACCAACTTTAGGAACTGCATGCAAGCAGTGTCCAAGTGGATGATTTACAACTCTCTAAAGTTGAACGGGGAAAAGACTGAGATCTTGGTGTTCGGCTCTAACAACAACATCTGGTCATCTGAATGGTGGCCGTCCTCGTTGGGGGCATGTCCCACTCCTTCGGAATCAGCACGGAACTTGGGAGTGTTGATTGAACCTGCCCTCTCCATGACCCTGCAGGTTAATAGAACTGTTGCCACCTGTTGGGGCATTATCAAAATTCTCTGCAAAATAAAACACTATCTGTTCCCTCAGGCGCGGAAGCAAGTGGTGGTAGCACTTGTCGCATCGCGATTGGATTATTGTAACGCCCTTTACATCGGCATGAATAAGAGCCTAATCCAACGCCTTCAGACCGCTCAAAATGGGGCAGCTAAATTTGTTCTTGACGCTCCTAGATTGGCTTCATCTACGGCAGCCAGGAAGGCCTTGCACTGGCTTCCCATTGAAGCGAGGATCACTTTTAAAACGCTCTGCTTGACCCACAGTGCACTCTCTGGGAAGGATGCTGGGGGGTCAAGAAACTCTTGCTACCTTATGTTTCAAGCAGATCTTTATGCTCTTCCACTAAGAACTTGCTGGTGGTCCCCCGCTTCCGTAAGAGTAGATGGGGTGGAAGGGCCTTTTCCTCAATTGCCCCCAAGTTATGGAATACTCTTCCATGCGACATAAAATCTCACGGCTTCCGTCCCCGCTTTTAGAAAAGCACTGAAAACCTGGTTGTTCGCGAAGGCGTACCTGTAGATACTTCTCATTTGGTTTTATATTTTTTGTTAGGCGCCTTGACGCCCTCGGGCTTAGTTGCACACTACAAGACTCCTTTTGTTTCATCATTTCATTTCATTCATTGACGGTGAAGCTTGATGGGGCAGTGCCATCGGAAAACATGATGGTCTGTCCAATTCTAAACAGGGCCGCCAGGCTGCCATTTTTTTAGACAAGGTACTCTACCAGCTTTTTGGCAGGATACTAAGAGATAAGCACACCAATGAATGGAGAAAAGGGCATTGGGGCAATAAGACATGGTCATGCGGATAGGAAGAAACGTACCCTAAAAAGGAAAAAGAGCAGGCATTCCTACCCCATTTGTTGAAAGAAAGTGACTGCATTTTGCAAGAGTTGTCATTCATGCACCAAGTGTTCCATGCACAGTTTACCAATAAGGTAAAATTGAAAAATTTTATTTTCTCAAAAGAGGATTGCTAACCTAATCTGGATACGCAAATTCATAAACATGTTTGTTTGATATAAATTTACATTTATCTATCTGACTGTGTAAATGCATATATATATATGTTGGTAAATAACGCACATTTAGTGCACATTTATAGTGTATGACAAAGAGGCGTGTTTGCTTTGTTCGGAGTGAGCCTTTTCAGTAGATATAGAACAATAACATTTTTTGAAACATCTGGCAGTTGGGTTTGAGCATCATTTTAAACTATAGCTCGCGACCTCATCATGCACAGTGTGTTGTCATCAATAATGCCCTTTCAGAGGCTGCAGTGAAGTTATCAATGATGACACTGAACATGTCATGTGTGTTGTAAAATTGTGAGGTGATCAGCAGTGCGTGGTGAGGGCAGACGTTATGGGTACTCTAAATTATAGTGACTTGGAATGAAGACAGTGATGAATCCAGATTTATAAAGTGCGCAGCTACTCCTGTTAGTGTCATGGTGCTAATCTCACAGGTAAGGGCAACTTAGCTTTGAGAAAAAGCTGTGTCTTCGGCCTCTATTCGAATGCGTTAAGGTCCTGAAAAAGTTTTTTCCTGGCCGAGGGACAAGGATAGGAAAAAGTGTGCTGCTGTGGTGCGCCAAATCTCAGGTACCATCGCTAAAGCCCTGTTTGAAGAACGCAGATTCTTAGTGGGAAGGTAGGATTGAATTCTGAAGACCAGATAACCAGGACCATTATGATAAAACGCTCTATGAGTAGTTACTAGTGCTTTGATAGCGGCAGCTGATTCCATCGGATTAGCTTAGAGCGCACCTTTTTCGACAATGGGTTATAGTTTAGAGAAGAAAGATCTTCTACTTTCTCCGTTACATGAATTCCTAGAGACCTCTTTGGGTTGGTATTATATGTTTGTCTGAATTCTGATATAAGAGAATTCACCTTACAATGACATAGTATTATTTCAGTCTTAGTATTATTGATCTTGTAACCCCCTATTTTTTCAAACTCTGTGAAGATTCTCATAACTCCTGTTTGAGTATCTATCTTTGGGTCCAAGAAAAGAACAATATCATTTGCATATAATTTTATGTTCGTCATTCCTTGGACCGGGACCGTATGCGCTCTTTTTTCCCTAATCGCAATTGCTAAGGGCTCAATAAATAAAGCAAATACAATCGAGGAAAGAGAACAGCCTTGTCTTGTGCTTCTATTTATTTGGCATGTCCCTATATTAACGGAATGAATTAAAATTTGTGCCTGGGAATTCATGAAGAGCTGTTCTAATAAAGGTATAAAATCACTTGGGAAGCCAAACTTTTTTTAAATTGTGAAAAGACAGTTCCAAGAAACAAGATCAAATGCTTTTTCAGCATCTAAAAACCAGATCTGTGCCTTAACTTTATTGATATTAAAAAAATCAAGTGCCTCTAATAAAACAATTGTATTGGTATAAAGCTGTCTCCCTGCTATAAAACCGCACTAATCTGTCCCGATAAGGGACCCCACTATCTTATTTAGACTGTTGGCAAGAAGTTTGGTAAAAATGTTGTAGTCAATATTTAAAAGGCTTATTGGCCGATAGGAATTTACATTTTCACTATCCTTATCTTTTTTTAAAATACTGACCACTACTGCCGTACGAAAAGATACAGGTGGGTCAGCTCCTTCTAATAAATAATTTGCTAGTCTTAAAAACTCGGGGGAGAGAGCTGTAGAAATGTTTTTTAAAAATTCTGCAGGAATGCCATCTTCTCTGGTAGCTTTACAGTTCGGCAGGGAGCTGATAACCGTATCTATTTCATCCTTTGTAAATTCGGCTAGCAGCAGCTCTTCATAGTGATCTTCCAATATTGGAATTGGTAACTCCTGCAGAAATTCATTAATTGAATCCATAGAGACCTGGTGAGATGCCTGATATATATCTTTTTAATGTCTGAGGAACATCTCGCCTATTAATGATGTAGTCTTTACATAGGTTTTAGTTATTCTATCCTGGATGCATTTGACTCTGTTTCGAACTTGCTTTTCCTTTGCCCACCAAGCTAGCAATCTTCCCCTATACTCGATATCTTCACAGCTTGTTTGAAGATACACCATACTTGCCATATCCCCTAGTTCATAATAGAATTCCCTCATTTTTGTTTTTGCATTTAGTACTTCTTGTTTGTTATGCAAGGTCCTGTTTCTGAAATATTCTTGGTTTGCATGAGCTAGTTTATTTTCTATTACCATTCTCTCCTCCTTTTTAGCCTTTTGTTTTGGTATCTCTTTTGAGGTTATGCCTCTCAGTGTAGCCTTGAAGGCATCCCATATTATGCTTATTGGGGCAGAATCCTTCTTTATCTGAAAAAAGAAACGAATCTTGTTCTCCAATTCTGCACACCATTGCGTATCTGCTAAATTAAGTTTATTAAAATATTAAAATACCACCTTCTGGATGCTTCTTCTTCTTTCTTCCCTAGCAAGATTTCCAGTTTTATAAGAGCATGATCTGAGAACGCATTTGCTATATGATCGTATTTACTGAATTATAAGTTATGGGAGGTTAAAAAAAAAATCTAGCCTTGATGATGAATCATATTTTGCCGCTTGGTCAAATTATTGAGGGGCAAGTTATCTAAAATATCTAGATCTATTTTACAACTCGATAGAGCAGTGGCTACTTGTGGTTTATTTTGCCTTTGGTCTTTTTTTGTTGAATCCACCATGGGATTTTGCAAAAAATTAAAATCACCTCCCCATATAATCTGACCAGGTATACCTCAGAGAGCTTGTTTTAGCTGAAGAATGGGGAGCAGGTCATATACTACTGTTGCATAGATCTTAGCTAGTATCAGGTGTGTGTTGGATATTGTCCATACAGGAATACCCACCTACCATTTGTAACCGAAAATTGGACATATTTACCTATATAGATGCCCCCCCCCCCCTCTGGGCTATCACGGACAATGATGAGCAATACAAACCTGCCCATTTTTTAAAAAAATTTTACTAGCATCTGCTAAGGTTTGAAAGTGTGTCTCTTGTAGAAAAATCACATCTGGATGGTGTCCTTTTAACCAGCTCTCTATTGCACAAGTTTTACGCCTATTGTTCAAACCGTTAGCATTTAGAGATAAAATTAGAATTTTATTCCTATTCATAATATTTTTTTAAAAGACGGGGGTGTATAACTTGTTTTATCCACAAACACCTAGATGTCCTATCTAAAGTACAACTTGCGCTATATGTGAAAAATGCATATCTAAAATGCAACTTATGCAAAATGTGCAAGATGCCTAAATGTCTAAAATACAGACCATTTACATTGTGCAAACTACGCAAATATACCATATCTGCTATGGCAATTGTGTCGCTCATACCATAAAGTGCTACATGTGCCCCCACCTCCATTCTCCGGAAAGAGGGAAACCCCCAATTGTCCCACTGTCTTTCCCTCCTTCTCCTTTTTTCTGCCATCTTGTTGCATCCTATTGCGTCCCCTGATTCACCTTGTATCGGCCTTTTGCGGAGAACCTTTAAATTTTTACTTGATTCCCATGTCACTAGTCGTTGTTATTAAGGCAGACCTTTAGCCACAGAGTTCCCCTTTCCTTATATTGCATTAAGACTTTCTAAGAGGTTTTGGGCTTCTAGTATTGTCCGTGAGAATAAAAAAAATTCCTTTGGCTATCACCTTTCACTTAGATTGCTGCACAATCATCGCCTGCGCCCCTTTGGCCTTGAAAGAGTCAATCATTTGAATAAAATCCTTACGTCTGTGAGCAGAGGCAGCTGACATGTCAGAGAAAATTTTTAAGTTCTTGATTTCGTCCGCAGTGAATGATCTCCTGGATATTGCCGAATTTAAAATTTGCTCTTTGATTCTGTAGTCTGAAAAGTTTATTAAGATGGTTCGTGGATACTTAAGATTCAGAGGCTTGTGTGCAGGTACCCTATGGACTCCGGTTATTGTGAGATCCCCTTTCAATTCAGGTATTGCCTTCTTCAACAAAGCCTCGGTCCATTTAACCATTTCTGTACTTTCCTGGCCTTTTGATATTCACACAAGGTGTAGATTGGATCTCCTATTGTAGTTCTCTAAGTCTTGTAGCTTTGATTCCATCTGGGACTTAATTTTATTCAATACCTGTAAATCCTTTTTCATGGTAGTGATGGTGTCTTCCAAGACTGAGACACGGGCTTCCACCTCAGTGACTCTTCTCGGTAGGTTACCTAAGATCTCCTCCATCTTTGCCAATCTATTATTCAGCTGTGAAATTTCCAGTGCTTGTGATGTTTACAGAGCTCTTAATTCTTGCAAGATAATTGCCAGTATTTCCTGTACCGAACTATCTTGTTCCTCCTTTCCATTTGCAAAGTTTTCACTGAGTTCGAGGGGCTGACTCATTTCCTTTTCTTTTTCTCTTTCTGCCTCAGTTTCTGCTTCCAGTTCTACTTCGGATGCTGATGCCAAACCCAGCCTATCCACCATTGTCTCTTTTCCATCTACTTTTTGTACCGTCTGTGAGCATACATTAGCCGATTGAGTCAGCGGCGGCTGATTGTTCAGCAACAGTTTCCCGTGAACAGCTGTGATTATTTCTACCGGGTCTGATTCTACAAGTGAATTTAACTGAGGCTGTGGATGAAGGACTTGATCTGACAGGGCATGAGAGGGCGACAGGGGTTGAGTAGGGGTGAGCAGTAGATTCTGGCCTTGCGCATCCTGTGGGACTTTCTCGCCCATTTGGAGGGAGATGCAGCGAACGTGACTCACGCACTTTGCTACAAGCGTCCCCTGTAAGTATATGCCCAGAGACTAAATTAACGAAATTAACTGCAAAATTAAGCCTGGCTAGAGCAGGAATGAGGGCCTGAACAGGAGGCAGCCCCGAAAAAAAGGGGAGTGCTTATGGCAACCAAAGGACACTTAGTGCACAAGCTGAGGAGTTTGTGACTCTATGAGGTGTCTGTGCGCTTTGAGCCTGTGGGGAGCAGTGCGGCGGCCCAGATTAATGTGTAAGCATTGGGTCTGACACGCTCAAATATTAGAAGAAGCAACCCTCTGCTCGGCTCGGCTCTGCTGCTGGTTCAACTATTGCAAGATCCTTTTAGAATATACCTAGGGATTGGGATTACTCAATCTTGCGACTCTCTAAACAACTGATTGAGTGACTAACTACATATCTAAGAGAGAGCAATAAGATGTTGGTAGTCTTAAAGGCGGCAGCAGCAGCGAAACTGCGAAGCAAACAAGCTAAGGCTGGGGCAGGGAAGGAGTTCTCCAAATCTTCACCAACACCTGTAATAGCATCTAAAGGTGCCAGAAGAGGGAGAAGAAATGCCTAACAGAAAATGGATTTAAAAGCTAAAGTGTTGGCTTTGGCCAAGAAAAAAAATGCCCCTGAGGAAGAGAAAGAGGAGAAAGAGACACTGCCTGAACTTTCAGCAGACCTAAGCATGTTGCCTGTGGGTGGTGAAGAAGAAGGCAATGGAGAGGGGGGCGGAATAGAAAGTACACTTAACAGGGAGTATGATAATCTGCTAAATTCTAAACAGTATCTTGTCTTTAGTAAGCCCCCGGTGGCGCGTGATAAGGTTACTAGCACTCCACAACCGATAAGGGAGAGGCAAAAGAAAATATGTACCTAAATCTGAAGGCGGGTCCCAAAAAGAGGTGGAAGAGTAACTGGGAACCTGCGGGGCCGGTATGCAACGATCGCATACTCAAAATAGCAGAAATTCATCTGTCAACGTCGTCAGCAAGATCGCGGCCTAGACGACAGCATGAAGCATGGACCTCAAGTGAAAGTGGGGCTGACAACAAGAACGACTTGAAACTCCTCCAAGTGCCGAGACCCAGGAGATTCGGTAAAGCCCAGTGGCGGAACATCCCGCTTTGTCCAACTATGGCCGGAGACAGTCGGGCATCTAAAAACAAGCTCAGAGGGCGGAGACAGTACCTGAAATGCAGCAAGTGCCTCTGGCTTGGAGACAGGTGGCTTTAGATGGATCGAGATGGGTTAGAGGGCTCCCGCAGGCAGCTTTCAAGAGTCTGAGGACAGGGGTGAAGAAACAGAGGGCTATCCCTGACCACACACGCACAGCGGGAGAGCAGCGTAGCACACCAAGACATAAGGTGCATGTGAGGAGGAGAAGGCTATGTCTCCAACAGAAGTGTACCTAGAAACCCGGGAAGCAAACAAGATCACAATGTGATAAGTGCAGAGAGGGGCCCCTTTCACCGTGAGCCGTATTGGGTGAAAAGAACTATCACAAAAGGCAAAAACAGGAGCGAAGCAGGGGAACGCAGCAGAAAGGGGCGGCGAGGTGCGCATGAAAAAGACCTCATTGGAGACCCCCTGTGATTCAGTATGACTGACCCCCTGGAGGGACCATTGTCATGTGCTAGGACAGAAGGTTTGCCGCCAACCCATGCCTGGTGAGGGGTTCCCCGCCCCCACCTACCACGGAGCATACACGGTCAGTAGCTAACCAGAGGTAGGAAAACTAAAAGGCTGCATGGGATTGTCTCCCCCACAGGCAGGCAGCGGGGATTACTACCAAGCAATCACATCAAAACTACGCAGGGAAACTTAGGCCCCAAAATGACAGGGGCTGAGGACCACGCAATGCGCATCAAACTAAAATTAACAAAAATGCATGGACTAAAGAGCAATCGGATTCGATTGATCCAATAACCACTCAGGCCAAAGATCGCACCTCGGCAGAGAAATCAGGTTGCAAGATATCATGTCCACACTGAATAGGGTGCACACATCCCTAGAAATGCACATATACTCCATCTCCATGGAGATCTCACTGGTCCGAGCTGATCTAAAAAACATGAGAGCTAGAGTAGCGAATATGGAGACCACAACGGTTGCCCTCCGTGAAGACTCAGACAACCTCAAACTTCAAGTTAGACAGCTACAGGATGTGAGCAAGATGCTATTCACTAAGCTGGATGATTATGAAGGTGCAACAATGTCAGGATTATAGGAGTCCCGGAAAAAGCAGAGGGACCTGCAGCTGACCTGTTTGTGGAAGACCTCATCCAAAATCACCTATATCACTTTTCCGTGGAAAGGGCCCACCGTGTGCCAGGGGGCAGACCCAAACCAGGAGCCCCAGAGGGCAATTCTGGCCCGAATCTTCAATTTCTGAGACCGTGACATAATCTTGCAAACAGCCCGAGCTGCCCCGCCACTCCGCTATGGGCAAAGTACAATAACTTTCTTTCTAGATTATACAGCGGCAGTGACAAAACAGAGGTGCAGTTTTTTTAGATAAAAAAGGAACTAAGGAAGCACAAACTCAAATACTCCATGCTGTTCCCCACAAATCTCAGAATCAAGGTGGAGGGGAAGGCTTGGTTTTTTGTAACATCAGAGGAGGTGACTTGAAGGATGGTGCCAAGTCACAAAGCAAGGCAGAAATGGGAGAAATTACAAAAGACGCCCATTAACGGCAACCTAGTTGGAGGTCGAGGAGACGGCCGCCGTGAATGCTACAGACAACCCTGTGAACTCCACTGGATAGCACACCTCGAGGTTAGCAAGATAGGCATGAACCCCCAGAGGTGACGGATATCACAAGAACACAATATTAATAAACCAGCAAAAGAGTGGAAACTTATTCCAAGGGGAACTGGAACAGACTATGCAAACATGGAGGACTGGCATCGCCCCAGAGTCCTTAACGGAAGAGCCCCGGATTGAATAACTGAACACTAGCTGTTTTTCTATCTTTTTCCTATCTGTACCCCCGGATTCAATAATTGAACACTAGCTGTTTTTCTATCTTTTTCCTATCTGTACCCTTTTACATAGAAATGGAAGTGTGACACTGCTTGAATATACCTTCGAAATGGGACTGGACATGGGTAGATTATGGGAATGCTACCCCCACAGAGGTACCTGGGAGGGGATGACAGGCACTCTGCACTGTTGGGGAGGTGGGTACTTTTAAATCAGGCATGCAGGGAGGGGGAAGGAAAGGCGGTAGCGGTAGATAGTATTTGTATTCATAGTTATAGTAGTTTGATGTTGTTAGTAGTAGAAAACAGCAGGCATCACTTGGCAACACATGTCTGACACGCTGAAAACTTCATAAACACAGAGGAAATAGATAACACATACAATCATACCACTTGATCACACTTCCCCTGCAACCATGCACCACCCTCTAGGTAAAATTCATCTACAGCTCCTTTCCTGGAATGTGAATGGGGTGAAGTGCAAATTGAAGAGAGGGCTAGTTCTACAATACATCAAACGACAATCACCAGATGTGGGCCTACTTCAAGAGACCCACCTGGTGGGTACTTCCTGTAAGATTCTCGATAGATGGGGCTTTAAATTTGTGGTACACTCTGGTTTTACATCTGGTTCAAGAGTGATAGGAATCCTTGTTAGAAAAAAAAATTCCCCTGATCGTGCAGCACACGTGGGCGGATGACCAAGGGCGATTCATGGCAGTATCAGGCTAATGGGAGGGTTGACCAATCAATATAGTAGCAGTCTACATACCCCTGCCACTTCACACAATAGCTTGGCTGCACTGAGTACTTTTCCTGCTCAAACTACCGTAGGGCGAGTTGATAGTCGGGGGAGATTTCAATACAACCCTGAGTGACCCGATAGATCGACTACCCCTCAGAAAACAACACAAACCACATCCCGGTTTGCCGACTTCTTGGAGGCCAAGGCGTACAAAATACTCACAACTTCGTCAATATACATTTCACTCAAGAGCACACAACAGCCTATCACAAATAGATTTTGTGCTTACGTTAGCAGACAAAGTGGCTAAGTTCAATGATACACGGCATCTGGCGAGGTTCATCTCTGATTATTCCCCCATCTTTGCCAAATATGCCCTGGATGCCCCAAACCAATGCCACATATTTTCCATATACCCAGGGTACCTGAAGAACCCCAAGATCTGGAAGGGCCTATCCATGGCCACACAACACTATTTTGGAGAATTTTAACACCCAGTCACTTCCCCAATCACCCTATGAGAAGCTTACAAGCCTGTCATCAGGGGACAAGCAATCTCCCTTATTTCAGGCCACAAAAAAGAGAAGACACAAGCGACAGAGGTTTTAGAACAGGAGGTGCATGATTTAGAAGCCATACAATCCCAAGACCCCTCTGATTTGCACAAGAACCGACTGAACACAAAAAAACAGGAATACAAGGAACACATGTGGGAGGAAGCCAGGGTCAAACTGACATCCACCCGACACAAGATTTACAAAGTAAGGGACAAGGCAGGCAAACTCCTTCCTTGGTTGGATAGATGGGAGCAGGCTGAAAGATGGGTGGCTGGGATCCAAACCGACACAGGGGATCTAGGTACGAACCAACAACATGTAGTAGAAGCATTTGCACAGCACTACACAAAAATGTATACCTCAGTAGCCACTGCAACAATAAATGATGCAGGCAAATTCCTTAGAGATATCCGCACAGCCACACTCATGGCAGAAGAAACACAACAGCTCAAGAGTGATCTCACAGAAGATGAAATAGCAACAGCTATAGGCGGTATACAGTCATGAAAGGCCGTAGGACCGAACAGCATCCCAAACGAATTGTATAAAAAGGCAGCAACAAAGATAACACCACACCTAATAGGAATGTTTCGGGTTAGCTTGGAGGAAGGGGAGCTCCTCAGAGACCAATGTATGGCAACAACAATAGCAATCTGTAAACTGGGCAAAGCAGCCCAGGAGTGTGCCTCTTACCGCCCCATCTCTCTGCTTAATGCAGAAGCTAAGATTTTGGCAAAAAAACTTGCAAAAAGGCTGACCGCATATCTTACCAAGTTAGTGCACCCAGACCAATCCTGCTATATGCCGGATAGAAACACAGCTCTTAATCTGCGTCGCCTACATGGAGTATTAGGTCGTAGACACACTTTCCGTGAGGAAGCCATCCTTTCTCTAGATGCCCACATGGCCATTGACATGATTGAATGGCCATTCCTTTTAGCAGTCCTAGAACACATGGGGCTAGGCCCCAAATTCAGGTACTGGGTACGGCTACTGTACACAAAGACACTAGCACAGGTAGTGGTCAATGCCAGACTGTCCGAAGAATTTACCCTGGGGCGAGGGACAAGGCAGGAATGTCCCCTATGCCCAATCCTCTTCGCCCTAGTATTGGAACCGCTTGCAGCATGGGTGAGAGGAGACCCCCTTAGGGCGAGACACCCAGATGGGCAGAGGAATGAGAGGACCGGATATCATTATATGTGGATGACATTCTGTTATACATGGTCTCACTGATGCACTCCCTGGCCAGAATACTGAACATCTTCCCAACTTTTGGGAAGCATTCTGGATATACAATAAATTGCAACAAATCAATTCTGTATGTCCTCAACGGCCCTCCCCCAAAAATGCCCCGGGTTGTGAGGTGAGAGTGGTGGAGATTTGGCTTCCGTTATCTGGAGATTTTCATTACAGCAAATTTGAAAGAATTCATGAACAGGAACCTTCAAGAACCCCTGAGACATTTACGAAGGGAAGGCCATCACTGGCAGTCCCTCCCATCAACGCTACTAGGGCATGCAGCACCCTTTAAAATTATGGTTTTACCTTTATTTCTATACGCCCTCCAGAACACACCATTCCAGGTTCCCCAAACATATTTCAGGGCAAAAGAGGCTGAAGTGCATAGCCTTCTATGGGACAGAAAGCCACCCGTGCAGCTATGATCAAATCGATTAGAGGATAGTACAATGGTGGTATAGCACTCCCACACATATAGGCATATTATTGGGCTTCACAGCTCATAGTCGTTAACCAATGGATTCACTCCCCTCAGACTGAACCCGCATTCTGGATGGATCGGTACGTCCTGGGAGAGGGAGGGGGTCATGTGAGCACTTTACAACAAAAACAAACATTGCATGTCTGTAGGGACCCACAGCACACACTGACCACATTTGGCACACAGCGCTTAAGAAACTGGATTGGCACAAGAAAATGACACAGTTCACTCCACTTACGGAGACAGAGAAACTGGGTAGACTGATTAGCTGCAAAGGTTTCCAAAAATGGGACCTACTAGGAATCTCAAGTGTGGGAGATCTTTAGGACAAGGGAAATGTATCCTGTTTACATGGCTACAACAACAATATAACATGGCCCCAACGGAAATGTACAGTTACCTACAAAACAGACATGCACTCATGGCCACTATCCCGGCAGACACAATCCTCCCAGTGGAAGACAGGTTACGTATGTACCGGATCAACCGGAAGGCAATCTCCCTAACCTATAAGAAGTTAATCAATAACTTAACAGACCCTGGGTTGAGCCTTCATGAAAATTGGCAAAAAGACATAGGGGAAATAGAAGACACCGACTGGCAGGAAGTGCTGGAATCCTCACAGGAGGTGGCAACACCCACCAGATTGTGACTGATAAAACACAAAGTGGTCTACAGAAATACTTATCCAGGGCAACATTAGTCAAAAACTTGAGCGTTAACATCCAACTCTGTCTGTGGAGGTGTGGGGGGAACAGACACATTCTATCACACTTCATGGGATTGTCCTGAAATTAGAAACTACTGGGGAACAATCATGAAGACAATTACACATATCTGAGGGCCCATGTACCACCTTAACCCAAAAATATTTTTTCTCAAAATATGGGAGGCCACAACTGCAATCGTAAAACCCAAGACTAGGTAACACTGCTTATGATGATAGCGAAATGCAATACAGCTAAACACCGGGGAGAGCAAAATACACCAACATATACCGAATGGTGCAAAGATATGGACTGCGTCATGGTAGCCAAAAAGGCGGTATACGTAAATAGGGGATGCCCCAAGAAGTAGGAGCAGGTGTGGGGAGGGTAAAATATGTACAGGGGGAATATTTGCACCTTTCCACCTTGGGGAGTGTTATCGTAGGAAAGCTGAATGATACGTCAAGACATGAAAAGGTCTGCAGTCTATAAACAAAGCTGCCTATGTATAACAGATAAAATAGTCATGGTCTAAGATGTCAGGTTGACGTAGTTATGTACATGATTGCTTATAATGTGATGATAGCCTGCAATATGTTCAATAAAATGAGATTTAAAAAAAACAATTAAAATTGGCATTGTCCTATTTTCCTTCAGTGTGGGATAACGTCGCTTTGCTGTCTCTTACTGATCTATGTCCTTGCAACAAATTGTTTGTGAATAATTCAACTGGAATAGCGGACCCTTTTTCTGAAGGCAGATCCACTCTGGCGGTTAAGGTGTCTGAAAAGGGAAACAACCTTTACAACGCAACTTTTACACCGCACTACCATTACAACTAAACTTTTACAACGCAACATCCATTACAACGCATGCATTTACAACGCAACCATTACAACGCATGACACTACAACACACACCACTTCAACACATGCCATTACAACGCAGTCATTACAACGCATACCCTTACAACGCATAGCATTACAACACATAAGTCCCTTACGCTATCCAACACTTACCCTACTGTTGCACCCCCTGGAGTTAGATTATTAATTTGTATCCCTACACTATCCAACGCTTACCCTACTGTTGCACTCACTGGAGTAGGAATAGTAATTTTTACCCCTACACTATCCAACACTTACCCTACTGTTGCACCCCCTGGAATTCGAATAGTAATTTTTACCCCTACACTATCCAATACTTACCTTACATGCAATGTAATGTTATGCGTTGTAATGGTATGCGTTGTAAATGTAGTATGCATTGAAGTGGAATGCGTTGTAAAGGTAGTTTTAAAGAATTTGTTGTAATGGCATGTGTTGTAATGGTATGCGTTGTAATGGATGTTGCGGTGTAAAAATTGCATTGTAAAGGTAGGCGTTGTAAAAGTATGCGTTGTAACGTCATACATCCCCTAAAAAGTTTCCGCGCTCCGTCTACAATCTCCTTGTGTTTGCGTTGGGCACCCCAAGTTGGCAGAATATGCCCAGACGTAGGTCCCTTGCTCACTTTGCCACTGGATTCAAGCTAGCCTGGCTGATGAGGGGTGTCACCCCGAAACCGGTCTCAGTATGCTTGTTTCTGGTCCGGAGAAGACCTGGCTTGGTAGTTCGGGCTGGACTGTTCCCATGAGGTATAGGGTCAAGAATGATTTGCATATGGCTGGGTCTGAACTGAGTGGCAAAGTGAGCTAAAGAACAATGATGGATTCAATCCAGATCTGTGACTGGGGGTGAGTGTCTGAAAAGTTTCAGCACTCCTTGTGTTTACTTAATGTCAATCACATTAGTAAAATTCTGGGAGGTTTTTAAAATGCAATATATATAGTTAAAATAGCTGCCTCCATCCTCTTTAACCATGTGGATGGTTAAGATACCTGGGCATATTTAATATTTATAAGTCATTGCCTAATCCTCCCCCCCTCCAGGTCTAATTTATAAATACTGTGCACTGCCTCGTTCCCTGTTTAAATCTCTGTGTGGGCCCCGGGCCTGCCATTCCATTCGGCACAGGTGAAATAGTGAGCTATCATAGTGGGGAATGTGTGAACATAGTGAGGAGTATACCTGGCACTCCATGAGCATGATAGGTCGGCTTACACAGTGCTCTCCATTAAGCATCTAATTTGGGGCATCAACATAGCAACTGCAGCTATTATTTGTGCAAGTAACTGCACAGCCTGCATTCCACTGTTCTACTTTGGCTGGCCAAAGCTGGGTTGAAGTCTCTGGTTGGTAGTGCTACAAGTTGCATGAGCAAGATCTTCCTACATGTTTGCACATATATGTCTTCCAGGAGGCAAGTAGTAAGGAAGGGCGTTGACCTCCTCTCAATTAGCGGAGTTTGCGGAGGTTTAGTAACTCCACACTCTGCGTGGAGTGAAAAGTTTTCCAAAACTCCGCCTACGCAGCGGAGTGGAATTCACTGGTGCAGAGGACACTTACCTTTGTGGCAAATCGGTGTCCTGTGTCCTGCCCCTGCCGCTCGCCCGCCCTGGCTCCACTTCCGCTGCTCATTGATAGGTCAGGCATGCCCTTCACGGAGTACGCCATGCGCACTGCAGTTCTTCCTGAAATTCTCAATGAGCAGCGGAAGTGAAGCCCCAGGTGGCCAGCAGCAGGAGCAGGACAGAGGACACCGATTTGACAGGAAGGTAAGTGTCTCAATGTCCTTACTTTAGACTTTTACTATGCGAGGGGGGGCAGGTTGGGGCTTTAGTGGGAGGTGGCGGGGGCTGGAGCTTTAGCGGGAGGGGTCAGGGGGCCAGGGATTTAGCGGGAGGGGATGCTGGCAGCCGGGGCTTTAGCAGGGAGGTGTGAGGGTGGAGGAAGGGGCATGGTGTGGCACCCGCAAGGCCACAGAACTCCCCAGAATTTCATGTTTCAGTTACTGAGCAACTCCGTAAAATTACACAGAGTACCGCTATGCGAGCTCCTCCCACCCTTAGCAAGTAGGAGTTGATTGAGAACTGAACCAGCACCAAGGTGTTCAGTGGCCTTAGTTCTTGCTCCCTTGAGGATTCCTTCAGATGCCTGTTTTTTGCTGTTTCCAGGCTGTATATAATGGCTCCCCTGATCGAAAGGCCGATTCTTCTACTTGGAGGGACTCAATAGTGCCCTTTAGATTGTTTTACCACAGATTCCTAAAGTCTCAAAGATACATTTCAGATGGGCTTTTAGTGAGTTAGTAGAAGGCTTCATTACACTGATGTAGTATTTTAGTAGGGAATTATAGTCTAAAGATTGGCTCACAAGGCCGAATTCCAGTTTCAATCTTGACCAACATGTGTTGTGACTTTTGAAATGTTTTTCTGTAAGTAGTACAATGAATTTTCTCCAAGAGGGAAACTAAAGCTTCATGATAGGCATGATGCCCATACTGCCCCTCTCCAGTGTGGTATGCCACAGGGCTCATCATTGAGCCCCACATTGTTCAACGTCTATATGGCCCCACTGGAGAGTGTGGTTCTACCTCTGGGCATCAAAATCATCAGTTACGCTGATGATACCCAGTTGGTGGTAGGGCTTCCCCAGTCGGTGAATAAACCTGACGTGCTGCACACATGCCTAGCTAAGATCTTCACTTGGATGTGTAACTCAGCACTTAAACTCAACGGCTCAAAAACTGAGCTGATGATGTTGGGGAACTCCCATCCTTCCCTGTCCCCTAGCAGCTGGCCGAGCTGCCTTGGAGCGCCACCCACCCCTAAACAGGAGATTAACAGCTTGGGGGTGTGGCTAGAGCAGGATCTCTCCTTTAAGTCACACGCCAAAAAGACTGCAGGCGTGTGTTTCGGCCTGCTCCGGTCAGCCCGGAAGATCCTACCCCTCCTTCCGATGACCTCCAGGAGATTACTAATCCAGGGGCTAATAATTTCACGGCTGGATTACAGCAATGCGCTGTTTCTGGGGGCCCCAGAATCAACCTTAAACAAACTGCAGCAAGTGCAGAATGCGGCTGCAAGGCTGTTGACGGACATTCCCAGGCGACAATCAGCCCGTCCCGCGCTGAAGGCGCTTCACTGGCTCCCTGTCAGAGAGAGGGTGAAGTTTAAGTCACTCTGCATGGCCCACAAAATATTACAGGGGAAAGGGCCACCTATCCTTCGGGAAATGGTCCAACCCTACAAAGCTCCCCGCGCCCTTCGCTCGGACCACCAAATATCTTCTGCAAGTCGCAAGAGTCAGGAAGGTCAGGTCTGGCGGGAGAAGATTCTCCGTTAATGTGGCCATGTTATGGAATTCCCTCCCACTGGCCCTGCGTTCCGAAACTAGCACTCTGCGTTTCCGCAAACTTTTAAAGACTCACTTGTTCCCTGTCTAATGCTTTTTCTGTTATGGTGTGCACTCTGGATGAGCGCTGGGATGCCCGAGGGTAACCACGCGCTATATAAAACTCAGTAATAATAATAATAATAATAATAATAATAACTGCAAATCTGGAAGGAGAGTGGCATTCATGACCTTGAGTATGGGGGCATCAGATGCACTGCTAACCAACATTAATTTGGTTGATTCTGCGAATGATTGCAGCTCCGTTCTTTTTCAGAAATTTCATGTGTGCTGGAAGTCTGCTATTTTCACTGAACCAAACTCCCAGATAGTTATATTTGCTGATAATGTTGATGGTTATGCTACCCAGGTGCAAGGTTAGGTGCTTTTTAGTTCGGTGTCTTCCAAAAATAACAACCTTTGTCTTGTCTTGGTTTACCAGGAGATGATTGTCTACGTTATAGGTGTTCAGGGCATTCAGAGGTCATTGAATACCTGCATTAGTGTGATCTAATATCACAATATCATCCGCGTATTGGATAATCTGCAATTTGGTAGACCCTAGCTTGGGTGGTACTAGGCACCCGGTTTCCATATGCTTCCCCAAGTCAGCGGTATTTAGATTGAAAAGCAGGGGAGCTAGAAAGCAACCCAGCGTTAAACCGCGGTCTGTAAAGATTTTGCGTATGACAGTGATGGCACCAGTTATCTTTGAACCCATGTCCCTGAGTATAGTGAGGTGTTTGCTCTTAGCAGCTTTGGGGGGACCCCTCGAGATTCAAGCTTCCTCCATAGTGTTGTCCAGTTGCCCATATCATAAGTCACACTATGATCTATAAAACAGCAAATAAAGTTGAGCTGATTGCTTTGTGCTACTTTGTTTCTCAAGAAAGATAGAGCTATGATATTGTCCACTGTAGATGCCGCAGTCCATACGCCTGATTGGAAGAAGGCAGAACATCATAATCCCACACCCAGGCCTCTAGATTGCCCATGACAATAAGGGCCCGATTCACGGAACTAACTTAAGACAAAATCCTAAACTTACTACTTTTGGTATTCACAAAAGTTAGGATTTTGTCTTAAGTTTGTCTTAAGACAGACTTAAGACAGACTTAAGTTAGGATTTTGTCTTAAGTCTGTCTTAAGTCTGTCTTAAGACAAACTTAAGACAAAATCCTAACTTCTGTGAATACCAAAAGTAGTAAGTTTAGGATTTTGTCTTAAGTTAGTTCTGTGAATTGGGCCCTAAGAGTTTAAGCCTTGGCCTTCATGTGCAAGTGCTCTATTAGATGATAGTTTGAGGCTTTGATCTGCTACCCCTTCTTATATATGGGCACAGAATTGATTTGATCCTCTTCAAGCTTCAGGAACGTTTGTCAATAAAAAGGTGGAATTAAAGAACAATGTTAGCAACCAGGCCCACTTTTCTCAGTGCATTTAAATATACTGGCTGGGAGGCCATTTGGACCAGATGCGCTATCCTTTTTCATGTACCTGATCATGATCTTGTCCTTGTCAGTGTCTGTTCTGGAGGTATGTCTGGATTGAAGTCAGCTAACGCAAGGGGACCAGTATGTTGGTGGGCAGGGGACCAGTCCAAGTATAAACCCATCACGTGCCTTACCCATGCCCCTTTAGGTACACTATTTTCTCTTGTTGTTTTACTGTTCTTTCGTTTTTTCATGTGATCCCATAATAATGGTTGCTTTTGATTATTAAGCATCCGAAAGATAGTCAACTATTCGTTTTGATTGTTTTTGTTCTTTTGTTCCTTCCTATACACAATTTTGGTACTTCATTCTTGTATGCTTTAACCACGCAGCTGGGTTTCTAGTAGGGTTTTGTTTGTATGCTTGCTGGGCTTTTAAAAAAAAATATTTTCTTGTTGCGACAGAAACTTTATGATGGTGGGTTGAAGGCCTCCCTTTCCTGCCCTTCCTTGGGGTCTCAGCTTGTGCCCATGGCCTACCAGATGAACTCTAAGAACTTCTATGAGGGTTCCCCTCTCCTGGAGCACCGATTCCGAGTGTTTTGGTACTTGCTTGGCTTCCTGTGTGCGTAGCCAGACCATGACCATTGGAGTGTGTTCCAGTCTCCACTTTATTCTCCTCACTAGGTTCATGAGTTCTTCTCCCGTTGAGGGTCCGATGAGATTGCTTCGGTCCATTGTGTGAGCTGTTAAATCTAAAGCAAGCCTTAACTGATTGTGGTTGCTTTCTGTTCTGTTATCTATTTCGATTTGTATGAGCTGCCCTGCTAACTGCTCTGATAAAAAGACAATCAATTGTCGAGAATCTTTTGCAAGATCTGGGGAACAACACGCAAATTCGTTGTGTCTCGATCTGCTGTTGAGCCAAAGTCAGTTTGTGGGTTGCCAAGAGGTCTTGCATAATATTTCCCTCTTCAGTTAGAGAGAAGGTATCAGTTGTGTTTCTCCGCCCATGCATATTGAAGTCTCCTACAAGCATGATTTTGTGTCATGGGTAGGCCAGGAAGAGCACCTCCAGACAATGCCGGTATTCCACCATCATAGTCTTGGTGTTTTTTGGAGCATTGAGATAGCTGTTGACAAGTATCAAGCCAACTGTTTTTTGGTTAATTTTCATGTCTGTAATGGAGCCTGCCTGAACCTTATAGGGTTGATTGGAGTGACCTCCATCTTACTTGTATATTTAATAAAGATAGATAAGCCTTCCGAAGGACACACAACAAGGTTCGGTCAATGAACCGGCTTGAAGATTTCATAGAACCCGGGCAAAATAGTCGGAGAGAGCGACCAGGTCTCTTCAAGGCACAGGAATGTCAGTCACATCCTGATATGCTGTTGCTTGCTTGCTTGTTCTGATGCTTTTAAGGTCGGCCACTTTCCATGATGCAATTGTGATACTAGATGTAACCTTTGTTCCCGCCACCGGTGTTGGTGGTCTATCTTATGCCTAGGTATAATGTGAAGTGCGCAGAATGGTTTGTCACAGTGGACCTCCCTCTGGTTGGTTGTGCATAGTATTGTTAGATGAGATGCTTCCTGGACCACAGCAGTAACCATATCGCCCATTCCCCAAGTTGTGCCTCTCAGTGCGCTCATGGTAGCTTGTCTTGGGGGTTGCTGAAGTAGATCATATGGGTATTTTGAGGGCAAAGGCATTTGTAGTTTCATCCCCCATTCAGAGAATTAATTTATTTTCGCCCAAATGGCTTCTCCATGTCTCGCTCTCGCTACTCTGTGATGGTAACTTCTCTTTTTGAGACTAAGATTTGGGGATTAAACCTCACACCTGTGAGGTGTTCCAAGGTAAGGTGCTTCAGTTAGAAAATGTAACCAAACAGCCTCAGTAGGTTTCTTCTGTTGAGAGTCTCCTGATGGACTTTAGAACTGTATGAAGACCAACTTTGAACCATCACACCATTCCACCTTCCACTCTAATGGGTTAGAATGTTCTGAGTATCTGGTATGTGCTGATTTTTGCCCTCTGCCATTCAAAGGAGAAATGGCAGAAATGGGGTTAAATGAGGACCCTCTGTTCTCTCCCCATATTGAAGTCTGGTTGTTACTTCTCAAAGACTGCTATCCTCCTGAGTGCTCGGATCTGCCACAAGACTCTCTACTCCTGGATGTGGTGTTGGGAAGACCACCAACACTTCTTGCCTTCTCCCATTGACTGGAGGTGCAACATAATTGAAGTTCAAAGAAGGTCCCCTGTTCTCTCCCTCATGTGGCAGCCTAGTTGCTAAATCTAAATAGATGAGGTCCAACTGAGTGCCTGTGTCCACCCTATATCTCACTACTCCTGGCAGTGGCATTGGGCTGAGCGCTGGCATTCCCTGTATTGTAGGGTAAAAGTTCGGGCCACCACCTTCCTCCGCCTGTAGGACCATGGTTGGAGGGACAGGAGCTATGCAGCCGAACGTACAATTGTTGGCACTCTGTAGTGGAGCACTTCTCTGCATTCCCCTTATCTTGTATTAAGGTGGTCTATTTTAATTAATTTTTTCCCTATCCCACAGTGGACTGGTTGATTCGTTTTGGTGGTTGTACAAATAAGGGAAAAAGGTTTGTTGGATTGAGGTCCTCTTGTGCTTTGGTTATGTTGGTTATGAAAAGCATTGCCAAATTCATTCAATAGGCATTGTTTCTTTGTCTACTTCAGTCTTTTTCTCTCTCTCTGTAATAGGATAGTAGCTGTTTGTGAGGCCAGTGTGCAGAGTTCCCTGGGCCCACATATTGCTCTGTGATTCCTGATGGACGGGGGAAGAATCAGATTTATATAGACTCATTCGTTGTAGAACTATTGATAGTTTCTGTTATCTCAACAAGGCCGCATGCATGATTAGATAGGGTGGGTAGCACCCAGCAGATTAAGGTTTACTTCCTGGTTTGTTGACTCGCCCCTTAGTACATTGCACTTTGCGGTTTCCATTAACGTGCATCCAAGGTAGAATGCTTAGCTTGTCTATAATAGGGGAGCATGGGCAAGGTTTCTCCTTCCCCAGGGCCTTCTTTTGATCCTCCAAGCTACACAGTTTGGATCCTAGTTCCACCAGGTGAGTTGCCAGTGATTGTATTAGGTTACTAATCTTAGTTGATTGCCAGAGCAGCACCCTGGTGATTGTATCCTATGAACCACTAATGGAGGCCAGCAAGGGGCTGGTGACTGAAGGCCATGAGCCATGGGCATATTCCTTTCCTCTTCTGTGTGGTCCTTCCGGGTAGTGGGGTTTGTCCTAGTGTCTCATCTATTTGGGCATGTTCTGTGGAAAAGAAGTGATCTGATAGATCGCTTGGTTAGTTATGCATTATCTCCTGGCTGTTCTTGGTGTTTTGGTTTTTGGGGGTGGTGCTTCCATACTCTTCTCTGACATTGCCAGTAGCTGATTTGGATTTAAACTTGGATGAACTTGAGCAACTACAGTCAGTATGTTTTGCTTTACTGCCACTGTTTCTGAAACCCTGCTCTGAGTCGTAGTAATTGGTGAAGTAAAGCTGCTTGCAGGTGCTCGTCCACTGCGCATTCTGCCTTGTTGTTTGCATCTGTTGTTGGTGCAGTATAGGATTGTGACAGTAGTTCTATTACCTATTTTTCTACATTGATCCTCAGACATGATTGTGACCTACCTAGTTTTGGGCCACTTGTTAGCAGTGCTTCGCATTTTGTGGTAAAAGAGGGGCGTGTGGGCTAATGTCTAGACTGGTGGAAAACACTGAGATCATTGATGTAGTGGTAGTAGCGCTCCATGGTACTATATATCAAGGGCTTTGTGAAAAAACTCCACTATCATGCCCTTTGAGACCGTTGATCTCACCGTCAAGGTGCTGCCCGGGCCCCTCCTAATCCCCTCCAGCTTGTCGGACTCTGGTGTTAAAGAAGTGGTAGGTACAAATGTCTAGGGCAAGGGGGATGATTCCTCTGCCAGTGCTTTTTCACGAGCGACTGCTTTCTCCTTGCATTGTTGGCTTTGACTTGTCTCACTTTGGCTAGACTAGACTTGATTTGTCTTGAGAGCAGTCTTCTGTCTTGCTGCTAGAGCAGGGTGGCCTGAGGAAGCCTTATCCATGCTGCACCCCCTTACAGTTTGGCTTTTTGTGCCGATCCACCAGTGGTGCTTTTCTCTGGGCAGTACGGTTCTAATTTCAGGGGATACTGGGGATGCAGGGAGTCAGCAAACAGGATGCTCAGATAAGGAACTTTCTTTCAGCACTGCCTCTCTTCCACCGGAACTTGTAGTAAACTAGAGCTGGCAGGAAATGGTCACAAGTGCGCTGAGAGGCCCTGCTTGTGGGCTCTTGGTTAGACCAAGGGTTAGGTGCTGTTGCGGCACTGAGAGGCACCTTGTCAGGGTGCTGTGAGTTCCTAGAGAGGGGCACAAACACCCTACACTCGTGGAGCGTGGGCTTGTTGTGGAGATTTCTCTCAGGGGCTCCCTCGATGGTCATTAAAGCTTAGTACTCTGACTTAGTGCATCTTTTGTTGGGGGATTAAGAATTCGTTTTTCTATGCAAGTGAACTGACAATCAGGCACCTCGTGGGAGAGCTTTCGTTTTGTTTACGGTTCCTGAGTCTTTGTGACCAGAATTGAGGCTGTGCATTGGGGCTTTGGGTTGGTTGGGGGCCCCTGTTGTTGCCTTCACAGTCCTGTGACCTTGCAGAGCCCTGCAAGCTCGGTCTTGACCTTATGCTTAGCAGGGATGGTGGGGGGAAGGAGCAGTGGGGGAGGGAGAGGCACCTGCTGGTGTACAGGAGTACTGCACCCAGGCTGCAAGTCGCACCGAACCTACTTAGCCCGCATCTGTAGACCTCTGGGCTCGACCAGCGCAATGGGACCTCTTCCATGCCCTCATTTCTACCACTGCATCTTAATGCCCCCCTTTCCTGTTTCCACCCTTACCATCCCCCGCTGCCCAGCTTCCCAACCGTGACCTCTACCTTGATGTCACTTGTGGCTCCCAGCAGCTCCTGCCTTCACACCCACTCCCTCAGGGTGGCTGGGTGGTGATGGTGTTAGCAGTGACAGCAATCACAGTGCAGTCGGTAGGGCTACAGGCGAGGGCCTGGTACCTTCCCTGGCTCTCCGCACTTGGACCATCCCAGCTCGGGATGCGGGCTCTCCCTGCCTGACCTTGACACGCCTCGATCCTCCTCCTTCCTCAGTGGGTCACGCACTGAGAGCTGTTTGGTGCAGTCAGAATCATGTGCTAAGAATGTATTTCATTGCTGAATCTCTGTTCCTCTCAATTAATTAATTATTCCTTTACTTCCCACACAATACCCCTACAAACACAGCAGCTCTCACCTAATATATAACTTAAAAATATAATTATTACACACTTTACATAATTAATAATCAGTTAAATAATTAATAATAAATTGACAGTTATTAGTTAATCACTTCCTACCCTATCCCCAGCTCAGACGTAATATATAACTTAACAAATATAAGTATTACACAATTAACAAAATTAGTAATCAAGTAAATAATACATTGATAATTGATTGTTAATTAATTACACCTAATTAACTTTCCACCCTACCACCCCTATAAACCTATAAACCTGCCATGACACTATACATTACTACTGGCAATTGAGTTAAAAACTATAAATCACTTAAATTATTATTAATTATACAAACAACAAAAGCACATAAAATCAACATATGAATTAAAAAACAAAGAAGTAAAATATTATCTTTTTTTATAACCATATAATTGAAAAGGATATTAACAACAATGATATTCCTAACAACGGTATTTCTTACCTGAAAAATCTATATTCTTTACAACAATATTTCTGCATCATGATATTTTTGTAACACAATATTTTTTACTGATATTTCTGTAACCTTTTTTGTCCAAATAACCCAGGAAGAAAAGGGACTCCTGTAGAAGAAGTTTACTACAGAATACAAGTACATTTCCATTCCTTGTCCCATCTTTGAGGAATTGGACATACATCCCAGCCCTTGCTTCCTCCCCAGAAGCTACAGCCTTTTATGTAATTGTAAATGTAAGTTGTGTTTATATAGCGCTTGCTACCCGTGACGAGGCTTTGAAACACTTTTATATAAAGAGAGCCCCTATTTCATAAATTAACATGAACGTTGTAACAATCACTCCATATGTTACTTCTTTTGTAATCCATGAGTAACTGTTTTGAAGTACTGTTGTATTTTCTGACATAAAGCATTACGTGCAGAGCATTATTTTACCATGTCTGCCTTGTATCTTTCAGTATTAATGACTTCCTTTTGTAAGTGAGGGAAATGGAAGTCATAAGTCTAATTTACAATACTTTTAATAATAAAGAGTAGATAAAGTAGCTTACAAAGTATTTTTAGAAATGTGTCAGTGAATCCATTTGACTAAACGAGCTTTAAACATAATGGAATTCTGTTCTGCACTTTGGCAAAGAGTAGCTGGAAAACACTGAGTTTAGTGATCATAAAACCATTTGGTTTGTTGTTTCCGTGGATAGCAGTTAATGGACTGGAGAGTTTAAATATCATTAGTTTGCCATTTATTTACACTGCATCCATATGCTCAGACGTTTCAGCTTTGCTAATTTGGTGGTTACTTTAGAAACTTCAATGATTTTAAGGTTTGTAAACTCATCAAACCCTAGCCCTCCATGATCAGCAGGAGTACAAAGAATGTCCTGGTCCTATTTTATGTAGTATAGTCATCCTTTTTTTCAAAATATTAAATAACTCAATATGGCCTGCCTACGTCTGTCGTAGATATTTCGGACCACACCCCGAACAGAGGGTTGTGTATTCACTAACAATGTCAGCACCTTGCATCCTCTTTTCACCCTCCCCATATGAAATCTGATTGAGCAGTCAAACTATACCGTTCCTTGCGCTCTAGGAATCAAGCTCTACTTCAGATACCTAGGATCAAAAAAGAGAGACAGGGAGGCCGAGCTTTATTGTATAAAGGCCCCACGCTCTGGAACTCCCTGCCCCTCACTCTCAGGCTAAACCCCAATCTGACTGCATTTAGGAAATGCCTAAAGACCCATCTGTTTCTGGCCTGGTAATTTCCCACCATTCTGGCCTTATTGTCTTTATGCTAACCAGCTTGTGGTAAGAACGCAAGCGCGGAGATACCCCTTCGGGGGCCGAATTCCTGCGCTATACAAGAAACAAAAATAAATAAATAAATATAGTAAACGCTCATAAGTCACTATTCTGCCCTCACAGTGGAGTTTGCATAGCTCCCAAGTATTCCCATGTTGGAGGAGGCATCATATGTCAGTTAAGGGTTCTTAGCCAGCAGCAGTGTGGTTGATGAGGTTTTTTGGCTCTGTCTTATAATATTTATCGACTAATCATGCTTTAAATTATAAATATTTCCAAGAGTGAGTGGTACTGCAAAATGATGCCCACCCTGGGTGCAGATATTCATTGGCCCTGACCTATAAAGGGTTGGATGGCCCTTGATGCATTGGGGCCTCCCTGAACTTCTAAGGACATGTCTAACTTACTTCATCCTTAAGAACATCATAGATGTTAATCGTCATAGAAGATTTTCATTGTGATTTTGCTCATATGATATTTCTTTTTCTGTATTTAATAATCTCTTCTTCAATAAACTTTAAACTAAAAAACATCGTAGATATTTGATATGTCTTAAACATATCCCATGTTGTCACACAGATGACACTCCTCTCAGGATTCTCTTCCCCCTTCGTTTTTAAATGTACTGCACTTTTCGCATTGATCGAAAAATTGCTCCACCCCCAACCATGTGACCGTGCACCAACTGGCTGCTCGTTGGACCCACCAGTCCCAGAATGCTTCACTCCAGGTAAGTGCTACGTGGTGATTTGGTTGTAAGTTCCATGTGGATTTAGGCGACGTGCAGGACACACCACGGTGTAGTCTAATGTCAGAGTCCCGTCAGTGCAAAGTCTCAGAACTCCCTCGAGTCCCCCCAATGCTCCAGTCTCCAAATTCGAATGTTCACCGTGCAGGGGTAGGGATGAAAATGCACCGACCCGTCGTGAAGTCACAACCTGCACTGCAGCCACCCTTGTTTGACTCGACTTGTGGGGTGGGCCTGGGCCATCCAATACCTCGGAAAACAGGAAAGCTGTAGCTGCAGCGAGCCAGTAATGCCCAGGCCAACTTGCGGAGCAGGGCCTCTTTTAGCGTGCCTCTGGCCAACACGCAAAATATCCAAAACAACTCCTCCAACCTGAAGAAGCAGAGGCCACACGAAGGGACAGGATGGAACCTCTTTAATGGACTGCACAGGCATAATGCATTTTGGCCTGTCTCGGCCTTCCTCAGATCCCCCTCCCATCAGGATTCTCTTCCCCCTCCGTTTTTGAGTGTCCTGCACTTTTTTCATTGATCAAAAAACTGCTCCACCCGCATCCATGTGACCGTGCACCAACTGGCTACTCGTCTGAACCACCAGTCGAAGAATGCTTCACTCCAGGTAAGTGCTACGTGGAGATTTGGTTGTAAGGTCCATGTGGATTTAGGCGACGTGCAGGACACACCACGGTGTGGTCTAATGTCAGAGTCCTGGTCGGTGCAATGTGTCAGAACTACCTCGATTCCCCTCAACGCTCCAGCCCCCAAATTCGAACATCCACCGGGCAGGGGAAGGGATGGCAATGCACCCGACCTGTCGTGAAGTCACAACCTGCACTGCAGCCACCCTTGCTTGGCTCGACTTGTGGGGCGGGCCTGGGCCATCCAATACCTCGAAAAACAACAAAGCTGCAGCCGCAGCGAGCCAGTGATGCCCAAGCCAACTTGCAGAGCTGGGCATCTGTTAGCGTGTCTCTGGCGAACACGCAAAATATCCGAAACAACTCCTCCAACCTGATGAAGCAGACGCAACACGAAGGGACAGGATGAAAGCTATTTAATAGACTGCACGGGCATAATGCATTTTGGCCTGTCTCTGCCTTCCTCAGATGCCACTCCTCTCAGTATTCTCTTCCCCCTCCATTTTAAAATGTCCTGCACTTTTCTCATTGATTGAAAAATTGCTCCTGCCCCATCCATGTGACCCTGCACCAACTGGCTACTCGTCGGAACCACCAGTCCCAGAATGCTTCACTCAAGGTAAGTGCTACATGGGGATTTGGTTGTAAGGTCCATGTGGAATTAGGCGACGTACAGGACACACCACAGTTTGGTCTAATGTCAGAGTCCCATCCACCGGGCAGGGATAGGGATGACAATGCACCCGGCCCGTCATGAAGTCACAACCTGCACCGCAGCCACACTTGCTTGGCTCGACTTGTGGGGCGGGCCTTGGCCATCCAATTCCTTGGAAAATTGGTGACGCAACCATCCATAACTCTTCAGAGAGCTGTTGGTGGGCATTTAAGATCTAGTGTGGTGGACTGATGTTAGTCAGGGAAAAGGATAACACAGTTATTATAGTTTTTATAAAGATATGAAGGTCCAGCAAGAACAGTGAGTTTTGTAATAATACAATTTATTTGATCAAAAATCTAAATATGAAAATAGCTATATATAGAGAGAGAGTAAACACTAATGTGACATTTTAAAAGGGAAATTTAGTAATACTCTGGTAAACCCAATACACTCACACACACACATACAAAAAACAAAGATTAAAGTGATGTTATAATTAAGAGTGGAAATGAGACTTGAACTCATGTTTAAAACCAAAAAACTACCAGGGGAGCTATGACCCTGCATGCACTGCTTATGCTTTCGCATGTTACATTAGTCATGAATTATTGAATTACATAATTGAGAACACGACTGATGACATCATATATGACATCATTGATTACTTCACTAATGATATCATCCATGATACACTTATTTAATTTGGCCATAAACCCATAAATCATTTTTAAAAAGACACTTTTTATTAAAGGTTCTACAGTCATGAACAGAGTGAAAGACTGCGAGTGCATATAAAAACATATAGTATGCCCGAGAAACAAGTGTGGGTGTGCATGGTGTAACTCATATGCTGCGGGATTTACCTACCAGTAAAGATTCAGGTGAAAGTATTACTGCTTCTGAAACAATGCTAAAGGCATAGCACACCTGGTATGGGTTGAAAAGGCACATCTGAAAGTAGCTTCTGTCTTATTAGCTTGCTGCAAAAAAAAGAGAAAAGACAAAGATTCTGTTCACAAAAGGTTATCTATCTGTGCTTGTTTGGCCATAATCCCCTGCAAAACAGCTATAATGCATAGATTTAGACAAATAGTCTTTATGATGTGTTCATATGTGGATGTGGACCTTCCCAGAAGTTTGTAAACTATTGCACATTGTTCAAGAATGTACAATGTTGGGGTCACCACTTTCACATGTATTAACTCAAGGTGTAATGGATCTAAAGTCGTTTGCAATTTTTCTAATCTCAGCATAGTGTGTAATGTATTGTACAAAACAACAGAGGTCTGTCTATTGCACCTAGCCGTAGGTGTCTTATTATTGACTAACGCATTTGGCAGGGCCCTGGGCCCAGATGGGATCCTCCTTGATTTATTCATAGATAATATTGATATTTGGGCACTCATTTCATCAATGGCATTTAACTCAGTACTTACAAATTTCCCCCAACCTTCTTGGTTAGAATCCATCATTCAGAAAAAGCTGTCGAGTAGATCCAAAATGCTATTGATCCATCTCTCTCCTAAACTCATAGGTTAAGGTTGTGGCGTGTATCATACTTGCCAGGATGGAAGGTTAACAAAAGAAGCACAGATGATGGACAGAATGCAGAGCAAATCAAACATTCACCCCAGACAATAGATCAACCCAGTTTAGACCCAGCCATATGCAAATCATTCTTGACCCTGTCCCTCATGTGAACAGTCCAGCCGGAACTGTCAAGCCAGGTCCTCCCTGGTCCGGAAACAAGCATCCTGGGACCGGTTTCGGGCATCAACCCTCATCAGCCAGTCTAGCTTGAATCCAGTGACACAGCGAGCCCAGGACCCACGGCTGGGTAAACCTGGCGCACTTTCGGAGAGAAAGCAAAAGACACAGATGATGGATGGATAGCATAGCAAAACAAACATTCACTCCCAGTCAATAGATCTGGCTGAAATGTGTTCTTTTGCTCACCATGCCACCCCAGTTAGACCCAGCCATATGCAAATTAGCCTTGACCCTGTGCCTCATGGGAACAGTCCAGCCGGAACTGCCAAGCCAGGTCCTCCTTGGATTAGAAACAAGCATCCTGGGACCAGTTTTGCGGCATCACCCCTCATTTGGGAAGGTTAGATGAGGGATTTTAACATCCTTGTTGATATTCGCTATCAGTATTACAAGGGGAAGGGCACAGTCAACCAAGCACTCAACTTCAATCTCCGAATTGAGAAAAATACAAAGGCCAAACAAGGCACATTGCATTTGGCATTCATGGATCTCTCCAGTGAATTTTATCGTGTATTCCATTCCTGATTATGGGTAACCATCCGGAACCAAGGGATTGATAAAGTGTTTGCTAATTTCTTAATGACTTTATATCACAATGCGTCTGCTAGATCTAAGTATGGGTTGAACTGTCAATATACAAACAAGATAATAACAGGCAACGGGGTAAGACAAGGATGTGTGTTGGCCTTATTTCTTTTTAACCTTTTCACTATCTTCTTGAGAAGGGCACTGACCTACAATAAATCAGTAATCGATTTGTTCCAATTTTACTTTATGCAAATGATTCTGTACTTATGTCAAGAACTGCAGTGGGCTTGAAAAAATTACTTGATGTGTTTGCCAGGCATTAGGGGTGGGCGGGACTCGCAGAGTTTGATGCCACAGAATTCGACAGAATTACTCAAAAACTCTGTGAGTTTCCATGGAGTTCCATCAATGGGTGTAAATATGCATGCCACATGGCAATTTAGGGCCAGTAGAATGAGCAGCGCTGAAAGATCAGCATGAATGGCACCATGCAGAGAGCAAGAGTGCCCAGCCATTCGAGTTGACTTTGCTGCTGCTCTAGTGGAAAATCTACTCAAGCAGCAGCGAATCTACTCAAGAAGCAGCGAATCTACTCAAGAAGCAGCGAATCTACTCAAGAAGCAGCCATCTGACTGTGAGCGCTTTCAACTGCCCGCATTGCAAAACAGTACTAGGGGGAGCCAAATCTTGCTCAAACTTCTGGAGCTTTGTGGAAAAACTTCCACCTTGCGGCGATTGGAGGAATTTGGCCGGAACCCCATGTTACAAGAGGAATGCAGAGTCAACAAATTCCGCCAATTCCACGGGTGGAGTGTAACATTCCACTCACCCCTACCAGTTATATGAACAATCTGGGCCTGATAACTACCTTGAACAAGACTGTTATTATCTCTTTAGGTCTTAGGCCAGCTAAGAAATGTTATTTTGGTGTAGATGGTGAGCCCTCTGAGAAGTACAATATTTCTTTCCATGTGGGTGTTTTTTCTGAACACTCAAGGCTTATGGATTCAGCGAAGAGCTATTCAGGAAGTCTCTATTTGAGCACTGTATCAACACCATTATTAGTTTCTCTTATTAGCTGGGGCAGAGGCCAGTGAAAGAAATGTGTCTCCTTTATAAAAGAAAATGTGCTTTGGTGGCAACATATGGTGCTGGTGTTTGAGGCATAGTGCATTGTAGGGATTTGTTGATTGTGGAAAACTGCTTCCTTAAAAGGTTTTTAGCTCTCCCATCGAGTTGGTCAAATTTTATAGTGCACAAAGAAGCAGGACTTACCTACTCAGTAGATCTGATCAAATCTCACTCAGTGATACGAGATTGTATGCCTCTTGATTTTGCCTCAAATGTTCCATGGTTTCATTGTATTGCCTCTCTTTGCCGAAACATGGGTAAGCCGGACTTCTTTAGTGACCCTGAATCCATGACTACAGTTTTTAGAAAATAATTTACCATTTATGTATGCAGACATTCGAAGTGAGGGCACGCAGCCATATCTTTCCATTATTACGAATCCCTAAGAGAGATCCATTTAGTCCCGTTTGTTCTGCTTTCATTTAGATCTTATACCTTTTCAGTTTGCTTCTTCTAAGATGGGTGAGTGGGCCAAGTATTTGCCACCATTCCGCTGTGATGGCTTTGACCTCTAAGGATGAAACACTATGTTCTCTTTTGCAGATTTTACAAAATGCCCAGAGCAATGTTTGTTGTTCCACTATTAAGGAGAAATGTTTTTAAGAATTGTAAACCAGCCATGATATTTTACACAAAAAATAACAGGAAGCTCTAACTTGTTCAATCATTATTGCATTTTTTAAACAATAATTTTTTTAATTTTTGCAGAGTTTTATATAGCAGGAACTTGACCCGCAACCTAACCGGGTATCAGAGGAGCGCTTTACATAGCACCAGTTATGTTACATGAGGACACATATTCATTTTTGTTAGGCATGAGGAGATTAAAGGCCAGATATAGGCTGCCCAATATAGGTCGGTAACGGCCGAAATTACCGAATTTCGGCCGTTACCGACTGGTATTGGCCATTTGGGATGTAGGTGGCTACATTCCAGATTTGGTAATTTACCGAATCGGTAATTTAAGGCATCGGTAAATTACCGATTCCTTAAAATACTGAATCGGTAAATTACTGAATCTGAAATGTAGGGAGCACTCAAATGAGTGCATTGCACAGTTAAGTATTCGGTATTTACCACCAAATAAAGGTTGGGGGTAAATATCGAAAACCTTAATAAAAAGCAATTTTGTGCTTTTTTTACTCTGCCATGTTGCAGAAATACATGCCCTTAGGGCATGTATGTGTGCCACATGTGCACCCATGCACTATTCAGGGGTGCAACAAGGTGTCAATGTGACACCCTGTCACCCTTGAACGTGGTCCCCCTATTACCGATTCGGTATTTACTGATTCGGTAAATACCGAATCGGTAATTCCCAATCATTCCTATGGGCCTCCAGGCCCATAGGAATGAATGGGAATTACTGATTTGGTAAATACTGAATCGATATTTACCGATTCGGTAAATACCAAATCGGTAATACCGAATCCTACCGATTCAGTAAAATTTACCGAATAATTAGCTACATCCCATTTACCAATTCTGAAATACCGAATCCGTAAAATTCTGTATTTTAGAATCAGTAAAATAGGATTACCTACATCTGGCCCTTAGTGATTTGCCCAGAATCACAAGGTCGTTACCGAGACTCGAACCCAGGTCCGAGGTCGAACACCTGAGCCGTTAGGCCAACTCCTCTCCTCAATGTTTAATGTTGAGAATATGCATTTCTTTTATCTGATACTGTAATTATCCTTTTTTGTGCTTGAATTGTTTTTATCTGATGCTTTATGAATCATTTTTTTGTAATGTATTTTAATTTTGTGTCGCTATTTTTACTGTTGAGTGTTATCTTTTATGTTTGTTAAACCCGAAAAGATTAATGAATTCAATTTCGACTAAGGTCTCTTGTTTTTTACAAGTTTTTTACAAGTAAAGAGAGAGGGACATCCACTAAATATGGGTGAGATGAGTACAATGGCAGCTGTCAGAATTTCGTTATCTCTTTTAGGAAGTGTGAATCTACTATAGCACATACATAAAATGTGGATATCATCACAGCTGTAAACCCTGTAAGCTGAAATTTTTTGATTATGTTAATGAACGCAGTCAAGATTCCGAAAAAGGAGCATTAACCAACTGTCACAACTAGCTTGGGATCATCCTTCTGTCAATTCAGAGAAATTCCATGGCAAAAATCATTGTACAGCGCATTTCTGATGGGTTGGACAAGCTGTTAGGAAAAAGCATAGGCTGAGCTCCACAAGGGCAGATTGTGCATTGGTCAGATCCTTACTTTACACAACATCATAGAGTTTTGAGTGGAGTGGCATAGCCCACTATACATTGAGTTCAATGATTTTGATATATCCTTTGAAATTATCTACTGTGATAGCCTCTGACATATACTGAGAACCTATGTCATACTGCAGCAGATGGTTATTTTCATCAAATGCTTCTATGATAATTTTAACAGCAAGGTGAGAGATAGTGAGTATATCTTTGAATTCAAGACCGTGTGAGCCATGGATGCGTGATGTCAGCATTGCTCTTCAATCTAGTTATCAACTGGGTTAAACAACGCAAAACAGAACACCAAGCCAGCAGTGTCAGATGGCCCTTGTTCTCTACATTGGAGAATCTTGACTATGTAAATAGCCTAGCCATGCTTTCTCACACACACAATCACATTCAGGAAAAGACGTCTCATCTCAACATCTATGCCCAGCTAGTCGGACTGAAAATCAACATAAAGAAATTAGAAGTCATGTCACTCAACATCCCAAACCCTCCACCATTCCAGGTGGATGGAAAGGACCCAGCCATGACTGAAGAGTTAACCTTGGAAGAACTATCAAATATGATGAAAGGGCAGGCATCAACAGCAGACTGAACAAGGACGGAAATGTGTTCAGGATGCTAATCAACATGTGGATGTCATATCAGTACAGCAACAGCACCTATAGGAGGCTTTACCAGAGGTGTGTTCTATCCACAATTTTGTACCTGCACCATGTTAGTTTAACCTCTTAGAAGCCTTAGTGTTTTCAAACCCTATTTTGTTTTGTGAATATAAGATCAAATCATTGGTCAAATGGTATATAAACCCCAGTATTTGACCACTGATTAGAACAGTTCTTCATGCTACAATTATCACCAAAGGCAACACCATGTTGCTGAGCCGCCCGTTGAAGAGTTGAATCCAGAAGCCGCTCAGAAGGTGACCTTCACCAAGAACACCTATTCTGCATCTTCGGTTTCTTCTATTCAAAGGTATGCTGTGACATCCATCCTGAAATCCATTATTCAAAAGCCAGGTTTGCTCTTTAATGCTTTAGCTAAGTTTTAGCATAGGGCTTAGAAATAACCCTGGATGAACCACTACGCTACGGTCAAGTAGTTTGTGAAGTTTGCGCTACTTCGCACTACACGAATTGCATGTAGCACAGTGCAAACAGTAGTGCCGCGGCCATTTGGTGCTTGCTCTCAGTCCTCAAAGGCAAGTTGGCGACCGCGAGCAAGCAAAATGACATCCCGGCAAGACTTTTTCCTTGTTCGCGATCAGCAACATCAAGTTGCTGATCGCGGAAAATAAACCTTCCAGCGAGATTCTCAACGTGGGGAGGTCAAGTTTCTCATTGCGAGTGGTAGCGTATGCTCGCGACCGCTCGCGATGAGAAACTACCAGTCCGTGTTGAGTAAGCTGCCGCTCGGGTAGAAATCTACTCGAGCTGCAGAAATCGACCGCTTGCCCGGTGCAAGATGCGGTTTGCACTGATTGTACAGTGCTGACAACCATCCGGCACTGTGCAATCAGTGCGAACAGCATTTTGCACAGTGCACTACGCAGTTCGCGTAGCTATGCAAAGTGTTGCTGCGCGAACTACGCCCAGGGTTACTTAGAAATAGCTTTAGGGTGTTACCATATCAGAAACTAGCTAACCGTGTTAAAAACATTGATCTTGTTTTCGCTGACTGTTACATGCTTACCTGTTTTTTTTTCATTCTGTGCGGTACCGTACATATTTTATGCACTAGACTGAGGATTTAAAAATAAACATTTTAAAGTGCATGTCCCCATTTCTTAGTGCTATCTTTGAGGAATGTGTTATTCATAAACAAACGATTGTTTGAATTGCCACTGTGTCTCTGAACTCACCTATAGGTACTGATTGGAACCCGAAAACACAGCCTGAGCAAGACTGCACAGTGGGTTTGTGAAAGGGCTGCTGTCCAACAAGATTTCTAATTCAATGTTGGTGCGTTGAACTTAGTCCTTGCATCAGAGAATTAGATATTCAACGTTTGTGGCCTTGGGACCCTCCAGATTTATTATAATTATAACTTTCAATCCACAGAGCATATAGCACACTGACACACTCATTGGATGATGACATCAGTGAAGTGTCTGTGATGTAATTTAACATGTCATGAGTGATGTAATGTGTGAGGTCATAAATAGCGCCTCACTGGGGCACAAGTTATAGTTAGTTCACTAAACTATGACTTGTCAAAGCCAGGTCCATGGCCTACTCTCTGCTGTGCACTTTCTAGTAGGGGAAATTAATTGATTTTCCAGTCATAGACCACGCTTCATTACATGGTTACCCATATGAGGGAAATCTAGTAACAGTCTCCCTAATTAGGGTTAGTGACTATAAATGATTATGAATGTAGATGATCTGAGGGGCATAGATACTCTGGATTTGAATAAGGGACCAACTATTATTATATAGGGGGCAGGTAGCTGTCTGACTCATGGTGATCAACGATATAAAGGCCCTCAATCAAACTACATATATACCACAATACATGTAGACCACAAAACCTATTCTTAATTCAGTTAGTCCGCATACCAAATGTATATATGCCTGCACTCCCAATTTAAGTAGGATATTTTTTCAGCAAACTATTAAAAAGTTTAAGCTTTATCCCAAATAAAAGTCTAATTCAAGTTAATGACAAACATAATTTACCACATTTTTTTCTCCAAAATCGCCCTCTTAGATGTTACCAAATGTTGGCATGTATGAAACTGGGAGCTGAACGTTGCCACGGTAAGGGACGGTCAAGAGATTTAAAAATTAAAACGTGATGCAGTGAGAGAGAGGTTTCCTCAGACAGACATCATTCAACTTACTTGCACTGGATAATGTTCATTCTTGAGAGATCTCTTCTCTGACCTCTGGTAAGTTGTAGTTAGAGATTCTAGATGCTGCATCTTTCTCTGTAGACTATTTAGGCTAACAGAGGGGCTTCAACTATGCAATTCAGCAGTCACTGCAAGGCTGGCCAGAAAAACGTCAACCAGACTTTCAGGTTTGTTCCCAGCCTTGCAAAATGGATAAGGCTCATCCCCATTTACTGGAAGCGCCACAGCAGGATCCACAGAAATAGATCTTCCTTTAGCTGGAGTGTAGCACCAGCATATATACAGAGCCCTTGGAAAGGGGGAAAAGCATGTTGCCAATTAGAGACAGCTTAAACTTTCATTTAGAAAATTCAATCAGTCGGGTTGGGGCAGAGTTTATCTTCTCTGATACACTTGGTGGGAGATGACTTCTTACTCTCCAACCTATGTCCAACTACTGATGTAAAAATTGCAGAGAACTGCGTTAGAGAAAAACTTTGCTTATGCTTCTCAAACAGGTCTTGAAGATAATTAAAGCAGGACAGGAAGAAGAAATGTGGGTGGAGGTATCCTTGCTGTGTTTCTGGCAGCAGCATCCATGCTACATCTTGCACTCACCACTTCATACAAATCTAATTTTGTGATTGTACTTAGGTAATACTAAGAACAAGTGCAACTAGATTCCATGTGAGCACTTTTGCAATCATTATTAACAGAGCAGTCGCGGCCGGTGCAAATAAGCGTGGTGGGGCAGGGGGGGAGTCAACAGACAACGGAATAGGTTTTATTTATTTATTTACTTTTACCTATTCTGTCGTCTGTTGACTCCCCCACCACCATGCTACACCCCACCACCCTTACCTGGACTGGCCGCTGATGTAACCATGTACATAATGTTTACAAATATTTCCATTATAGGGAACCTATCTCTCCTAGGCCACTGGATTTAATTTAGAAGAGAACACCAAGCAAGCCCCCGGGAAGCACAAAACATACAGTTCAAGTAATTCTAAGAATCTTGGACTGGACAAACTGAAGCTGGGGAAATATGCAAGGGAATATCAGGACAAGCAAAACACTTACATGGGTGGGACACCTTCACTGATGGGCAGTACGTTCATTGTTATAAGTTGTCCATCCCAGATTAGAAGTGAGCTAAAGAACTACTCGACACCAGCACATTTGTTCCTTTTTAATAATTTTGGCTTCATCAAACATCCAACCACAGTTTCTTGGCAAGTTCAGGCCTTGTGTTAAACAGCTATTTTCAGCCTCTGTAAAGGAATAGTCCTCTGGAACTGCTTGGGATTTTCTACTTCCCTAGCCCTGAGACATCTGAATTGTTTGCGATGATCCTGTACAGTGAAACCAGTTTCACATAAGTAGGGATGGTAACACCGACACAGATGCAAATCACTCCTTCTTGGTTGTCAACCAATTTTACTCACTGTGTAACAATCACTGTGTCACAAGCATTGTGGGTGCTTGTGATGCTTCTCATTGAGTTGGGGGAGAATTGTGTCAATAACATGATCAGGGGATCTGTCTGCAAAATAATAGGGTAAAAGAATTCCTACACTTTCAAGAGCAATGCCTTGCAGAAAGTCTTATTCAGGTACTATAACATCTGGTGGCAGTACGTGGTCCACTATAATTTAATGGGCTTATTCTGGAATGTTAGCACTTTGAGATGAGAGACCAGTTTCTAAAAAGTTTCATGGATTTGACGTTTCCCACTCATGATATCTCGAATCTTGGCCTTTCCATTGCCAAGTTGATGTCCAAGGTAAGCTGCTTTTCTCTGTCAAAGTTCCCACTTGGTAAACTTTACAGTGATTTTAGGGGGTTATTTAATTCTTAGTCAACTGTACTCATTTATGGAAGTGCAATAGAAGGATGTACTTTGTTGCTGTGGTGGACTACAGTTGCCCATATGTAGAGATTTATAGATCTCTGTTTTCCTCGCAGAAATCTCTATGCCTTCAGAGGAATCAAAGCCACAATGGATCCTCTGAAAGCCATGAAGGTTTACTGTGCAGGCACCATTTTCAGTGTGTTGACACAGCAAAGTTTTTTGTTTTTAATAAAAGCAAACTCCAAGGGTAGGAGCTTCTATTTGAAAAGCAAATAATTATAAATCATCTATATGCCTAATTGGGACCTCCAGACTGGACTTCCGTCAAATGTTTCCACTGGAAGAGTCAGCAGAAACTCTGCTGGTGGCAACTTAGTGGTCCACCCAACTATAAAAAGAGTGGATGAATGGGAAGTTTGGCAGACAGGTAGAGTATCCTGTTTGCAAACTCTAAATGCGGCCCAAAGTGTTTCTGAATGCCTGCAACACCTTTTGACGTGACCAAGATTCTCCCCTGAGGTCTGTTAATGCTAATGTTTTGTCCAAATAAGTGAAAGAAGGATTTCAGGCATCTCAGGACATAGTAAGTTTCTAGAATTCTGGAGTATGCCTTTTGAATGGCATCTTCAAAACCTCATTCATGTTAGCCCATGGGACTGCAAAGAAGCCCCAAGGATATAATGCAAACAGTAATAATTGTATTGGCTGTGTATTCTTCATCAATTTCTCTAATTGCTTCTTCTCTAGTCTCATGTATGGTACTATGGTTAGATTTTATTTGATCATTTTGGCTCAACCTCTGCATGTGATGTAATAAATCTGATTGCAATACAAGGATTGCTTCATCATGTTTTTCTTTGCTGTACGTGCAGTATTTCTCAGGAACGTTACATGCATCCAAGCAGCTATTTGACTTGCTGCTTATTATTTTCTCCTTCATATTTTGTGGCATTTGCTCTTCCTCTTTTTTCATTCTTCTTAACCTTTTAAAGTCTTTATAGCACAGTCTTGAGGTGACCAAGGTGCACCATTCATATGTAACTTAACACCACTATTTCGTCGAGATAGATGGCACGAATGACATTCACACCGCTTAGTAGAGGGTTCACCAGTACCTGAAAAATGTTAGGTTTGTTCTTTGTCAGAAAGGCATGTGTCTGAATTGGAACACTCGACTCGTGATAGAGAACACAAGCTTTCTTTGGAAGTAGGTGTCAAGGCCATCTGCTGCTAGCCATTAGTCAAACTGAAGGTCTAAAGAAATTGAACATCTCCAGTTTTTTAATGAGTTCAGCAGATTTAGAAATGGGTAGTGTGACATTATATACGACCCTGATGAGAGTTCTGTAGTCCCATGCTTGATACAAACACTGAGAGGATTACTCAGCTCAATAACCCCTCCATCCAATATCTTTGTGGCCTTCACCTGGATAATCTTCTGACCTTGTCTGGTATCTATAAATCTGTGATTTTATCCTGCCTCTAGTCTAGTACCTTTACTCTAGGTGTACTATGCTGTATTACTTTTTTTTTAAGAGAACTCTCCTTACAGAGACCTATACACCTTGTGTAGCTGTCAGGGTTGATACCTCAATCCTCCATGACTCTCCTTGACAAAGGTGGGAAGACATGAGCAATGTGGCCAATACACAGCTCAAAGGGTAACCAAAAACATACCCCGCCCCCCCCACTCTTACCTCTCCTTCCCACTCTCACTCCCCGCCTGGTTAGGAAACCTGCTATTCCTTGCATCCCCAATACATTCACCAACCTGGGACACCTGACACCACCACCCATAATGTAACCCCACAGGAGGACGCGGATGTTCCACCTCCGATACTCCTCATTACCACAAACCAGACCTTTACCAGCAGCATGTAATAAAGTCTGAGCTCAGCTCTGCATTTCCAAAGTTGTTAATATATGTGATATATATGTTCCTTCTCCATACTGTTATGCCCCATCCCAATCCCTCTCCTTCTCCACTTTATTTTATCTTATAACCCCCTCCCCCTCCTTTAGTTCTAATATTGCAGTATAGATGTACCTATTATGATAACGTAATAATCAAGTGTATAGTACTGCGTGCTCATGGCACTGTTATGTTCCTTTACCACTTTTAGTAAATAATTCAGGCACAAAAAAAACATATTTCTGTGACACCGTCCTGTAATCAGACTGGGGATGAGGATGCCCTACTTCCTCCCATAAGAGGTTTCTTGGGAATCCACTGTTTTGTCATACTTTATTTTTTATGCAGTGGATCTTGCTTGTGTGCATTTTTGGACTTAAGGGCTGCAAGCGCAAGTTAATGCCTCTTACTGTATGTGCTTTTTTCCTTAAAACATGGTGTATAATTGGTAAATACAAATCACCATATTTGATTTTTAGTTACCCTCACAATAAAGCTGCACAAAATTTGCACATGTGGCATAAATGTAAAATGCCCAGTATGGAACACAGCATGGCTTTGCACAACACACATGTAGGATTTTATCAATTTAGCAGTAGGGCCGGCAAGCAGCTATGCACACTCCAGGTGTAGCGGTAGTAGTAATATGTCAAACTAAAACCATTTTTACATGCTATAGTTTTTCTAATGATAAAACGTAACCTGCAAAGTGTGACTTGTGGCATACAAGGGCCATGTGCATAATGTTCTTAAGTGCTAAACTTTCATCTTTCAATAGTAACGGCACCAGTGTGCATTCCTGTAGAAAATTTAATTTTTGAGACGTTTTATTATATAGCAAACGCCTAATACATCGAAGAACTAAGATTAATACAATATATGAAAGAAATATCGTTTCTAGTAAGATTGTCTGGTTCACCAAGATACCACTGCTCATGCAGCCCAGGAACCTCCTGCAGTGACAATAATAAGCTGTCGTGCAAATCCCAGAGCTCTGGTTTGAGGTATAGACATAAAAGGTCTCTGCAGGAAAGATGTTGATAATGTTGGGAGAAGAGAAGAAAGTAATATCTGGAAATCCTAGAGTAAAAGACAAGCAGGATGGGCTAGCATCCTCTCACATTTCAAAAGCAAGAACCACACGAAAAAGATTTTGTATGTGGTCCTTTAACCAACCATTCTGGCTCCTTGCCCCAGGGGGTAATAGTTGGTGAGTTTCTGCCTGGAAACAAGAGGACATGAAGAAGAGAAGGAGGGGAGTACTACTAGAGCCAAGTTTGCATCTCGTTGGAAGAAGATTGTGTTTTAGTTTCTACAAAAGCTATGTTTACATGAAAGCTGATACTTGGCACTGACAAGGTCTAATAGGGGACCCAGGAGAGATTAAAAAATGGCTGCAGATGTATAATCTTGTTACCGGAAAACACCAAGAAAACAGTTGTCAACGCCCTGATCACATCCAGATTAGATTAAGGCAATGCTCTGTACCTGGGGGCAAATAAAGCTACTGTCCGCAGGTTACAGTCAGTACAGAATGCAGCAGCCAGACTACTCTGGAAAATTCCCATCACTACTCCAAGTACCTCCTACATTAGGAAACTTCACTGGTTAAAAATTGAAAATCGGGTCAAATTCAAATCCCTATGTTTCATGCACAGGATTTCCACCAATACCGCCCCAAAATACCTACAAAGCCTGATGCGCCCCTACCGTCCCTCCAGATCTCTTCGGTCCTCTACGGCAAATAATTTTGAAATCCCAAAGATCAAGTTGTCACGCATGGGTGGCAAGTCCTTTTCTTTTCTAGGACCCACACTTTGGAATTCAATGCCACACACATTGCGGTCTGAACCAAGCTACATGAAATTCAGGAAAGCCCTAAAAACATGGCTATTCAACATCTAATTCCTGTAACCGCATTGACACTGGGATCTGTCGCGCCGGGAAACCCTTTGTTGGGTAGCTGTGCGCCATATAAATTCAAACAAATAAATAAATAAAAATAAAATAAAAATCTTCCTTGGACTGGGAATAAAAAGGAGAGTGCCAGGAATAGAATGTATTCTGTGCAGAGTTGTTGTTTGTGGTCCTGCACAGACCAATTGAGGGGTATGTATCCCTCTGAAATCCATGGCTTGGTAGCTGGTAAAGTTTAGACTGAGAGATTTCTCAATTTTCAGAGAAACAAGAAAACATGAAAATGATATAATCAAAGTGGCCACTTTTTTGCAGGTTACTCCTACTTGGCAATGCTAATAACAAACCTCAAAGCTACTGTCTGACTCCTAAAAGAATGATTCCAACCTTGTGGAGTGCGGTTCATCTACAGCATCCAGCCGTGCTGCACTGAAGAATTGTGGTTGTCATGGCTTGTCACAGGTGCTCGACCCCACTCCTGCCCACCTCTAGTCCTGGGCATTATTGACCTGGTCTTGCTCAGGAAATTGCCATTCAGAATATAACCCACACTAGCGTGAGTAGTGCAGTGTCACAATGGGACAAAAATTAGACATGAGCACTAAAATAAAAGTGGCAGACATTAATGAACCAGATACATAAAGATGTGGCCCACATTTACAAATCTGGCCAGTTTTTACCTTGTAAATACATCCTGTATGAGTATTTTGCAAAGTATGGGAGACTCCATGCATTTCTGTTTGTCAAAGGCAATGTCTGCTTTATTAACATACCCTCCTCTTCACCATCAGTATTGAGCATAGTCTTAGAAGTGTTACACACTATCAACGGGGGAAGGAAACTGGAGGGCCCACAACATTTCTGCAGCTTCATTCAGATATACACGTAATGGTAAATGGACTCTGTGATTAAACTTCAAAATGTTTCTAAGTTGGAAGGCAAATTTGTTGACCTGGATGAATGCCTCACCTGTACGTCTCACGGGCTCCATCGCCAAGAGCCTGCAAAGGGCACCTAAGTGTCCACCCTCCATCAAACTTGACCAGTGTGAACCTGCTGCCTCAGTTGAACCACGTTCCATTGGCAGTCGGCCTTAGAAGGTGCCTGGGTCCAGATCTGTCACCAGGTGAATAGGCAGAAAAATATAATACTCCCACTTTGAACCGTACCCCAAATAGTAGCAAGGAAATCAATGCTGAACCTCGCTGGTTGGTAAATGATTGCAATAACTCCCAAGGAACTGGGAATTCCCAGACAGGTGCTCCTCATCCAACCGGTTTAACTCATAGTTGCACAGGACTGGTGCAATGTCACCACATGGTAATGGAAAATATTCATGTGTAGTGTGCACCAGACCAGTACCGTACAACTTGTGAAGATAGAGTTATTGTTCATCAATTAGAGTTTCCTTAAAAGATATCAATGCACTACAGGCTACACTTTTTGTCCCACAAAATGAAGGATTATGAAGGAATGTATTCAGTGGGAGATGAGGGCAGGATTGAATTTGGTTAAGGCAGTGCTTTGTACGATTTGGTTTATAGAACCACACCTAGGGGCCTATTACGATGGAGGATTTTCTGCATCCTCCGGGCCGGCGGTGGCTTCCGCCGGCCCGGAGGATGCGGAAAATCCTCTGCGGACCCACCAAAGACCCACCGCCACATTAGGATGGCTGGTGGGTCCTGGTTTCCGTCCGCAGCTTTTCCGCCGCAGTTGGCTTACAACCGCGGCAGAAAAGCTCTAATATGGTGACGGTGTCTCTCAGACACCGTCAGCCAAATTAGGATGGGCTGTGAAACATGCTTTTCCGCCGTGGAAAAGCATGTGTAACTTCACTGCGGGGGCCCGTTGCGGGCCCCCTGGGTGAAGGGGGGGTGGGGGGGTGCACATGGGGGTACCTATGGTACCCCCCTGCATTTGTATGCAGAAATCAGCAATTGTATGCAGCCGCTTTCTGCATACAAATGCAATGTATGCATTTTTACCATTGCGGTGGATGCAGCTTGAAGCCGCACCCGCCGCAATGGTAAAAATAGAGGATGTGACCGCCAGGGTGGCAGTCACATCCTAATTGCACAGGAGGGAACTCCGCAGGCCATGCGGAGGTTCCCTCCTACTCTATGGTGGCGGACGGACTCAGGTCCGCCCGCCATCATAATTGGCCCCTTAATGTGGCAACTGGAATAGGATCATTGAGTGCATGAGAGCAAGGAAGATGCAAATGGAGTTGCTTCTTGTTTGGGCGAGGAAGTGGGAAAATTAAAGGAAATGAGTAGAACATGTGGGATGAGATGGGCCTGCTGTAAATGCTGGGGAGTGGATCACTGGTCCACGAAATCAACAGAGACCATGACTTCTACTTCCCTGGCAAATAAACGCCTGCCAAATGTAGAAATCTCGACAATCTGGTAGGATTCAACTTCTCTTTTCTGTTTAGTACCTTGAACAAAGAGAGAAGGACATTCCGGATAGTACCCTTTAGAAGATCAAACAACATCCACTTTATATATGTTATGTTCTTAGCATCTATGATGTTTTATGAAGCCTATAGGCATGGGGTATCTTCAAAATAGCCCTGATCATTCTAAGACACATCAATGCTGAGGAAACAAGTGCCTCTCAAGATGGCCTTTGAAAAAAATCTAGGTTAACGTTGCATCAGTTGCGTATGCAAATAACTTACAGAAAAACAAATGACTTACAGAAAGACGCATCAGTGCAGAGTTCTCTGGTTGTAGTGCTGCAGAAAAAAAGAGGGCAGAATTTCTTTTTGCACTTATCAGTGGTCGATTGTGTGCAGTTTTTTCTGCACTTCTTGTGCCATTGTTCTATTTTGTTACCGGTCCCGAGAGGACCTGGCCTGGCAGTTCGGTCTGGACTGTTCCTATGAGGCACAGGGTCAAGACTGATTTACATATGGCTGGGTCCAAACTGGGGTGGCGTAGTGTGGGCAAAAGAACGATGGATTTAACCCAGATCTTTTGACTGGGGGAGAATGTTTGCATTGTCAGCATTCCGCCCATCATTTCTTTGCTATAACATTGTTCTATTTAGAAGCAGCTATAAAAGAAACTTGGGTGCACCAAATCTCAAATCACCTGTTTGCTAGAGGGAAGCTGGTTTGCTTCACTACTAGTTGCTGCCAGAGGTTCTTTGAATATTCTGCCCTGTAATTTGACGTGAAGGTTGACTATCTACTGGGTGCCACTGTAAATGTTATACTGTGCTGAGGAATCAGCCAGACGCAAAGAAAACATGCTAGAAGCTATGCACCCCAAAATGGCTAATTGCAGTTCTTATCGGTATGCATTTTAGCATGTGATAGGGAGCCGAGCTCTTTGCCAGTGCCGGTTTTCGGCCGATTTTGTTACAGGGCCGATTTGCTGCAAAATCGGCCCTGTAACAAAATCAGCCCCCAGGGACCCAAAACCGGCCCCCACCCGTGCGGCACACCGGGGGATTGCCCGGTGCCTGCTCGGCCAGTCCGGGCCTGCTAAAAACGGCAACATTTGATGTGAACATGATCTTTACTACCCAAGGTCAACATACTTTGTGCTACCTCAAATGGAGGCATTGTGTGCAGGGGCAGCCTTTTGCTGCTCAACAGCACCAGAATATATTAGAATTGGTGAGTAGGAATCACTGCTCAGACATCCTGTAGATAACACAAATAAGTATGTTTTTCATTACTTAGATGTAAAATTCCAAGCACAGTGAGGTGGAGACCAAGATTTTGTGAATATTTCTTTGCCTCGTCCATCAAAACCAATGACTTTCTAGAAGCCTTCAATATTCAAAGGAAATTGCTGGTGTGGTTCCTGATAAGATGACTGGAAAAGCACCTGTTGAGGATTTTTTCCTCTGCCTATAATTTTACCAGATTAATGGGGCAAGACTGGTTTCACTCCTGTGCAGAGTTTTCAAGGATACTGAAACTACTGGTGCCCTTCACCCACACTTCAACAAAATAACAATCTTCCTCATCCCTAAGACTTGGAAGGAGCCCCTGGAGTGCTGCAGCAACAGCCCAATTCTTCTGATCAATTGAAACAATAAATTCTTGGCTGAGGCACCAGCTGACACACTGCCTTTATTAATCAAATCTCTCATTCACCGTATGCAAAGCTAGCTTTGCTAAGGGTCGCTTGTCAAGGAACAACATGACCACCCTGCTCCTGATCCTCTGGCCAAGACAGGTACTATCATGCTTTCCTTAGATTCCAAGAAGGTGTTTTATCTTGTGGGATGCAACTGTCTGTTCAGAAACCTTGACGTTTTGGGAAATGTAAAATGGAATACCATAAACCCTACAGCCAAGTAAACTGTGGAATCTTTCTTCCAGACCCATTCTAGATCCAGAAAAGTATTCACCAAGGCTATCCGTGGTCCCTGCCCTGTTTTCCTAGCTCAGAATACATTTGCTGCAGTCAGATAATCCCAGTACATCACAGAGATTGCAATGCCAACAGGAGATCAGACCATCCTTCTTTAAATTGATCACATAGTATTGACATTTTCCCTTATGTACACATCAATTTATGTCCTGCTGAAACCTATTTCAGCAACATTTTCTGGCTATAATATCCATTGTGGTAAGACGGAATACAACAAAGCCAGAGGTGGGGGATTGCTGGTTCACGTGGGTCCCTAAATACATGGGTATTGTCAACAGCCTTCGGAAACACAACATGGTTTGAGACAATAGAGATACTCTGATGTCAACTTGATGAAACAATTGTCACTCCTACCTTCAATAACGCTGTTGGGATGTCGTCCTTGCAGGTCTAATGCTTCCTATTGATACAAATTGAAAACAGAATTAAACAATTCATATGGGGTGGGAATCAACCATATTTGAAAGCTTTACAACTCCATGCACCTACCCAGGTAAAGGTCTTTAATTTTGATTCCTTTCCAACTTGCTTCAGGAAAATAGTAAAAATCCTGACTGGGGGATGTGACTTAGCGGGCCAGCATGCGGACGCAGCCTAGTGTAGCTCCGTCCTGCCCGTCATATATCCTTCGTTACATCCTTTTCCCCCGCACCACTTGGAGGTTCGGAGGAGAGGCACTTGGCTTCCGACAGCGGGGTGCGGCTCCGGTGCGATTTGCGGAGCCCCAGAGAGCCTACAGACGGTGCTACAAGGAGCGGCGGACCCGAGCCTGGTTCGTGGAGAGGGAGCCGGGGCCTGGATTTTTGCCCTCCCCTGGGCCTGATACGCCGGGGTAGCCGCGGGGAGACCATACCGGCTGCTGTGCCGGAGCTCCGCGGCTGGGATAGAAGGATGCCCCGGCCCATTCAGGGAGCTCCGATTTGAGGGGTGAGACTCCAGTGTGGGCTGCGGGGTACTGGAGCGCCCAGATCAAGGAGAAAGCTACACACCGGCTTTGGGCCTTACCCGCGGTGCCGAGGCCGGGGCCTCAATTTTCGGGCTCCCCGGGCCCGACGCACAGCTCGTGTAAGCAGCGGCTGAACAGGCGCACCAGGAGAGTGACCGGCGGACGTCCCGCCCCCCCCAGGAGGCTCCAGGGGGTCAGGGCCGGCCGCAGCAGGGACTCGATACTACCCCAGAGGCGGCATAGGGGCCCGGAGATCGAAGGGCCCCGAGGCAGGCTGTGGGTCCAGGTCCAGCGACTAGATCAGCCAGAATAGGTCACCCCGGAAGGGAAAGGGACCGGTGGGGGCTCGGAGGGGAAAACCGGCCCTCGGTCGTGGTGGTCGGTGGCCGGGAGAGCACAGGGCTGGTCACTGGGACGCTATACCCGTCTGCGGGGAGCCCTGGGCCTTGGAGGAGGAAGCCGTAGGAGGTTACAGTTGGCCGGACGACTTGAGATACATATCTGTGGCGAGGAGCCTGACTGGGCTACAGTGACCCTTCAGTCAACTGCGTTGTCTTAGCCCCGGGAGTCCGATATTCTTGTTCAGAACCGGACTGGGGCGCCTATGTGTAGGAAGTAATTGGAACAATTGGTGCATTTAGGCCAGTGACATTGAGATTCCGTTGGAGGCCTGAAGGGGCAGTGACGGCGGCCCCCTGCTGCGACGGATAGTAGGCAAGGGTGGCTGACCTCGGGGCCGGACAGCTGAGCTGCCTTTTCGGGGCGCCCCTGAGAACAGGAGTCCACGTATTCATCCGGGGCCCCGGAGAGGCAAAGAGCAGAGACAGGTGGACGAGACTACTGGATTGCTGGTGAGTGTCCTGGATTGCCGCCCAAGATGACGAGGGGTGGGAGCGGTGGGGGAGCCACGAAACATGGACCCATTGATAAATTCACAGAGCCGAGTGAAGGGGCCAGGGCAGCTGGGGGCCCTCCAATCCCGGGCCGGATAATGCAGCATTGCTAGCAGCCATAACCCAATCCAGGGATATGTTGGACGCAAAAATTGGGGCGGTAGGAGCAGATGTTACTCTGCTGCGTCAGTTCTTGCGCAGCGCCGTAGCCCGCATCACTGAAGCCAAAACTAGACTCTCGGGAGTGGAAGATGACGTGGCGACTTTGAAGCACAAGGTTGCCAACATGGAGAGTTCCCAGAAGAACCTAGCACTCTGGGCAGAAGATGCGGAAGGGCGGGCTCGGCGGAACAACTTGCGCTTTGTTGGGCTTCCAGAGGGCTGCGAGGAGGGCAACATGGAGAAATTCTTAGCTCAGTGGCTGACGAGCTGGCTCCCCCGGACTCCCCATCAAACTGTTTTGTAATAGAACGGGCACACAGGGCTCTGGTTCAGAAACCGCTGGTAGGGGCCCGTCCCCGACCTGTCATCACCAGTCTATTGAACTATCATGATCGCAATGTCATACTACAACAAGCACGGGCGAAAGAACCGCTTCTATATGATAACCAGCGGATCCTCATCTTTCCAGACTACACTCAAATGGTGCGACAACAACGGCAGTCATTCATAGCGGCAAAAGTGCGTCTACGGGACCTCAAGCTTCCATACGCCTTGCTATATCCGGCTCGCCTGAGGGTAGTCTTCCAGTCTCGCACTCACTTTTTTGACACTCTGGAAGAGGGCTTCCAATGGACTGACGAGACAGTGAAAGTGAGGGTGCATACCCCGCCAGGCCTGGACTCTGATGCTCTGCACAGCAAAACACAGACACAAACTGCCCGGGGAGCGCGGAACAAGGGGAATTGGCGCTCCAGGTCCAGAAGGCGCTCCGAGTCAAGGGGGGGAGGGGGGTCCAGGGGTGCCTCTGATTCTACTGTAGTAGATCCTTGATCACCGGTCCTGTTGGTAAGGGGAACTTGAGCTGCCTGACACTGTATTGCCACTGATATGTCTACGATACAGGGAGGGCGTAGCCCTGACTGGGAGCCGGGCCGAAGAGACTCTTAGTACATGTGGAGGATGTTATCTATGAAGTAGCGGGGTGGGGGAGATATATGAGGGGTGGGTAATTCCCCTTGTTTGGGACTTTTCCGGGGGGAGGTAAGTCTATGGGTAGTTTAAGGGGGATCCATTGGTGTAGTCAGGCGCAGGCCCTATGTTTTGGGCCTAGGGTTACCTATACCGTGACATGTACTTCAGTGTTCTTGAGGTATGGCAGTGGGATCCAGGAGTTGGGGGGGCAGCAGTTTGTTGTTCTACAGTGGGGGGTAGTTGGGGGTGGGTCACACAATCATTGGGACGTCTTCTTGCTGTACTTGCATACACCTCAGTGGCCTGGCACCTGGGCAATACTCTTCATGATTACCAGATGGCAAGCTCAGAGGTTATAACAGTGAACCCCAGAGCGTCCCTTCGAATCCTAAGCTGGAACGTGAGAGGTATGCTAGACAAAATTATGAGGGGAGCGGTGTTACGACAAGCGAAGAGGGAGCGCGCTGATATCCTATTGTTACGAGGAACACATTTGTTAGGTAACAAATCGCTCTACCTGCAGTGATTTGGCTACCAGCAGGTCTACCATGCAGGATTTACTAGAGGCTCCAGGGGGGTGGCCATATTAGTGCACCGCAGACTCTCCTATGTTCATGCCACTCAATGGGTCGACATGCAGGGCAGGTAAATCTTTATCAGGGGTAGGATTGGGGAGGAGACCCTGGTACTGGGTAGTATATATGCTCTACCTCCCTTGCAGTGGTCTTTAGTCGAGAAACTCTTTGCTGTTTGGGCTGACATTCCTGAGACACCGGCGGTAGTGGGGGGAGATTGGAACGATGTCATGGACGGACTGGTGAACCGATGTAGGCCTGGTGGCGGGAGGTCAGCCACAGCATCTACCAGATTTGTAGACATGGTCAGAAGTTTAGATTGGGTTGGCACATTGCGGTACTTACATGCACCTGGGCGGGAATACACATACCTGTCTGCAGTCCACAAATCCTTCTCCAGGTTGGATTATATCTTTGTCCCACGAGCTGTTATCGGCAGAGTGGGGTCGGCGGCTATTTTGCAGAGGGGACTGTCGGAACACTCTCCCATCAGTATAGAGTTAATGCTCGGTAGAGGGCGGCAGCCATTTCGGTGGCGTCTTTCCGCATGGCACATGTACAACAAGGACTACTAAAAACATATGGGCGAGGCCATTGCTCATTTCTTGGTAGAAAATATAGGATCGGTCACCAATTCCAGGACAGTGTGGGAGGCCCTGAAGCCCACGCTGCGGGGAGTAGCTATTGCGTGGTGCGCGTCGGCGCGTCGGCAGCTCAAAGAGGACTTAATCCGTGCCGTGGCAGACATTGAGGCTCTGGAGCGTCTCTGTAGTATAGGAGGGGAAAGTCAAATGGTGGGGCAACTCCTCCTGGCACAGCAATCTTACACATCCCTGCTTTTAGATGAGGCGTATCAGGCATGGCTAGCGACACACAGCAGAATCTGTCAGTGGGGGGATAAGTCAGGGGTGATGCTGCACCGGCTTTACCAGGGCACGTTCCAAGTTCAGACCCTACCAGGGATCCTTGATGCGGAGGAAGACCCTATTGCAGACCCAAAGGTGCTAGCAGAAAGTTTCGCGACATATTACGTGACCCAATATGCCTCAAGTGAGTGCCCCCCGACTGCTATGGTAGACAAATTTCTGGCGGACCTGCCGCTGCACGCGGTGCCGGACGAGGTGCGTGAGCGCCTGGAGCTCCCTCTGACGGCCGACGAACTGGGAAAGGCTCTGGGAGAACTTAACACCGGAAAGGCTCCAGGACACAATGGGTTCCCAAGTGAATTTTGCAAAAAATACCATCTCCAGCTCGGCACACCTTAAAGGGCGGCATTGGAGGAGGCCAGGGAGCGAGGCTGCCTCCCTGTGGACTGGAGACATGCTGAGCTAGTGGTGTTCCAGAAGCCGAGCAGACCCCCAGAACAGCATGCTTCATACAGGCCTATATCTTTACTAAATGTCGAGGCTAATATACTAGCTAAGGCGCTGGCTAATCGTCTTCTGCCCCACATTGCGGGACTCGTTCACCCCTATCAGGCCGGGTTTATGCCCCATAGGGCTAACAGACACAATATTCAAAGGGTCCATGTAGCAGTGGCGGCAATTCAGGATACTGGGGTACAGGCGGCACTTCTCCTAGAAGATATCGACAGACCTTCGACTCCCTGAGCTGGGTCTACCTGTTTGCATTGCTGCCTCGGCTCAATCTAGGGCCTCGTTTCTTGTCCTATCTGAAACTCTTGTACACGGTCTTGACAGCATCGGTTAGGGTGGCAGGCGTTATTTCCTCTAAGTTCTCGATCGGGCGCGGCACTAGGCAGGGGTGCCCCCTCTCACCATACCTATTTGATCTGGCCATGGAGCCGCTGGCGGCATGGGTGCGAATGAACGCACAGCTTAGAGGTCTCGAATGGGAGACGGGTCCGTCGGATAGAATTGCTCTATATGCGGACGATGTCTATACCTAAACCCTTGTAAATCAACCCTATGGGTGCTCGGAGCGCAAACCAGGGTGGGAGAATAGGCATCCGCACTACAGGTGGCAGTTGGGGGTATCAAATACCTAGGAGTATTTATCTCGGAAGTCCCGGCGATCACCTGGGAGCGTAACCTGGTGCCTGTTTGGGATAGGATTCGGACGGAAATGAAGACTTGGTCCCGGATGCCCCTGGCTACTCAACTTGTCTTCCAGATATGGAGGCGGGCACTGCATCGCATGGGATGGTGGGGTACGCTGACCGAGGAGACCCCACTATGGAACAACGGACGCCTTCCTGCCTTGGAGTCGCTTAAGGGCTTTAGGGGCTTGGATGCTATGGGAATTTCTACGCTGGGGGATGTGATGTCGGAAACAACACTTAAATCCTTCCAAGACTTACGAGTAGAATATGACATGCCCCGGTCCCAATTTTTCCAATATCTGCAGTTTCGCCACGCCATCACACCAAGCAAAGAGGGTCTGGAATCACTCCCAAGATTTAGTCCGTTAGAGGCCAAGGTCTTTATGGGGGACCTAGGAGATAGAAAAATATCCCGCATTTACCAGACATTAGTAATACATTACTCCACAACACTACAGAAGCTCCGAGAGGCATGGGAGAAGGATGTGGGGGAATTAGAGGAAGAGGACTGGCGGGAGGCATTGGAGGCCCCTAGAGGGGCAGACATAGCGATGCGGCTGCAGCTTATCCAATTTAAATACTTGCACAGGATTTACTACACTAGGGAAAGACTATGGCGGGCAGGCCTCATTGCTTCCCCAAATTGTCTTAGATGTGAGAGGGAAGTGGGGTCGCTGATGCACACAGTGTGGAGTTTTGGTTCACTGGCTAGGTTCTGGAAAGGAGTGTGGGATTGTTTGACCGAGGTCTTGTGGTGGGAACTCCCACGCACATCGCGCTTAGGTCTGCTACACGTGATGGATGGGGTAGGGGGGAACAGATATAAGAGACATTCATTGCTACTGGGCCTGACCACTGCCAAGCGAGATGTAGCTAAAGCATGGAAAGATCCCAGATCTCCTTCGGTTCTGGTGTGGAAGAAGGGACTAGATTTTTGTATGGGGCTGGAGCAGCCAATCTTCGAGGCCCGCGGCTGTCCGCGTAAGCATTATAGGATATGGAAGAGATGGGCCGATTATCGGGGCCTGTGGCAAGAACCTCCGGAGGGGCAGGAGGCTACTCTGGAGACTTTATAAAGAGCTATAATGAAAGGTGTAGGCTTACTCTAGATTTAGAACTGATTTGTAGAATAGAGGAGATGGAGTCGTGTGACCGGGTGGGGTGGGATCCAGGGGAAGGGCATTGGGGGGTTCGGGAGGGGTAGGGGACCAGCATTGTTCAAATTTGATACTATTGCCGGCTAAAAATGATGTAAAGATTGCTAATCCATTGATAGCATGTATATTATTTGCAGTGAACTCCGGAGTATGGGGGGCTGCACTATGTGTGCAATCCATCAAATAAAATCTGTTTTAAAAAAAATCCTGACTGGCTCGTAATTGAGAAAACATTTTTTAGGTGACTCAACCTGATTTATGGGATAAAGTTAGTGGGTTTGACCCAACTGCTCCCCGTGGCCTAATCCCTCTTTTTAATGTGCACCTCTTTCTGCGCCGATTCGCCCAGTTTCTTAGCCTCTATGTTCCTCTGCTGTCAGCACCGGGATGCCTCTTTGCTGAGGCAGCTATGCGCTATATAAGTCTAATTAATATTAACATTAACTGCTAAGTGCCCATAATCAACCCTGTCATTCATTTCCTATCTACAGGAAGAGTAATACATTCCTGAGGAGAGAAAAATAACAGCAAGTCATGCCCCAAGTCTAACTAGAAATCCAAAGAGTATTGGTAACCCCTTAAAAAGAGAAAAGGGAAAATTTAAATGGTAAGAGGTCTCAGTAGTCTCCGCATGCAGAGAAAAGATGAAGGACCCAGCATTTTGAGATTTTGAGTTACCAACTGACCCAAATGTGAAGATTGGATCAGAAGAACAATCCAGAGATGCAACCCTGATGGATTGCTAGTTGGATTTGATACTCAGCAGGGACCGATCAGAGAACGCTCCCCCCCCCATGCCATGAACCCAGGAGCAGACCATGACTTCAGACAAGTCTTGAGGTGTTGATGGGTTGGGGACCAGGTCTAACTTAAATACTTTTAAAAACAAATCTTTTTATTAACATGCTCAGTATTCAGCAATTCACTTATGTTACATTGAAACGTAGTACCAGTTACATATATTCATTTTACATTTCGTAGTAGACATACACATAGATATAAAACATCGATTTCAGCCCCCTGCTGATCCTTGTTACGTGTTTGAGTCGTTACCTGCAACTATCATACTTCTTGTTTCACAGGCACTATCTGCAAGACCACATCATCCCAGTCTTCCAGCACCTCTCTGGAGGGAAGTATCCAGCACTTGAAGTAGTGCACAGAACAAGGCACAAGGTGAAACAGTAATGGGATTAACCCTTAACTTCTTAGCTTGCCCTGACATTGTTTTATTCCTTTCTTTTTTTTCCACTTCTCATTTCCAATAGACCATTGGGAACAAGTCTCAACTATTGTATTCCTGAAGTCCCCATAAGGGGATTGCTACTGCATCCTTTTCAATCTCTTTTATAACTTGACTTCAATAAACCCACACAGAGCAGCGTATCACATTCGCTTGTCCTTCGTCTTTTGGTCACCATAAAACTATATGACAAGAACCCAATGATACATTCCCTTCTATGCAGGTAGCATGCAACTCCTAAATTGTTGAAGATCTTCAGATTTCTTCACGTGCATGAGGACATGGTCTAACATAGGCACCTCTCACGTCCATGATTTTCCACAGTGATCACATAAAAAGATATAGGGGGATATTTACTGAATTGTCACAGAATGCATGGCAGCTAGTAAAGTTGCTGTGCTATGTTGCATGAAAGGGAAACATCAGAAATGCACCATATCTATTAAGGTATAGCAAATTTCTTCTGTCTCTTCACAGCTAGTGTGCTGGGTGCTGCTTAGCGCCAAGAGGATACAAAAGGGGATGCCTTGCACCATGGGGCAAGGGTGCCTACATTACAGGAAGGATTGCTTGTATGCAGAAAAGTATAGCGTCCTGTAAAAAAACAATCTTTAAAGGCATTTTCTTCTTTGGATGTTTGCTGCAGAATACAGCATGCAGAGAAAGAAGAAGTAACAAGGAGAGATACAGATATTTCTCCTCATTACGCCTGGTTCAGGGGGGCATAGCTTTTTGTCACAATCCCAGCTTTACTCACCTACATAAATATGGGATTGCATCAAAATCCAAAGGTGGATGCGTGGGCAAGCCCATGCTCCACCCATGGAACACCTCCCACACGCAAAGTAATGCAAGACCACGCTTTGGGAAAAATCTAACACAAAGTCATGCAAATCTGAATTATTTGGCTTTATAAATCACAACTTACAATTTGTCGCGTCATGGCTACGCCCAAAAAAGTGATGTAACTACGACACAAAACGTTAGTACATTTAGGCCTAGATGACTTACAAGAGCCTTATCATCTCCTATCTTTAAAAGATGGAAATTGAGACAGCTTTCACTCTGCCCTGGGACTGGTCCCTGCACTTGTTATATATTTTCGATTATATCAGTTCCTACTGCCAGTTTGAGGCATTGTCTCCAGCCTCTACAGTTCCTTGCCCAAAGAAGTGTTTGTATACAGAGTAAGATTCATAGGCTGTACTTCTGCTGCGTGATAAAGGTTTGAGGGAGGCCCAATTGAAGTTCAGTTACTTCAAAATCTTGACCAATTTGGGTGGGACCTTATCATATCTTATGGTCCTATCCCAATCGGTCTCTTTAATGGGCTCAGATCTGGTTCTCCATGTGGGACTCTTGTAGTTATTACTTTATCCCGTCAGTGACGCTCGGTGAATCTTCATGTTTCAGATACCCCAGGGACGGTATTTCACTCGAAACCAAGGTCTCCACTGCCCTTATGGTGCCATATTATGTGCACTTCGAGAAAGCACGTTTAATGAGTCACTGACAAAAGATTATTAATGGAAGAACGGATATGGCCGTAATGGACCATTTGTTTTTATGATTATTTGCTGTATTGTTGACCTATATATGCATTAAGGTTGTTTGAATCTCTGCTAGATTACAACATTTAATGCAGATATATTTGTTAGTCTCCATCCAGTTCGGATCGACCCTCTTCTGTTTGGTAAGCAGAATGCTACCTCGACTTTAGCCGCTTTCACTAGTATCACATACCCATGCGCACCCAAGATCACAGGCCTCATTTATGAGGCTGTGCGTTAGTTTTACGCCACCGGTGCGTCACTTTTTGTGACGCACCAGCGGCGTAAAAAATGCACCTTGGTGCGCCATATTTACAGAGTGACGCATCTAGGTAGATGCGTCACTTTGTAAACCCCCGCGCCACATTATACCTGCGCCAGGTATAATGTATGCAAGGGGGGGCGTATTGACGCAAGGAAGGGTCATAGAAGTGACGCAGTGAAATCTATGAGATTTCACGGCGTCACTTTTAGGACGTCGTTGCGTCAAAATCTTGCGCCTGCCTCACAGCAGGCGTAAGACTGACGCAGGCCCTTTCACATGGGGTTTCCCCATGTGAAAGGACGCAGTGCTGGAGTTGTGTCACTTTTGTGACACACTCCAGCAATGCGTCACTTTTGCGATTACAGATACGTCAGAAATACTGACGTATCTGTAATTCCTTGCAACATTAAATATGACGCATCAGGAATGTCCAAAGGAGTGCTTTCACGCAGCGATGCGTCATTTCTCATAAATGAGGCCCCCCGTATGCACCCACCTCTAAACTCAGCACATCCAACAAGCTCGCTACCGTATTTAAAAAATATACATATATATAACTAAGTAAATGATGCAATGTGAGTTTCTTCCAGCGGCACTAAGTAACCGGCTGCATTGCGTATAAGATGCACAAAAATATGGCCTCATTCCTTCTTCTTCTCTGGGAGCCTCTCTCCTTTCAACAAGTCAGCAAAACACCCAAACAAACAACAAAATTAACAAACAAATCCTGAGTTGAGCGAGAAACACCCAAAAACACCCAAACAAACAACAAAATTAACAAAAAAATCCGGAGTTGAGCGAGAAGCCTACGGGGGAAGGGGGGTTGGGGTAGGGGTAGGAGGACTCAGAATTAGAACTAGGCCATCACTTCTGGATTCTCTCGCTGCTGCAGAGTGGACAGAACGTTGGACACCAGTTTTCATAAGTTCATAAGTCTGAGACCAGTATTACAATATTCAAAAACAAACTAAACCAGCGGGATCTATACAGCATCTTTAATGATATTGGTAAAATATTTTTTAATACTAAACGAATATAATATTAAGAGGATAAGCGCATCACAGTGCATTACATAAATTATGGTTTCGCCTGCGACTTTCCAGGCCCCTTCCTGGCTGCTCATTTTTCTCAAATCCTGTCGGTAATACTTTCTTTTCAAATGCTGGTACAAGATGGGAGAACTGTTTCCATGGCTCTTGCAGCAAAGCATTTACAATTCAACGTCTCTGTCATTTTGCCTTTTACATCGCTCTTGACATGTTTCATAAAAGATTTTTGAATTCCCACTTGGGAAAAGAACCGAAGTAACATGCTTTCAACTGCGCAGCTCTTCGGAGGACATCATTAATGGAATGATTTTGATGCAGTTTTCTTCAAGACAGCCTTAAGCTGCACCGGTAAAGGCCTTTTCAATATTCCTTGATTTTCAGTTGAACTCTTGCAGTTTTCGTCTGTTTGATGAATGGTTGTTGCCTTTGGTCTTTTGAGAGATGCACTGAGCACATTAAAACTTATTCAGGGCCTCTTACCATGTGGAACAAAAAGAGCAGGTCCATAAATAAAGCATCAAAATCATTTCTCTCCGTGACAGATGCCACTCCAGTTGTGGAATTAGCACTGTGAACACTTAAAAGCCATCTCCAATCTTCTGAGGGTCTCAAATGAGTCCGGATGAAGGAATGAAAGCAAATAAAGTTAAATACTTTTACAGTCGTGTTCTCATTTGATGCATGTTTTTAAATATATGTGGCTTTCATGTAAGATACTAATCTGTTTTTCACATTTTAATATTTGGTGTGTATACATAAGCAATATTATACCGAAGAAATGTTATATCAATGATGTCATTTGAGATGTCATCGGTGATGTAATCAATGATGTTATTTAGCATGTTATTAGAGTTGTAATATATGAGGTCATACGCATGGGATGATGGAGAGGTTAGTTGCAGTTAGGTTATTGAACTATACCTCATGAATTTCAATAGTTTTGTTTTTTTAAACAAAGGTTCTTATTACAACTCAACAACAAACTATAATATAAATGCAGCCTTTGTTTTTTCAGTGAATTTTTATGGTTTTGTTTTTTATGTATGTGAAGATCCTACCACCAAATCTAACTATAAAATCACTTGGAAATGTATTTCAGTCAAAACAACACATACACACACAAATATTATTATTATTCTCCTTCAAAGGAAAGAAAATCAGTGCACGTTCAGTAAATCCAGCAGCGCAGAAGTGTTTTTAATGTACGAAACAGCTCTGTGAGCGGTTTCTTGCATTAAAAACACATCTGACTGCCGGATTTTTTGAGTGCAAGCTAATTTTCTTTCCTATAAAGTAGAAGGAGAATGACAACAGTATATGAAGTTAGTTTGCCCCACTAACGATAGTGCAACAAATGTGTCCTAGTGAGAAGTGCCTCCAGGGTGCACTTTCTGTTGGTAATGTACTTCCGCTGGACCTAATGGTCCCAACTCTGGCAGAGAGGAGAAGAATCCAACCAATTACAAATTGATCCCGGTCACACTGACACTAATGAACAGCCACCATGCGGAGGGGAACACACACTGCAGGTCGCACAATAAGCAGGCGCTAAACCACCGGTTATCAGGTAAGTCGCCCTCTGTATTATCTTTTGAGTCCTGAGACAGTGCAATCCATTAAACCATATAAAAATGGAATGGTTCTAATATAGCTACAGAGAAAAAGGCACTGAGGACAGAGACAGTGAAAACACTTTTCACCAGTGCTTATATGGTGAATTTCACTTCCGATAAACAAACATCACAAGCCCAGTATACATAGGAACTATTCATAAAGCTTGAACATCTCCATTATACTGAACATTCAAAAAATGGTGTATAGCCACCTCTCTTCAAAATTATGCTGCTAATAATAAAATCCCACAAGAACTATGAATTTTATACTATTCTGTCCTTCTCCAATCCAGTTCATAAAATGACTGTGGAATTTATTACTGAACTTGATAAAAATCACCACAACTTGTGGTTTACAGCAGAGAGATGTCTGCATCAAATAACCTTTCTGGACATATAGTTGGAAATACATGATGGTGTATTGACAACTAAACTATTTTGCTAATTTACAGCAGGTAACAGTAGCCTGCATGCTCTCAGTGGTAATCACGATCTCCTGAAATGGAGTATCCTTTTTGGTGAACTACTTAGACCAGAAAGAAATTGTATTACCAGTGGCAGTTGCTACTTAATGGCAGTGGGGGGGTGGATCCCGGGGTGGGCAAGGAGAAGGGGGAATGAAAAAACTAAAATTAAAAATCACTTATCCGCAGCCACCCACCACCTCTTGGTCCTCCTCAATCGACTGCAGGACTCCAGGGGTAGGAAGCACACAGGCTCCCCTAGCCAATCATGGTGCTGCGTTACAACAGAATTGTGATTGGTCTGAGCACCGTGGTTTGGTGCTCAGAGGGGAACTGGGATACTGTGGATGTTTTCCGCCCAGGTTGTACAATACAGCCTGGTGGAGAACATACAAAGTGTGCATGACTGTTTGGCTGGCCCATGACGGCCGGCCAAACAGTCATGCACACTTAAGAGAGTGCTCGCCACTCCTCCGCTTCCTCCTCTGCAACAGCCCAGCCCCATCCTGCCCTTAATCAGAAGAGCCACGGAGGAAAGATAAAATGGTATTAACAATGTATTATTATCATTTTATTTTTCCTATTTGACCTGCTCGCAGAGCAGTGGGGCAATGCTCCTCTGCCTTAGTAGAGGAGCCACCCCTATGTAGTACTCAGACTTTTTGAGATTGTGCAAGAAAAGATGCTGCAGAGGTTTTAAAGAAAGAGGCCATCCAATTGAGTATTAGGAAATGTCTTGCATAGGGTCAGTTTAAGAGACAGAACAGGCATTTTTTTTAGCAACAGTGAGGGGAGAGACAAGGGCATGGAAAGTGATGTGAGATTTATAAGCATTTACAATAAGGAGTCCAAGGTGGATAACAACATATTGGGAAATGCTAAAATGCGATCCAATTTTGAGGAATCTCATATGGGAAAGGCCTAAGATAACCTACAAAAGGAGCAAATCTCTAAAAGAGTGTTTAATGCAGTGTGAATTTATAGAAAGACCTGCCTTTAATGTATCAAGTTTGATGGGCTTTTTCCGTTGCAGAGGCTGCAAAGTGTGAAAAACAGGTGTCACTACAGAGAATCCAATACCCTTTAGTATAGAAAACACCTATAACACAGTTTCTCACATATAACTCAAATTATGTTGCCTATTTCCTCATTTGCCCATGTAACAAACAATATGTGGGTAGTACCATCCCTCGAGCCAAGAAACATGTCCATGAGCACATGGGGGCAATAGATAACAAGTTAACATTATTGAGTTGCAAGACATTTCACAGATTTCCAGTTTGGTAACAGGAATCTTCTGAGGTTCTATGTGATTGAGTAAAATAAAGCCAACACCAGTGGTGGAAACAGAGTACAGTTACTGAGAAGAAGGAAATATACTGCAAAGAACCTGTTCTAAGATGGCACAAACATGGATAGTAGTTTGTCAGTCCTTTGTTTGTTTTGATGAGATCTATGTATGTGCTCAATTCTAACCACACCATGTAGGTGATCAAGGAAATTGTGAAGTGGGTGAAATGCATCGTTTCTTACATTAAAAACGCTTCTGAACTGCTGTAAGGGCTTAAAAAGTTAGGTATGTCTGGACTGTTGGTGTGCAGATAGACACTGATGGGCCACTTTAAAGGGGAGCTAGTCAATCCTGACTGACTGCCCACAACCTCAACAAAATGATGTGACAGCGTTTGCAGGACTCATGGACACAGTCCCTGCAATCCAAAATGAATTAAAAGTAAATATATAGGTGGCAGGGTGAGCACATCCAGACCCTAAGGGGTATGTGGGGGCATTCCAAATGACCCCTCTTAATTGACTGGCCACAACATTGATAACATATTGCGGCAGCCATCACAGGACTCTGGACATGAGTCCCATTGAAATGAGTTGTAGTGAATAACAGGTTTTGAGGGTCACGAAAAGGAGCAGATTTAAATGGTGATAACTGATTTTTGCCACTCACAATATACAACATTTGTGGGGGGTGGTATCATCATTTTAGAAATTCTGCCGAGTTCTCTGTGATTTTACCATGTGAAAATGCCGACCCTCTGCTGAGATTTGATGAACCATGCTTGAGAGAAGCCTGCTTTCTCTCATGGTTTTCTCATAGAGGTTATGGAAGGTCCTACAGAAACTAAAATGAGAGCATTTTTTCTGTAGATTCACACTATTGTCCTCAGCTATGTGAGAAAATCTGTTATTTGGATTTAAATATTTACTTCCATCAGCAGCAGCAGCCAGGAGCCCAGATTGGTCAAAAAGATTGGCGGAGTGTGACCTTCAGATTTCCCAACAATCAAGCTAGTATACCTTATTAAAACACACTAAGGGGCTCATTACGATCGCGGATGGACTTGCGTCCGTCCGCGAGCCCTGAGTAGGAGGGAACGTCCGCGTGGGCTGCGGATTTCCCTCCTGTGCAATTAGGATGTGACCCCCACCCTGGCGGTCACATCCTCTATTTGTAACATTGCGACGGGTGCAGCTTCAAGTTGCACCCGCCGCAATGTTACAAATGCATACATTGCATTTGTATGCAGAAAGCGGCAGGCACCGCGCGGTGCCTGCCGATTTCTGCATACAAATGCAGGGGGTACCATGGGTACCCCCCATGTGCACCCCCCCACGCCCGCTTCACCCAGGGGGCCCGCTACGGGCCCCCGAGGTGAAGATCCACATGCTTTTCCTCGACAGAGAAGTCACAGCGGGAAAGCATCTTTTCACAGCCATCCTAATATGTCTGGCCGTGTCTGAGAAACACCGCCACCATATTAGAGCTTTTCCGCCGCGGTTGTAAGCTGACCGCGGCGGAAAAGCGGCGGACTGAAACCAAGACCCACCAGCCATCCTAATGTGGCGGTGGGTCTTTGGTGGGTCCGCTGCGGTCTTTCCGCACACTCCGGGCCGGCGGTGGCTTCCGCCGGCCCGGAGGATGCGGTAAAACCGCGATTGTAATGAGCCCCCTAATGCGCAGAAGGACATTAGGGGGGCTTAAAGGGAAGTGGAAAGAGCCAAGAGGGCATATTGTTAGAAACATTTGAAGCACAACGTTTTTCAAACAAACAAATATTTTTTTAGGCCTTGAAAAAGGAGACGTGTGTTTGTCAGTGAGGGCATGGAAAATATTTTTTTTTTGTGGGATGTACTACGAAAGCTTTGTCCCTACAACTATACTTCTAGCATTCTGTATTTATGACAAAACTGTGGCACATCTGAAGCCAATTTGATTGAATCAAAGCTGTAAAACCTAAAGCATTTCCTTTATAGATTAACACAATGAAGAGGTTTGAACAGAAATGATGGTCAGTGCTTTAGAGAGAAAAATGCAGACACATTTTCTAGGAGTTTAAAAACTCACATGCAACATACCAAACAACATGCCCACCTACCAGATACAACAACACAACTTATTATGGTAACCTGGGATAGCCATGTACACAAACCATCAATGGCATGGCACCTCAGCCACACAATAGCAGATTGTGGGGAGAGGTGGGAACCTCAGGCATGTGTAAAGAAGGCAAGTGACCCATGAATAAGCATGTACACAATGCCAAGTGTGGCATGAATGTGCTGGACATACTGCAGTATGCAGACCACATACATATCCATGTCGACACACACCACTGGTGTTTGGAGTGTAGTGGACAGTGGACACAACCATGTCACCCTAGCCAGTGGGGGAGATCAAGGAAATGTAGCTTGTCACGTCCCCCCTGTAAGCGTGAGTGGAGTAGGCTGGCCAGGTGTATGCCAGGCCAGCATAGGGGTGTGAATAAAAGGCAGGTAACTCTGGGTGTGGTCCTCTTCTGGAATTCCCAATCTGCTAGGGTGGCACCTCTCACCCAGCCACGAGGCCAACTCCATCACTGTGAGCGGTATTGCCTGAAATTCTGTGCGCCTTCTGCACCCCGGGCGCTGGTCCCCAAACCAGTTTTGCCTGCCTCTGTGCACCCAGGCCTCAATGCCCAACTGCAGAGACCGGCGTGTTTCGAAGAGGGCCCAGCACATGCTGGTGCAAGCTCCAAGCCTGCGGTCCATGACCTTGTCAGCCTCCTCGGTCCATCACGGCCTCCACAACACAGGCCTGCTGAACTCCATTCTTGTTGACGTACTTCACCGGCATACACAGCGGATAAGTAGGAAACACATTTGGAACTGAGTCTTGATTACACCATGGCAGAGTACATTATTAAAGGCTGAGGTTATATCACTATACTCCCTTCAATGTGGTGCCACCAAGGCTTTGCATAGGACTTACACCAAACATGTCTGTGGGCACTTGCTGTCTGCGGCCTTCGGCCTACACTGCAGTCCTGCAGGCCTCACAACAATCCAATGCAGTCTGTATCAGGCAGGACATGGCATTGTCGCTGGCTAAACACCCGCTCAGCTCTGGTGCCACTACCTATGTCAGGCACAAATCTAATACACATGCCATTCCAACGTTGTGTGTTAGAGATCCAAGAGGAGATGGCTGGACAGCGGTTAACCCGTACTGACCGCAGCCTTAGTCCGACACTGTGTACATGTCACAGTACGCCAAGAGAGGAGTAAGAGGAAGACGCACTTCAGTCCGGAGGAGAAAAGGCTCACCTTTACGGAAGTGATGGGACACTACCAACAACTGCACTGGTGCCACTGACTCTGTGCAGCGCATGCCTACCACACGTGGCTGTGGGCCCCTGATGACCGTTGGCTCCGGCACACACTGCAGTGGAGTAGGTCACACATTTTGAACTAAGTCTTGCCCTCTACATGGCAGAGTCCATGTCATTGTACAGGTCTCATCGCAGACTGCATCCCCTTCCAGCTCTGTTGCCCCTGAGTGTGTGCCCTGAAATTCATGGTTGATCTCTGTTTGTACATCGGTGGCGTCTGGGCCCATGGGCTGGAGGTTGTCTTCCTCTCCATGTAGCTCATACTGACAAGGTGGAAAAGTGGAGTCTGTAGCATTAAACTCCGTAATTTGCCGGTTCCTGCTTGCTTCTGCCCTCTACATCATGCCCTGGAGGGACACCTTCCACTGTCCCCCGCAACCCTCCGCGACATTCCCTTGAACATTGACGAGTACACGCTCAGCTCACGTGGCCCTACCTCAGTGCACAGCAAGTCACTGTCCCATGGCAGTGTACCTGTGCAGGCGCTGTGCATTCTGGGCCACAAACTCTGTGCTGCTGAAGTCAGGGACCCATGATTTCTGTACCTTGTACTGCTGATTGTCTGCTTACTGTTGTGATTTTTGCCAGCACCAACCAACCCCTGAGTGGTGACTGACACTACCCAACACCCATCCAGCACAGGTTTCACTGGAGATATGACCCTGGCAATAAAAGGGGAAGGGCACACGTGCCCGTAGCCAGTCCCCCAAACTCACTCAGTGTGTCTGTGTGGTCATTATGTATGCATGTGGGACTGGGGCCATTCCACATTACATTGTGCTTTGTACAGCGTTCACAAACATGTCACCGCAGGCAGTGGTGTAGAGCTGGGACATGTAACTGTGTTGTATCTTCATGTGAGCGTAAGCAGGAAGGACAAGCGTACAACAGTGGCTCCTCCCCACATGGACCTGGGTGTGGTTCATTGTGGGCCTTGCCAAGGATGTGGCTGATGCGTGTCTTTGTTTCAGTGTCTGTGCCACCCGTCACGCAATCGACAATGTTGCTATGTGGCATGTCCCCGGTGTGCGTAGTCAGCCGAAGGGGTACATGGGGGAGGGCATGCCCGCTCGGGGTCAGGGATCACACATGCCAGCTGTTGTGTGTGTCACTATTGGCACAGCATGAGCCAAAGATGTACCCTCAACTGCATGTCGAGTTCAGCCAGGCAGGTGCTCTACATCTGTGTCAGCCCTGTCCTTGCAATGGGCCTACACACATGTGGCCGGCCACATTCTGCGCAGCATCATCACTGTGTCGTACTCCGGCTTGTAGACAACGGCAGACAGGCAGGTCAATGGTGTGCCATAGGCGTGCATGTGATGTAATCACGCTGCGCACACTAGTGAATGTGCTTAGTGGGGAGGTGCAGCAGTGAGGCTACGTAGTACACAGTGATGTAGCTCATTTGCAACACACAGTACATGTCATACAGGAATCACTAAGTCACACATATCACACACCAATGACCCAGTGAGCTTGCCAACACATGATGCAGAATGTACTCGTGACTCATGTCTCTCTGCACTGTCACAGGTGACCAAGGATATGCACTCTGCACTTGGATGATGACACCCCTCCGAGCCCCGAACACACAGGCCCAGAGGCAGTACAATGTGGCCCACAAACGCACCAGGAGTATCTTGGAGCGCACATTTGGCATGTTGAAGTCACGTTTCTGGTGCCTAGACGTCACAGGTTGTAAGCTCTTGTACAGCCCAGACCTTGTTTCCAAGATGATCATTGCATGTTGTATGTTGCAAAACATATGTGTACGCAGCAAAGCCCCATGGTGACGACTGCCAAATGCACCGGACGATGATGATGAAGATGAGGCAGGTGTACCACACCCAATTGCAGCCGCAACAGGAATAGCCCGTAGGGACTACTTCATTGACAATTCCTTCTCAGGATGACGTCACATTGTGTGTGTCCTTAGCAGTAATGGCACAGTACGTTGACTGACCACAGGCACTGCATGTGCTAATAAAAGCATTCCAATACACATTTCCTGCGTGTATGTCACTCATCTGAACAGGCACTTCACTCAGACAAGTGTGGGTGCGACATGTTGTGCTGTCAAATGAGGGATTTGTTAATGGATGGTGGGTGTGTCACCTCTGTGCAGAGAGGCTGTTTATAGTTGTCACATATTCAAACTGCCAGTTCTGTGAGTCACAGTTGTTACGGTATCTCCCTCTTCGGCATTTCACATGTGTCCCAATTCATTCCATTTTGACTATCATTTGTGGCCTACAAGCGACAACAGAGATTCTTTTGTGCTCTGATATGTGCTGCCATGATGCAGGGATGCACCCTGTGACTCAAGTCCCACAACATGGGTAACATGTATGTAAGGGGGAGTCACTGCCCCTACATTAGTCCTTGCTTTCATTCTTGTTTGATCATGGACATGGCACGTCGGTGTGCAGGGGGTGTTTTTTGTCCCTCAGCAATGTGAGGGGGAGATGCGGTTTCACAGTGTGTACCATGTTTGTTTCCACATTGGCGCAGGTTACATACTGAATGCATGTCAATGTACATTGTGGCTGTTTGTGGGGAAATGCCTAATTTGGACAATTACCATTTGTTCTGTGTCACAGCGGTGGGGTTGTGCTTGCACGTTATCATCTCATTGTTTATTTACTCTGCTTTTATGGTGCATTTTCCCGCCAGAAGTGTGGGATTTGCAGCCCGCTCGCTGGTTTTCAGTGCTTTTTGTACTGTGATTGGCCTCCTCGCAAAATTTATTGCGTATGCATTTCACATTTTTGCGACGTGGCATTGGTTTTAACGTGGTCAGTTGACGCGTTATCTGACAACTATTGGATGGTACCGCCGTGTTGAGAATGCTTTGTTAACATGGTGTAAGTTTCCCGCGATAGATAGCGATGTTGGAAGTTGCGTTAAGTTACTTTTGCGATGGTTATCACACATTCTTGAGAATATGCCCCAATGTGTTTAATGTACTGAGTCCAGCGTTATTACCACACATACCTATACTTTTATGATTTCAACTTCTCGGATAATTGTTTTCAAAATTGGTTGAAATCCGAAACCCTTAATCAAATCACCAGAGTGGATAATAATCAACATTAACATTTGTCAGCTAATAAAATCAAACAACATCAACTGATATAGAAACACTTTACTGAAAATAAAAAAAAAATGAAAGTAAATACATTTACACAAGAGCCATTATGGTACTCATTTATCAAAAACATATTTAAATTGTTTGAAAAAAAGAATAACAGGAACCAGAGGTCGACGTGGGTGAGACTTATTCACAATGTCATTATCAAGATATGTTTCTAATTTGCAAAACAGTTTCCTCACTTTCTGTCCGAAACAAACAGAAGGAAGGAGAATTTCTAGTTTATTTTACTCCTGTACTATAATCTGAGAGGAGTCAGATAAACAGTGAATGAGGAAAGACGGCAACACTTTAATTTCCTGGTAGTCAGGCTTCATGCTTTCTGAAAGAAGTGTAAATCTGTTAAACACGCTGATTCACAAAGTTTTGGAAGCCCACTTTGGATGAAACTAATTAAAATATGTCATATGATAAAGTTCAGAGATGTGGGTGAAAAGCTATATTGTTCCAAAGCACATTTTCTTGACTATATCACAAACAAGTGTATTTGATGGGATACTCTGTCACTGCTACTAACTGGATGAGCTGCAAATATAAAGCATATTAGAACATTGGAATGTTGGGAGCTCCATTGAAAACAATGGAGTGCTCCGGGCTTATAATGGCTGGTATAAGCCTGGAGCTCCAACATTCTGTGAACAAAAGCTTCATGGAGCCTTAGGGGATTCCAATCCTCTCATGCTCCCATAAGGCTTTGTTCTTTTTGTTAGAACATTCTGCCCTCTCGTGGCAGAATGTTCTAATAGCCTTATAGCCCTTCGTAGCTGGGCTATACCGGCTATTAAAGTCCCGCTCCCTTGTTAAAGGCCCTCGCCTTCGGCTTAGCCCTTTAATGCTGGAGAGGGCCTTTAATAGCCGGTATAGCGCAGTACGGCAGGCTATACGGCTATAATAGCGTGATAACACACAATTCCTTGAAGTAATCTTTGCATTCATTAATTGCTGATATGACTGAATGTTTCTAAATTTATTATTTTGTAAATATATTCTCTTAGAAGGACTGATACAATCACTGCTTATTAGCTACCTGCAAATACTTTTAGGCCTTGTTCCCTGCATTCAGATTACAAGAAAGGAGTTAGATCGATTGGAACTGGTTGATATGTGCAGGGATTTAATTGTTACATTTGGAGAGTGAAGGCCTCAGTCTTGAGATGAACTGTGGCTCAACTTTGACAGAGTCCAAACATTCCAGTGCCTGGAATTAAATGGTTGGAGTGAGGAATTCCAAGTTTGTCCTTGATAGCTTGGGACACGCAGCAACAACTTTCTCAGAGAAGTCTGCACATCAAACATGACAAGCAATTCCAAAACACCATTAAAGTTAAGAAATATGTTAACATTTTAATTAAAAGAATTAAGAAGTTATGATTCAAAAGTTGCAAAATGAGTAAGGTAGAAACGTACGGATCAGGAGCTGTTAAGAAATTAACAAGTATCCATATGAAACCATTATTTAATTTCCTTAATTTGCAAAGTGATGACACGTTGCCACATATTAGCAATAAAGCTTTCATAATTAGGCTTGACATCTGACGAGATGTCAGCTGAAGATCTGTGACAAGCTCCTGTAGACCTTTGGAGTGATTGCCTTTTCTGCTGATGAGGATCAATTACCTTAGGGGTGCATTCCTCAAAGACTTGCGTCCACAAACATGTATCAGCGGAGTGGCTGAAATCGTTGAGGCCCCTTCCCTGTCCATCTCACAGAGTTTTGGTCGAGCGGGCCATCCAGGGACGACACCTGTGGGGATTGTGGGTTTAGTTTTACTCCGGAGCCCCGGTCTTCAGGTCGGTCTGTTGCAACACCGAGCTTGGGGGCTATTAGTGCATGCTTAATCAATGCGAGATCTGTGACGAAGCATTGCGTAGATGTAGCTGATCTAATCACTGACAATAATCTGGACATACAGTTTGTTACTGAGACTTGGCTTGATGCCTTCTCCAACCCTACAGTGGCTTTAGCTACACCCGCGGGATTTAAAGTTCACCGGGTAGATCGCAGTGTGGGCAGAGGCGGAGGCTTAGCCATTTGGTATAGGGTAGACTGGACCTTCCGGAGCGAAATATCCACCCTTTGGGGTGACTGTGAAGCCTTGAACTTCAGTTTTCAACTATCAGCCCAATTTACTTTGGGTGGCTCCTTGATTTATCGGCCCCCTGGGCCTGCAAGGAATTTTATGGCGGCTTGTGGAGAGGCTCTGGCCGAGCTGGCTCTACGGTTTTTGAAGTTTGTGCTTCTTGGAGATATTAACATCCACCTTGACTACACTGAGGAGGGGGACTCCATAGCTTTGATGGACTCTCTCCACCTAGTGAACCTCTCTCAAAGGGTTCTGTTCCCCACACATTTGGGTGGGCATACGTTGGACATCATCTGTGCCAACTTCCCCATATTAGTTATGAAACCGCGGCCGGTGGCCTGGTCAGACCACTTTCCCATATTTTTCTCATGGGATCTAGATAACTCCCCTCGGCAAGCCAACTGCCATCGCTCTCGTCTCCAGGAAGGTGGACCCTGGCCAGCTAAGCGCCTCGCTTGCCGCTTCCCGGCCCTCTTTTCTGGGTGGTCTGGAGGAGAATGTAACTCAATTTGCCGATTGGATTGCAGGCACTGTTGCTAATGGGTCGGGGCAGTGTCAGACAAGGCTGTGGCGTGAATCCCCTTCTAAGCCATGGTATACTCCTGTGCTGAAGACTTTGAAGCATGCCTGTAAGGCAGCGGAGAGGGCTTGGCGTTTCGGCGGCTACCTCCACTCAGATAAAAACATCCTCAGATCCAAACAAAAACTCTATTATGTGGCGATAGGAGAGGCCAAAGGACAGTATTACGCCGCTCGTATTGAGCGGGCTAATAATAATTCCAAAGAAATCTTCACAATTGTGCAGAGTTTCCTGTCCCCCAGTGCCCAGGTGGCGGCTGCTCCTGCCACGGAGTCCTGGTGTAACACCCTGGCGTCATTCTTCAGGGATAAAATAATCAGCATCCAGTAGACTTTTCTGTCCTCTCCCAGAAACAGTGACCCTGTGTTGCTGCTGCATTTGCCCAGTGCAGACCCGGTCTCCCCTTTCTCAGAATTCTGTCCTATTGACCTCGCTAGTTCTCTCCGAATCCTCAAAGTCCTTAAGTCCGGCTCTCCCAACGACCCCTGTGTGGCCCGTCTACTATCGGATGTGGCAGACACCATTAATTTGGAGATGAATTATATGGTCAACAAATCGTTGCGGGAGGCTTGTGTGCCGACAGCTTGGAAACATGCCTTGATCCTTCCTTTACTAAAAAAACCGTCACTCGATCCATTGCTCCCAGAAAACTATTGTCCTATCTCGCTTCTGCCAAGTTTGGCTAAAGTTTCCGAGAAAGAGGTCACATTCCAACTTACCAACTTTTTTGAGGGGGCTGGTTTGCTGTATCCGGCGCAGTCTGGCTTCCGTGCCTCTTATAGCATGGAATCTGCCTTGCTAGAGGTCAGGGAATCGATTCGTGAGTCTCTTGATGCCGGCGGGAGAGCAGCATTGGTTATGCTTGATCTCTCGGCGGCGTTTGACACGGTGCCTCACGCCATGCTCCTGGATCGGCTATCTGAAATAGGAATCTCTGGGACGGCTTTGCAATGGATCAATTCTTTTTTGGAAGGAAGGTCGCAGCAGGTTTGGCTCCCTCTGTGTGCCTCTATGCCCATAAGGGTTTCCACTGGGGTATCGCAGGGGTCATCGCTTAGCCCACTGTTATTTAACATCTACTTGACTCCGCTGATTTTTTTGGCGGAGTCACTGGGGGCTAAGGTGATGGCCTACGCCGATGATACCCAGTTGCTGTTTACCTGGATCAAGGAGGAGGACTCGGATAAGAGACCCCATCAGTGCTTGTTATCGGTCTTTCATTGGCTGGCCAACGCACAGCTTAAATGTAATGAGGGAAAGTCAGAAGTACTGCTATTCGGTTCTTTAGTTCCGGATTTCAGAGAGAGACTCGGGCCTCCTGGTTTTCCTTGCCCGTTTGAGAATAATAGTGCCACCAAAAACCTAGGCGTTTGGTTCAATGAGAATCTGAATTTTGTGATGCATGTAAAAAAACTGTCTGGCACCTGCTTTGGTGTGTTGAAAAGTTTGAGAAAGTTCCTTCCCTTCTTGCCGAGTACGGCCAGAGAGACGGTCGTTCGGGCACTGATTCTTATCTGCTTGGATTACGCCAACGCCCTCCTAGTTGGCAGCCCAGGTTTCTTTTTGAAGAAACTTCAAGTGGTACAAAAATCGGCTGCCAGACTCCTAAGGAGCTGTCATCCAGGCACAGTGCCCGGGCTTTTCTACGGTCATTACACTGGCTTCCTATTGAAATTCGCCTGAAATTTAAAATGCTCTCAATTGTGCAACAGGCCCTTTACGGTCTCGGTCCCATCTATTTGCAGAAGAGACTTGCTTTTTACACACCAGGGAGACAGTTGCGTTCGTCTTAGCAGCTGCTGATGCAGACTCCGACGTTTAAGCGTCAGTGACTGGGGGGGAACTGCTTTGTGCGCAAAGCTTGTCTGGCCTGGAATGCGCTGCCCTTGGCTTTGAGGGCCACTCAGGATCCTCTTCTGTTTAGGAAAGCCTTAAAAACCACAGGGCCAGATGCATCAAGCTAAAAACCGGTCGCAAAGGGGCAGATTCTCAGAATCTGCCCCTTTGCGACCGGTATTTTTGCATTTGGGATGCATCATCCCAAATGCAAAAATCGCAAATAGGGAATTCGCTGAATTGCGATTGTTTGCATTTAAGGAATCTCAAATTGAGATTCCTTAAATGCAATGAATGAAAGTTTCAAAAATAGCGAATTCGCTAATTGGGCACGCAAATTACCACAAAGTACAACTTCATGGTAATTTGCAAAAACTTAGAAAAATGCACTTTTGTGCATTTTTCAAAGTTTCATGTTGCACACACACATGCCCTAAGGGCATGTGTGTGCGCAACATATGTGCACAGATCAAATTCAGGGGTGCAGCAGGGTGTCCTTTGAAAACCCCTGCACCCTTGAACTCGCAATCTCAATTTGCGATTCGCAAATTGCGAATCGCAAATTGAGATTGTCTTCCCATTCATTCCTATGGGCCTCTAGGCCCACAGGAATGAATGGGGAGGTATTCATTAATTGCGACTCGCAATTAAGGAATTCTAAGGAATCGCTATTTTTGTATTGATTGCTTGATGCATTCCATTTTGCTATTCCTCATTAGCGATTCCTTATTTTTCGCTAATAAGGAATCGCTAAATGGATGCTTGATGCATCTGGCCCACACTGTTTTAATTGGTAATTGTGCATTTTCTGCTTTTTTTGCTGTAAGCGCCAGGACACTTCCGAGTAGCTGTGCGCTGTATAAATTAAAATAAGACATAACATAACATTCCTCTAGTTAGAGGGAGAGGTGGTCCCTAGATGTGTAGCAGGTGGACTTGGCTTGTGTGCAGGTTTCTCTTGTTTGGTTTATGTTTTAAGATTGGATTATGAGATGATTTGGAGGAAGGTTACCATGAAGGAGGGGCACAGTAGCACTAGAACCTCCTGGATAGATGGTAGCATAGGGTTCTCAGTGTCGGGCTTGTGTGGATTGGCGGGTACCAGACATCATGCAGGAAGGAGGCCAAATAAAACCTGTAATGGAGCCAGTAGTTTCCATCAGCAGGACTCTGTCTGTGGTGCGGCCAACCTCAAAGCTTCAGTGCAGCAGAATTAGAGGAACTTTTTGAAGTTCTTAACGAGTGTGCTGGTCCTTCCCACTACATTCTGTACCAACATTAGACTGTTTTTTGTGTGCCGTGGTGGGTAGGGTGCACAGACCCTAACTAGGAAGCAGCAATTCTAAGCATGGTGTAGGTCAATCCCACATTGCTTGATCTCAGTGCATAGGAAACAGCTGGATTTTGCAGGTATTTTGGACCTCATCCAGCCTGAACTTTGTAGACAGCATAGGAGTTTGAATTTGATCCACTATTCCACTGAAAGCCAGTGGAGATATTTATGGCTGGTGTGATGTGTTTAGGCTTCTTTAGAATAAGGTAGCTTCTGGCCACAAGATTTTGTATCTGCTGAAGGTTTTGTAGGTCCTTTTTATTTACTCTTATGTAGAGTATTTTGCAATAGTTGTGGTGTAATAGGATCAATGTATAGTGTGAAATCTGGAATCCCCATTGCCATACAACTGCTATCTGGTGTTTTAAGGAAAGGTCTTTGTCAAACCAGATGCTAAGGTTTCTTACTGATTGACTAAGAGGTGGGCTCTCCTCATACCCCATGCCATTTAATTGTGAGACTGCTTGTTGTGATCTTGCTGCTTAACAAGATGTTGCCTTTAACACATTTAAGTGGTGGTAACTGTCTTCCATTCAATGGTAGATATATTTCAGCCATGTCAGGTTCTTACTTAATTTGAGAAGTTATATAAACAAAGGTGGATTGGAATGTAGCCTGCTTACATTTGGATTTTAAATTAAAACAAAATAACTAATGTTATCCAATAGCATGGGGTTGGATGCATCAAAGGCACCCTCTACAGTCAGATGGCTATGGAATTAGTCCAGGCATTTTCCCCTCTTTTGAGGTGTATCTGACTTTGAAGCAATGGAACAGAAGGCTTTTGTGCACTTCAGGAGCCAAGAGCATAGACAATACTCAATTTGCAACCAATCTTGCTGTATTTCTTCTAGACGAATGCATGTCTGTGTTCCTTGGCCCTTCACATGTTTCTTCACAGAAAGTGGATCCAAAAAATGCAGTCACTCCCTGATCCTTGACTCTGTTAAGTCTGAGAGTCAGTAAGTAGTCATCTTAGATACTGCTCTATTGTTCCAGAGATTTAAAATATGGCATTAGTTGCCACACCTGCTCAAATTATTTTTAGCAAGCTGTACCTGTTTTGCTTGTCACATGTGCCACTTCCTGCTTCATTTATAATTGACTGGGGACTTGCAAGCAGCAGTCATACTATGATATAACATGTTCATTTTTATCTCTCTATCCTAGGTATTTCATTTAGGGCCCTGCAAGGGAGGTAGGTCCTCCCTCTCAGCTAATTGTCACTTACCATAGATAATTATAGAATAGGGATCCATTCAGTTAACTCTGATAGAGCCTTGACAAATGCCCATGTCTGTGAAAGCGTACCCAGAGGTAAAAACATGTTGGCTAAACAGGGGGTGCCTGAGTCATTATACCCAACATAATCCCCTAATTTTATGTTTCAGGAATTTTTATTTGTGCCTTAGGTATCACCAAATAAAGAACGTCTTTGTGGTGCATCCTAAGGCATTTTTAATAACTCTCAACTGGATCCCTGGTGTATTATCTAGAACAAAATATTCTAAGAACTCCTTCAAGTTGGTACTTCAGCTCTAGTCCGCACTGGTAGTACTATCTCACCAGGTTGGGGTGAGTTTGTTGATGATGAAGCATGCCACTTTACATGGGTTAGTCCACCTCATCCAAAAACTTTCATGCTCTAACAAGAAGTATTACCTAGGGAGATCATTGAATATTTATGCATAGTGTACAGTTTAACCTACTACATCTTGAGACTGGTCATGTCATCTTTTTTACTGTAACTTTCAATGGTGGAAGCAAACGTGTGACCTGAAAGCCTCTTTTTCTAACCCTATACTTACCATGAAACCTCATTTGTAACAGCAGGTAGCTCATGTTACTCTTTTTAAATGTAGCTATGCACCACAAATAACATTTTAGATATCAGCACTAAAGAATTAAGTTGCAATGCATTACAATAAATACTGAGGGCCTCATTTATGAAAAGTAATGCATCGCTGCTTGAAAACAGCGATGCGTCACTTTTCATTGCGCCCTCCTTGTGACATGCTGGGTATGTCATATTTACGCAGTATGACGCATCATGTCTCAAGGGGTTACACCTACGTCAGTATTTCTGACGTATCTGTAGGTGCAAAAATGGGGCATTGCTGGAGTGTGTCACGAAAGTGACGCAACTCCACCAATGGGTCATTTCACATAAGCAAGTCCCATTTTAAATATGCCTGTGTCAGTCTTACGCCTGCTGTGAGGCAGGTGTAAGATATTGACGCATTTGCGTCCTAGAAGTGGTGCAGTGAAGTCTCATAGATTTCATGGCATCACTTCTATGAGGCTTATTTGTGTCAGAACGCCCACCCTGCATACATTATACTTGGCGCAGGTATAATGTGGCGCACGGGTTTACAAAGTGACACGTCTACCTAGATTCTAAATATGACGCAACATGGCACATGTTCACATTCTAAATATGACGCAACAGGGCACATTTTTGACCCTGTTTGTGCATCACAAAAAGTGGCACACCGGCGGCGCAAAAGTGACGCAAGTGCTCATAAATATGCCCCTGAACTTGTTTTACAAAAAATGTATATGTCTAAATGAGATGGCTGAGAACTTGAGCTCGATCCAGAAGTTAAAATGCTACGGCCAGTGCTGGAACATACATCTAATGGTTTAGGATTATTTGCCATTCCGGAGGATGAATCGATTGAGATGCATAACACGGTAGGTGCCATTCCGCTGACTGTGCCAGCAATCAATCGATTGCTGCACGCCACCAAGACCATATCTCTATTTCTCAGCCATCTCATTTAGATGCCTTATAATTAGCTTGGTCTCTGCAACAATTAGATTTCCAGTCACTGCTCTAACCTTAAAAAAGACAGCTGCATTGGAGTAGCCCGTGCTCTCTATCCAGGGAGACATTCTTAGCAGTGTAAACCCTTGATAACAGTATTTTCCTATGTACAAGGGAGATTATAAAGGTATCTCCATTCAGATATTCTGTTTTTCATGACGAAGATGTGTTCACCGAAATGGGCATAGAGGAAAGTACATTGAAGAATGTACTTTTTTGCGTTGTGAAAATTAACAATACAAGCGGTTATCTTTGCCTTAAAATGTTTGCATCGGTCTCATTTACTGAACAGGACTAACCACGCTTATGTATTAGTTCCTTTGGGTGTTCAACACTAAACAGTTTTCCTTTGTTTTGATGTTTTAATGTGTAGGTTGCTTGATTGGGTGTGTAACGGTATGATTGTGGTTTTGTAGGTTTTAAAAATTTTAATGACATTGATTATGTCTATACCCTTAGAAAATGTCATTCAAGGGATGCAATTCATGCTATGACTATTTAATAAATATGTTTCTATTTTCATATATGTATGTTTGCTTGGCCCTTTATGATACATTGTAAATCTTTATTTGTAAGTTCCCAAGACAAACATATGTTTTTGGCAGGATTACTGTATGAGGTTCTGTATGCCCATCCAGGATGAAATGGAAGCATCCAACAACCTGTGACCTCTACCTGCTTCTAGGAGCATGGTGGACAGGATGTTTACTGTGCAGGGGCTGTTCCTCTATTATGATGGAGGAGCCTCAACCCACTAGGTGGCAGCACATTTCAACATGACCCAGGCCGCTCCCCACGCCGCACGGCTCTTTCTGACTGCCCGAGTCTCTGCCCCACTGCTCCGCCGGTTCGCCCCTGGTAAATGTGTTCTTGTCCCCCTCTGCACTACCAACCTTTTTCCTTTGTTGGTACTGTAATTGTATTTTCGTCATTTGTAACTGTATTTTCATTACTGTATTTTAAATTCAGGCGCCCCTAGTGCCCCTGCTCTCTGTGCCCCCCGCTCCCTGCTTCCCGCCACTGCTACCCCGCGGCCCGCCCCATTTTCCCTTCCATACCCCCTGCCACTTGCCCATTGGGTGCCCCGCTCCCGCTTTCCAGCTGCTCCTCCCTCCCACGTGGCCTCTTATGGGGGACGTGCGGCGCAGGTGAGTGTGACCTGACCCCAGACCACTCCCTCCGCTGCACAGCTCCTCCTGACTGCGCCCAGCGCCAGAACCCCTGGACCCTGCACCCCCGCAACGCCAGACTGCTCTACGACTCCAGCACCCTCCACGCACTCAACATCGGACGAGACCACCCCTGCTACCGAGCCACCCCGAAGCGCACCCAAGGGCCCTTCGCCTACCGGAACTGCAGATTCACCAGCATCCAGACATCCAAACCACCAACCAGAGAACCCAACCACCTCCGCTGCATCCTCCTCAACACTCGCTCTGCCCGCAAGCACGCCATCGAACTCTGGGACCTCCTAGACTCCACTGCCCCCGACGTCCCCTTTCTGACGGAGCCCTGGCTGAACGCCACCTCAGCACCAGACGTCGCCATAGCCATCCCACAGGGCTACAAGATCTACTCCAGAGACCGCACCAACGGAGTGGGAGGTGGAATCGCCATCATCCAGAAAGACACCATCAGAATCTCAACCAACACCGACGACACCCTCAACACAGCCGAGCACATGCACTTCCAGATCCACATTGACCCCAACACCACCCTCAGAGGAACACTGGCCTACAGACCTTCCGGACTGCGACCACAGTTCAGCGACACCATCGCCGACCTCGTCAGCACCCACGCCCTCGCATCCACGGACTACATCCTCGTCGGGGACCTGAACTTCCAACTCGAGAACAACAACGACGCCAACACCACCGCCCTGATCGACAACCTCGCCAACCTCGGACTCAAACATCTCAAGACGACACCCACTCACTGCTGGACACACGCTGGACCCCATCTTCTCCACAAGCCCCCATCGTCCCCTTCAACCACACCACCGAACCCCACTGGACCGACCACAGATGCGTTCACTTCTCCTTCAGGAACCCACCACACACCGCCGCACCCAACAGCTGCCACACCGCTGCTGGGGCAAGGTCACCAAGGACCAACTGACCACCACCCTTGCCCTGAGACCACCCGCCAACCCCACAGACCCAGACACCACCGCGACCAACCTCAAACAGTGGATCAGCGACTGCGCCAACACCCTCGCCCCTCTGAAGACCTCCACAACCAATCACACCAACAAGAAAGCCGCCTGGTTCACCGAAGACCTCCGGATCTCCAGGTGCTCCTGTCGGAAGCTGGAGAAGAATTGGCTCCAAGACCGAACACCTGACAGCCACACAGCCCACGAGAGCGCCACCCGCAGACACCACCAGCTCATCAGGGACGCCAAGAAGACCGCCTTCAAGGACCGCCTAGACAACAACGCACACAACACCAAAGAACTCTTCAGCATCGTGAAAGAACTCTCCAACCCCAGCTCTAAAACCAACAACATCCCACCATCACAAGACCTGTGCAACTCCCTGGCCTCCTTCTTTCACCGCAAGATCGCCGACATCTACGACAGCTTCAACTCCAACACCCCCGCACCCACAACCGAGACCACCACCCTGGCGACCTCCACCCGTACCAGTCGCCTGACCGCCTGGTCCAACGTCAATGACGAAGACACCATCAAAACCATGAACTCCATCCACTCCGGATCCCCATCACCACGTCTTCAACAAAGCCAGCACAACCATCGTGCCCCACCTCCGAAAAACAATCAACAGCTCCTTTAAGACAGCAACCTTCCCAGAAAGCTGGAAGCAGACGGAGATCAACGCCCTTCTGATGAAGCCCAAGGCGGACCTCAAGAATTTCCAGCCCATCTCCCTGCTCCCGTTCCCGGCAAAGGTTACAGAGAAGATTGTCAACAAACAGCTAACCCGCTACCTCGAAGCCACCAACATCCTGGACCCTTCCCAATCCAGTTTCCGCAGCAACCACAGCACCGAGACCACCCTCATCGCCGCCACTGACGGCATCCGGATCCTGATGGACAAAGGGGAAACAGCCGCCCTCATCCTTCTCGACCTATCAGCAGCCTTTGACACAGTCTGCCACCGCACCCTATCAGCACGCCTCCATGACGCCGGAATCCAAGAGAAGGCCCTAGCCTGGACCACTTCCTTCCTCTACGGCAGAACCCAGAGCGTCCGCCTACCACCCTTCCACCCGAGAAACCACAGAGATCATCTGCGGCGTCCCACAGGGATCCTCCCTCAGCCCAACCCTGTTCAATGTCTACATGGCACCGCTCGCCCACATCGCACGACAAAATAACCTCAGCATCATCTCCTACGCCGACGACACCCAGCTGATCATATCCCTCACCGAAGACCTCCAAAGCCAACCTTCACAGAGGAATGAAGGCCATAGCCGACTGGATGAAGGACAGCAGACTGAAGCTAAACTCTGACAAGACGGAGGTCCTCATTCTCGGACCCACCCCATCAGCCTGCGACGACTCTTGGTGTCCCACATCGCTAGGAACAGCCCCGGAACCCACAGACCACGCACACAACCTGGGGATCATCCTCGACTTCACCCTCTCCATCACAAAGCAAGTCAACGGCATCTCCGCGTCCTGCTTCAACACCCTCCGCATGCTCCGCCGGATTTTCAAATGGATCCCTTCTGACACAAGGAAAACCATCACCCAAGCCTTCGTCACCAGCAGACTCGACTACGAGAACGCCCTCTACTCAGGAACAACAACCAAGCTCCTGAGACGACTGCAACGAATCCAGAACGCCTCGGACCGACTGATCCTCTACGCCCCTCGATGCAGCCACATCACACCCCACCTGAAAAGCCTGCACTGGCTCCCCGTCAACAAGAGGATCACCTTCAAGCTCCTCATCCACGCACACAAAGTCCTTCACAACACCGGACCTGCATACCTCAACAACCGACTCAGCTTCCACACCCCCACCCGAAGCCTCCGCTCAGCCAACCTCACCCTCGCCACAGTTCCCCCATCCGAAGGGCCACCGCCGGTGGAAGATCCTTCTCCCACCTTGCCGCCAAGACGTGGAACACTCTCCCCACCAGCCTACAACAGACTCAGGACCTGCTGGCCTTCAGAAGACTCCTCAAGACCTGGCTCTTCAATCAGTAGGAGCCCCCTCCTCCCAGCGCCTTGAGACCCTCACGGGTGTGTAGCGTGCTTTATAAATGCAGTGATTAATTGATTGATTGAACATATGAAAAATAAAATGATAATAAACCAGTTTTATTATCATTACATTTTTCTTCTTACCTCTTGCAGGCTGCCAGAGAGCTGCATGATAGGGTGGGGAAGGGCCATGCAAACTATGTGCAACAGTGGGGAGGTGGGGTAATGAGCACTACTAAGTGAGCATGACGGTTTGGTCGGCCATCTTAGGCAAGCCAATCCGTCATGCAAACTTAGCATTTCTCCACAAGGCTGTCTTGTACTGACGGGTGGAAAAAAGCCACAGGCTCCCATGTCTGTCTAAGCAGCAAACAGGCCAGTCAGACCAATCCCAGCCCCTCTCTCATGCTCAGAATACTCTTTGCTGCATAAGAGTAGCATCAGGATTGGCATCTGGGAGCCAGTGCAGTGTGCACCAGTCCTGGAGTTGAGGCTTGGGAGAGGAGCAATGCGGCGACCAGAGCAGCAGGTAGGTAAAGATTTATATTTTTATATATTTTATTGCTTGTGCTTATTTTTGTACACCCCTCATCTCCTCCCAATGCCTTACCACTTTGGATCCAGAGCAGCTGCCACTGTGACTGTGCCTCAGCCTGCTCCACAATGACAGATGGCATGGGCAGGCTGAGGCACAACCTGAGTGACACATAGCAGTGCCAGTCTCACCACCAGCATGGGTGGTGAGAATTGCCCAAGAATTGTCATTCCAAACTGCAAGGGAAATGTGCTGCATGGAGAAAGACAATGGCGTAGCATATGGGCCCTTGGCTGTCAGGTGGCCTCTGGGGATAGTAAGATCCAACCCCATCCACCCAGGTCAGACCACTAGGGTGAGTTGCTGGCCTGGCTGTTTTTTTTTCTCAAATGGGTGAGGTGGTATTCTGAGAGGGCCTCCCAGAAAGGCACACCCTAGAGTTGGACCGTCCCAGGTCAAGTGAACTATTTTGCTTAAAAAAAAACAGCAGAGGATGGCTAGGCAGTCCAGTATTGAACAGACGAAGAACGCCCCATGAAATATAGAGTGCTAGCTGCTTTCTGAAAAAGAAGGTTCCCTGAAATGGCCCTGGAGTGGGTCTGGAAGGGGGCCAAAGTTCCGGACCTATATATGCCATGTATGAGACAACCAGAGCCCTTTCATGAGCTCGGGTGAAAAGCAGGTTACAAGTATCCTCTCTTTACTAACCCAGAGGAAGGTCACTAGTTTTTTGTAATTCATGCCCCTGGTTGGGAGAGGGAATCATCTAAGCGTGTATCCAACCACCTGGATCCCTGGCTGGGATAGAAGCTTCAAAAGAGCCCTCACTGGGACTTCTAAGTTTGTCTGCCCATATGGGCCCCTCATGCTTCCCTATCAAAGGGATGATTACATGACTGGACTGGGAAAAAAGTATAACTTGTTACACTCTGGCTGCCAATGTGATTTTCTGCATGTCCCTAGGAGGCACCAGCCATGAGTGAAGGGACAAGACAGGCTGGCTGCCAGAGCTTGTGTGTGGGCAGAGGTCCAGCCAGACAGATCCTACAGGTGCTCCAACTGGAGCTGGACAGAGCGTTTTACCCAATCAAAACAAGGGAACCCTCCCTGGGTCTGCAGGAGGGTTCCCTGGGCCACGGGCCTACCTTAGCTCTGACCAGGACTGGTCAGACCATCTTACACAGGAAAAGCAGGGAAGTCTGTCCAGGTCTATGGAACCCAGTCTTGGACACTTTGTGGAACAAGTGGCTGAGAAAATGCAGCCCAGGGACTACGGGCCCTTGTGCCTCCAAAACCTGGTCCAGGCAATACGTTCCACCCTGCAGAAGCAGAGGAGCCCTATTATGACCTGTAGAACTCCGTCTTCGACACTTCATGGCACTGCAGTCTGGCAAATGTAAGCCAGGCTCAAGGTCCAGATCTTTATCTGCTCAAGCTCGAACTGGAGTCCATCCAGAACGTTTCACTCCGTCAAAGCAGGGGAGCCCATCCTGGAAGCTTAGTGACATATTTTTCTAAAATTTAAATAATGTATGTAATGTTTCATTATTGCTACATTTGTCTTATGCAGACATTCTACCTGGCTCTCTCATGCTCGATTTAATGTGTTGTTTTCAGATAAAAGCTGCTGCAGCTAAACGTTACCTAAAAATGATCTCTTTGCAGCACTCTTTGTCAGGTCAATTCCGAATTAAAGGCAGACTCAAATTTCATGAGCTCCTGTAACAAAAACTGGACAACATTTTTCCCATGAGCTCTTGGAAAAGAGCAGATTTTTTCCCCCAGTTGTCAATGAAACTCTGCATTCAGGGGCACATCTGAAGAATATAGTATCGGGCCCTACTCTCGGCCTATTGCACTCTAACATTCCTTTTACAATGAATATCTTCTGGCACATTTACAGCACTCTGAAGTGAATAATAAGTGACACAATTCGCTCCACAAAATCATGTATTACATAAACATGAACTAAGTAAAAAAAAAAAAACATTTCAATTTTTTTTTTTTACATAGTTGATGTTTATGTAATAAATGATTTTGTCATAATTGTAGTTTTAAAACTGCAACCACAACGTGAAATTGCAATGATAAATATGATCGCCAAGACAGCCTAGAGATATTTCACTGTTAAGTCACAAAATTAAAAACACAGTTGCTAGAGTAAACAAAGGTCCACCATGTTGTTAATTGATGCCTTTGTGTATCATTCACTTGTTTTTGATGGTTATTACAGTAGAAGAATTACTGGACTTCTCTAAGTTTACAAACTGTCATGGATGGTAAGTTGATAAGAGCATTTCTCTCCAGGGGCATAGCTACCATTCGTGCAGCAAATGCAGTGGCACTAACGCCCAGAGGGCACCCCTTTTAAGGCTATCATTTGTTTACCATTGGGCACTTGAGGGCCATTTTTCTTTCATTGCTTGCATTAAGGCCCATGACATCCTTGCCAAGCCACTGTTTACCTCCTCAATCAGCCGTGTACTTGCCATTTTATTTCATAATCAGCTGGTAGCTGGGGTATTGTTTTCATGTTTCTATGCCTGCCTGAACATTGCCAGGAGCCTTTTCACTCTGTAGGACTGAGCAGCTGTTGAGTATCTTTGTGTGTGTGTTTTTTTCACCGCAGGATATTTGATGACTGCCATTCAAGTCAAACACATGCCGCAGTTATATTTTTAACACAAAATCTATATCGCGAGCATTAACAGGCTTGCTTCATATTTTAGCAATAAGGCGCTCAGGAATACAGCATTTACTTTACCATAATGCCTCAGTGGGAGCCTTGAACAGAGCTGAGCTTCACCAAAATCATTTAATGCATCTTGCTGAGAGCTCCAAGGTATTACATATTCAGGATAAAGCTGGTTTGTTCAATCAACATTAGCATTTTAACAAAAATAGAAACATTGAGAAGCTATGCAGTGAAGTTTTCCATATTGTAATTGTATTGAAAATGGTATTTGTATAGTGCTTACTGACCCTGACGAGGCGTTGAAACGCTTTGCGGGGAGTAGTAAGCAACTCTGAAACCCTAGATCTTGAGTTAATGGTGTGCATGTATCTGCAGATTCGTAAAGGGAAGTGGAAGGAAAGAAAGGGAGAGTGAAAGTGATGAGGAAAAATGTAACAGATCACATAGTTCATCAACATATCACAGCGCGCATATATCCAGTATGTGATGTTGATTATTTAATGGAACTTAGGACCTCAAATAAGTAGGTGTTTTGAGACTTTAAAGCCTGTGATTCACAAAAAAACAGGCTCTGAAACTGCAAAATACTTTTTTTTTTAAATGCATCAAAGCACTTTCATGAGTTAAGCCTTTCCATCCATTACAAACCTCATAGAGGAGAGGTTTGAAAAAGGCGATCCCCTCCTATGTGGGACTCACAGTGGAATGTATATGAGGTGCAAACCATTGACCAGTTGCCAACCCGAACAGGGGATTTTGCAGAATTTGATATCAAAAATAGATCTGGTAAAAATGTTTAAACCAGCTCTACTCCCTTGCTCCTCTCTCGCGCGCTTTATCTCATCAACCCATTATCTTGCCTTTCCTTCTTTCTTTGTTCTGTTTCTCTGATCTTTCTCTCTTGCTTTATCTCCTTCTCTTGGGCCCCCATTGTGGCCTCTGTAATGAAACCCTGGGAACTGTGGAGAGTGAAAGAGGCACCAGAAGTGGCTCTTGGCCTTAAAAAACCAGCCTCCAATGGGTCCCATTTGGAAACATGTTTGTCGCATTGCAGGAGCCCAAACCTCTTCCATCCCCACGCCACCACTATGTCCTCCCAAATAAGATACCTTGCTTTAAAGCAGCTTCTGCCTCTTTACTTGACAAGGACTGCTTTTAAAATGCTTCCCGTTTGGGAATGCAAATGCAAGTTTGGAGGTCTACTGCCCCTTTTAGGCCTCCATACCTCCATTGGGAGTCAATCATAGGGGGTAATACATTGGAACTGCCTAAATATTATTCCTTAGGAAAATCCCTTTGTAATCCCCCTCCAAATGTCCAATTTCTGGTGCAACTTCATCGCAATAGCATTCCCATTCACAAATCAAGTGGTATATATATTGCAACATGTAGCAACAAGTAGGGGAAAGGATCTGTTACGATCCAGTAGGGCTGATATTACCATTCACAAGAAGAAGGAATTGAAGGTCCAGCCGCAGTCGTAGCCCAAAGGACAAAGACAACAAAGTGGTGACAGGGCTGTTCCTAAAAGGAACAGGAAGGGAAGGCGAGGTGAAGGTCACTAGGGGAGGGGCTGGTGTTCAATTGGACAACCACCCCTGGGTATCCAATGTGTTGGATATAATGGCCTCACACACCCTTGCGAGTGTCATGCTTCATCATCGGCAATGCTGCCTGCCCGACGAGGAGCATTGCCGATGATGAAGCATGACACTCGCAAGGGTGTGTGAGGCCATTATATCCAACACATTGGATACCCAGGGGTGGTTGTCCAATTGAACACCAGCCCCTCCCCTAGTGACCTTCACCTCTGCTCTCCTTCCCTTCCTTTTCCTTTTAGGAACAGCCCTGTCACCACTTTGTTGTCTCTATATATATTGCAACACCCTGGTTTACGAATGGGAATAGTACGTCAGGCGCGTTGTTCTATTCCGTCTGTATTATATATAAATGCAAACACAACTGTTATTTAATATCTATGATTTTTTCCAGCGGTATGGCTGGGCAAACTGCTTTGGTCCAAGTCTGCACACCCACACGCTGTGCGAAATTCAGGGTTCTCATTAATTTGTGGGCCTTTTGACATTCGTGTACAACAGTCTCGTGCAGCTGTGGTTAAAGAAACAATACGCCAAATGCTTATGAGTGTTGGCACCATGGAATAGCCACATTTGTATCAATGTGCCAATTACATGAGCTGGAAAGAGAGCCTCAAGCTCCGATTGCACACAGCTGGTCTCTCCTGCTAACAGTCTACCCATTCATGTTCAGACCACTGGACAGCCATAAAAGGTACATCATTACAAAAGTGAAAATGTGTACAAAAGTGAAAATCAGAATGCCACCATAATCATCTAATGCTTTCTAAGTTCTTTAAAGTTTTAATAATACCCAGCTCAATGAAACTCACTTTAACAACCTCTGAAAGATGTATGACAGAGGCAGTAATGCTTGCAGCCTGACCTGCGACATTCAGGTTAGGCATAGGTGTGTGCAGTTGTTGCCTTAATACATCAAACCATCTTTATAAAACCACAAACGTCTGAGCTGTATAGCACATATGCCAATATCTGTAGCAGGTGCATTATTCTGCTGAGGTGTCTTCATGATATACAAAGCTGCGGCATTCTCGTTGCACACAGACCTCTAGAAAGCACAAACTCCCTCTAGTTTTGTTAATGTGCTGGGGACATGTAGAATTCAGGTAACACAGATAACTACATGGATCTATAAGGCTGTATAACTGAAACTGGATCTTATGGTTCAAAGGTTACTTTCAGATCTCCACAGCAAGCACATAAACACATTCACCCATGCAAGAGTGATTGGAACGATGTTAACTACACAATATGTGGGTCTGACTCTTCCTCAGCCCTTCCAGCCCTACAGTGACACTAGCTTGTTCTCAATGAGTATAGTGCCTTTAAAATTTACATAGGGGCAGAAGCAGCCGCATGTTATCAATATCTAGTAAATTCAATCATATTCCAAGCAAGGAAATTGTACTCCATATTGGAGTTAAAATGTCCTGTTGGGCTTTCTGTGGCACCAAAGCTGGTCACAGCATTTCTGAAAGGCCAGTAGCTTCTTTCAAAGACTGTGCCACATGTCAACTTCAAGCATGTAGAGTCGGTCGTGGGTCAAACATCCTTAACATGTCATTGATTCTAGCTTTTGCCTACCAACATGTCTTAGGTAGTCAGACCTATCAGATCTTTGGGAATCCAAGGAACTCGTGGATAGATTAATATATAGTGGGTCTTTTCGTTTGTGAATAGGCCCTGTTTAGTAAAAGGAATTCTAATCACAACATTAATTTGACTTGAGCAGTAGTAATACTTTTAGAAGCAGTTGTACACAGACATTACATTAATACACCTAACTACTTTGCAAGAAATTTAGTCAAGTTACCCAGCTCTTGTAGAAGGTCGTTCCTGAGTGATCAAAAGCATTGTTAATTTTCAGAGAGAAAAGGAAACTCATAGATTTTGATTACCTGTGCCAAAATGTGTGGTTATACATAGTTAGCCATGTATAAACCATGAAGAACTATGGTATGGCTTTCAACATAAAAGATGGAGTCTGCTCAAGGTACTCATGTAATGTTTGATGACCCTCTTCTACAAGTGCTAGTCTTGCTCTTCAAATCAATGTTGGAGATAGTGACGTGGCTTCAATGCCAGACCACACCAGAAGCTTTAAATCAAAAATACTGCATGGGACTTTTAACCTCCAAGCATGCGTTTGTATACAACACAGCTAATCAGGCCTTTCCACCACACTTGTCCCTTTCTTTACCCCATCTAGACCCCAGGACACCGCCCACACTCCACCTGCAGTCACAATCTTCTACTAGGACTGCCTCAGTGCACTGGTGAGACCTGGGGGGCACCTGTAAAGGTATTTGTGTTGAGGGGAGAAGATTGTTTTCAGAACAGAAGGTAGTATCCACAATGTACTTATCTAGAGAAATGCAGCAGCACAGTGCACAGAGTTTGATGAGTTAGATCCAACCACAAACAGAGGATTTATAGTAATGAACAATCACTCTAAAGAGACTGTACAAGCAAACGAAGGGAAATCAAACATAAAAACGGAACCTACACATTGTCAGGAACAACATGTCAAAGATGAGGGGCCTGATTTACAAATGGCCCTTATGAGTAAGTTTACACTTTGGATTCAGTTTAGTACCTTTCGGTATTTAAAAACTGTGCTTTGGTAGTAACGTACTCTTTTTTAGTAAGTCCAGTTCTATACATGGCCACCCATTGGTATTGCAACACCCAGCCATGGAAAATAATGAAGGTAAGGACTTAAAATAAAACCTCGTAGGAAATATTGTTCAACTAAAGTATTTATAATAGATACAATTATAAATAAATAGAAATTAGTGTAAAAATATTTTTTTTAAATAGTGCATATTATTTAATGAAAGAATATTTTTGTAACCAATATTGAAATAAAAACATAACAATACTTTTATTGAAAATTAACCAATTTAACTGCCATTATTCCTATGGGTCAATTAAAAGTGATTATTAATGCACATTTTTTTTTAATTTGGGTGGGATTTTTTGTACATTTAAACTTCAGAAATATAAAATAAAATAGTGCATAGTATTTAATTAAAGAATATTTTCATAACCAATATTGAAATAAAAATATAATGTAACAATACTTTTTATGAAAAATAATCGAATTAATTTTATTGATCACTTAATAATGATTATGTAATGCTCATTCGTTTTTAATTTGGGTGGGATGTTTTTTAAAATGTAAACTTCAGGTTTTTTTTTTAAATTGAATTTCTTATTTATCCATTAGTTAAAGTTTTAATTCATACTTCATTTAATAATATTGTACCATTTTTATTTATATTATATAAAACGAATTCATATAAAAATTTAGCCTAAAATGATTTGTTATATTTATTTTCCAGCTAAATATATTTTCTGTATTTTTGCCCATACAGAGAGCTCAACCTCGACTGTGGTTTCTCCCTATGGTAAAGTAGAGGGGAATTTAAAATAAAATATTTAACTGGTATTCTTGTCTATGTGGATGATAAGCTCATCAACTACAGAGGGTCTTGGCACATCAGCAGGCAAGACACCAATAAAATGGAGTTGAGGAAGCACAAAATAGAATAAACAAGAAGACATACTTGTTACAACCTCCACTCTCAGAACCCAGCCTTCCCTCCAATCACGTATTCACTGTATCGTTGTCATTGAGACTGTACAGTGCTCTGCTGCCTTTTAAAAAGTTTTAACTATGCAAATAGCACATACATATTCTGCAGCTGGCCATTCGATCTGCAGAATAAAGGCTTGGCAGGCCCAACCAGCACTTCAAGTCAGAACTCCCAAGATGGCGGCTGGCACTCGCTGTTATCTATGGCTCGTGTGCTGGTGAGCTGAGATTTTAGTGCACTGACCTCAGCAGGATCCTCACTGCATGCCCTGGAAAAGAGAAAAGAACGTCATCTGACCTTGCGGAGAGTGCAGGTATAGTATTTGAGCTGCAGGCGAGCGGATGATGGCTGGGACGCATCTCCTCCAGCATGATCTGACGGAGCTCCATTATTATCATACTTAAAGCATACATTGGAAAATAAACAGTAAGACAAAAATACGGGACAGTCTTCTTGGGTGAATAACAATGAGAGAAGCCCCTCATTAGTAGAAGGCCGACACGGGTGGCACAACAAGAACTCAACAGAACAAGGTCAGCGCTGGGAGCCTGAGACTTTACAGGCCATGCCGGCCGCACAAATCCAGGGTGGCGTGATCCGGACAGATAGTCTAACTTTGAATCAACCTTACTGAGGGAACTGGACCGCTTGTGCCTTCACAGGAACTGGGGTGAGGCGGTTCCTGTTGCGCAATGGAGGCAGTGGCACTCTGGAGTGCTATATGCTCTGCAGTGAATAACACTCAATACAGTACATTGTTCCTGTGCACAGTAAACTGCTCTAAACACAAATAGCGCTGAAATGGAGAAAACCACGAACCACAAAGAGCCTACATTGTCCTTTAAAATGTGTCGCACTGGCAAACAGCAGGACTCAGAACATGCACCCAGAGACTCTGATCAAGGAGTATAAACTCACGCAGAAGATTGTTAAATATCTACAATTGATCCTCACATCCATTAATAAAAAGATAGATGCTGTGAGACCTGATATCCTTGATATGGTATTCCTACAAATGGTTTGCCCTCACCCCTCCTGTTTTGCTGAATTTGTTTTGTTGGCATTAGAACTTTGTGCACTTTATGACTGCTAACCAGTGTTAAAGTTCTTGTGGTCTAACATTAAAACATGGTAAATTCGGACTACCCCTTATTGGCCTCTTTAATTTACTTATAAGTTCCTAGTAAATGGTACTACCTGCACCCTAATTTAAATTGTACTAGTGGGCCTGCAGAAATCATTGTGCCACCCACTAAAGGGGCAGTTTCAAACACGTATCATGCCTGCCACTGCAGCCTGCAGTGCAGTTTAAAACTGCCATTTCAACCTGGCAAAATAAACCTTTTGCCAAGCCTAAAACTTCCTTTTTAATACTTTTAAGTTAATCCTGAAGGCTCATAGAGCAAGATACAGATCATTTAAAAATTAGAGCACATGGCTTTAAGTTTTACATGTCCTGGAAGGGAAAAACTCCTAAATTACTTTTTCACTGTTCCAAGGTCTGTCTCTACCATTGACTAACACTGCATTACCTTATTACATTTAATAAGTGTTAATCTTGGATCGGGAGCAGAAAGAAAAATGCTGTTCACACTCAAAAGAATTATAATCTGAAATCCTCTTTAATAGTAATGTTGGTTTTTAAGTCACCATTCGGAAAATGCCACTTATAGAAAGTTGTCATTTTCTTGTTCTACCTATCTGTGCCTTCTCCCATTGTCATGGGTCACATGATTGTGAATGGCTCTGCTGTTGGGGATTGTGTATTGCTTCCAGAAAGTGACACAAAGGGGATTAAAGTGTGGACAAGATGGGCCATTGTGACAGGATGGCTGAGGGAGGCGCTGCACCCAGCCTCACTTACTGTGTGTGCTCATGCACACACAAAGGAATCTGACACCAGGTTTGACTTACTTTTTTCACCCCTATACAGTTTGGAGCCTTGACAGCAGACGAGGAAGAACTTTCTAGAATCAGTTGTGAGGATAGGGAGTTCCCCCACACAAAGGATGGCACCAGGTAAAATATTGGCCCTCCAGAGATGTTCTTCATACCACTCCTGGACCTGTGGAAGTTACAGAAGAAAGACTGCCCTGCTACCAGAGGACTACCCTGCTGAATGACTGCCTCGCAAGCTGAGAAGGAAGACTTGACCTGGTTGCCTTCATCCCAGGCTAACCAGAGTGACTCAAAGGGCCAGAGAGTTACCTGCTCTGTGAGCTACAGGGACACGTCAAACATCAGAGCCCCCTCCCCGCAAATGCAGCTGATCTGCTGCAACTAGACCTGCCTGGACCTTCAACTGGACCTGCCTGAGCCCACTTGGTCTCTGCTGGAGTGAGTTCATGATCCCCAAGAGGTGCCTCCCCATGTTTTGGACCTTTGCCTGGCATCCGAGTGTAGACCTCCCAAAGAAAAGGTGAAAATCATGAAATCTGGTCTCTTTGCAACCGTGAAGGCACCTGTTCCCTGCATGACTCTGCTGCACACCATGATCGGCAATGAAAATCTCCAGTGAGACCTGCTCCTTGTGCTACAGTGACCACCAGCAACAACCGACAAAGTGAGAGCTGCACCTTGTGCTACAGCAACCACAACCCATTGTGACAACCCACATGAAGCTACAGCGACGACTGTCTGGGACACCTGCCCGACTTCGAACTACAGCGACAACTGTTTACAACGCCTGGTCTGGTTTTCGCACTACAGTGATGACCATCCCCAATCTTGACCTGCTCCTCATGGACTCCTCCATGTCAAGTGAAATTCTTCGCACCACACTTAGTAGGTATCTTTTCAGCTGGACTAACCTGGTCCTGTATCTGACCCACATTTAATCGCGGTTGGCATTAATTTGTGACTGCGTTTGTGACAAGGTAGCAAAGGGTTAAGCACACGGGCAAGGATTGTGGTTGTTGCTTGAGTGTGGCTTCCACCTTCCTCAACCAATAACCCAATTTCTCATAGATGATTTCAATATATGCCTCAACACAGTGGTCACCAGGGTAAATAAACATGAAGACCGCCTAATGGAAGCAGAACCTCAAAGGCTAAAGATATCATCCACAGCAAAAAATACTCTCACTACAAAAGCCAGATGACGGTGCAACAATAATCTTATTAAGGGAATATCCGAATAGATGGACACAGGAAAATGGAGGACTTTGTTGAAGATATGCTGCTCTCACTTTTTAGAACTGACCGCTTCTCTAAACTATATGTGTGAAGGGTGCATATTGATCATTGGAGGGCCATTGGCCACTGGATCTCCAGCTAGACCTATGAGCACCAGACTCCTGAACTTCAAGGAAAGATACTTGATCCTCCAACTCACATGAAAAATATCTCCAGTGCAGAGGATGCACTGTATCATCCTACCTGGACTGTACACTCAGTGTTCAGAAGGCCTGCAGAACATTCACTGCTTAAAAAAAACAGCTGCAGCAATTGAAGATCCCTATACAATGAAGTATCGAACATGATTACAGATCACAAAAATGCAAGTCAAAAGTCTTCTAAAAATCACAAGTGACTATGTTCAATAAGTATCTTAAAGAGCATCACAAGCAACCAAAGTCTATAACAATGAACATCTACCCTCACTTTCAGAGGACAATATCCCCAAAAAGAGTTGCTGGTTTAGGGTACAATGACAATTGCACCCACAACCACCTGGTGCAGTTAAAACAAGGGGTACATCGTACAGTTGATCCTCGAGAGATCTGAAGCTAGAAGAAAAGATGAGGTAAAGGACATCATATGGTGGCATGGGGTGGGTGGTGTGTATATCATGTAATGTCTCTCAGCCCTTATAATGACAATATCAGACTTTACAAAATGATAAACATTCTCCACCTCAGTGGTAGAATCCTTGGTGAATTAACCTACATGATCACTACTACTTTGAGTTAGATAATGGTATTGGGGGAAAGTTAAAGGGGAGGGAACTGAAGGAGGAATCTTAAAAATGCCGACTATATTTGGGGGCTATTGTGGGAGGAGGAAGGTTTATGTATTGCTCTAAGTGGACCAAGCTTTCAAATGACACTGTAACCATAGTCTTTTGACTTTGCACACATTCTTTTATCTTGTTCACAAGTCGGCACACTTAACACAAGGCCTGGACATGACCAAATGACAGACCGCCCAGACATATCAAAACACTACAACTTTATAACATATATGCAGCATCAAAAACCTTGCAAAAAGCAAAGCAGGTGGTTGCCTTCTTACTGCGCGAACAGATGGATATGCCCACTCTCAAGGAGACTCATCTGAAACCCATGAATGATAAAAATTTATTTGAAAATGGTTAGGCTTTGTTATCACATCCTCACACTTGCCATACCTGAGGGGGGTTGAATAGTTATAAGATGGGGCAAACCACTACATGTCTTACACACTGTAACCGATACAGCATGGCAATATGACATATTCCAGGAAATTCTGGAAGGGAAACATCTAATAAAAAATTAATAAGTATGATCCAAATAATGACAACACCGAAAATCTCAAAGAGGCAACTTTGTGGTGAGGACTTCAACACAATGCTCAAACCAATATTGACAAATCACACACCCAAACCATGACCAACACTGCTGTGAGTAATGCAAAGCCAGGGATTACATTTTGGAGGGTGAACTTGTTGATACATGGAGGAGAAGAAACATGCAACAAAAAGAGGGCTCCTACTATTCTGTCTCTTGTAATGTGTAGTCTAGACTAGACTATAGCCTAACCAAGATACGAGTCCCTTGGTAGCAATGACAGAACACCTTGCCTGTACCCTGACAGATCATTCTCCAGTGTCGATACGTGGTAAATGCGCAGCACTGACAGACAAGATAAAATGTGCCAACTGTTCTAAGAACACTCTTGGATAAAGTATTCCATGAGGAAATAGGTCAAACATTATTTTGAACACAACCAGGGAATCGTAGTGGAGATAGCAACACTCTGGGAAGGCTTTAAGGCTGTGATCAGAGGGCAATGCATTACCAAACAAAGCAGGGTATAAAATACACTGTGACAACCTATGGAGACACTCGACAAAGATATAAAAATCATAGAAACAGATCCAGCTCTGGACAGCAAAGCTCATACTAGATAAAACATCAGAAGAAAACTGGATTTAGCGAATTATGTGAGTGAGAAGCCACCTATTTGGGGAAGTATGCTAAAGCCCACGGATATGGGGCAGGGGAAAGACCAGTGAAACCATTCTCTACCATAATTTGGAAATCCTGAGCAGCAAACAATATATAATCTCTATTGCAGATAGTTTCAGTAAGCTCAAAAATGAAGCTGCAGATATCAAAGTATTCCTAAACTATTACCAAATCCCATACTTCTCACGCTGCATTACAGATTTTACCAAAGTACACAACTATCTAAAGGACACTGCACTAGTATGGCTAAACAATGTCCATCATGAATTCCTGATTATACTCTTTAAACCCACCAATAATGTAGAACATTGTGAATCATACAGACTCCTTTCATTAATAATTTGCAACGCTAAAATATTGACAAAACTCATCAACAACAGATTACTTTTGCTGCTACCTGAAATGACACTGCTGGACCAGACACAGGAGTTTATCATCAAACGACTTACTCACTATATTTGCTGTCCTCTATCAAATTCAGCCAGAAGTAAATGCAGTAGCAGTTTTTTAAATGCTTCCAAGGCCTTCAACTCACTTGAGCAGTACTACTTCAAGACTGTGATATGCTAAATGGGAATCCCAAAACTTTCCTGAAACCTTTTGACATACTGTACACCTCACCCATCAGTAAATTATATATAAATGAATTACTATCACAGCCAATCACAATAGAAGGAGGTTTACCCAAGGGCGCCCTTTCTCAGATTTACTGTTTGCACTGACACTCAAATCCTTGGCTGATAAACTCAAACACAAACACACACAATACGCATTGTGTTTCCTTGATCATCCCCTACTGAATTCACTCTACAAAGACAATATAATACTCTATCTCAGGGAACCTTAGGAAAGTCTGAGCCCCATATTCAAAGAGGTTTTTCATATTTAAAAAGGTCTCCCTATCGACTGGGACAAATCAGTGATATTCCCTCTAACCCAGGGAGCTCAGCAGGTAGACTTGGACTTTCTGCTAGAAAGGCGCATAGAACCCATTAAATATTTGGGAGTTTGTTTGAGGTGGAATAAAATTGAAATTATCACACTAATCTACTGACACGTGATTAACACTCTCAAGGAGCAGGTAGACAGATGGCTTAAACTGCCGCCTACAATGTTGCCAGGTTGGGACTCATCAAAATGTTTCTCCTTCCCAAATTCTTGTATTACTTCATTAACATACCCATGATACTCAACAAAAGCTTCTTTCAGTTCCTCACAAGTCTGCTTATCAGTCTTGCATGGGCCAATAAAAAAACCTAGAATTGAGTGCTAAGTGGTTGCAATGTTGAATAAACAAGGAGGTTTTACTGTCTCAAATATTGACCTGGACATTTGGCACATTTTGAAATGGAAAACGATGAAGCAGATGGGAAACTTCCTTTATCCCGAAGGCTTTGGCACACAAGGCCATGGTAACGAAAGCAGCACAACAACGGCATCATTTGTACGCCAGTCTTTACACCAAAACGTTATTTTTTAATGAATGCCTTCTGCACAAAATATATCATTGCCGCTGAATGCTGGAGGGTTTATACTATTAAAAGGAATGCCCTCATCGAGCTTACCATTACAACAAAATGTATCATTGTGTTTTAAACTTTTTAATGAAAGAGAGCTACCGATTTGTTTAATTTAAGGTTGTACATATTAACAAACACATTTTTTACATTTAAAAATGTAGTTGATTTGGTAATTTAATTAAAAAAAAATGGTAGTTGCATTCAGAGCTGGGTTTTTGTAATACCACAGAACTAAAGAGTATTAATTGACCATTTTAGAAAAGAAGGCATTAAACACATTTATAAAAAACACTTGGTTTTAGGAGTGAAATGACAACAAATATAAGGGTTTTGGGTAGGAAAGAGTATTAATACGCAGGTACTCTTTTTAATACCTACATAATGTGTTTTTGCTGTTTTGTTGTGGAAAAATAATAGGCATTTAAGCAAGTACTTTTTACAAAAGTTTACTCATCATTAGGCACGGGCGTCAGGGAAAACTGGGGTACAGCGAGGGGAAGTGTATAAATACCCATGTATTAATGTTAAGACCTGGGTATTAATGTGCATTCCTTGTTAATTTTTGGTTAAAAGATCAGGCATGTAAACAAGTATTACTCAAAAAATCATATCTTTTAGGAGCGGTTTGTCTGGGGAAAATAGGAGTTTACAGTGGTGAAATGTATTCATAATCGGGTATTAATTGAAATACTTGAGTATTAATGTACATTTGTTGTTACTTTTTTAACAAAAATATCAAGCGTTTTTATTATTTTGCTAGAACGTCACATACTTTTAGATGGGGAAGTGTATTAATACTCTGGAATTAATTTAAATTCCTTTTATTGTGCATTTAGTGTGAATTTATGGATACAAAGATCAGGCATTTAAACGAGTATGAAAGGAAGTCACTTATGTTTAGGATTGGGATTTCAAGAAAAATAGAGGGGTTGGGCAGGGAAGTGTATTAATACTCAGACATTCATTGTAATACCTGAGTATTAATGCGCTTTTACTAGACATACATTGGAAAAAACAACAGGATTTTTAACATGTATGAAAAAAAACTTTTAGGAGTTGAATGTGAACAGAAATATGGCTTGTGGGTGGGGAAGTGTATTAATGCTCAACTTTAATACCTAAGTATTAATGAGCATTTACTATTACTATATGAATGAAAAGATCAGGCTTTTAAATGTGTTAAAAAAAAATAACTTACTTTTAGGAGGGGATTCCAACAAAAATAGGGGAATAGGGTGGGGAAGTGTATTAATATTCAGTTATTAATTTATAGTAATAAGAAATAAGCACAAATGTGTTGAAACACTCTGACACCCTAGGCCTGCTCAGGGCCAAAAAAAACACAAATCTGTGGTATTCGCACTGGGTGTTGAAATTCTGCACATTTCATTTTAAAAAAGAGGCGTGGTCTCCCGTGCTTTGTTTCTTTTAAGCCCCCGGGATGGCCAGGTCATGGGGGAAATTGTTATTAGATATGCGGGGGCCCACCACCTCCACGGGGCTATGTTCATTAAATGCGGGGACCATGCGGGCCACCCCCTGGGGCTTTTTTGCAGCCCCCAAAGAATGCCACCTCCCCGTGGCTTTAATCATTAAGGGGGGACACTTGGGCGCCCAAACTCCCAGGGACCGCCAACTCCCCGGGGCTATAGAGATTAAATGCGGGGACCATGTGGCCCCCCCAGCAGCCCTGGGGAACGCCACCTTAAATAAAGTGTGGGGGGACTCAAACCCCACCACACAGCCCCAGGGACCACCACCTCCCTAGGGCATACATTAAATGAATGCTGGTCTCTGTTGCGGACCCCGACCCTGGGGACCACAACCTCCCCTGGGCTACAATGTAGACGGGAGGGGGGCATGCAGCCCCCCTCCAGGAGCCCTCTATGGCCCTGGGGACGGCCACCCCCTAGGGCCGGCTCCAGCAAAGTCCCGGGGTGCCCACCCCCAGGACATTGCAGTTCGCTATGGCATGGCAGGAGCACTGCTCCCGCCATGCCATAGCAAACTCAGCTTCGCTTCATGAAAGCGACAGCAGGAAAAATACTCTTGCTTCCATGAAGTGAAGCAGGATTGCTTTTGGGTAAAGGGAGCTGCATGTTAGCAGCTCCCTCAGCCTAAAAGCAATGTTGGCTCCCACAGGAGGTGGGGAGCAGGCAGGGACTGCAAGGTTTTTGGGCTCCCCGTGGTCCCCAATGAAATGTCAAGCCCCAGGAGATGGGGTCCCCAGGGACCAAAATGGCCAGGGAAAGGGGCCACTCAGCTCCTCCATTTTTACATTTTTTTTAAATGGCTTGGCCCGGGGGGGGAGGGGTGTCCCTGAGGCCGAAATCAGGCTGGGGAGGGGGGTCACATAGCCCCTTACCTTTTGAATTAAAAAATATTAAAGGTACCAAGGGAAGGGGGCTACACAGCACCCTTTCCTAAATAAAAAAAATAGATGAACTGTCAATTCACTGTAAGCCCGCCCCCTTTCACCACTACTCTGCAAACACGCTTCCTGGCGCGCTCTTGGTTGGGGGATAAAGTCCCAGTTGCTACTGAGGGTCCTTAGGGGCCAACTTGCCCACCAGGTACCTTCAGTAAGCCCAACACAGTGGGATTGCTGAGAGGTGGTTCGAGGCCATGTCCCTCTGCAAACACGTCTCTTGGCACACTGCTGGCACACTGCTGGTGGAACCATGAGTTCCCCTTGTGTCCTGAGGACTTCAGAACTAAAGTGGACTTCATCCCCCAAGCAGGAGTGCAACTGTATAGGGGACTGAGTGGATGCGTATGTGGACCTATGATTCAGTGAGTGGGTATGTACCTACTGGTATTGGTGTGTCAATGGTTTCAAGAATGGTAGTCTGAAATTTGGAGTCGGTGTATAAAAGGTTATATTGGGGTGTGAGTAGGTGCATCAGAGAGTATGAGGTCATCAGTGATGTCATTTGAGATGTCATCAGTGATGTCATCAGTGATGTCATTGACCATGTTATGGGTGATGTAATATGTGACGTCATCAGCAGTGCATTGCGGGGGCACGAGTTCTAGTTAGCTCGGCTGAATTTCTCTGCTTTTGTATGAGTAAAATGTCAGACTAACTATAACGTCCCTCTAAATGTTGTTTTTTTCCGTGAATATCTAAGCTTTTTTTTAAATGCTAATTTCTAACTATAATGTGCGTAAAGGGGTAGGAATATGCTAGCAGTGCTGATGTGAAAAGAGTGTTGGACATACAAGTAAGAAGGACCTACCCTGGCCCTCTGCCTCCTCTGGGCCTGGGGGTGGATGTGTTGCACCGCTGTTCCTTCAAGGAGTGGCATGCATGCCACTCCATCCAGGAATGTGCTGCAGGTGCTGTCATGGCAGTGGTCTGCTGTTAAGGCTCTCCTATGAGCCTAACACAGCCACTGCCATGAGACCGCTGCAGCACTGCATGCCGGTCCTGGATTCAAGTCAGAATTCACTGGGCGGGTGCACTATAGGTTTGGCGGTTCTCCTGTGGGCGCAGCAATGGGGTCCGAAAGGAGGACCGCAAAACTCATAAGAAGGCCCTTCGTCTCTTGCAGACATATCCACAACTTCAAGGCCCTTCTGCAGCAGAAATAAAATGAGTCTCTTTTCCATCAAAGTAAGATGTGTTAATCGTGCAATTCAAATTCTGGTGAGATTTAATTTAGATTATGATTATGAAGGAGTGCCTTCACAAGAATGGCTGCTACGTGTGCAATATTCTGCCAACAAGAACCAGTTTAAATGTTTTTCTTCTGGCAGCATTTGCCAAAGTCAGACTGCCACATATCACCTATGAATTCAGTAAGGTGACAAACAAGGACATGATAAAAAATCTAAGCAGAGAAGATGATTAGAGCTGGATTGCTGCAGTTCTAGGTTCAAGGGATGTTCCTCAATCCCCGTACAAGTGTTGTTCAGTAGCTCCTTCTACTGTAACAGGCCTCTGAAAATGATTAGCCAACAGTAATGTCTTAGAATGAATTTTCAAGGTTTAAATAGAGTATGCAACTGAATAGTAGGGTTTATGTTGGATCATCAAGTAGTCTGCATCCAGGAGTCCGGGACTCTTGGAGTCTCCAACCTTTTCCTGTAGAGAAAGCTACTTCTGATCAGTGAAAATCATTGTGAACTACTGGAAGTTAAACACCTCCATGGCCAGCTTCATTGACTGTAAGCCTAATTTCTATAGAGCCAGATGCTATGGCATGAACAAACTACTTTGACTAGTGGCTCTATGACATGGCTGTCATTTGTGTCAGTGACCGCTGGGTCTTTGCGGATGTATGAATATGTATGTGTATGAACGGGATATATTTGTATGGGTGACTGAGAGCCTATGTCATATGTACTTGCACAGGCCCGGACTGGCCGTTGCGGGCACCGGGCAATCCCCCGGTGGGCCGCATGGTTGGGGGCCGGTTTTTGCCCCCTGGGGGCCGTTTTTGTTACAGGGCCATTATGCTGCAAAAACGGCCCTGTAACAAAAACGGCCAAAAACCAGCCCTGGCACAGAGCGCGGTCGCACCTCCCCCTCCTCCCAAAGGGGGCCGGCCGAGCTCTTTGCCAGGGCCGGTTCTGGTTCCCAGTCCGGCCCTGTACTTGCAGCACAGGACATATCTTTCACAACATGGGGCACTGTTACAAGTATAACACAAACATGCAATCATTATAGTTAAATGGGAGAAATACAAAGTGCAGAAAAATGTTCTGCAAAAACATTCATAATATGGAAAACATTTCTGTACTTTAAATTTCTCTCATTTAAATAAAAGTGACTGTATATTTCAATTATACTTATGGCACAGTGTATACTGGCCACAGGGAGCAAGAGGCCTACTGTTTGTAAATGCGGCACTCTGAAATGGGAGAAAATTAAAATGAAGAATTTACTTTATCATTAAGGTAACTTTTCATTGTAATTTTCAATAATTTAAAAGCGTTCATTAACATTATTTTCTTCAGAGCTCCAACATTGAGTTGACAAGGACTTTTATTTAGAGTTAAATACCTCAGTGTTCATCTCCGTGCCCCAGCCTGGGTCATACATCTGACTGAGCACTGCTCATTATCAAGTCTTCTATCTGCAGCCTAATGATAATTATGTTAAATAAACACAGATTCCCCTTAAATGTAAAAGGAAAATATGACGTTATTCTTATTTAAAAATTAACTCAAGGCTGTGAGCTACTCTGAAGGTGTCTTGAAGCTTCTGGTAGCTTGCAATCCGCTGTTTGAGACACCTTAGTCCATCTACTTAAGTTAGAATTCAGCATATTATGTTCTAGCTACCTGTTTATAACAAGAGGAATTGACCGAAAGGCAGGTTTATTACTGTTTGTTGATATGAGGTTGAATTTCATTATCAACCAATCTCTAGCATCAACTGACAATATTTAATTCCTAAATAAAAAACTTTGCAAATAACAAAGTTTGTAAATGGAGGACTCTTGATTAATGTATGCATTACTCGTGCTTGGAGTGTAATGAATACAACTAAGAAGCAGCTCAGGAAATTTGCACCAAGTAAGCATTTCCAAATACTAATTTAATAATCTTAGGAGATTTTAATTCCAATTTATTCGGTCAATACATTCGTAATTTAGAGACAGGCTGCCATAACCATGTCTTTTGATTTTCAACTTTAAATCTTCTACCACAAAGTGGCAATACAATCATGGACAATTTAGCAGAAAGCTTAAAAATTATAAACCTGAGAGTGCTAAATAGTGTAAAACATCTGGATATCCCAATTGTGCCACATGTATTAATGCAGTCTGTGACTACATATGACTCTCACCCTTATTTCAATATTGTGCCACATTTGTCATTTAGATTTACAATAGAAATGACCACTTCCCCACATAATAAAACTGTGCAATTTTATATGAATGGTGAGGTGGGTAAATTAGAAAGTTTGAGTGCATTCCACACTTTAGAAGCAATGTAACAGAATGCCCGTACTCCTGATCTCTGCACGTAGGAGTGGTGCAGTGCAGAGGTTCCTGGATGGTTAGTGGAAGAAGAAGCAACTGTTCATGTAGGTGGGGCCTGAGTTGTGTAGTGTCTTGAATGTGTGTGTGAGGAGTTTGAATTTAGCGTGTTTGAGTATCGGGAGACAGTGTACATCTCTGCGGTGTGGTGTGAGTTATTTGTGGATGGTTGAGGAGGAGTCTGGTTGCTGAGTTCTGGATGGTTTGCAACCTTCTAGTGAGTTACTTGGTGATGCCAGTATATCGTGTGTTCCCGTAGTCCAACTTGTTGTCGACTAGGGCGTGATTGATGGTTTTCTACTGTTGCTTCAGAACCATTTGAAGATCTGCCTCAGCATTCTTCAGGGTGTAGCAGCAGGATGCAGCGACAGCATTGACTCGTGCGGTCATGTCAAGTTTGCTGTTGTTGATTATTGCGAGGTTTCTCTCATGGGTTCTGGGTGTGGGTGTGAGTGTTGGTGTGGGTCCGAGTTTGACCAGCCACCAGTTGGAGTCCCATGTTCTTGCCAAAGATCCCTACTTCTGTGTTGTCAGTGTTGCACTTGTGACAGTTGGCTTTCATCCAGTTAGCAACTTCGGTCATGCAGGCAGTGAACTTATTACTAGTGTTTAGGGTCATGTACACGAGGGAGAGTATGAGTTGCATGTCGTCTGCATAGGAGAAGATGTTGATGTCATATGCAAGGATGAAATTGTCCAGAGGAATTATAAATGTGTTGAAGAGAATGGGGCAGAGCGATGAGTTTTTAGGTACTCTACTGATGAGTTTGTGGGCTTCCAAAGAGTAAGGTATCAGACTGACAATTTGTTTTATATCAGTTAGGAAGGAGCAGATCCAGCAGAGAGTGGAGCCTGGGATACGAATCGTGTGCAGGTGCCTGATGAGTGTGGAGTGTAAGACCATGTCAAATGATGCAGAGTGGTCCAGGAGAATGAGGGCTGCTGTATCTCCTCCGTCAAGGATCATGTGGATGTCATCTGTGGTGGCGATGAGTGTTGTTTCTGTACTGTGATTAAGCCTCAATCCAGAAAGCATTGCATTACGGAGTTAGTTGTTGCTGGGGTAGTCGGTGAGGTTTGGGTTGATTTCTTTCTCTAAAAGCTTTGCCAAGTATGGTGGAAGGGAGATGGGTCTGTACTTAGAATGCATGGCTGAGTCAGCAGACAGTATCTTGAGCAGGGGCATGACGATGACATCGTTCCAGATGTCCAGGAATGTTGCATAGTCGGTTGAGGGTCTGAGGATGGGTGATAGTACTTTCATCAGTTGAGTCCTCTGGTGAAGTGTGGTGGGACAAAGGTCAAAGGGGTGCCTTAGTGGATGATCATCATGATAGCAGTGATTTTGACTGTGGTTATGCCAGGACATGAATTCAGGGTTCGTTCATTGGCCATGATGGGAAGCTGAGTAACTACAGTGACAGGGTCCGGTCGAGGGTCAAAGTTGCTGTATATGGAGGTGATTTTGTTACAGAATAATTCTGAGACCTTGTTGCAAAGGTCTTGTGAGGAGTTGGTGTTGCTGTAGAGGGCAGGATGCTCAGTGAAACCTTTGATGTTGGCAATGATTACCTTTTTGCTGTTAGTGCCTATTTCATTCAAAATTGAAATAGAAGTAGTCACTTCCCCTGAGTAATAAAAGTAAGGTTTCAACTGGACAATTTTATTGAGGTTAGTGAGGTGGGCAAATTCAAAACATTGAGTCCTTTGAAGTGGATACATTATCACATTCCACATTCTCTCAGATTTAATATCTATAAGGACTTGGATCTGGTCAGAAATTAAGTAATCAGATCAAACAGAGGAATGATTTGCCTGCAGTCAGCCTTTCGAGAATTTGTCTAGAAAGCTTTAAGGGTAAGTGTTAATGAAAGAAAACATTCTAAGTTTTATTGAACACAAGAATCTCAGGGAAACAGAAAAAATGAATAATGCATCGATCTGAAATCTAGTTCAGAATTCTACTAATCCTGTGGAACAAATAAAAGACATTATTAAACATTAAAAATAAACTTGGGTTAAGAAAGAAAGATTTGAAGAAACATTCTGGGAAGAGTAAAAGGTTTAGAGGAATTATAGATACAAAGAGCTGTCAATTGTGTATCAGTTACAATGTATGAGGTACTTGTTAAGCAATTTTATATCTATTATTGACAGTCTTGCAAATAAATAAACACTGGTGATATGTTGTGACACCGCGGGCACGCTACGCTATCAGGATTGTCCTGGGACCTCGCTCAGTGTGCACAGACGTTTATGGGATATCTTCTCTTTTGGATGTTACTACCCATCCTTGAAGCACATTGGGACTTACCATTGTTATTTTTTTTTTTTACTTGAAGACTGGAAAATCATGATTAGCCTTGAGAAAGTCCTGGCAAAACTTGCCGGATAGGGCGAAACACGTGTTAGCTGTTTTTCTTATTCTCATTAAAAATAATATTATGCTCTAATAAGAGCAATGAAAAGTGTGAAAACTATGAACAATGGATCTACAAAGTGGTGAACTCTAAACAATGATCTATCTAAATATCTAAATCAATTTGGACTTTTGGTTTTATATTTCAGGAAGGAATTATCCATTTGATCTACAAAGAAATTCCCTGGAAGGGAGCAACACACACTCATATTCCTACTCTCACTGGTGATATGTTGAGCTTCAGAAACCTTGAAGGTGATAGCATTTTACAGATTCCTGGACAATGTTGACCACATCACAAGACTCAACTGAGCAGTTTAAAAGTAAAGCCTTTACATTATAATTTGCCTTGCATCAATTGCATCATAAATGTCCCTCATCCACAATACAGCCCTACTCAAAGTGATAAAAGAGAAACTTATTCCAGCTTTTTCTTACTGGTATTAACATTTCAGGAAAAATCAGAAAGTGGTTAGACAGTGTCCTAAATGGATACTTGAGTCCAATATTAAATTTGACCAGTGACAGCTCCCAAATCCACATTCTGCTAGAGTTTGGTCATCATTGCGATAGTGCTCTTAAAGATGCAGCCTTTTTTAAATATATGCTTATGGTGCAAATGGAGAACTTTTATTTATTAAAAGGGATTATTAGCAAGTAGCAAAAATCAAGACTAGTTTCCACCAAATTTCTTTTCACATACTGTAAGTAAATACTCACATACTGTAAGTAAAAACTCCTGCATGTGGCCACAGATTGGGAGCTGGCCTTAGCTTTGGAGAAGTTTAAGAAGAATCTTACCAGAGCTATAGATTATGGTCTTGGTTGGCTGACACTGCCCAGGGTGAGACACGGAAATAGGGAAAGTATGTTGTAAATTCCTAAATGGAATTTATAAGTCATCCAAGGACATTCCATGCAGGCTTTGCATGTATTTCTGAGAGTTAAGATAAGCCAGACAAGTCTATTAGCTGGAAAGAACTTACACCTATAAGGCCGTGAATTCCATAGACCACGCTATGAAATGCTTTTTTGGAACAGCAATGAAATTACTTCTAATACCGAATATATGTATTTGATTTCTCTATGAGATAGTTAACTTGTAAGTAACTTTTAAAAAGATTTATTGTACGCACGTTTTGTATTATAAGCATGTTATATTTCAGAATTCAAATTGATTTCTAATGTAAAGACATTCATTTGCTTGAAGTAAAAAACATTGAGTTTGTAGCCACTTAAAATTGGTATGTAGGACACTATTTTGCTCTCAGATAAGTATCAAGTTTTCTTATATTTTTGTGAATTAGAATCAACAGGGATCCTGACCTATGAGTAGGGGTAATAATCAATATATTGTGTTTAATTACGGGTTAAGAATCCATAGAAGTAGGGCCTGCACAAGATAATAGGTTGCACTTGCATGCAAGAGATGAACAAGAGTAACAGATATTTTAAATCAGTAGATACTTTAAAACAATTATATGAGAGCCGGTTTAAAAGATGTCACAACACAACCAAACTTTAATTTTTTCCTTTACTTTGTTTATAACTTTGTATTGTAACACCTTTTTTTACAGCACACACATTCCAGAATCACACCAGTAACTAAACCCTACCTAAGTGTTCAAGTATTGAACTCTTATTTGATTTTTCCAGCAAGTGGATTCCCCTGAAGATACAATTAAAAGTGTATCATGTTTTATAAATCAAGATTGGTCTAGGTCAATCTAGAAAGGTAAATAGTGCCTTATTTTGAGTTTTTCTCAAACAGTGGTGGGTTCCCATCTGCATTATTTAGAGTTCACAAGGGCTGTAAAGACTCTAAACCGGACAAACAAGGCATTTGCCACTTTTTGGCAGATGCTCCAGAAATCCTAAGCTCTAAAAAAGGCTATAGTTCTCAACATGTGTCACCAGAATGTTAGTGTAGATCTTGTTATCAACATTCAAGAGAGATATGGGTCTTTATGATGACCAATGATGAGCATGATTCAACCGGTTTGTATGGTTTATGTATGAGAGTTATGTTAGCTTGCCTCATTGATGCCTGATTCCAAAAAGGGGATTTATAAACACTTGCAGATGGAAGGACAAGTAGGATCCAATATTTCTTGTAAAGTGCATTAGTAAGACCATCCGCTCCAGGAGATATTTTTATACTGTAACACTTTAATTGCCCTTATTACTTGTGATGAGAACACAGGTTTGTAAGGTGAATGTAAGCATAAAACATTTCTGGTCTATCGAGTTTTATCAGTTCCTGTTGGTATAAAGCCTGAAGAATTCCTAAATGCTTGTCTTTTTTCTGTTCTGAATCATAATTTGTTCTTTTGTAGCTGTACCATTATGTATTTTCATCTGCCTTTTAGCCAATCTCAGTTGTATAGGCTGTCTACTTTATTGACTTTAAAAAAAAATAAAAACATGTTTTTATCTCAACTGAGCTTTCTTTGAGTACTGAGTGAGCAAGAGGTTAAGTCGTCCCCACAAGTCCGATGTTTTATGGAGTGATGTCAATGTGCCCTTCTTTTAGCACTCCTCTTCCCATCTAATCTATCATGTGCAAGTACCCACATTTGCTATTGCATAGGTCTTTACCCATGTTCCCATCATTACTGCTTTGAAGGCACTCTACAGTATGGCCATGCCATACTAGACAATAATAACTTTATATCAGTTCAAAGAGCCATAAGGGTTTCACAATAATAATATTTACATTCATAAAAAATCAATGAAGGAAGATAAAATGCAGCAATTCATAATGTTTCAGCAGAGGAGATTAAAAACCATCATATTACTTCCTTAAAAAAACTAAATCATACCCTGATAATCAAATACCAATTTCACTTATAACTCTTTCTAATCAAGATAGAGCCCCTAGTACAGTTTGCTATGGCGATGCAGATATCAGAGGAGGCTAATTTGTGCAAATAATTAAAACCATCATTATAGGAACAAGGACAAATATTCCTAAATAATAGAAGCAGAAACCTGATTCTCACCGGCTTATATAATGTGCAAAATAATAAAAAGTGCAACGTGCTTTGCCTAGAAAAATTATCACACAGGCAAGGCATCAGTTTGTCAGCCCATTCTCCTTGACGAGGAAACACCAACAAAAAGTGCACAGAGCATAGTTGGAACCTAGTTAGGTAAAATCTAATCTGGGAATAAGAAGAAAAAATTAAATAAAATTCTGAAGGGGCAGAAGGCAAATGAAACACTCCCATATCACCTTGCTGTTGACAACTATGCATATTGCCCCAGGAAAAATACACCTCCTTAATGATGGCCTTAGCTTTTGGAGGGATTCTTTCAGGATTTTCAAAGAAGTGTCCAAGACCTATCTCTTGAAACCTTTCCCTCACAAAGCAAAGCCATGGAATCTTTATAGCATTATACATATTGAGGGAATCCTTAATAACATCTCTTGAAAACGTTAGGTCTTCTGAGAGCTAAATCTTGGACCATAACTACAAAGGGACACAGCCAATACGATCTTCTATGAACTCTTGACCCAGTTCAGTATGGCAAAATAAAGTGGTAGCACTTTTTGGTACCATCAGTAGTCTTTTAATACATGTATTCTTTACTAGTTGGAATTGTTGGCTTCTATTGTACCCCCAAACCCTGGCCTCATATGTGGCAATAGGGAAGCATTTAGCACTGTAAGGAATTTTTCATTCCTTAACTGGTCTATGCCCCAATTTACAGGCAAACCAAAACAACCCATCCACAGCCCTGCTTGTCTGCTGTGCTCTAGTCGTTAAAATTAGTCCCCATTTGATTATTGAATAAATAACCCAGATAAGAGAAATGATTACATTCTTCTATCTTCTTTTCCTGGATAATAAAAGTTTTGGGTTTTGTGATCTTTGGACCACACACCATTATGGATGATTTATTAAAATTAACTTTTAAATCAAGAGATGTCATAACATCAGTAAAAGCATCAAGGGATTTTTGCAAGCACATGGCTGTCCCTGCCAATAATACTGTTGTATATGCGTATGAAAGCTGGGGAACATATTTAGTACCAAGTCTAGCTCCCTTTTTAATAAAAAAAAAGCCTCCAACCCATTTGTGTAAATTAAACACAGGATTGGGGCTAAAATACATCCTTGATGGACCCCCTCTGTGGAGATATTTGGGTGTTTTTGTTCCCTCTCACTGCCATATGTTATGGTCACTGTTGTGTTTGTATGGAGTTTACACAGAAGGGTTACTAGTGCTTTTTTAACACCCATATCTTCCATCATAGCCCACAATTTGCCCCTATTGACAGTATCAAAGGAACTAGATAAGCCCATGAAGGCCAAGTGAATAGAGCTCTTCATGGACCTCACATGCTTACTGACAATAAGGGACAAGTTGAGGCATTTTTCAGTCGTACCCAGCCCCCTCCTAAAACCATATTGTCGATTTGACAAGAAACCTTTGGTGGATGCCCACTCTTCCAACTGTGCAAAAAAGACCCTACCCAATACATTTTCTGTTGGATTAATCGGTGATATAGGCCTATAACATGCTGGATCACTTCTATCACCCTTTTTAAAAACAGGGACTACAGTCGCCTCTTCCCGTGACCCAGGCAATAGGCCAATAATAGCTGCTTTAAAAATATTCATTAAAAGTGGTGCCCACAGATTGGAGTTTCTTTTAAAAAGATCGAGGGGCACCCCATCTGGGCCTGGGGATTTCAAAAAAATGTCCTCAGCTAAAACAGCCTCTATCTCTTGGGCTGCGATAGACAAACTAACTTGTGTGGCTAAAGTTAGATCAAAGGGCAGTTCCAGTGATTCCTCCACAATCTTTTTATGTGAAAGGTTGAAGATACTAGAAAAATGGGCTTCCCATGCTTCAACCATGATCAATGAATCCACCTGTCTCGCGTCTTCGGTAAACATAGGTTGATTAATAATTTCCCCAAATGTCTTTTTGGGTGTCGCCTAAAGATCTTTACGAGAGCCTGCTCTTTCCAAGTCCTCCCACACCATACTCCTCAATTCCATCTTCCTGCATTGTATTACCTTTTTGTAATTACTCCTCGTGGTTTTAATTAGCTCTCTGTCACGAGGAGTGGTGCGTAGGGCACATTTTAGTTCATTATGAGCTTTAGAGCATTCAGTGTTGAACTAGTGCGCCTCTAGGGATTGCTTTTGAGGGATGTTCCTAACTAACCTCTGAGCAATGTTGGTACAGAGCACCTCAAAATCCCAGACCCTTTCAACCGAGGTGAAGTCCAGCCTCAGGCACCCATCTATTAAATTATAATTTCTTAAGATGATATCTTGCTCAAATTTTGATGGGTCTACCTGATGTCATTTTAGTCTAATTCCTTTATTAGGATTATATTGTAATTGAGATTCATCAGTGTCACATCTTAGGCTTCATATAAAGAGAAGCAGTGAGAGGATAATGGTCACTAGAGCAGTTTGGCATGACCTTAAAGTCCTGAACAAAAGTGGTAACATTATTTTTCATTAGCATAAAATTGATAGGACTGTCCCAACCACCACCAAGATAAGTTGGACTCTGCAAAGGGGAGTTGCTGGCATGATTATTTAAAAAAATTAAGTTGTTTACTACCAGGATGGAATTTAGGGCTTCCCCCTGTGGACAATGAATAAAATGATCAAAGGGCTGTCTCTCAGAGTCTTCCAGCCAACACACGATGATGTCTGTATTTAAAATCTCTGACCCATAAAATACGTAATGGCTGCTATTTTGCAGAGGCTTGTGCGATTTCCATTTGCAGGGACTCTATTACTTGCCAATTTCTTTTATTACAGATGTTATGGTGCAAGTTCACCAATAATATTTTAACCTTGACCAAACCAGACATTACTATTACTTGGCCCTTCCTGATGAGCATGGTTATCTCAGAGACACAGGAAGAGTGATACCCATCTATAAAAATGTCATCTGTCATCTAGGTGTCTTGCAGACATAAAAGATCTAAACCTCAAATAAAGCCCAACCAATCCTCATTCCCAATTTTGAACGGACTCCAGCTATATTTCATGATAACACTTTAAAATTAGTAGCGGTATCAATCTGTGGAACTTGCACTAAATTTGCATTTACAGGTACATCAGGAATACCAACAGAGAACAAGACCACGTCTTTAGATACATCTTCCTCCTCACAACTTATTTCCTGTTGGTTGTTACTTAAAAAATATGAGTTCCCCACCTCATCTACCAAGCAGGACGAATCCTAATATCTGTTAGGCCAGAAAGTGCTTCAAAATGGTTTAATTGTATAATCGGCTATAAGTGCATATGGTTGAAGTGTTTAGACTGAATTTGGACTGGCCTCTGAAAAGATCTGGGACCCATATGTGGAGGATAAAAGAAGCCCATAGGATATGCCCTTACGGGACCATTCTCACCCATCACTTCCTTAAGGCATGTCAACACAAAAAGCACATATCTAGGTCCCTTGAAATTTATGACCACACAATCTCCTTCCACAAAGTTCAGCATACAGCCTAACCAGCAAACCCGCTGTGCCATATTGATGTTATCAATTAGCTTAGTCAGACATCTCATGTTGCTAATAATCCAAAGGGCTGTTTTATTTATAAGACTTTGATTGCCTTCATGGTGGCACAATGGCAATGGGGGAGCTCCTGTTAGTATCAATTTATAGGGGGTGCTATCTGGTGGTAAATTCAGCCGATAGGCCTGCTCTTGGCCTGGTCTCCACCCAGGCCCATGCAGCAGGAGCCCAAAGCAGATAAAATATGTACCTCTGTGTGCGGGATCAGGGCGTAGGCAGTGGCTGCAACGAGTCACTCTGGGGGGTCTGTGGTCCTGCCCCACTCTTTTCCCCTGAACGGGCATCCCACGAAGTGGGAGCCCAAGGCAGACTGAATACATGCCTCTGATCGCAGTATTAATGGACTCTGGGGCCTGTGGTCCTGCCCCAATCCTTTCCCCTAAATGGGAGCCCCCCTGAATGGGCAGCAAAGAGCAACTGGGGTAATTACTGGGTGAAGCAGATTCTGTGTATTATTGTGAAGCATAGGAGTAAGAATTTGCCATCTGTAATGTCACTTTTAACTTTGGGGGCCTCAGTACTTTCAGTATGATGCTTGCAAATGCTCTGCAATGCAGGCCCAGGTTGGTGAGACTGGAGACGCCTGACTCTAAGATGGCCGCTGGGGCAGGAATGAGGTGCCTGGAAGAAGTGCCTGGTTCCAAGATGGCCGCGTGAGAGAGACTCGGTCCTGTGAGGTTGCAGATGTGTAATGGGGCAGGAAGAAGTAAAGGAGCCAGCTTTCCCTTTTTGCCATAGGTACAAAGTAGGACCAGCTGCACGATGTTTCGGTGGGGTGTGCATCCGATGATGGGTACAGCTTACATGCCGGCACATTGAAGCAGAGATGCTCCTGTAACTGCAGACGGCAATCCGATGATGAGAAGGGGAGCTCCTACTGTGTCAAGTCCAGTGTGTGTAGAGCAGTGTGAGCTTCCGGTATGGAGTAAAGCAGGCAGGTGCCGGTAGACCTGTTTGATGGCGTTGTGGTGGCGTGCCGCAGATGGCTGCACTGCTATCCCGATGGTGTTGTGACTGTCAACCACCTTTATCACAGTCAAATAAGACGATGTAGGCAAACAAAAATAAGCTGGACTCTGCAATGTTCCCTTTGCTTCTGGCATGAGAAAAAACATTATTTATGGTGCAGCCGATAAAAAGACCTCTGATGCACCGCAGAACTCTGCTAATCCGCTACCATTACTCTCAGTTCATAAACCATGCCATACTATTCACTACAGTTCATATCAAATTATTCCTGGATCTGGGTTTAAAAAAGCTGTAGCATACGCCTTTATAATAGGTTTTATGAATCATTATGATTGCAGCATTCATTATTGAATATGCCCACCCAACTCACCTTTTTTCATTTTTCGGGGTTTTTTGGACTTTGGAGAAATATATGTTTTCTCCATCCCCCAGCATGAGGGTTTGCCAGAAATCCATAATTCCCACCTACTGGTGTCACTGGTGCAGCAAGGGGGGGGTGGGGAACAGTCTGCCCTGTGCGGCACAGGTTTTGGGGCGTTACCTCCCCCCGCTCATACCCTTACCTGTGGCCATCACTGCCTGCAAATGCAGGAATCACGAGCACCTCTGCTCTTACAAGCAGCCACTTCAGGTGGCAAACGCCTGGACTGTCTCAGAGGCCAACTGGTCTAGCTATGCTGCTGTCTGGTGTTGGCAACTAGAACGACTCATGCACTTAATAGTAGATACCTGCGCTGATGTCCTTGAAATAGCAATATTAACCCAGCCCCTCACATCTGACCTACTTTCCAGTGTCTTTTGATGTCACACCAAAAGCCACCCCTGAGTCCACCGAGGAGTGCGTTGCTTCTCCTGGTGACTTGCCTGAGCTTGCTGAATGGTATGTGGAAGGAAGACCCACCAAAGAGGAGTTCTGTAGGGTACAAAGGGAGTTCCCAACCCTTGTGGGCATGAAGCACCAGGTGGTAGCCCAAGCATCAGGTGATGCCTATAGTAGTCACTACATTTACTGGCAGGGCAACATCCTTCCCAGTGAGCCTAAGGCCCCATGGCATGGTACATCAAGGGCCCTGGTGGTCTCCAATGCTACAGGTCCTTCCTACTGGAGCTGGCTCATAATATTCCTCTGGCAGGACACCTGGGCTAAGACAAGACCATTGCAAGTCTTGTCATACTTCTATTGGCCTAGGATCAAGAACTCCTCAGATAAGTTATGTAGGCCTTGCCTGACCTGCCAGACCTGTGGGAAGACAGGGCAAAGGCTTAACGTCCCCATTAACCCATTGCTTGTTGTTGCCACACCCTTTGATAGGGCGCGCATTGACATTGAAGGGCCTATAGATCTCCAACCGCTTCAGGCAACAGGTTTATCCTGGTTCTGGTGGATCATGCCACTAGGTAACAGGATTGCATCTGAAGTGATAAAGGCCCTGATCTGGATTTTTATATGAAAGGTCACCAGTAAAGTTAAAATGGGTAGATGTCACTAAACGGGACTCTATTTTGTCTATCCAATCTAAAAAGGGCTTGAGGTGTCCTTTTATTATTGCTTCAAACCAGACACACAAATCATTCAGAAGATCAGTTTCACCCGTATTCTCCACAATACCATGTTTAGAATTTGCATCTTTTTTACCTCCATCCCCCCTCAACAAATTCTTGTTCCTTTTATTTCCTTTTGACCAGTGGTTTGTTAGACGATAAAGTTATATTAACTAGAGGCAACAAACTCTTTATGCATCGCTTTAGCTCAGTCAAACAAGTATGATCCTCATTTACACGGGTAGCGAAGTGAGCTAGAGAACAATGATGGATTCAACCCAGATCTGTGACTGGGGGTGAGTGTCTGAAAAGTTTCAGCACACGGTCCTTCATCTCTTTGTGTTTCTTTGTTTGCCCTAAATTGGCAGGGTATGGCCAGACGTGGATCTCTTGCTCAGTTTGCCACTGGATTCAAGCTAGCCTGGCTGATGAGGGGTGTTACCCCGAAACTGGTCCCAGGATGCTTCTTTCTAGTCCAGTTCAGACCTGGCATGGCAGTTCAGGCTGGACTGTTCCCATGAGGAACAGGACAAGACTGATTTGCATATGGCTGGGTCTGAACTGGGGTAGCCAATTGAGATAAAGAAAGATGATGGATTCAACCCAGATCTGTGACTCGGGTGAATATCTGAAAAGTTTCAGCACTCCGTCCATCATCTCTTTGTGTTTGCTTTGTTTGCCCTAAGTTGGCAGGGTGTGCCCAGACATGGGTCCCTTGCTAACTTTATCCCTGGATTCAAGCTAGCCTGGGTGATGAGGGGTGTTACCCCGAAACCGGTCGTGGGTCCCTTGCCCACTTGGCCACTGGATTCAAGCTAGCCTAGCTGATATGGGGTATTACCCTAAAACTGTTCCCAGGGCGCTTGTTTGTGGTCCAGGTAAGACCTGGCTTGGCAGTTCAGGCTGGACTGTTCCGATGGACCACCAAGCTTGTAATCAAGTGCTGAGTTACTAAGGGCCTTATTATGATTTTGGCGATCTTGAAGTAGGCCACCATGCCAGTGCACCGCTCCCAGATCACCAAAGTCAACTGAGGCCCACCAGATTATGAGTTTCCTCGTTATCTGGTGGGCATGTGGCACAGTGGTCCCATTGTGGTGCCTATTGAAAATGCTTCTCAATGGGAGCACCTAAGCCCGTTGCTGTACAGCATGGATTGTACAGTCCATGCCATGCAGGAAAGACGCTGCATGCAGACATGGGGGCACAACATGTGCCCCTCTGCATGCATACCTGTGCACAAGGGCACCAGGTGTTTCCCCACTGCCAGCCTTTCCATGGCGGGCTCACCTCCATAAAAAGGCTGGGGACGGAGAACCTCGTAATATTCTTGGCAGTGCCGCAATGGCACCGCCAAGCATATTGCTTTCCCAGACCGCTGCAAGGCCACCAGAGACCGCTGATCCCTGGCGGTTGTGGAGGTCCCAAAATAGAACCTACCGCTGTTCTTGTAATACGGCGGTCGGACCGCTGGTGCAGCGTCTCTGACCGCCACCGCACCTTGGGCTGTAATGGGAACCCAAACCAGCCCTGGCAATTTTGTAGGACCAGCCCCCTGGGGGACAAGTGTGCTTTCGTTACTGTGGTCAGATATTGCAGCACCACTGCAAAACTAGTCCCCAGTAACAAAACCAGCCTCCACCATTACAAAACTGGCCTCCACCATAGGTTTGACTGGAACTTGTAATCAGGGCCTAAGCAATGGAGGTCTGTGTTATTTCATAGGGTTGAGAGGTGCCATCAGCTCAAGGGAGGTAAGATGTGAAGGAGAACGTGGAAACTTGTGGAATCAAAACACAAGAGGGTAGCAGAAAGAAGGAAGGAGTGAAGAGACAGAACACAGGAAGCACAGAACAGCCTGGGAAAGGGAGGAAGGGGATAAGGGGGTTGCTGAGGACAGGCAGCGGGAGAGAATAGCACTAGCAAGGGGGTGACTGGGAGGGATGGGAGGCGAGGGAATAGAGATGTGGGACAGAATAGTCTAGTCTGTGGGGCGTGCTGTAGAGAGGGAAGGCGAGTTAGTAATGTGTGGTAAATAATAACGTTGGAGTGAGGTCATGGAAGGCAGCTTGGGAGTAGAGTGACGAGGAGGGTGGAAGCAGGTGTGAGTAGGATTCAATGGGTGTAAGAAAAAACACATCTATTCCTATCGTCTCTGCACTTCCTAGGTCCTCATTATAAGTGGCCTCTTAATTCTGCATTTACCAACCCCGCTGGAATTATGAGATCTGTGATGTTTCTGCTGATATGTTTATTTTCACTCCAGACACCCAGAATTACCGATTACCCTGGCAATTCCTCCTTTCCCTGTGGGTCCCACTTGCATTGGCCAGGATTCTCCCCACCCCTTGAATTACAGATACCCCCGTTAAGGGTAACTTTGAGGATGGGGAAATTAAGTGCCATTATCATGTCCACTCACAATGATGGACCTAGTCTCCAGCTTGGGGAGATTGTTGCAACATGTCTTTTTTAGCACTCCAGTTGTCTTGATCTTGACTGTGATGTAAATTGTTTTGGCACCATTGAAGGGGTACACACTCTGCCCTCTTCTTCGAGTGACAGTTTATTTACCCTTTTTACTAAACCACCTCTGGCGCAAATATTGCAATGGCCACTTGCAAATATTTGCCTTTTTATTTAGCTTCTAAATCCTGTCGCCCAGCCTGCATATTTTCTACCCTGTATTCCATAGTAATAAAGCTACCCCTAAGAAATCTTGCTATCCACATTCAGTTTGAGTGGGGTTCAGGAACAGATTCCTAGCATGCATTAAATAAATGCCACTAATTGTTATTTAATATCTTTGTTTTCAAGCAGCCAGGCTTTCAGTTTCCAATTAAACTAATTTGGCATAGACTTTGCTGGCGCAGCAGTAGTCTAATAGGTGCAAAATCAGAGTAGCTGGCGATAGTCCACAGATGCTGCCGAGAGTGATTGAAAAGATCTTTTGGTATCAAGAGGTCAACCCCTGAATATGAATTAGTGGTTAGCTATAAATTGATCAGTCCTGAAAATTAGCAACCTTTAAATGTCCGTGACACACAGCTCAGATTCAATGCAACCGCCTTTCTCACTGCTGGTCATCGATGTAAAAAGGACTTGCCTGCCTACTCTGGTCGTTTTAATTCTATTAAAGTGGGACATAAGTGTAATACAGCTTCTATTTCGATATTTCAATGCACTCTAAATATCATCGTACTGTCATTGTCACAGCTATCTTGCGTTTGTGTTTCGCCTCTAGCTCTATTAGTGATTTTTATTAAGTATTATGCTTATTCATTACTACTGCTGCCTGCATTCTCTTTGGCCAGAAATCGTGATGTGAGTGCAATCATAAATTTAGGGTTTCATGAAGGCCGATAATATTTCTCTTTTCCAATTTTGCCTTGTAGGGTCTGGAAGAATTTATGTTAGAGAAATGACTCAATATTCTGAACTTTTTATTTTTTTAATCTTTTTATTAAACAGGCTCATGAAGTGATACATAATGAAAAACGAGCGCATGCATTCAGATGTTCAAATATATGGTAACAAATTACATTGCAACAGGATCTAGACAATCATACTGGTCTAGATCTGATAGATTACCATATAGTTAGGTCTTAATCAAATTATGGAGGGCGCCTGGCCTCGGTCCTTCCTCAGTCACAAGCCGCCCGTGGCCCCACTGACTCGCAGGATGTTGATTCCTCGCCTTTGTTTCTGTATTTCTCACTGGGGCACCATATTTTATCATATTTTTTTTTGCACCCCCTACTGTGGTATATAACTTTCTCCGCTTGTTGGCACCAATCGAGAATGATTTGAGCTTTTCAACGATTAACGGGAAAAACTTGTGGTATTAATGAGTATTCTCACCAGGACTGGGTATTCTCACCAGGACTCCACGCCACGCCATACTCGTCAGCACCTCGTAATCCAGCCTGCTGAGCCGGTGCTGCTCGCCGTACCCGCTGCGCGGGTCCCGCTTCGCGGACTCAAGCAGCTGGGGTCAGATTGCAAGGGGCCTCACCTGGACACCGGCAGGGCTGCGAGGACAGAGCGGGTGGACTCCACGTTTCAGGAGTCCCCGCGCGCCCGTTGTCAGCTGGGCTCCTCTCCCTGCCGGCCACGCCCCCAACACAGCTCCTTAAAGACGCTTCCAGCATTAACAGCGGTGGTATTCTCACCAGGACTCCACGCCACGCCATACTCGTCAGCACCTCGTAATCCAGCCTGCTGAGCCGCTGCTGCTCGCCGGACCCGCTGCGCGGGTCCCGCTTCGCGGACTCAAGCAGCTGGGGTCAGATTGCAAGGGGCCTCACCTGGACACCGGCAGGGCTGCGAGGACAGAGCGGGTGGACTCCACGTTCCAGGAGTCCCCGCGCGCCCGTTGTCAGCTGGGCTCCTCTCCCTGCCGGCCACGCCCCCAACACAGCTCCTTAAAGACGCTTCCAGCATTAACAGCGGTGGTATTCTCACCAGGACTCCACGCCACGCCATACTCGTCAGCACCTCGTAATCCAGCCTGCTGAGCCGCTGCTGCTCGCCGGACCCGCTGCGCGGGTCCCGCTTCGCGGACTCAAGCAGCTGGGGTCAGATTGCAAGGGGCCTCACCTGGACACCGGCAGGGCTGCGAGGACAGAGCGGGTGGACTCCACATTCCAGGAGTCCCCGCGCGCCCGTTGTCAGCTGGGCTCCTCTCCCTGCCGGCCACGCCCCCAACACAGCTCCTTAAAGACGCTTCCAGCATTAACAGCGGTGGTATTCTCACCAGGACTCCACGCCACGCCATACTCGTCAGCACCTCGTAATCCAGCCTGCTGAGCCGCTGCTGCTCGCCGGACCCGCTGCGCGGGTCCCGCTTCGCGGACTCAAGCAGCTGGGGTCAGATTGCAAGGGGCCTCACCTGGACACCGGCAGGGCTGCGAGGACAGAGCGGGTGGACTCCACGTTCCAGGAGTCCCCGCGCGCCCGTTGTCAGCTGGGCTCCTCTCCCTGCCGGCCACGCCCCCAACACAGCTCCTTAAAGACGCTTCCAGCATTAACAGCGGTGGTATTCTCACCAGGACTCCACGCCACGCCATACTCGTCAGCACCTCGTAATCCAGCCTGCTGAGCCGCTGCTGCTCGCCGGACCCGCTGCGCGGGTCCCGCTTCGCGGACTCAAGCAGCTGGGGTCAGATTGCAAGGGGCCTCACCTGGACACCGGCAGGGCTGCGAGGACAGAGCGGGTCTATTGTCATTATGAGTCATTCTGCCCCACCAGGTGTGAGCGTCTCTGTTTTGGGTCCCCTTGACAAATTCTTTAAGAAATCGGCAAAGGAGGTTGATATGGACCTACTTCTTGCCGAAAGGAGAGCCGAGCGTAGACGCTCAATTGAGCAGTTAAAGAATATCCCACTGACAGTCCTTAATATCTCTAAGGATCTCCCCGCCCAAGGTTTGAGTGTTATCGATGTTGACATGACCAACCTTAATCTTACCCCTAGTATTTTCAGGTTCCCTGCTATTTCCCCGCCGTGTAGCAGTGCTACTTGTGGTAGTCAGTTGGTTTGCCCCCCTGTCAATCACTCAAGTATAATCGAAACAAACATTCCCGAGTCACACAGTGGGGAAGTAGACCCATCCCCTTTGCTGTCCAACCTGTCTCTGGTTTGTATTGTCCCTGGAGAGACCACTCCAGAGGCGAGTGGCCTAAAGCCAGGACCCACGTCTAATGCAGCTTCAAGGGTAGTTCACTCACCACCTAGGAAGAAAAGGCGGAAGGGGGGGGGTAAAAAGGAAAGGGCGTAGTTGCCAGTCCCCAGTACCATCGAAACCCAACACAAATAGTGCGCTGGGTCCACCTCTTGTAGTTGAGCCTCTTCCCACAGATGCTGGTGAACATGCAGCCCCTGAGGTAGTAAGACCAGAGTTAGGTACGCTAGGGGTAGGTGAAGTGACTCTAGACATCCTGGAGAAGCTTATTAAATCTTATATGCTCCCCCTGCTAGAACGTGTAAGGGTTATGGGCGAAAAGGTGGATCGCCTCGTGGCGACCATTGAATCATCTCATATTACAGGTTTAGATAAAAATAAAGTCCCCTCCTCTAACCCTGCAAGTTCATCTCATGTTGCTGGCATATTATCCAAAGTAACTAGTCATCCTACCTCCATTACCACCAAAACGCCCACCTCCAATACCACCAAATCAGTGACCATTCCAAATAATGTACCGTTAGTGGCTGTGAAATCCTCAGTAACACAACCCCCGGCGACAGTTAATTCAAGTGTGGTAACTAGCAAATCACTGGCTAAGGGAGTAGCACCATCGACAAAGAAAGGGATGGGTAAATCCGCAGATGTAAACTGTAAAAAGAAGAATCTCCCACCGTTAAAAAGAAACGTAGATTTGCCACCCGACTCTTTAAATTTTGTCATTGTTATGACAGGTGTGCCACCAGTTCAGGAAGGGGACTGGGAAAATGACGATAGTTTAAAAAACAAAGTCCTTTTTTGGCTAAAAACAAACAGACCCCTTCCCCCGAACCTCAATGGGGATATTGTCACGGCTAGAAGATGTCAGTGGGTTGGGGTGCGCCCTAAAGATATTGAGGGAGACATTGTAATTATCAATTTCAGAGACCATAGGGTTGTATCCCACCTTACTGATTAGTATGTGGGGAACAACGAGGGTGGGATTTCCACAAAGAATTTAAGTTACTTCTACCCCGAAACCTTGATTAACCCGATCAAACGTCTTCCTGGTAGAACTAACAAACCTAAAAACCCCCCCAGATGGTCCAACTTCACATCAAGCTTCCATGTTCCCCATTTCAACCCCGAAGCGCTTTATCGCTCGTACGCCCAATCCACTTACAACTGTCCTGTACAAACGCCGGGCTGGGCAAAGCCATTCATCCAGCCCTATGGTCCTTCTACAAACCAGGGATTGCCCTTTCCAAATAATCCCCCGTACCACTTGATTCCCTCAACACCAGTTTTTACACAGTCACTGCAGCCTCCCAGCTTATTTCCAGCTCATTCGTATTCCAATAGGCCTTCCCATCCTAAAGATCTGTGGAACATCCCACTGAGAAACTTATATGACCCTCTCTCTGGGCTCTCGTCTATTGATTGACAAATAAGTGAGGAAAACACCGTCGCCCAGTTTAATTCTTGTGTGGGAGAGGCCCCGTGTATCCTCACTCGTAATGTTGCAAGTTTCATAGCCCCATACGAGTGTTGTGAGGATGGAAACCCAGTATACCTAAGTGAGCGGGTCTCATCACCACCGTCTCATGACACAGTGCCCTCTAAAGCTGCTTCTCCTGCAGGCTCTTTTTCAGTACAGGCAACTCGGGTTGGGTTATGCAGCAAGTCAAGGGAAGGGTTGCTTGCTGAGGTACCCCTATCTGAAGCAAGTTCCCCTCATTCGGAAGACCCCACTCCCGTAGTTGTAAGTGTCCCGGGTGTTCAAGCTTGTCTTAAAGGTACCACTCTGGGATGTTGGAATGTGGCGGGTATAGATTCCTGTATATGTATACCTGACTGGGCTGATTTCATCAGTCAAGGTGACATCTGGTCCTTTCAGGAGACGTGGTCAATCCCTCCGGTTTTTTTCCCAGGTTTTCTGAGTTTTAACAAACCAGCAGTTAGAGGTCAAAGAGGCAGGGCCATGGGGGGACTCACTGTTTGGGTGCGCCAAACTGTAGGGGTCTCTGTAAAAGAAATCTATATTGATTGTCCTGACATCCTCATAGTTAGCTTGAATCTCAACAGTGGGTTGGATATTTTGTTGTTTAATGTCTATGCCAGAGGAACACCGGGTGGTCGTGTATCATCTACCCTAACACTCTTAGATGAATTTTTTGGCTCTACACAACATGGGGGCCATGTGGTGGTTATGGGAGATTTTAATACCTGCTTCGAACCCCTAAGCGGGGAGGATGGGATGCTAACTGAGGGCGAGGACATGACATGGGGCATTCCACGGCTTGAGCTACCTCCGATCACTAAGTGGTCCCAAAGTGCCACCTTCATTAAAGGCCTATGTCTGAACTGGGGACTGCGTGCCCTAAACGGCCGTACGCGATCGGACAGACTGGGCAATCCCACATTCTTTAATGGAAGGCATAGTAGTCCATCGATTATATTTTAGTCGATGCAACTATGTGGCCCCTAGTCTCGGACATGATAATCAGACCACGGCCCGAAAGTGATCACGAACCTCTCCTAGCTGAACTAAAGGATTTCAGTTTCGCCGGGTCCTCTGTGCGTCACTCCAATGTCGTACAAGAGGCCTTGGTAATAACAAATGATATGAGGAGGGTTCGTTGGCCAAAGGTTGCCGTGGATGAGAATGCACGTATTAAAATAAGATCTCTGGTTTCTGACTCCCTAAGAGTTCTTGAGGAATGTGACGACCCGAACCAAATATCCCTCAAAACTTCTGACATTCATGCCAGCCTGTTTGTATCCCTAAAGACTTTATTCATTAAAGTAGTAGCGAAAAAGGGCTCAGGAAAGCCGAGGAAGCCTGCGAACTGGTTTTATGTTGAGTGTGGTACATCCCATTCAAACCTGTTCATAGCAATAAAATCTAGGAACCCAGCCCTAATCAAATCTTGTAGGAAGGCCTATAATGTAGCTAAACGGCGGGCTAAAGCCGCCTGGGATGAAGAGCGCTGGGCTCTTCTTGTTGAGGCCTGTGGCTCTAGGAATCTCACGCAATTTTGGCATCTCCTTAAATGGGGTAAGTCCCTGGATGATCGTCCCAGCCCTGCTTCTGTTGACCAACAAAAATGGGTGTCCCATTTTGAGGAACAGTTCAGGTGTCTCAGGGTGGGGGAAGCGACCATCGGTTGGCCGCTGTCCTTTGATTCCCTTGTGTTTTCGGCCAAAGAGGTTGAAAACGTCCTGAATACCATCCCCAGGGGCAAAGCACCCGGCCCGGACTGTATTCCAGCAGACATTTTTCAACAGGACCAAGACCTATGGGTACCATACCTTCTGCACTTGGCAAATACGTTGGCTAGGGGAGCAAAGGTGCCTGATTCTTGGGCTGGTGCTGAGATTTTGCCCATCTTCAAGAAGGGTGATCGGTCGGTTCCTTCCAACTACCGACCGATCAGCCTGATTGATGCTGTTCAAAAGATAGTGTCTCGCCTAGTCCTTTCCAGGGTCCAGGCCTGGATCGAAGAACATAATATACTTACCCCTCTCCAAGCAGGGTTCAGACCCCATGTAAGTACCCTGGACCAGGCTTTCCGGTTTATGTTATTACACTGGAAGACGGTCACTCTGGGCAAGGGCAACTTATTTGCGGCATTCGTAGACCTTCGGTCTGCGTTTGACCTTGTCCCGAGGGTTGGGCTTTGGAACTGCCTTTTGGAAATGGGTATGCCTCCCTCTTTGGTCCGCATCATAGTTAATCTTCACGCAGAGACTTATGCCTTTGTAAGATGGGGCAAACCTGGAGAGGTGACTAAGAACTTCCCTGTGTCGAAAGGTGTCAGACAGGGATGTGTTTTGGCACCAACCTTGTTTTCCCTATACATAAATAGAGTCACCAAATATTTTGAAGGCTGTCCCACAGATGCTCCAAGTTTGGCTGGCATGAAAATCCCTCTGCTCATGTTCGCTGACGACACTCTCCTGATCTCGAGAACCAGACAGGGATTACAGCTAGCACTGTCGAGGTTTGAGAGTTTCTGTAGTGAGCATGAGCTGGAGGTTAACGTTGCCAAGACCAAATTTATGGCTATGAGGGGGCACAAACAGGTCAAGGCTAGGGTTACAATGGGGAATACCCCCCTTGAGCAGACCAAGCATTTTACCTATTTGGGAGTTACTTTCAGTGACACCTTAAGCTGGACCCATCAGATTGAGCTCATGACCCTGAAACATCACCAGCTGGGCGGAGTCTTGATTAAGGAACATAAACGCTCTTTTACGAAGCCTATGTCACCGCTGATGAAGATCTATGGTGGAAAGGTCTTATCAGCGGTGTTATACGGCGCAGAGCTATGGGGTGTTAGCAACTTGGAATCCCTGAAACACGCCCAAAACAAGTTCCTAAGGATGGTAACTGGTCTGCCTCAGTCGACACCTTTAATCCCCCTATTATTCGACCTAGGGTGCCACTCGGTGGTCGATTATGCCAAATACCGTCCGTTATCATTCTGGCGACGCTTGTGGACAACGCCAGCTTTACACCACTATGCTGAAGCTTGTCAGGAGGTAAAAAATATTCCAGGAGCCCTAAAAATAGGATGGTTTAGAGACCTCAAGGCCACTCTTTTATCTATGGGCCTCACTGAGTTGTGGTCATCGCCCGAGACAGCCACATTTCCATCTAAAACAGAGCTAAAAAAATGTTATTGGGATTGGGTGATGCACAATATCTTCTCAAAAATGAGCCCTAGTAGTCTTTCAGGATTATTTATGGTGCACAAAGACCTACCCAGGTTGGAAAGTTACTGGGAAATCATCACCAAACCTCTGGACCGCAAACTCTTTTTTCAATTTAGATGTGGCTCACTCCCTATAGGAGACTTTACCAACAAGTGGGGAAATGCTAGTCTGGGGTTCTGTGCAAACTGTCAGGGTTCTGGGGAAAGTCTGTCTCACCTTTTGTTTGTGTGCCCCTTATATTCTGCCCCCAGATCTAAGTGGCTCAAACCAGTTTGTAGTCAACTAGGTACTCGCTCGGGTGCTGAGGCCTTGAGATTGTTAAAAACTAACCTGGATCCGCTTATTGTTGTGGGGGTTGCCAAGTTCCTTGGTTGGGCTTGGGTGATCAGATGTAGGTTTATTAAACAAAATCAGTAGAGAATGCTTTTATCTTGTACTTACTGTGGTAATATGGTATCTGTGACACCTTTTAAATTTTTGCATATCTCTGTATGAAGTCAATTCGATGTTGTTGATTTAATATTGATTTTATGTATATTATTGTGTATTTTGTATTTATGTCTTTTATGGTGAATTAACCGAATAAAGACTTCTTGAACTGAATGAGATATCCAATTATTCTGAGGTGTCACTCAGATAAATGGCCTATATCTTTGTCTTTTTGAGGCCTGACTGGAGCAACCAACATACATCACTTTGTGAGTTTTAATCCAACCTGCAGCAGCGTGGAAGGCAGCCCAAGCAGGGCCTGTGAGGTTCTTAAGGTCCTTGTGGGTGCTGCAGTGAGACAGAGTATATCAAGCCACTCCCATATATAGGTCCTAATTGTGATTTTCACTGCACTAGCACCTGCAAATACAGAATTTGTAATTTCCATTGCCATGTGGTAACACTACTGCTAGCACTGTGCAATTACAGGTTAAACCCCTCAGAATAGGGAATAACTGCGTACATGGAATGACTAATTCTGCACCATGCTCCCTTCTTTTCATTTTTCTTTTTATATAGCGCTCGAATCACCTGGGGGCATCTCAGCGTTCACTCAGGGACAACCCGATGGCCAGCCAGCACAGAAGATAGGGAAGGGATTAGAACAATAACGCTTTTAAATGTTTTCTAAAGACAGGGTAGAAGGGAATTTCTCGCAAGGATAACGGAAGGCTGTTCCAGTATTTGGGTGCGAATATGAAAATGCCCTGCCCCCAAATCTATGCAGTCTGATTCGTGGTACCAGTAATAGCTGCTGGGAACCGGACCTCAAAAGACGTGATGAGACATATTTTACCAATTTGTCCTGGAGGTACACTGGCTCCTGACCTTGAAACGCACAATAGGTAAGACAGCAGATTTTGAAGAAGGATCTCTGTTTTATCGGCAGCCAGTGTAACTTTCTCTGCAATGGTTGCGAGGAAGTGCCGGCTGGCATATTCAAGACCAGCCTGGCTGCCGTGTTCTGGATGACCTGTAGTTTCTTCAGAGATGTAACTCCTACTTCTGCTAGTAGTGCATTCCCATAGTCCATGCGGCTCATGACTAGGGCTTGAGTAACTGTTCTACGATGTTCCGTGGGAATGAACGGTAAGATGTTTCGCAATAACCTGAGCCTGTAATAGCATGCGCCTGACACTGAGGCCACATGATCTTGCATGGACAATGCCTGATTTAGTTTAATGCCCAGATTGTTAACACATAATTTAGGCGTTGGGGCCGGCCCAGTTGTGACGGCGACCAATCACTATTCCAGATTACTGAGGCTTTCCCTAGAAGCATGACCTCAGTCTTGATCGGGTTAAACTGCAACCAGTTGTTGGTCATCCAGTTGGAAATCGCCGATATTCCTGTGGCAAAGCGGATTCTGTCAGCCTCAGGGTTTTGGCCAACGTTAAATAGTAACTGGGTATCGTCTGCGTACGAAATTATTTCGAACCCCAGGGCTTCCACCACCTTAGCCAAAGGGGCCATATAGATATTAAAAAGGGTGGGGCTAAGGCAGGAGCCCTGGGGAACGCCCTTGTCTAGTGATGTTCTCTCTGATTGGTAGGGGCCCATTAGGACCGTTTGTGAGCGGTCTGCCAAGAAATTCCGTAACCATTTAAGAGCGAGACCCTTGATACCGCAAGCGCTTAGCCTCTCCGCGAGCCTATAATGGGAGACGGTATCAAAGGCCACGGAGAGGTCTAGCAAGATCAGAATAACTGATCCTCAAGCGTCCACTGTTGTTCTGAGGGAGTCTGTCACTAATAGAAGAGCCGTTTCAGTGCTAAAACCCCGCCGGACTGAGAGGTGTCCAGGATGTTGTTTGATTCCAGGTAGCCATTTAATTGTATATTAAGCAGACTTTCCAATATTTCCCCCGAGAGAGGAAACAGGGAAATAGGGCGGCAATTGCCCAACTCTGCTGAGTTTGCCGTGGGTTTTTTAAAAATGGGGCGGACAAAGGCTTCTCTGAGGATGTTTAACACACACATTTACTATCTGCTCCGAGCACATGATAGATGTTTGCAGAGGCCTCTCTGGGGCTGGAGTGACGGGAGGGTGATAGGGAAGATAGAATTGTTCTGACAGGGGGAACATTAACGCTGCCACCTTACCAGAGAAACAAGTAGGCAGCAATACAAATGTGGGCAGTTCATCTAAGCCCGTTTTTGCATCACTTCAGTGTGGGGATTTCTCTATTATAAACCAAAGTCGCAGCATGCAAACACAAGCAATCACAGGCAGTGAAAACAGGATGGGAGGAAAGGAGGATCTGGGTTAGTTAGCAGGACGTTTAAAAACATGTCCTGGCTTCAGCTCAAAGCATTGTGGTTTTGGGAAAGTCGCATAATGTACCGAAGCTAGTTTAAGCTAAATAAAAAGTGCAAAAAACGTTTCTTGAGGTATAAAAGTGGTGTGCCCACTGTGCTGTGCTTTATAGTTCGTTACTCTTAATACTACAAACGCGCGGCTTGAGTTCTTCATGTTGGGAGGGAGGTAAGGGTTGACTGGGTAGCCAACTGCACAGGTTATATCAGGTGTTAATAAGTGCTGCTGGTGCGTCAATGAAAGGGATGCAAAGGCGGCACAATGGGCTTGTAAAGAAGCCCCTATGAACATAACTATTGCTGAAGGAGGGCAGCCCCAAGGTTGGATTGGGATTCAAAATCGGCCCGGGCACGCGCAAAAAAAATGGCCCACATTTGCATAATGGCTTCCCTCAAATCACTGCTTCAGCGTAGTTTTACATAAAAAGAGGGGAGGGGGGTAAAAAAAATGCACGCATCAGTTTACACTAGTGAAACACACCTGAAAACAAGTGAGGCCACTTCTGCTCAGGCCCCCTGCCCCGCTCAGTATGCCTACATTAATGGGAGGCCCAGCGAGAGAAAAGGGGTGACACCTCTGCCTGTTGCTGCTATACGGGAGGTAATGAGCGCCCATCTCCCTCCAGAAAGGCCACTCAGACACCCACTGGGCCGTTGGCGGGATATTCGAACAACAGAGACACCGCCCAAATCGGCCCCCGGGCTGCTCAAAAGCAGCCCTCAGCTGGAACTCGGCCCGGCCCCTTGGGCATTGCCCGAATACCCCCGTTACCAATCCGACGCTGGCAGCCACCCCCGATAGGGTGTGATCCCCTCATTCTCATGTAGGGGCCCTGACCACAGCACCCTTACATGGGTGGAAGAGAAGTTACAAGCCCAGCCTTCCATGCAGGATTCAGTGATGAGGAAGCACAGCGCGAGCACCTAAAGGCGAGAGGCACGCACAGTCACATAAAAGCCTCACGCCATAGGAACAAGAAATACAAACGATATTAATAGGGGCAAAGGCCCTCAGGATTAGGCAGCACAGTCAACAAGCACTGGCAAAGCCAATATGTCAGGTAGGCTGGTACAACGATTACTTGAAAGGATTACTTTTTAAATTACTTTTTAATAGAAGCATATTTCACAAAATAAAAAATTAAAAAATACGAAAGCATACGCATTAAACGTGGAGCCATATGCTTGCAATGCAGTTTTTAAATTAAAAAACGACTCACATATCATTTTAATATAACATGTACTTTCTAGCAAGCGGTTGTACATATAACAGGCACAGGAACCCGTCTTAGTTTTAAGGTACATAATTTGGAAGTGATTCTTATTAGTGCACAGCAAAGGCACTACTAGCTTAGAATTATTGTTTCCTGAAGCTATGGTTTAAACATTCAAGGATAACTAAAGAAAATAATGAGTAGGAAGAAAAAACATTGCTAAAGTATTGTCCATAATCATAGGGCCCGATTCACAGAACTAACTTAAGACAAAATCCTAAACTTACTACTTTTGGTATTCACAGAAGTTAGGATTTTGTCTTAACTTTGCCTTAAGACAGACTTAAGACAGACTTAAGACAAAATCCTAACTTAAGTCTGTCTTAAGTCTGTTTTAAGACAAACTTAAGACAAAATCCTAACTTCTGTGAATACCAAAAGTAGTAAGTTTAGGATTTAGTCTTAAGTTAGTTCTGTGAATTGGGCCCTTAGTCCGCTACTGAAGAGCACTTCTGTTACGGCAGATGTGCACACGGGAAGTGCCCTCGCTCACAATGGAAGAGAGCCAGAGGTGAAGTGGGCTGAACCGCCACACTCTCTGTCCCATGCTGTAGGTGTAGGCTGTTGTGTGAGCTTCAACTGTTGAATTGAAAAAGACAGCGAGGCTGTAGCCTGACGACGAGAGTGGAAAACCTCCAAGCAGCGGAACCGGGTTCAAGTCTCGGCTGCCAAGCTCAACATTGTGTAATTCTGGGCAAAACTATTAATCTTCCCCGTGCCTAACAAAATGAATGTGTCCGTCTGGAATGCAAATGGTGTTCATGTAAATAGCTCTCATACCTTCAGGTCAATTTCGCTCAATATGAAAGAAAGAAATGACGGCTTGTCTCTGTGGGTTGACCAAAATTATCTTTTGAGGCCCACTAGTATTTTTTTTATATATATTTTTTATAATCACATGATGTTAACAGGTGTAAAGCTAACAATTGAACAAAAGTTCACACAGACACTGGTCGATGTTTTATTTCCCCTTAGAAGCACTCTCAATTTTGGGCTCACTCACCTCAAGTTCTTAATGAATTTAATTGTACCGCAGATAGTAACGTAGTATATGAGAAGTTAAAATACAAAGCCTGGCGGGCGTGGCTAGCGCCTGAGCATCATGGCCGCAACCTAGAGAGGCTCCGCAACCCCCTTGTAGAGCCCAGCCAATCTGTTTATTAATCCGCAACTCCCTTTGCCCCCAAATGAAGGAGAGACGACCAGGATGTGCCGGGAGCTTACTGGTGTTTTGCTCGCGAGATCTGAATTCCAGCAGCGGCGCCGACATTCTGCGGCCTGACGTAGACACGGGAGCCGGGACCTCAATGTGGCCCAGATGGAAGGGGTGCTGCCGGGTGCGGGTGACAGAGAACGCCCCCCCGCGGGATCACGAAGACCAGATTGCCTGAACTGCCCTGCAGCTGGGGAGTGAGTACTGAGACCCCCTCAACGGGCTACCATCCGGGTGCTGTAGGCGGATATTCTGCGGCCTACTAGAGACAAGGGAGCCGGGACCTCCATTTTCACGGCTGCCCGGCATCAGTGCACTGCGGCCCAGATCAAAGGGGTGCTGCGGGGGCGGGTGACAGCTGACGCCCCCCCCCATGGGATCGCAACAACAAGACTGCCTGGACTACCCTGCAGCTGGGGGGTGAGTGCTGAGGCCCCCTCAGTGGGATAACATCAGGGTGCTGTAAACGCCTTACGTGGCGGAGGGACTGTGACCGCGTCCGCCATTTTCTGACCGGACTTGGTTTGCTGATACCGCAGCACACCTGGGGCTGCAGATCTGCTCCCTACGCTGAAAGTGAGAGTGTTGAGAGGTGCAGCCCAACGGGCCGTGTGGAGTTTTCGGTGCCCTCAGGCGGGCGGCGGTGAGTGGAGCCTGGGGTCCAACCAGCGCATCTACACGGCTTGCAATCATGAGTAACAGAAACGCAAGGGGTCTACCCAGCCCAAGCTCGACAAGTTTGCGTATACCGAGACACAGGCGGATGCACAAGACAAGGCAGCCTCGTCTTCCAATGATACCAGTGCAGGTGCTGCCCCGGAGGTGACCCTACTGGACATCATGACCACCCTGAATAATTGGACTGCCGTATTGAGACCCTGGCCATAGATCTGCCGCTGATCCGTGCTGACTTCAACAAGATGTCTACCAGGGTGTCAAAGGTCGAGACTACGAGGACAGTCCTGCCTACCGACACAGCCTCCCTGAAAAGGCAAGTGAAACAACTGGAGATGGACAATAAACTTATGGCAGCAAAGTTGGAGGATCAGGAGTGACGGTCGAGGCGGAACAACATACGACTTATAGGTGTGCCGGAGAGCTCAGGTGGCATGGCCCTCGATCTCTTTGTGGAGGATCTGGTTGCGACTCATCTTCAGCCGTAGGGCTTGTCGAATTTCTTCTCCATCTAAAGGGCACATCGGGTCCCTGGGTAAGGCCGAGACCAGGAGCTCCGCCGTGGCCAATCCTGGCCCGTAGTTTTAATTTCAGAGACAGGGATGTGATCCTGCAGGCCGCATGTAAAGCTCCTCCGATCCGCATAGACAATGCCTCTATCACAATTATTCCGGACTACACCGCAGCAGTCACGAAACAACGCAGAGGTTTTCTCGTCGTCAAGAAGGACCCACGTGACAGAGGAGTCAAGTACTCAATGATGTTCCCCGCCAAACTCCGGGTGGAATCCGAGGGGAAGACGTGGTTTTTCTCGAAACCGGAAGAGGTGCAGGACTGGCTGGACGGCTGGCGCAAGGTCCCCAGAAAGGGGCGCACTGGGGAACGAGAGACAAACCGAGGTGATCATCACACCGATATGGAACAGGACTGCACACTGGGCTCTGATGGGGCATAAGACACCGGATGATGACGGGACATGTAATGCTGAAGAGTGTCTGCTGTGCTGCTTGCTGGCGGCCGCCCAAATCCGGGTGTCCCTACAGGACCATTGGTAGAATCGTTAATTGTAATTGCTGCCTTGCCTGACTACTGAACAGGTACTCTCTGATGTGCGTGAGTGGTGGGGCCTATTATGAAACTATTGCTATACCCCTGCTGCTGTTGATTTTCCCAGCCAGTCCGACAATGCGCACCAGAGGGGCAAAGGAACTATACAGTTGTTTGAGGGAAGGGGCTCTGGGAGGCGGAGGGAGTTCTTTCTTACCCCCGTTGTTCTTGTGTTGGGGAGGGACACTAAGCACTCTGCTTTGTTGGGGAGATGGATAGTTGTGGATCCATTGAGCAGGGAGGGGGGTGGAGGAGGGGGGGGATTGTTGATGATTGTTTTGTGGTTCTGTGCCGCCCTTATTAGGGTACACGGGTTGGAACGTGAAATTGGTAGTCAATCAAGCAGGAAGCTTGGGTGGGGGGAGGTAGGGCCACCAAATCACTGCAAGCTGGTCAACACACTGTTTCGGGTGGGAGTTGGGTGTTCGCACACTCATCCGGAAATTTGGTGAGGGAGGGGGTGGGGGAAAGGGTATTGTTTTTCAGGATTTGTTTGTTGTTTTTTGCACAGTTTAGCAGGGCATATCTAAGGACATGCAAGGCAGCGGCTAGTACACGGCTGTATGGCCATGTTGAGCTAATATTGATACAATCAGTAATTAACATCTATGTCTGTACACAACCACAGCGGCGATAGTCCCCAATCGACTCCACTGTCCCCCAGGACCCCACTGACGGTGCTCACGTGGATGGGATACAAGGTGAAGAGGGGTCTTGTACTGCAATATCTGAAACGATGCGCGCCTGCGGTGGCTCTCCTACGAGAGACACATTTGCTGGGGTCGACATGTAAGGCACTGGACAGATGGGGTTACAGAATGGTGGCACACTCAAAATTCTCATCTGGATCTCGTGGAGTGGGTATTTTGGTCAAAAAGCAGTTCCCATTGATAATACAACAGACTATCACATGCCATTAGGAAGGGAAGTCGTTCAACCTGGTTTGGGTTTATATCCCGCCCTCACTACATGCGGTAGTACATCCTGCACTGCATACATTTCTGCTTAACCTTCCGTACGCAGAGATGGTGATTGGGGGCGACTTTAATGCTGTAGTGGATGGCGACATGGATAGATGCCCTGCCAGGCCTAATGCGGCGGGAGGGTTACGTATGACTAGCTTGTTGGATGCCCTAGGACTTACAGATGCGTGGCGTTACAAACACCCTACTTCAAAACAATACACCTTTCACTCCGGGGTTCACAACTGTCTTACCCGCATTGACTACTTCCTGGTCTCCCCCGCTGCCTTGGGAGGGGTGCAGGACGTCCATATTCGGCCCCGGGACATATCAGATCATTCACCAATATTGTTGTCTTACATGTGTCACCGAGCGGTGAGGCGCCGCATCTTCACCATTTACCCAAGTTATTTACTTATACCTGAGGTAATGAAGGCACTCCAGGAAACCACAACCCTTTTTTCCGCGAAAAACGAGTCTTCGGTGGACTCACCCAGCATTTTATGAGAAGCATACAAAACTATGATACGGGGTCAGGCCATAGTCTCCATCGCAGGATATAAAAAGAGCAAGAGGGTGGAACTGGATGGTATAGAGGCAGACCTTGATGCAGCGACAGTTCGCCATGCTGAGGACCCCACACCTTCGACGCTACAAAGAATGCGCACCAAACAACTCGAATTTGTGGCATACCAGAAAGAAATGGTTTTGACCAGATTACAGGCCACGCACCATAGGGTGTACGAACTCGGGGACAAGGCGGGCAAATTATTAGTGTGGCTCGACAAGAAGGAAACGGCGGGTAGAACGATTGGGCAGCTGCGCACGTCCGATGACACCTCGGTGACAACACCCAGTGACATAATGAAAGCACTGGCTGATCATTTTGAGCAGATATATACCTCACGCTCAACATTAACATTAGAGGACTCACTGGGCTACATTAAGGATATAGCTATGCTGAAACTCGCACCTGAAGATGCATTACTATTGGAAGCCGACCAAACTGCTGACGAATTACGGGCGGCTATTGGCTCCCTGGCCTCTGGCAAGGCGGTGGGGCCCAATAGGATCCCCGTCAAATTTTGCAAAGCAAATGCTGAAACGACGGCCCCCTATCTCCTCACTATGTTTCAAGACAGCCTTGAGCCTGGAGAATTGCCTCGAGACCAACGGTTGGCCACGATTGTAACGATCCCCAAGCCCGGTAAGCCACCGGAAGACTGTGGCTCCTATCGCCCAATATCCCTAATTAATGCAGAAGCCAACATTTTGGCCAAACAATTGGCTTTGCGATTGACCCCACATTTGTCTTCTCTAATACACCCAGACCAGTCTGGCTTCATGCCCCACCGTAATACAGCACTTAACCTGCGATGTCTGCAGGCAGTGCTGGCTCGCCAGTCCTCCCTTTAGGAACCCGCAGTCATCCTCTCTTTAGACGCCAGTATGGCGTTCGATGTGATGGAGTGGCCATACCTGTTCGCGGCCTTGCAACACCAGCTCTTCGGCCCTAGGTTTTGCGCTTGGATCCGTCTACTCTATACTAATCCCTTGGCACACGTGGTGGCCAATGGCCACATATCTAGAGACTTCCCGCTCTCCCGTGGCACTCGCCAGGGATGTCCACTGTCACCCCTGCTGTTCGCCTTGGCCTTGGAACTGTTGGCGGCCTGGATTAGGTGGGAAGCCTCCATCCATGGACTTCGTTGGACTGATGCCTAGGAGGATCGAATATCATTGTATGCGGACGATGTGCTACTCTATCTAGCGTCTCCCAGGAAATCCATCATGGAACTCCTAAATATATGCGAAAAATTTGGTAGAGTGTCGGGCTACACCATTAACTGGTCAAAATCGGTACTATATGTGCTGAAGGGGCCACCACCGATCCTTCTGGCGGACTGTCCACTACGGACCACCACCGAAGCTTTTAAATACCTGGCCATCCGAGTGACACCAGACTACAATGAGTTTTATGTGACCAATTTGAAGCCCCCTTTGGAGCGCTTCAGGCGTGACGTGATGGTGTGGCACAATCTAGCTCTCACGCTGCTTGGCAGAGCAGCATTGTATAAAATGATGACACTCCCCCGTTTTCTCTATATACTTGAAAACACGCCATTCATGGTCCCACAATCCTATTTTAAAGCCATTGCAGCGGAACTCTCGGGTCTGCTATGGATGTCGAAACCAGCCCGGATCGCCCAAGATAAGTTGATGCGCTGTTGGTACGATGGAGGGATAGCGCTTCCCAACATGCAATTATATTATTGGGCGGCGCACCTTAAAATAATTAATTACTGGATTCATGCTCCACAGGATGACCCAGCGTATCAAGCAGACAGACAAGCACTTGGGACGGATGGATTTCTGTTGGCGCTGTACCGTAAACGTGCGCCACCGAGCCTGTTTGGTCCGATGGCGCGCACAATAAGTATATGGTATCAAGCACAGGCCCGACTAAAATGTTCCGGTACTATCACACAGATTACACCACTGTGGGACTCACTACAATTGGGTCGACTCCGGAATACTAAGGGCTTTCGCCAATGGGATAACAGAGGCATTTCTGTGGTGGGCGACTTATGGCAGTAGGGCGCGGTGTTGGACTTTACATATCTGAACACACAATACGGCTTGGCACCGGCTGAAAAATTCCGATATCTCAAGAGCCGGCATGCATTGCAAGCGATAATAACGCTGGTCGCTAGTTTACCAGAAGCCACTCCACTGGAGGACAGGCTGTTGACAGAACATATGACCATGAAGATGACGTCCTTCACCTATCGTAAATTAATCAATAATTTGCCAGACCCGACATCAGGGTTGCGACATAAATGGATCCAGGACGTGGGTGACTTTGATGACTCGGAATGGCAAGAGGCCTTATTGTCCTCCAGAGAAACGGCCATACCCTCACGACTCAGATTAATCCAGCTAAAAGTATTGCACCGTACATACTACACTAGGGTCACGTTACATACAATAGAGAGCGCCCAACATTGATATTGTCTTCGGTGTTGCGTGGAGGAGGGTACGTTTTTCCACACTATATGGGACTGTCCACAGATACCAGAATTCTGGACCAAGATTATGCGCACCATTTTCCAAACGATAGATATCTCACTCCTTCCAGAACCTAGACGCTGTCTCCTAAACGTGTGGGAATCTAATGACCTTACTCATCAGCAGCAGGATTGGGTGATGTTGGGCTTGACTGTAGCCAAACGTAATATTGCTATATTATGGGGGTCAGATACCACCCCGACGCTCAGACAATGGTGTAGGGATATGGATGTAACCATGGTGGCTGAGAAGGCAGTCTTTATACACCGTGGATGCCCTCGTAAATGGGAAAAGGTTTGGGGAGCGTGGAATGCATTCCCGGGATATATCTGTGACCCACCAGATGTCACCACAAGTGATGCAACCCCGTAGTGCGCCACTAGTTTTGGGGTCTACGAGGGGGGCTAACTGTGCCATGAGTGACTGTGTTGTCGAATTGGAACTGTGTACTATTGCTGTTTGTCTTATGATCTCTTTGTAGTTCTCTTTGACTGCTCCATGCTAATGTTACAGCCATTCAGGAATCCTTTCTGTGTCCATTACTATCGATTGTGATTACTTAGTGAATGTATTAATTGCCCTGATTTTCTTCAATAAAAAAATAAAAATACAAAGCCTGACTTGAGGTACATTTCGAAGGGTGCCCCTGACGTGGTCCGTGTTTCCACTGAAGCATCGTGTGATCTTCTGCAAATCAAAATTTCGCCCACCCTCTAAATGCTGAAAGGGACGCTTCACGCAGATGATGAGCGCCCGCTGTAATCTTTGATCCAATGCGTTCTTCTATGTACGTTTCCTTTACTTATGCCAATGCTCTGATAGTCCCATGACTCCTCATTTTCTCTTTTCTTTCTATCAAATTATCTCTGCTGTGCTCCTAAACATACCTAAAAAAAAATGCGCCTTAATACTCCAAACCGGCAGAGTGGGAGCATTAGCAAGCTGGGTCTGTAATTCACATAGCTCCTATTACCCTTCTCGTTCTATCTAGTATGGGTAGGTCGAGATGTGGGTGTGTGCCCCCCTGGCCTCCTCAAGACGTGCCCGGGCATACTCACCCCTTGCTTGGTGCTGCCTGGTGCCTGCTGTCTCCTTTGTCCTCTGGTGAAGAGCCGGCCTGTCTGTGTAAGCATTGCCTCACTTGTGAAACCCAGCATTTTATCTGCGCCATGCCCCACCCTGGACTGGCGGCGGCTGCGGGGTGTTTCATGCGGTTGGGGGTGACTTGACGGACAAAGAAGAAATGTACAAAGGGGAGAGGAAAGGAAACAAGCAGCAGTGAAATCGATAGTTTTCACGATCGCTATAATAAACCAGGAAAGAGCAGAGGCGGGCCGGGGCACTGCTTGCAGGAGTGAGAAACTCTGTCTGAGGCCAGCTCACTCCTCCCACGGAGACCCAGCGAGGTGGAGCGAGGAACACTCCAGAATCCATGAGTGAATACAGAGAAAGGGTCCCTAGTGCTGTGTACTGTCCAGAGAGAAGTACTGCGAGCCCAAGTGCATCTTGGTCCTGCCCGAGTGTGAGAGGAGGCACCAGGCAACAACAAAGTAGTCCCACATTGAAAGATAATGCCCTGCAGCGTAAGGTGACTGTGGTTGGTCGATGCTGCTTCCTCCTAAAACGGAAGAAAACGGAAGTGACGCATCGGCCAACCAGCCAATAATGAGGGAGATAAAAAGCAATGCCAGGTGTAAGCCAATGGCAAGGGACACAACAAAATAAAACCTAATGGGTGGGGTTTCACCCTTAATACTAATTACTTTATGCCTCGTAGAGGCAGCGCATGCGCTGCCCTCTACGAGACCTAAAAACAAGGTGGCTTGGCTGCTGTTGCAGTCAAAGTCTCATGCGGTTTTACCAGCTAGAATTACCATCTTGTAATCCTGCGAAAACTGGGTGGAGGAGCACCTGGCCAGATGTGGTCAGAAATCCCATACAGTAATTCCACCCCCTGACTCGTTATCAGGCGCCACAGTGCTGGTTTGTGATATCACAGTGAGAAAATTCCCAGGGAATCGGATAGATAGGTGCACAGCCATATGGGAAGACATACCATGGCAATTACTGGCAACATTGATTGCGGGAGTAGCTCACTATAGTACCACATTTGGAAGCTACCCCCTGCCTACAAGGAAATTGGTTGCAAAAATATATGAATAATCAATCATTCGCAAAAGCTATCTGAAGTTTCTTTACATCCTAACTAGTCTATGTGCAAAATTATTTCAGTGACGTGGATGTACTTTTTAGAACCTTTCCTGCCCTTTTCATGATTCTTTTGCCTTATGCATCTACTCGAGGTTTCTATTAGTAAGGACATTCTCTGTGGCAGATGCACGTATTCATTATTCAAATATCTCGCAACTAATGCCTGTGCTTCAGGTCACGAAGACTAACCTGTATTCTATAAAATAGTCCACGTTATAAATTTTACTCTCTATGTCTTCTGTCTGTAATATGGAGTTATTTATAGTGCATGTTTAAATAGTGATAAGGTGAGCTCGTTAAATGTAGGATGACTTAAAGTTCAGGGTGGCAGTTATAATTTACTTTCTGGAGCTGTCTACCTGTAGTGTCCCAGGAGTGATGAAGGTGTGTTCATCCACCTTGCCTGCTCGAGTAGCACGTCTGTACAGCAGGCGAGACCACTCATGCACACCTAGCCCTTTGTGTAGCATTGATGTCCCCCCAGCAGCCACCTTAGAGTGTGCTTGGGGGGGCACAGATAAGCCCAGCTTGGGCACGTAGTGGCACAGGGAACACTGATTGAACCAGAACGCTATGTTTCATTATGCTGCTGTCTCTAGCGCTATTCAGTGGGTAAAAACATGAATTGGAGAAACAGCACAATTATCTATAATTGTGCACAATTTCCTGGCTCCATAATATGTCTTCAAATGTGCTGCTTGGCATCAATCTTGATAGTAACAATAGTAATAGGCTTTCTGCGTGGAAAAGCATCCTTTTACCTGTGCCCCTGGGGATTTTACTTTCTATGGTCTGGATTGCTGGTATTTTGCTGCTCTGGGTGTTGAGAAGCTGCTTACAGATCTTGCAGCACAGGCATTTTTCTTTAGATCTTGTTAACCATGAATAACGTAGCTGCATGTTACACATTTTCTGCAAGTCCGTTGCAAGTGAGAACAAACTGTGAAAGTTTTGTAAAAGTCAAACACCCCTTGTGGGCCGCGCAAAGCTTTGGACACACACATATATGGATATTAAACCCAAGACAGTGGGCTGAAGTAGCTACGAAACACTTTGGGCACAGCCACAGTCATGAAATGTTCACCATTTAAATAATACATCTGGATTGAAATGCCTAACTGCTTAAGGATTATAAATCGTTGTCAAGTTGTGCCTACATACATACATGTTTAAAAAACGAGACGAGCTGTAAGAGCCATATTCTCATTGAAAGTGCTGCAACAACTACCGCATTTTAACAGCCTACTTTTCCACATGTTTGGCTTGGAAGCACTTAGAAGTGTCATTATTGCAAGCTTTTAATAATCAAGGAGAATAAAAATCACGAACACAAATTTTATTGGTTTTCTCACAAGAATGACGTTCAGAAATATTGCCGTCTGACTTTCCCAGGCTACTCAAGAATTTGCTTGAGGACTTCTGCTGCTTTATTGGCTCCCCACTAGGAAAAGACAGTTACTTCTGCATACCTTGTCCAGCCCAAGCTGCGGTGTACAAATTACAAATGGCCCACTGATCTAAATGGTCTCGGGAGCAATGATCTTCCGTGCCCCACAGCCCATCGCCTATGGATAGTAGGCAGGCTAGTAGGTAACTAGTTAAAGGTCCAGACAAACACATAAAACACTAAAATGTTGGCTCTGACCTCTATTTTCGTAAGCACTTGATGAACTAAGGGTGTATATACATATACATATATATATATATCAGGAACACTCCAAACTTCAGCATGCAAGTAAGGCACTTACTCTGTGAAATTGATGATCCCAAATAAGTTTTATGCACTCATTAGGCTGCTTGACGCGTTTCGGCGGTAAGCACCCGCCTTGTTCACATATATATATTTTTCAATAGTGCTCGCTTCAGCCACCAACTCCCAAAGGGTCAGAAAGGAAAACGAGGCAGACCCTTCTCGGTGCAATTTCAGTTTATTTCACTCACCAGTCCTCACGACGCGATCCCTGCAGGGATCTGCCGAAACGCGTCGTGAGGACTGGTGTGTTTTCCTTTCTGACCCTTTGGGAGTTGGTGGCTGAAGCGAGCACTATTGAAAAATTATACTGGCTGACTTTTCCCAGTAGAAGCAGACCCCCTCCACACAAGATTGGCACCGTGGAAATACAAGGAAGGTCAAAGGCACCAGATTCCCGGAGAAAGTGCTTTTCGGGAAGGTGCCGGCTGCAAAATATATATATATATATACACACGCAAGGATGGCGTGCTTAAGCCACTTCAGACGGCGAGCTCACGACGGGGTTCGCCAACCCCTCGATATGCACACACTCCTGGTTCCAAATCCATTCGCAGAAAAACCAGTGTCGGAGCCTAATTATAGAACGGTGCTTGTCAGTTTTAATCGACAGAAGAAAAACACCCAACGTGTTTCGAGATCAGCCGATCTCTTGCTCACGGGTGGAGCTTACCAGTACCATCGTTCTTTTAAAGAAACATACTTTGTTTTGCATTACCACACGTGATAATAAACATAGGGTGCCCTTTTATAGCCTCCACATCAAACCTAGAGGGTCAGGGGGGTCTACTCTGCCCCTTTATGGTCAATTCCCCCTTTGTTTTAGCCACCTCTTGTGTCTCGATTTTACCGAGAGACAAGATGGCGACCGCTCCGGACTGTTTCGAATGTTTACAGAAACCCGAGAACCAATCAGCTTTTCCCACGCAAGTCGCGTAGCGCGCCCGGTACGTGCACCGGGGCGCGTACCGGGGCGCGCTTACAGATATATATATTTTTTTTAACCTAAATTACTCAAAATCCACTGGAGCACATATCTTGAGACATAGCAAAGGCACATCAGGCTACCAGTCCCTACAATTTTGCCAAGTTTGATGGAAATCCATTCAGCCGTTCGGGCTAAAAGTGAAATCGACCGCCCTATGGAAATTAACATGGGGAAAACGTGTTTTGGGACCCCCATTTTATCTCGGCCCCCGCTTTTCGAATCCCCCCCAAACTGTCAGGGAAGGACCGGAGCTTGAAGAGGCCATTTTGAGGCAATTTTTGGGCAGATTCGTCAACCGGCGCCAAAGTTATTCCAAATAGAATTTTGAGATTTTGCATTGAAAAAAATCCTAACTATGACTACCAACTGGCAACCGCCAGTAGGTAATATATATATATATATATATATATATATATATATATATATATATATATATATATATATATATATATATATATATATATATATATATATATATATATATATATATATATACATACATATATAGGTAGGTAGGTGGGCAGGTAGTTATAGTTAGGTCCTAGCTACCGTAGGAAATCCACAACATTCTATTGGGAATAACTTTGGCGCCGGTGGAGGAATTTGCATGTAATTTTCCAAAATTTAGGCCAGCTCCGCTCCGCTTCTTCCCTGCAAGTTTCGGGGGGATTCGTCAAGCGGGGGACGAGAAAAAAGGGGGGTCCCAAAATGTGTTTTCCCCATGTCAATTTCCATAGGACGAATAGACAAGGCTACAGCCCGAACCGCTGAACGGAATTACACCAAACTTTGCAAAATTGTAGGGACTGGTAGGCAGAAGTGCCTTTTCTATATTTGGTGAAAATTGCTCCAGTGGTTTTTACGAAAATTCAGTTAAAAAACACATATATATCTATATGCGCGCTTCCAGCGCTTACCGGTACGCGTACCGGGGAGCGCAGCCGGCGCGACACGAAAGTGCGCGAGCGGAAAGCTGATTGACTCTCGGGTGTTTGTCAACATTCTAAACAGTCTGGAGAGTCCGCCATCTTGTGTCTCGGTAGAATCGAGACACAAGAGGTGAAAATAAAAAAGGAGAAATTATTATAAGGGGGCAGGATAGACCCTCCCTGACCCCCTAGGTTTTCTGAGGGGGGCCTAAAAGGACCCTGAAGGGCAAAAAACCTTTTTATTTTTAATTTTCGCGGGGTAAGCGCTGGGTGCGATCCCATGTATGCTTCCCGGTATGCGCACCCTGAGCGCACCACGGGGAAAAACAGTGTAAAAAAATTGAGTAAAAAAGTAATTTAGAGTGCTTAGTGGTAGGGTAGCTCTGAAAAGAGCTGTTGTGTTATGTGAGTGGTTTTTGTACCTACAAGTAGGTACCGATGCAGAGTCTAAAATTCAAGAGGAAGACTCTATTCCCCTCATCTGTAAAATGTACACCATCTCTCCTATAGATGCCTTGCATGTTGTAACACAAGTTGTTGTGGTATATGGAACCCATACCATAGTCTCTGAGGAAAGCAGAAACAGATTTATTCACATGCTTCCTTGCTTTTTCAATGAAATGAAATGAAATGAAATTAGATTTATAAAGCGCATGGTTGCCCTTGAGCGTCCCAGCGCTAACTTAACAGAAAAACAGAAAGGCCCTAAGAAAGGAAGAAGGAAACAAGGATTATTCAGCTTTGGGGAAAAGAAAAGTTTTAAGAGATTTTCTAAACTTAAGATAGGAGGCTTCCGTCCGGATTTCCCTAGGGAGGGCGTTCCAGTGTTTTGCTGCATTCAGGGAAAACCGGCGTCCTCCAGTCCGGGCTTTTCTCACTCTAGGAACGGAGACCAGGTTCTCACCGTCGAAGCGGAGGGTCCTTGAATATTTATAAGGACAAATCAGTTTTCTTAAGGCGGGAGGGCCTTTGCCTTGCAGTGTCCTGTGAGCAATGCACAGTGTTTTAAATGCGATTCGTTCCTGGATGGGGAGCCAGTGCAAGGATCTCAGTAGTGGTTTGGCCGAGACCCTTCTAGGAATCCCCATGAGCATTCTGGCTGCCGCGTTCTGTACCCGCTGCAAGGTGTTAATTGTTTTTTTGGGTGCAGCTAGAAGGAGAGCATTACCATAATCCAGTCTTGATAGTATTAGACCTTGGATTAGGAGCTTCCTAGATTGGAAGGGCAGGAGGGGAAGCACTTTCCGCACTGAACGCAACAAACCGAAGCAGCTGCCTGCGACTTTCTGGGCATGGGTCTTGAATGTTAATTGGGGTTCAAACCAGACCCCGAGGCTTTTGATTTTCTCCTTTGCTGGGGGCAAATCCCCCATACAGGGGGGCCAGAGCTCTGAAGGCAGAGATGTAAGCTGGTGGCCTGGGAGCATGATCTCCGTTTTGGCTCCGTTAAGTTTCAGCTTGGAGTCTGTCATCCAGGAAAAGATTGCCGAGAGGCAGCTCGAGAGGTTGTCAGAGCATCCCCCTTGTTGAGACAGAGAGACGACGAGTTGTGTGTCGTCAGCATAGCTGATAGATTTAATCCCAAAGGGGGCTACTATATCCTCCAGCGGAGCCATGTAGACATTGAACAAATCTGTGGACTAAATTGGTTGGACCAGTTCCATTTTTGCCTTTGGCATGCCTTTGGCATATATTAGAAAATACCAAGGCAGTTTAAGGAAAAAGTGACACTAATTGCCCAAAGATGTCCTTTAAAAGCATTTCCAGACCTACCCTAGTCAAAGTGCCCAGGTCATTGCCACCACAGTGCACAATTATGAGGTCAGGGTGTGGTAGATGCATAAAGGAGTTTACCAATGGTATCAATTGGTGACTTCTCAATCCTCTCTGTCCAATCCACATAATATCCACATTTGGTAAATTAAGGTTGTGAATACCTCTGGTAGCTGCATATGTTTCACTTCAGTGAACATAGCTATGACCCACAATCTAGACTTTTGGCATCTTCAAGGTAGATGTAGTTGTATTCAGATGAGTTGTGGAAATGAAATGGCAGTTTGAAAGTAGGAGTTATGAAAAAAAAGTGGTTGAGATTCAGTGCACTTGAAAAAGCAGAAATGATTGGTGATTTCTTAAAATTCTCCACTATAAATTAGGGTGCATGCTTTTCTTTTTAGAAAGAAGTAATTCTAATGGTTGAGAAAAAGTAATTGAAACATTGCATATGATCAGCTACTACATTGAGAGGTCAAACACCCTTGCTGGATTCTTTTGCAACATAGTATGATGAACTTTTCAACTGTATGCTGAGTTAGGTGGGAGTTACCATGGTAACAGGGTGAATGAGCACTGGGGGGATGGGTGAATATTATGTGAGTTTGAAAGTGTTGGAATGTAGAACCAATTAAAATGTTACTTTGGTTTTGAAATAGTGTGGGTAGAATTTTAATTGGTTAAGTCCAGTGATATGTGTGAAGAATTACAGGGAATCAGGGCCATTTCTGGTTGCAGTGTCTGAGGTGCATTTCAGAGATTCTGCTTAAGAAAATCGGGTGTGTGTGACTGACACAGTTCTAAATCTTCAAAAGCATTTTTAAAGGTCAGTAATGATTCTTTTAATATAGATAGAGTGCTGTATGCACTATGGGGAAGATTACGAAGCATATTGTGCTTCTTTATTCACTGAAAAAAACACAGGTTTCAGGCCTTATATAGTTAGGAATTAGCATTTAAAAAACCTTATTCTTGCATTGTGTGTCATGTTTTTTTGTAATGCTGTTAAAAAATGTAATGGTGCATATTGGAAATGTATTTTGGAAATGAGTTAGGTTTCTGCCTTGTTTTGTAGTGGTCATTTAAATGGGCTGTTCTCTGTGTCAAAAACGATTTACTATGGAAAATGTTTTCTGGTAAAATGTGTAGCTTTTAAATTTTGGTGAAGGATCACACTGAGTGTCTGTGTGAAATAAGGAATTACATTTTCACATTTTTCAATAATGTCACCTGTGTCTGCTGACAGTTTGCATCGCTAAGGTTAAAGGGTACTCTGGACCTGTGTCTCATGTCACTTTGTACCTGCCCAATCTCTCTCTTTCAGTGTGTCATTTCTCTCTTTGCCTGGGTCTCATGTCACTTGACTTCAGTCCCCTTCACCTTCTTTCTATCTTTTGCTCCCTCAGTAATTCCCCTTCCCTTACTCACCTTACTCCACTTCACTCACTCCTTCTCTCTCTCTCTGTCTTTTCACTTCCTCACTCCCCTTCCCTCACTCCCTCTGTCTTACCCTCACTCTCTCCATCCCCTCACTCTGTCACTCCCCCTTGACTCACCCTCACTCACCTTGCATTCCTCACTGTCATCAACTCACCTTTACTCACTCCCCTTCTATCATTTGTTCCATGACTCACTTTCTCATCTTCATTTAGTCATTTCATCCAAACAATTATGCAGTACACATTCATTGAAATAAAGAACAACACAATATGTAAGGAAATATAGGTCTTTTTGGAGAATTGGAGGTAGTTCTGAAAATAACTCTTTTTTTTCTTCTTTTTTAGTTTTTAATTTTTTTGTAAATTTTCTGAACGTTTTTATATTTTTTTGTTTTTTATCAGAACAAAAACAAAACTAGGGAATGCAAAATTGCTCAACAGGAGCAAAAAGAAAGGGAAAAATTAGGGATGAGGGGTGATCCTTTTTCTTCCTAATCATTAATTCTATGATTTGCTCTCCATAACTAAGCAATTCATCACATTACTTGCACACGAATTTCAGGTCTGCAAAGTCCGGTTGCACAGCAGGTATTAATCTTGCACCTTGACTTCCAGAAGGTGTTAGATCACCAGTTGAGGTACTGCTTCCATCTCTTGGGGGATTCTGTGCCAGGTCCCTGACACTCTCCCGGGCATAGTTCTGGGGGTGCCTTCTTTGTACATGTCGAATTATAGTGGAGTTGCCAAAACTGTATTTCTTTCTTGGGTCACCACGTGATAGAATTGTGTGACATATTTTGCATTCCACCTTTGGTGCATTGACTTTCTTCTCACCTTCTGGAATTGTGAAAAACCTCCAGATGAAGTGCTCCTTAATTTTTGGCTGAGGAGGGTCCTCATGTAGAAACTCATCAGAGTCACTGCTGCTTGGTGCTCTTCCAGACATTCTTTTCAAAGAATTCAAGAGGAGAAACAGGGAACAGGTCTTGATCTCTCCAAAGTGAAAGAGGTAGTGAAAGAAATGGGTGGGGTTTTCATTAGTTGTAAAAAAACTGTTAACAACCAATGAAAAGTGTTATTTTAAGGTCACATGAGTTGACGCGCTTACGCTACGCGCTCTGGAGCGTTTCCGGGGGCGCTTACGCGGCACGTACGTAGGCGCTTCCGGGAGCGCTTACGCGGCGCGTCTGAATGACGTTTTGCTAGATTTTGGGAAATGCGTTTACAGTTAAAATACTGTTATTTAAAATCAAAAATACTACTTTTATAAGTATGCCACTAAATGTCTTGCAATAGGATTTACTTTAAATACATACTTATATTTTATTTCGCACGCGGAAATAGCGCTCTCGCTACGTGTACGGGTGTGTTTACGGGTGCGCGAACCCTGAGCGCTCCGAGGTAAAATGATTAAAAAAAATCACAGGAAAAATACATTGAAAAACTAATTTTAGAAAAATAATGAAAAAATATAATGATTATTAGTTATAAAAAACCGCTTTTTAAAAAACGTAATAATTCACTTTCAAAATCGTAGGTTACAAACTCATTATAGTAAGGAATTAGCTTTTAAAAAACCTTTGAAATTCACAAAAAACCATAGGTTTCACACTTGTTATAGTTAGGAATTAGCATTTAAAAAACCTTTGAAATTCACTGAAAAAACCATAGGTTTCACACCAGTTATAGTTAGCTGAACATTTTACTCATACAAAACCATTGAAATTCCCACTTTATAGTTAGTTGGACTCACTGTAACTCGCGCGCCCACAATCCGTCATGGCCCGCTCGGAGCACCTGCGCGGCGCGAATTCCGCGCCTGCGCTGGACGTTCCATTGAGCGGGGCGGGCCATTACGGAACCGCTCCGTCATGAACATAGCTCAACCGAGGCTGGTGACGGAGCGGTTCCGTCACCAGCATGCGGCCGCCCCGCCCCTTAGCACTGCGGCGGAATAGCCGCCGCAGTGGAGGGGTTAAGACAAAAGTGAATTTTAAGACAAGTTGGGAGACGGATTAGTGATTAGGCTACTTTGTATTAGTCTGTTGTCAGGTACAGTCAATGTAGGCCTCTTTCTGCACCTCTGTTGGTTTTTTCTGCATATCTCTTGCTTCTTTCTGCACCTTTTTTCCTCTTACTGGACTTCTGTTGCCTCTTGCTGCACATCTCTTCCTTCTTTCTGCACATCTGTTGAAATACACTGAAAAAAACCATAGTTTTAAGGGACGTTTTAGCTAGAAATTAGCATTTAAAAAAATGTTGAAATTCACTGAAAACACCATAGGTTTCAGGGACGGTATAGTTAGAAAGTAGCACTTGAAAAACCCTAGAAATTCTCTGAAAAACCACAGGTTTCAGGGACTTTATAGTTAGTTGGACATTTTCACTTGTACAAAACCAGGGAAATTCGGCCATTATAGTTAGTTGAGCTAACTATCACTCACACCCCGGCAATACATTGCAGATGATGTCACACACATGTTACATCACTCATGACATGGTCAGTGACATCACGCATGACATCACTGATGACATCACTGATGACATCACTGATGACATTATCCAGTGACTGAGTGTTTCTAAAAAGTTTAAACATGTTTTATACATATTTTATAGTGTTCTTAACTTATTGGATTCTAAAAAAAAATTCAAAGCTTTGCAGCTAGAGTCATGCTTTGAACACCTACACTTAAATATCTTTCCCTCTGACCTTTGTGCTTAATATTGACATTTGGTTGGGAATCTAGAGGCCAGATTCACAGAACTAACTTAAGACAAAATCCTAAACTTACTACTTTTGGTATTCACAGAAGTTAGGATTTTGTCTTAAGTTTGTGTTAAGACAGACTTAAGACAGACTTAAGACAAAATCCTTACTTAAGTCCGTCTTAAGTCTGTCTTAACACAAACTTAAGACAAAATACTAACTTCTGTGAATACCAAAAGTAGTAAGTTTAGGATTCTGTCTTAAATTAGTTCTGTGAATCGGGCACTAGGTCTCTATTTTATAGTCTAGTCTACATTTCCTAATTTCTTCATCTGGAACAGATTGAGAACCAGAACTCTGTGCTTTGCTGACATGAATTCCAAGTAGATATGAGGTAAACAGATGGTGAAAAGAAGTATATCCTCCATATGGATGGACACTTGGAATATACCCCACTCTCCTGAATGTAGAAACAGAGGCGTTAAAGAAGTGACTCATGACCCATCCCTTTGCACCACTTTCCCATCAACTTCAGTCATCTAACTTTTGCAGGTGTATAGTACCATAATATCTTTGGAGTTTGGTGCTACCAAAATTCTCTTGATAAACTGACTCATTCTGCCTTTTCTGCATTTAATGGTAAGTAATTTGCCTTTTTTGATGAGGTATTTTGTTAGTTACCTTAGGAAAATGTTCCATTTACAGTTATGTTGGAGGTACAATACTACAGAGGTTCTTTGTTTAATCACTTAGCAACTACTTGGAATCTACCCATGCATTTCAGCTTGACTGTGGTCAAATGAGCAATGCACATTATAGTGGTGTGCAGAAGTGTATTAAGTGTGCCAATGTAACTTGACAATCCTATGGGGACATAAGAAAAGTAGCAGTGTATAGAAGTAGCAATAGCAAAAAGGCACAATGCTGTGGTGTTTGGACAAAATATTGAATACAAAATATTGTGATACAAAAATATTGTGTCAAGAATATCTGGATATCAACAATATCATTGACAGGAGTACCAAATGTAAAAAATATTATTTTAAGTGTTGTTTTTAATATCATTGTAAGAAATATGATTTTGAAAATATCGTTTTATGTAATCTTGTTTGTGTTATTTTCTATGCAATTTATTGTAGTGTGTTTAATCATATATGTTTATTCATTATTTTCATTTTTCATTATTAGTAAGATAGTGTATTAATTATGAAGTTGTTGATATTTGTGTTTTAGTTGTATTAATGTATAAAAATAATATTTATTTTTTTTAGCAGCAGGATATTGGGTTTTTAGGGGGCTAAGGGTGGTGCGATTTTTAAGAAGTGAATATTTTAATGTAAATGCAATGTTTAATATTTTATTGATATGTAAAATAATATTGTAAAATGTATAAATAATTGTGTTGCAATATTATTGTTTATAAATAATGTATAATTAAGTAAAATATATATTAATTATATTAAATTAAATATAATTTTATGATAAATATTTAAAGAAATATTTGAAGAAAAAAGACAAATTAAAATTATATAAGCATCACATTTAATAATATAATTTTCTTTAAACTTTCAAAATATATAATCATATTTTTGTGAAAAAATTATGAAAATTAATATATTTTACATTTTGTGTGTTGAAAATATGTCATTGTAAAAAAGTGTTTTTACATTATTATATTAAGCATCCATGTTATATATTTTTAAAATGTTATGATTGTTAATTTTGGATTATGAGTTTATTTTTTATTTAATGGTTCAAAGTTTAGAAATGGTAGTAAGTATTTGAAATAATATTTTAATTATTAACAGTTATAGATATATTTTTCATATGTTAATGTTTAAATAGGAATATATAACTTTGTTGTTCTGGTTCTTGTGATTTTTAAGTGCATCTTTTTAATGTATGTATGGAGTAATGATTGTGTATAATTAGTTGTAGTTTGAAGCACTTTGCATAAAATGTTTTAGATTAGATTGGTAAATAGGAGGGGGAGTAGTAAATGTCATCATTTTAGCATCCACCTACTCCCCAAATTTGTATATAGTATAGATTGGAGTAGAAATAGTAAATGTCACCCCTTCATTGTCCCACAGTTTCCCCAAATTGTTTTAGATTGGAGTGAGAATAGTAAATGAAACCACTTAGTTGTTCAACACCTTCCCAAGATTGGCCTAGATTGGAGTAGGAATAGTAAGTGTAACCCCTATAGGAAGCCTGCTTCTAACCAGCACCAGCACCAAGCACTTTAGTGCATGGGGACAGCCGGGGACCACATCCCCCATCATTCTTAGTGCCAGGAGGTGCCCGCACAACCTCTACGCACCGGAGGCATATATAGATGCTCTTGGGCTCCCGCGGCACGGGAGTCTGCTTCTAACCAGCGCCAGCACCAAGCACTTTACTGCACGGGGCAGCCGGGGACCACATCCCCCATCATTGTTAGCGCCATCCCCTACCTGCCGGACACACATAAAGACGCTCTTGGGCTCCCTGCTTCTAACCAGCGTCAGCACCAAGAACTTTACTACATGGGTGCATCCCCCATCCTTCTTAGCGCCAGGAGCTGCCCGCGCCATCCCATAAGCTCCAGAGGTGCATAAAGACACTCTTGGGCTTGGAGGAGGATGGGCTGGGCCGCCCCTCTGAGGCCAGCTTTTGGAGATCCCTGGACCTGAAGTTCTAACTCAACAAGGGAGCTAAAGTCAGTGAATTACTATTCTGTTGTACCGCATTGCGGTCACCGTATTTTCCAGCAGCTATCATCTCCCTGTGGTTGCCCGCAACTCTGTTCATCACTGACTCAATCATTTTTCCTACTCCTGTCCGCTGAAGTCACTTTTAGCAGGACTTCTTGAGAGGCCTGACTGTGGCCAAAAGTTTCTAAGAGGGACTGGGTTGTTCTCACGTGCCACCCGAAAAAATTGGAAAGCGCACCTGCGTGAGGAAAAAACAAACGTTACCCCTGCAAACGGTATCTTCCCTCCAATCAACTTCAATTATCAGGATGCTTGAGAGGGCAATAGGCATAGTTGCCACGGAAATCAAACTGACTGAAGGGCGCCTATCACTAACTCCGGACCTGGCCTTACCCCTTATCAACCATGATGCCTCAAGTTCTCCATCAGCCTTGGCACCGGACTCTCCAACACTTCACCCAAGGACAAGCGCAATGGGTTGAGTGACACATACTGTTGAGTTACATCCGGAGGGTGCCCTTGCTAGAAAATGGAAGCCCAAAGCTACTGCAATCGATCGTGGGGTCCAAATACAAGAAAGGTTCTGTGGAACATGTGGTGACTGGGGAATCTGGGGAGGCCGGGTCAGGGGCTCCATCTCAAGTAGGCATGGAGCGGGCAGCCCATGGAGCTATGGGTTGGTAAGACAAAGGCAATTTTAAGGGGGAATAAGTCTGCAAACGTCTCGAATCCACAGACAACCATTCCCATTACTAGGTCGGAACCCATAGTGACAAATAACACAACCACCACCATTACTGCTAATTACACAAACCAGGAGTGTGTAGGTAAATGCTTGAGTAACCTAGTCAGGTTAGGAACAGATGATAGTACCCACTCCCAGGGGCGTATTCAAGGGCTGAGATAGGAAGTAATCATAGGCTTCCCTTAGCAAGGACACAAGCATGTGACTATCTCCAACAGGGTCTAGTCGCAGGGATGGCGTAAGGTCTGCCCCACAAGTAGAAAGCAATGAAACCAGCTTAGCCTTTGCCATGCATTAATCTTCCCCCGGCCTCAACACCATATGTAACCATATTAATTGGAGTTCCAGAGTTGAACAAGGGGTATAGGGAATCTCATTCTGATCTAAAAAACAAATGCATCATCTGGCTAGCTAAGCACAGGCAATTCTCCTATAAAGATGCAGATGAAATCCTTATGACACGTAGGGTGGGTTGGGTGGGCTGGAGGCCGAAAGATATTCCTGGGGATTGTGTTGTGATAAATTTCAGAAACATAATGGTTGCAGAAATTTTCCTAGATCGTAATCATTGAAGGTAGACTGGGGGCATTGGGTCCTTCCCACTGTTTTTTTTCCCCCCAGGGCTAACACCACATATTAGACCTGGCACCTTGGTGTGGGTCTCCCTTCCATTGTGTGCTGTTGCCTCGTGTGTTTTTGCTGGTTATAGATGCTTTGGGCACTGTGCCACTGCTATTCAGTGCCACAGTACAAGTGCTCCCTATGGTAAATTGATGTATGGATTTGTGATTTCATGATTGGTTGGTTTGGTTTACTTGTCAGACCCTAGTACAGCACACTGAGTGTGCCCAGGGCTTGTAAACCAAATACTGCTGGTGGCTTGCAGCACTGGTTGTGCCACCCACTGAAGCACTCTGTAAAAGTGTGTCTCAGGCCTGCCATTGCAGAGCCTGTGTGCAGTCTTGTACTGCCATGCTGACTGGGCAAGTGCACCCATTTGCCAGTCCCTAAACCTTCCCTTTTCTGCACATTAGTCACCCCTATGGTAGGCCCAAGGGCAGGGTGCATTGCAGGTAAAAGGTAGGACAAACACTGATGTGTGAGGCATGTCCTAATAGTGAATTTCAACCATTTTTGTTTTTCACTATTGCATGGCTATCTGTTCCAAATAGGACAGAATGGGCAGTTTGATTATTACTTTGTTATAATCCTAAACTGAGTCAGGGAACTAGGTAGAAATGCCTAACTCAGAATGCTAAAATACATCTTTTAGTGAAGTTGTTTTTAACATTCTGGGTTTTTATATTACCCCTTTTAGAAAGTAGGTATTTCTTATCTAACTATCCAAGCCTGCCTCTGCTAGGTTGTGTATTCCTTGTCTGGAGTTTGAGTGACATGGGCTGGTGATTCCAGGAGACAGGGTGAGTCAGCATAGGGCTGAATAGAGAGATCTGCATGTATATGGAAGGAAGGGGTTGCACCTGGGACCTGAATAGGGCAGTGCCTTCTCTCTACAGAGCTGGCTCCACCTCCTGTGGTGCGTCTGAAGTCCCTGGCCTACACTGTGAAAGGAAAGAAGGAGTCTTGTCATCAAAGTGCCCCAGGACTGACCAGAACTGGTTTGGACTAGCCAAAGGTCTCTCTGTCTTCGGAGAACAAAGGGAAAATGAGTATAAATGAGGGTATCCAAACCCCAGAACTTTAGATCACTTTTGGGAAACAAGAAGAACCTTTGCTGAGGAGAGGAACCAGAGAGAAACTGAAGGAGGAGACTATCCCTGAGCTGAGTGTTGTTTGTGGGATTGGCCTGCAGTGGTTGCCCGACTGCTAAAGAAAGGAGAAAGGAACGTTGTGCTACTTTCATCAACTTGTAAAGGATCTCCAAGGGCTTTGTAAAATGAGCTTGCCTCATGCTGAAGTCTCAGGGATAACAATTCACCAACCAACTCCCCAGAGTTGTCTTTTAAGTGCCTGCTGTTGTGCTGGGCCTTCTGAGGGACTGCGTGCCGCAAGGAGCTGGAAGCGCAATGCACGAAGAAGAAGCATGACGGCGCCGCAGCCACTGTCGTCGCATCACTGAAGAAGGGTGTAGCCGCTGCCGCATCGCTTCATCCAAGCAACTCGCATCACTGGAGAAGAGTATCTCAGTCGCAGCAGATGCCGTCACATCACCGGAGAAGCGTGTCGCAGGGCCTGTCACAGCTCAGAAGAATCATGGAGTAACCACACGGCCACCGGGCGTGCAGGCATTGTTATTGCATCAAGAAGAAGACGCCATTTTGTTAAATTGCACCGGATCTTCATCGCATCAGGGCGTTGCGGGTCGCATCGCCACGAAGCGCAGTAAGAAATCAGCGCATCACCTCGCCATGCAGAGAAGAACCAACGCATCAGCGTCCCCTGTGCAGCAGTAGGGAACTGACGCATCACTGTTCTTGCGTGTAAGGTAACGAATCATCACCTTCCCTGCAACACTTTCGTTGTATAGCGTTACACATCCAAAGGTACATTGAAGTTAAAGTGTTGCATTTACCATCTAAAGAGAACTAAGGTATTTCTACCATTTCTAAAGTACAGTATTGTGGATTTTTGTTGTTTGTGGTCTTGTGTTAAGTCTATATAAAAATACTTATTTTTATACTACAACTTGTGTGGTGTCCATCTGTAGTGTTGTCAATATGCTACTGTATGTGTTCACAAATGCTTCACACACTGCCTCTGTGATAAGCCTGTCTGCTTGTGCCAAGCTACCAAGGGGGTGAGCAGGGGTTATTTTAGGAGGGTACCCCCGTACCCTCACTAGACGCAAGGGTCCCTATTTGGTCAAAGGTACCTACTTCTACCAATTAGACACCCCTAAATCAAACATCACACAATAGAAGAAGAGATGGGTATAAGAGGTGTCTGTGGCATCAGATCAAGCAATATGCTATTCTGGGACAGGACCAACGAAGCCCAACATTCTACAACTTACCAGTATCAAATAGATATAACCCCCTAGAGTCAGTATATTGACTTCTGAGCACCGGACCTCTATATGAGAGATCTGATTGCCAAAAGGAGACATTAGGGGGCCCATACCAACAGGGGGAGTCCACACACTGGAGAGGGACCCTGAAGCAGAAGGGGGTAGAGGTGATGGCACATATGAGTGGAGAGAGAGGAGCAGAAAATGGAGAATGGAAGAAGGCCCCTACTAGTCCACCATTGCCTGACCTTCCCCGACGGGGTTCACAGGTAACCAAACTCTAACAGTGGGTAGCTGTAAATCCCCCACCCAACCCACCTGACCTCTATGAATTGAGAAATGGCCTATGGTCAAAGGGGCTGGAGGTGGCTAAACAACTTCCCCAGGTCCACACAGTGAATTGTGATATCCAGTCCCTTAATCCAGTCAATCGTAGGGGCCCTCACAGGTTGCAGTTTCTTTCCTGGGACATAGCTGGGCTCACCTATGAATTAGATAACCCGGAGTGGGGGCCATTTCTAGAACAAAACAAGATCTGCATGTTCCAGGAAACATGGGCTAGGGTGGACACACATAGACTGGGCTATGCGTCCTTACTCCTTTAGCATTCTAGTTACTCATCGAGGCAAAGGAAGGCCATCAGAGGGATTGTGTACCTGAGTTGATGTGCATCTGGGCTGTGTGGCAAAACAGATAGAGCCTTCATCTCATGACATCCTTTGAATTTTCCTGACCTTTCCCACAAAGGTCAGAATTGCCCTGATCAATGTCTGTTCACGGCCGGGTTCTTATCTCCTGACCAACTGACGACCCTTCTCCTAACAATCCCTGATTACATTTGGGTACTTCAACTGCCAGTTTGGACCATTAGGTGGCCTGGTGACAGGTATATCCAGTGAGGAGGACTTACATTGGGCCATTCCAGAGCCCAATATTTCACTGACGCGGGCATGGACTCCACTTGTGTTGCAGATAAATACCGTAACACTGAATCTCTCATTAAGAGCGTGCAATGGTCGCACCACATCCGATATCCCGGGGAATCACACCTTCAGTAGATTGGGGCACACCTCTATTATCAATCAATTTATCAAACATTTGTAGAGCGCGCTACTCACCCGTGAGGGTCCCAAGCCTCTGGGGGGCAGCTACAGATCAAACAGCCAGGTCTTGAGGAGTCTCCCGAAAGTCAGCAGGTCCTGGGTCTGTCGTAGATGGATGGGGAGGGTGTTCCATGTCTTGGCGGTGAGGTGAAAGAAGGATCTGCCACCATAGGTTGTTTGATGGATGCGTGGAACGGTGGCGAGGGCGTGGCCAGCGGAGCGGAGCTGGCGGTTGGGGGTGTAGAAGGTGAGTCGCTTGTTGAGGTATGCTGGTCCGGGGTCATGGTGTGCTTTGTGAACGTGGATGAGGAGCTTGAAGATGATCCTCTTGTTGACGGGAAGCGAGTGCAGGTCCTTCAGGCGGGCGGTGATGTGGCTGTGGTGGGGGATGTCGAGGATGAGGCGTGCAGAGGTGTTTTGTATGCATTGGAGTCTCTTCTGGAGTTTGGCCGTGGTCCCCAAGTAGAAGGCATTACTGTAGTCCAGCCTGTTGGTGATGAAGGCCTGGGTAACAATCCTTCTGGTTTCGGTGGGGATCTATCTGTAAATCTTGCGAAGCATACGGAGGGTGTTGAAACAGGAGGAGGAGACGGTGTTGACTTGTCGGGTCATTGACAGAGTAGAGTCCAGGATGAACCCCAGGTTGCGCACATGGTCAGTGTGTGTCGGCACCGTTCCCAACGCGGCCGGCCACCAGGAGTTGACCCAGAGGATGGGGCGGGGCAGAGGATGAGGACCTCTGCCTTGTCCGGAATCAGTTTCAGGTGACTGCTCTTCATCCATCTGGCGACGGCCTTCATCCCTGCGTGGAAGTTGGTTTTGGCGGTGTCGGGGTCTTTGGTGAGGAAGAGGATCAGCTGGGTGTTGTCGCAGTATGAGATTATGTTGAGCTTGTGGGATCGGACGATGTTGGCGAGCAGTGTCATGTAGATGTTGAAGAAAGTCGAGCTGAAGGATGATCCTTGGGGTACGCCACAGGTGATCCTGGAGGCTTCGGATCAGAATAGAGGGAGGCGAACTCTCTGAGTTCTGACGGTAAGGAAGGAGGTGATCCAGTCCAGGGCTTTGTCGTGGATCCATTCCCAGCGTTGTAGAGGCATGTGCGCATGGTGCGGTGACAGACAGTGTCAAAGGCGGCTGAAAGGTCCAGGAGGATGAGGGCCGCAGTTTTGCTATTGTCCAGAAGGGCCAAGATGTCGTCAGTGGCGGCCATGAGGGTGGTTTCGGTGCTGTGATTGCTGCGGAATCCGGATTGGGACGAGTCCAAGGTGTTGTTCTCTTCAAGGAATTGGGTCAGTTGTCTGTTGACGATCTTCTCAATGACTTTCGCTGGGAAAGGGAGCAGGGAGATGGGCCGGAAGTTCTTGAGGTTCTTTGGGTCTGCCTTGGGTTTCTTGAGTAGGGCATTGATCTCTGCATGTTTCCAGCTTTCTGGGAGGGTGGCGGTCTCAAATGAGCTGTTAAAGATCTTAAGGAATTGGGGTGCGATGATGGAGCTCACTTTGTTGAAGAGATGTTGAGGCAGGGGTCAGATGGTGAGCCGGAGTGGATGGTGTTCATGGTCTTGATGGAGTCTTTTTCGTTGACGTGGTTCCAGGAGATTAGGCGGCCGGTGTGATTGGGGGGCGGTGAGTCTGGGGTGTCGGCGGCTGTCGGAGAGGTCTGGGTGTTGAAGCTGTCATGGTTGTCTGTGATCTTGTGGTAGAAGAAGGTAGCTAGAGAGTCGCAGAGGTCTTGTGACGGCGGGATGTTTTTGGAGCTGGAGATGGGGTTGGCGAGGTTCTTCATGATGTTGAAGAACTCTTTGCTATTGTGTGTGCTGTTGTCGATGCGTTCCTTAAAGGAGGTTCTTTTTGCCATTTGAATGAGTTGGCGGTGTCTGCGGCTGGTGGAGTTTACTCGTGGCACCATTTCTTCTCTAGTCTCCGGCAGGTCTGCTTGGAGGTTTGGAGGTCGGCTGTGAACCAGATGGCTCTTCTGTCCGTGCGTTTGTTTGTGGGTTACTTGATCTGGGCAAGAGTGTTGGCGCAGCCCTCGATCCATTGCTTGAGGTTGCAGGTGGCTGTGTCGGTGTTGGTGTGGTCGGTTGGTGGGTCTCGGGCGAGGGTGGTGATTAGCTGGTCTTCAGTGACCTTGTCCAGCTGCGGTGGGGATTCTTTGCTGGTGGTTGTGTGTAGTGGTTTTCTTGGAGGAGAAGTTGATGCAGCGGTGGTCGGTCCAGTGGAGTTCGGTGGTGTGGCTAATGCAGATGTGGCTGGTGGCGGAGGAAATGGGGTCGAGCGTGTGTCTGGCGGAGTGGGTGGGTGTTGAGGCCGAGGTTGGCAAGGTTGTCCTGTAATGTGGTGGAGTTGCTACCATTGGTGTTCTTGAGATGGAACTTCAGGTCTCTGAGGAGGATGTAGTCTGTGGAGGCCAGGGCGTGCACTCTGACGGGGTCTGTGATGAGTCGATGAACTGTGGCCGGGGTCCGTCTGTCTGTATACGAGGGTTTCTCTGAGGGTGGTGTTGGGATCGATGTGGGTCTGGAAGTGCAGGTATTCGGCGGTGCTGAGAGTGTCTTTGGTGTTGGTCGAGATTCTGAGGGTATTTCTGTGGACGAAGGCAATTCCTTCTTCCGGTCTGTTGGTATGGTCCCTGCAGGTGATCTTGAAGCCATCCGGGATGGCTATGGCAACGTCAGGTGCCTATGAGGAGTTCATCCAGGTCTCCGTCAGGAAAGCGACATCCGGGGAGGATGTGCCGAGGAGGTCTGAGAGTTCAACGGCGTGCCTGTGGATGGAGCGGGTGTTGAGGAGTATGCATCTGAGTTGGTTGTGGTCCACTTTGGTGGGGTGGGCAGGATGTGCAGGTGTCCGCTGGCAGGTGTAGCTGTAGTTTCAGCAGGTGAAGGGTCCATGGGTGAGCTTCGGGGTGGCCTGGAAGCAGGCTGGGGATCGGCCAGTATTGAGTGCGCGGAGGGTTTTGGCGTCGTAGCAGCGTCTGGGGCTGTGGTGCTTGTGAGGGCCAGGGGGTCTGGCGCTGGGGGCAGTCCAGGCATTGACAGGCGCTAACGGGCTTGCCTTAGGTGTGCCTTAGCTTGCCAGCGGCATGCCCGCTGCGTGTGTCTGCTGCACAACCGCGCAGCAGTCAGCATATGTAGGGGAGGGGGCGGGAGCTGGATTACATTCTGGTGGATACTAAATCCTGGCACAGGGGGCTAGACTTCAAAATCACGCCCGCTATGATAGTGACCACAATGCTCTCATCATAGAGGTAATTTAGCCAAGTGCTAAGAATGTATCTGAAACATCATCACCACCTGACTCTAGATTAACACTGTCTAATGGCAATCTTGCAGGGCATTGCGATTCCTACCATCTGGGCGGGGTCCAAAATCATTCTAATCTTTAAAAAGGGTGCTATGCTCATCCCTGGCAATTATTGCCCTATCAGCCTTATAGATGTAAGCCAGAAAATATTTGCCTGTGTACTTTTGGGGTGACTTCAGACCTGGATGGAGGACTATAAAGTCCTCACCCCCCTCCATGCCGTGTTCAGAGCAAAGATCTCTACAACTGGTCAAATCTTAAGGCTAAAACAATTATTTTGAAAACCTGTGTGCAGAGAGGGTGGCAGCCTCTATTTAATATTTGTGGACCTCAAATCTGCATTCGATCTGGTTCTGAGGGATAAGCTATGGCCAATTTCATTGGCTATGGGAGTCCCTGAGTATCTTTGTCATCAGTTGAAATGCTTACATGACGCCAACTTCGCCAAAATTAGGTATGGTAAAAACGGTGAACTCTCAGCCCCCTTGCTTGTGGAGAGAGGCATTTGCCAAGGCTGAGTCCTGGCCCCAACCCTCTTTTGCCTCTTCATCAATGGCTTAATTGAGTCGCTGATTGCAGGGAAGGACATTGACGCCCCCAGGTTAGCGAACTGTAAAATACCAGCAATGATGTTCACAGATGGCACCCTCCTGCTTTCAAAATCAGCCATGGGAATCCAGAAGGCCCTTCACATCTAAAGTGTTTTTTGTAGAAACTAGGGTCTAGAAATTAAATTAAAAAGAAAACAAGTATAAGGTGTTCAAAGCGAGCAATAGTACCCACCCAAACCCCCGCCTGGATGGAAGACCACAGGAGAGGGTATCCAACTTGGAGGACCTTGGGATCACGCTCACTGAGAAAATGGATTAAGGTGAGTAAAAATGAAAGCAAGTCTAAAGCTGGCCCAGACAACTGGGGGCCTCACAAAGGTACATAGGAACCGCACCCACACATTTGTTGGCCCGGTGGTGGACATCTATAAGGTACAAGACCAGAGCGCTGCCCTCTATGGTGCTGAAATCTGGGTCCCTGCCCATCTGGCTCCTTATCGAGCATTGACAACTCCTTCACTAGGCAACTAGTCGGTCTTCCCTCTAGCTCCTAGCTCTAGCTATTAACACCCCTCCGAATGGCTCTTGTGATCAGACCTATTGCAGACAAAGCCGCACTTAGACCTATTTTATTTTTGCGAAGTTTGTGGAGCACCCCTGAATTGCCTGCATACAGGGATGAGCTGAGTGAAGTTATGGGCTTAGAAGGTGCGGACAAATTATCATGGTTGCCATATATTAGGAATACCTGTGAGGCCATAGGCAGAAGTAACCTGCCGAATAATGCAGAAGAAACTTGCCTCATGGCTTCTAGGAAGGTTCTGAAGGAGAGTTATAGAGTTATAGAGAACATAAACTTGTGTAGCTACAGAGGAGGTCTACATCAGGCCGACTGACCCTTGGGTTTCTGGAAGTAAAAGATCAATACAGACTAGAACCTGTTCTGGACAATATCCAGCCACTCCTTGCCAAGAAGCAATACCTGCAATTCAGACATGGGGTGGTCTTCCTGCGTTCCTTCCAAACAAGTGGGCGGGTCGATTCAATTTGGGTTGCCCAGCCTGCAATAACACAGACAGGATGGAATATCATGTGTTATTCTTTTGTCAAGGTTACAAGAGGTCAAGGTCTAGATGGCTGCTTCAGCTGTGCAGAAACTTAGGCTCCAGACATTGTAGCGAGGTCTATAGGCTATTGAAATATGCTACCCACATGCCTATTGTACTTATTGTATTATCTATTTCATGCTTTCTATTCTCTATGTGGTGTACCCACAGAGCCATCTTAAAGAAGATCCCATAGGCCTACCCGGCTCATCGCTATTTATCATGCAAATTGGGCCCTGTTCTTTCCCCTTTCAAAATTTTAATGATATCAGTGGATTACTTTTTTATGATCCTGTTTTTACCTACTATGTGCTGTATAAACTGTTGTTTTTATATTTCTCTATTTTTAGCCGTGATTGAATGCTGTTAGGCGAGGGTCACCATGACAGTTTTAAAAATGTTGATTTTGTGTTGTTGTAATGTTCTCCGTACCGCCCAATCTCATATACCCATGGGTCAGTCTATGGCAGGCTGAGGCTGGTGAGTGGGAGAGATGATCTCGCTGTGTAAATCTGATTGGAATTCTCTATTAATAATGTGCTTTCTGGCCCCTCACGCAGAGCAATGGCTACTTTTTATGAGCTGAATGTAATGTATTGTATTTTTATGTGATTTTATGGCCATACAGGCCGAAATAACGTTTTATGATGATGATAACCCCTTTACTCTCCAACACCGTCTCCAAATTGGTATAGATCGAAGTGGGAATAGTAAATGTCAGTCTTTCAGTGACTACAACTTTCTTCAAAATAGTTTACATTAGAGGATGGGGTAGTAAATGTCACCCCTTGAATGTCCAGGACTTTCTGTATATTGGTTTAGATTGAAGTGGGAGTAGTACATATCACCTTAATAGTATTTAACACCTTCCCCAGATCAGTATACATTGCAATGGGAACAGAAAATATCAACCCTTTAATGTCCAACACCTTCCCCAACATGATCAAGACTGGCATGGGAATAGTAATTGTAACCCCTTTAGTGTCCAACATCTTCTTTCAAAATGGTTTATGTTGGAGTGTGATTATTTAATTTTATTATTTTACTGTGAAATCCTTTGTTTACATTGTATTATTATGTATTTGAAATAGTTTGTTGTAAGTATTGTTGGTGTTTAGAAATATAATGAGAAATAGTTGTATGTTTGTAAAAATAACATTATTAATTACATATTTGTGTAGAGTAAGAAATGTAACTTCACTTATGTTTTCAAAGTTTATTTTATATATATTTTTACATTTCCTAAACGTATGTATTTCAAATTGAAAATAAGAATTCATATGGGGGTAAATAAAACATCTTGATACATTTTTTATTATCATATTTAAATTGTATTACATGAGCTACATCATCCACTTTTTTACATTGTTTGAAAATTGTCTAACACTTCTTAACTTGTACATATTTTCAACAAGCTTTTAACATATTTTTTTTAGTATATATATTAAATAAGTGTATATAATTTATACTATTATTTAATTTATACTTAACAATTTTTTCTGTTTAATATTGTTGAACATTTTTTAATGCATGTATTCAACATCTGTAATTTATTTCGATTCATTTTTATGGGAAGATTTAGTTTCAGATTTTCAGTTTCACTTATTGGCCATTTTTATTTACCTTCTATTTTGTAGTCTTTTTGTGTCATGTTTTGTCTATTTTCTGGGATCCAGGTTTCCATAAGGTGCTGTTGTTTGTCAAAAATGGTAAGTTTTATTTTGAGGCATTTTTATCGGTTTTGAGAGCTGTGTGATGTAGGGGGGAAGTCTAGACGTTAGTTATTGTGTTGTGTGCAAGGTTTTTTTAACATGCAGGGGCTTATTACAATTTTTGTGGTCTCAAGACAGCCGAACCTGTGGTAGCTGTCTAACCACTGTAACCTAAGTGGTCAACTCTGCCCATACCATTTCTCATAGTGGAATCTTCAGGTGCGTAACTTAATCTAAAGCAGCAGAAAAGAGTTGAAGTCTTATGAATTGCAAGTTTTGAAAAGAAGCTAAAAAACACACTTTACAAAGACTCAGGCTTGAAGAAGTGAATCCCTGAATTGATAAAGCTACAAGGAGATGAAAAGTTGGTGAACAAGGATTGTAACTTGAGGAAAGATCGTGGAGCTAAGAATTTGATGGCCTCGAATGATCATACCAGAGTCAATGCAATACAATGGCCAAAACAGGAGAACTGCATACATGAACCTGGCCCAGGAAAAACTCGACAGGAAAGGATACATTTTAAATGGAGCCTTGAAGGCTTGGTCCATTTTTGATTGGTTTCTTATCCCAATAATGAAATGACAAAATGAAACGATTTTCTGAGAGAGGAATAATTTTCTAAAAGTAACCATTATTTTCAGATCCATGTACAGCCCCATAAGAGCCACTAACGTGCCAAGCCAGAAATAAAAGTATTCTGTGTTTTTTAGGAGTAGAGCAAAATACGGACCATGTCCTTGAATCAAAATTACATCACATCACATGACATTAGAAATGATATGAAATATGAATCACTCAGGAGTGAGAATCCTTTACTTATTGTAGACATTGGATGATACCAAATAGTTTAGAATTTCAAACTGGGCACTTGAGTCCCTTAAAAAACTGTTCAAGACATACGTTGACATAGGTACTTTTTTATTTTTTAATTCAAGCTCATGGATGGCATATGCCACCTACTCACGGTCCTACAGATCATCAATAAATACTTAATTCGACTGTGATGAGCCATAAAAGTTTACGTCACTTCACTTTGATAACTTTATTTCGGTCAAGGACCATAAAAGTGCAATAAAATATATACAAGCACAATATTAAAACATAAATACATCAGCATTAAAAAGTTATTAAACAATGGTTATCAAAGGAGTAGTAAAAGATAAGAGCAATAGTCCCTTATTCCTTATGGATTATTGCAGTTCTTCTTCTCCACATGCCGAATAGAAACCGGGAGACGGCAAAGACAATAAGAGGGGCAGTGTCATAACTTAGGACTCTACAGGCATGAGCACAGTGTCTAAAGCCCAAGTTTTTGCATAATGGGATAATCCAGCACTTCCGGATTTCATTGTATGCTGGGCAGAAAAAGAGGATATGTATAATGTCTTCCCTGGCGTGATTACAGGCGGGGCAGTTAACCTTCATCGATTTTGTCCATCTGGATGTGAATGCCCCAACCGGTAAGGAGCCGTGCCTCAAATGAATGTATAGCTTTCTTGCCAATGCAGACTGCACCAGGTCCAAAAACGCCTCCAATCTGGATTCAGTTTTTGTTATGAGGAACTCATTGGACAGTCTGCCCAGTGAAGTAGAGCAGTGTAGCAGTTTGAGGTTATGCAATTTTACAGCTGCCACCAGAACAGTCCTTTGCATCCTCATACAGCTATCCTCCGGTGTATCCCAAAGTTGGGGAAGACCAATTTGGTAAAGGAGAGACTTAACATGTGCCAGCCATGGTATGTTCTTGTTCTTAAGCTGCCCCCAGATAGTTTTGAATTCTGCTCTAAATGGTTCCAGCTCAGGCACAGACCAGAGCCTTCTCCAATAGAGCAGGGGTCGAGCTGCCGCCAAGTCAGTAATAGGTTCCAGACCCAAGTCCAAGCGTAAAGGGAGCAGGGGCGTGCTTTGCGGAAGACCAAACAAATGACGCATAAAAGAATGCTCGACTTTCATTAAATTACATGTATTAGTGTTTTTAGAGTTCAGCAGCGTATAAGGTTGCGGACCTGACCTGTGTTTTGTATATCTCTAGGGCAGGGGTAGCCGGTTTAAAGGTTGAGGCGCTATGGAATCTGCCTACGCCACCCATTATCTGTGCAAGTCTCAGGGAGGATTTCGAGACTTGTTGGTACTATGTAAAGTGTTCAGTTAAGGTCACTCCCAAATATATGAAGGTCTTGACTCGCTCAAGAGGGGTTCAATTCATTGTGGCATTCGGGCGGGTGTGCCTCGGGGGGTTGAAGATCATAAACTTGTTTTTCTCCAAGTTGATCTCCAGACCCCGCGAGGCGCAGAAGGAAACAAACCCGTCCAGAACCTCTGGATGCCCGTTGATGTCCGCGACAACAACAGAGTGTCATCCGCGAACATCAGAGCGGGCACCCTACCAGTGGCCAGGCGTGGAGCATCATTATCTCTGACACAATTAAGTCTATCTATCAGGCCGTTGACATACAAGCTAAAGAGGGTAGGGGCTAGTACGCAACCCTGGCGTACTCCTCGAGTGACAGGGAAACGATCGGATAATTCCCAGTTTTTCCCACACCTCACCTGGGCGTAATTCCCAGTGTGAAGCAGGGTTATGGCATCTAGTAAGTAAGGAGGAAGACCAAGTTCCTCCAACACCGACCAGAGCCTCTCCCTCTGGACCAGATCGAATGCGGCCCGCAGGTCCACAAAAACAAGGTAGAGGCTGCCACCCTCTACTCTTGCAGTTTTCCAGTATAGGACCTGGAGTCGAAAGATCTGGTCCAGAGTCGAGACCCCTGATCTAAAACCGGCTTGGAGGGTGGTCAAAATTTTGTTTTCCTCCATCCAGCCTAATAACCTCTCCAGCAGAATTCGGCCCATCAGCTTCTGGGTGGTATCGAGTAGACTGATTGGTCTATAATTTGATGGAGCGAGCGGACAACCCTTTTTAAAAATTGGAACAATCTCAGCCCCCAACCTGGTCTCAGGTACTGGGGAGCCCCGTAGGACAGCATTGAACAGAACCATCAGATATGGGGACCAGATCTTTGGCTGGGATCGGAAGAGATCTCCAGGGAGCTTATCCAGACCCGGGCCTTATTCGGGAGCAGTTTCTCAATTGCCAGTTCAACTTCCCTAAGTGTGATAGTAACTGAGCTATAAATGGGAGTTCCAGTAGGGGCATCATTTCTCACTATTACAGGAGAGGGTCCGAGTCCAGGGCCCAAGGCCTCCGGCAGTCTACACTCATGCGGGGGGTCTGGGGCCATGGGAAACTCGGAAGCTCGGTTGGAGCTATGGTTTCTACCGGGGGGAATCCCTGATCCCGGGGCCTCCAGCAGTCGACACTCGTGCAGGGGGTCCCGGGCTATGCTAGTACAGGAGGCCGAGATCCCGGCTCCCAAGGCCCCCGGCAGTCGACTCTCATGCAGGGGGTCTGGGGCAACCGAAATCTCGGAGGCCTGGTCAGAGCTAAGATTTTGACAAGGGAAAGGCCCAGCGCCCGGGGCCCCCAGCAATCGACACTCATGCGTGAGGTCCCGGGCCATACGGGCACGTAGAACCAAACTCCCAGGCTGCGGGGCCCCCGGCAGTCGACTCTCGTGCCGGAGGTCCCGTGGCACACTATTCCGTGGCTCCAAAGTCAGTTCTGGCAGTTCCTCCTGGGGCTGGCACCCAGAATCCTCCAGCTCAGGGCTTGTATAGAGTGACTTAAAGTGTGCCTCCCACAATATAGGGGCGATATTGGAGACCCCAGTGTCTCTCTCACCTATCACTGAAGAAGTGACAATTAGCCAAAAGGTCTTAGAATCTTTTAGAAGTAGTGCCTGTCTCAACTCTTCCCACCTAGATTCCTCCCACTCACTCTTTGTGCTAATGAGCGCCTTCTTGTTCAACAGTCTAGTTGTTCTAATTTTTTAGATATCCTTGGATTTAATTGCCCTAAGTAGGTCTTTCTTTAAGTTTTTACATGCATGGTCGTGCCAGGGATGTGTTTTATTCCGGCGAAACTTAGACCCACTAACCGGATAGAATACATCCCCTAGATTCTCAACTAATTTTCTGTGGGTCTCTATAGTCTGCCCATGGGAGGTGGAATTTCCCATATCACTTATTAATGGAACAGCTATCTGGTAGATTTTTGAGAGACGGGTAGGAGAGTCTAGGCAAGAAGGCCATTTGACTCTTCTCCTGTTGTTAGATATAATATATGTTGGAGTTGACAGGGTGGAGTTAGAGACAGGGTTAGTCAATCCAAATGCACCAGGTTTAAGCGATAGGACCAACGCATTGTGGTCACTATCGTGCCTTACGACAACCTCGAAATCTTTGAACTTGCCCCAATCTTTAGCTTCCAGCATAAGATAGTCAATGGTGGAAGTTCGATTTGTCCTATTATATGTGGGCAGGCCAGAACTTTCATTATTGCCCCTTCCATTGCATGCCCGCAGAGACATTGCAAGGGTCAAGGCCTTGATTTGTAGTACTAACGGGGTCCAGGCCTTAACTGGGGCAATTCTTGGGGCTGGAATTTGCCAGAGCAAGTCGACCTCATCCTCCTCACACAGCTCGGATCCACCCAATGGTTCGTACTGGCAATTCAGATTGCCGCCAAGAATGATCGAGGTTGCGGGGTCAAGTGACTGAAGGAAATGGTCGAGCGCTAGAATAGCACTCGATTCTTTTCCGTTCACGGTAGGCCTAGAATAGATATTAATGATAGCCAGTGTGGATCTGCCAACAGATGTTAGCAAAACACATTGGATATCAGGCGAGTTAGTGTCCACCTGTACACCCTGCATGCCTAAGTGTAAGCCTACCCATATGGCAAGGCCACCCGAAGGGCGGCCTTTCCCACCTGAGACTGCAGGGATGTCATAGGTAGCAAAACCGGGACTTTCACTTGTCTCGAGGGACCAGGTTTCTTGCATCAAGCATATGTCATAAGTGGGCATAAAGGAGGACCAGTCTGGTGTAAGTAGCTTACTCTTTAGGCCTGCGACGTTCCATGAGAGTATTTTTATACTACCTTCCATGGCCTTAACTTTATCCTTTTCTACCCCTTGTTCACTAAGTAATACCTTGTTCAGGCTCCGTTCAACCCTTGACTCCTCCCTCTTTGAGACGTGGGGACAGAGGATGACAGAACTAGCAGGGGGTAGTGACTTTTCCTGAGTTGCAACACCTTCCTCTGAGTTACCCTCATTATGTTCTCTTGGAGGTGTACTTGACTCCATGAGTCAGTCCACCTCCTCGAGGACGCTAAACCTATTCCAATGGGGTTGACAAGGTTACAAGCACCCTTACCTGTAGGTTGCTTGATGTGGGTTTTCGCAGAGACGTTATGGGCCAACTTCCCCAAATTCTAGGCAACACCTAGTGATTGTTAAATAACACTGAGGCAATTAAATAGAAAACAGGGAGGTAGGCCGGATAGTGGACGCTACCTGCTTCCTTGATTGTCGACCTGCGAAGCAATAAGGAAATTCTTTGTAAAAACTGTTTCTTGTATTTCTAATGATATTCTCCTAACATGTCTCTAAAGATTTGCCCCTGTTCTCAAGCATAAGCCTACCTGCGACTGGTAATAACGTAGCGTCGCGTCCGTGTTGTCGTCGTGAAGGAAGAAGTCTGGGCGAGGTTTTGTAACGGTGCAGAAGGTTGTTTTTAGTCAGTGATAGTCCTCTGAAAGGCAATATGTAGAAAGGGATTATGAGTTACTGTCTTTCTATATTATTTGCATTACACAGTGCCTTTTTCTAAAATCACCTTTCACTTACTCTGAATTCTCACCATGCTGTTCTTCTCCTTCCCTTCCCTAATATGAACAATATTTAAACAAAGACAAAATATTGCAAACAACAATAACATTTGTTTTACTTTGATACTTCTCAAAGTCTTTCAATCCTTTTCAAAAAGTTCTTGTAAATATGCTCCTTTCTCAAAGATTCTCTACAGTCTTAATTTCTTGAAATCTGTCCAGGTAAGTCTTTACTTCAACAATTGGCTGTAGCTTGCTTGCGATGGGCGCCAGATAATGTAAATAAGAAGGAAACCAGTAACTTAGCTTTCAAGGTCTTTCTCCTTCGTTTCAGGTCGTGCGTGGAAGAATGATGACCTTCAAGACTCCGAGCGCTGGGCGTTGTCTTCGGATCTCAGGAGACTCCGGGGAACCTTTGAAGGGCGATGAAGAAGGCAAAGCGTCGTTCTACGTTGGGTGTGGCTATTTATAGAAGTAGAAGAGCCACACCCAGCCACACCCAGGGAACGTCGACGCATCATGCGCCAAACACCTGCGTGCCGTCTTTCAGCGTGCGCGCTGAACCGGCACCTTCGATTTTCCCTGATGACGCATCATGCGCCAAACTTCTGCGTGCCGTTTTTCAGCGAGCGCGCTGACCCAGCACCTTCAACCTTGCTCAGAGCCGTTCTCTCTCCCGTCCTGTCTACAATAACCGATCTATTCTGGGCTTAGCTCTACTCGGCAATCATTCTAATAAACTCGGCAACAGCTCTACAAACAACACTTGGTCAATGCAAATATCATCGTGAAAATAAGTATACCATCAGAAGCACAATTCTCAAAGGCAGTATAGTATCAACATACACAGAAGCATTATGTAAACACACACTAACATACTACTGGCGTGCTGGCTGCACGGGACAGGGGTGGGTTTCCTGAGTGGGAAAAACTACGCCTGCATGTGAATGCATGTGTAGATGAGTGTAAGGCTTGTGAGGAACGTGATTCATGACAGGGGTTGTATCGGGTAGAGCGGGGTGTGTGGAAGGAAACCCTCCCCAAATTGCTGCCAGAAGTGAATCCCGTTCGGGTGGGGGACAGGATCTCTGATGTGCTGTGGTCTCCTTTTGTGGGGCAGTTTGTGGCTTGGAATAGGATAGAAATAGGACAAGTGCAAAGGGAATATTTGCGACTCTCTGTAGGAAGGGGTTCTACAAATGTGATCAACAGCTGAGGAGTCCCTAAAATTAATTGTAACAACATCCCCTGCCACTGTTTTAGGGCCCCTTCCAATCCAGTCTACTCTTCTCACTGCCAATATGTGGCCTGAAATGTTAGGAGGTAGGGGTCTATTTAGGCTCAGCCACTGTATGCATTTATTATGTAGGTCAACCTCCTGCTCTCTCTTCCCCTCACCAAGGGGTGGGACTCCCACTAGGGCCACTACATACGGTTGTGCTTCTGGAGGCAGATTTATTGTCGGCAGTTGTTTAGAAGTTGCTTTGGGTGGGGGGGGTCTTAATGTAGGTGTTACTTTTTTTGGTGCAATGTTTTTGTCCTCCTTAGGGTGTTGACTAGATTTAGCAGTCTGACCCACAGCGAGAGGAATGGTAGGACCTGGTGGTTTTGCTGCAGGTGTAGGAGGGGGTACGAGGTTTGAAGATTTAGCAGCAGTAGTTGCTGGCCCTGGTTTTCTATTTGAAACTGCTGAAACAGTGGATTTAGCTACCTCGGGACAGGGTACCTTTGTAGAGTCACCGACTGGAACAGTGGATAACAAGTTACCTTGGGAATTATGTAGTTTAGTTGTCCCCGTAGTCTTATTATTTAACATAGAGGATAATCTATCAAGTTTTGAGACCAGGGGTTTAATGTGGGAGGCAATTATTTGCTCTAAACTGTTCTGGAGATCGGTCACCATGTTGGTGACCCAGCAAGGTATCCCTGTAGATAGGTGACGGGGGTGGTCAAATGGGGTTACCAAATTATGATTAGGCTGTTTCTTTGTACCTGGTTTTTTAGGGAGACTATCCTTTTTTGACTTAGAGCCCACCCTGCCAGGTTTTGTTTTGGCCACAGGGGGAGAAGAAGGCAGGATGCAAGGTTGGTCGTCATTGTTGGTGGAAGACTCAACTAAAGCCAGAGATGAGTCGTCCGCTGCTGGGGTCTCAGTCGGGATCTGTGCACAAGGGAGCTCGGCAAAGGAGGATGTTAAGTAAGAGTCCAGGATCCTGGGGTCCATGGGAATAGCCGAGCAATCTACGCCTTGGTCTCTAGAACTTATTGTGGGTGGGAAGGACAATCTTCTTTCAGTATTTTCTATTGCATTGGCAACCACCCCTATGGTCTGTTGAAGCATTTTATCAATTGCTGTCAGTGTTGGGAGGGACTGCGGCATTGTGGCCTGGAGTCTTGTATTTGGACGTGGAGCAGATGGTTTAGCTTTCTTGCCCTGAATACTCATATTTACTGTGGGTTGCCTCATTAATTAACAGTAAGGTATGAGGGGAAGTATGATAGGCACAGTTGATCCAGCGCAGGAGTGGAATCTCGCTACTAACACAATAGGTCGCAAATGAAGGAAAAGGCGGGGAACAGTACCTTATGGGTGAATGTCGGGTACTTCCAGGAATATGTGCTACTGACAAGGGGGGTAGCCCATCCCGTCCCCAGTCATCCACGGACGGCCACAGACGGCCCGCCCTTTGCCCGGGTTTCGCCCGGCATCCCGCTCGCATCCAGCGAGGCTGGGCTGCCGCTGAACGTATGCGCCTCCTGGCGCGGTCGTTTGCTGGGTGGGGACGCTAGGGCTTCTGGGGGTTGGAGTCCCCTGGCCCGCTCTCCGCTCGGCGGCCGCGCTCCGAGATGGAGGAGGAGCGAGGCGGCGGGAGGCAGGCAGGCAGGAAGCAAGCGGATGGCTGGCAAAATGCTCCTCAAGTGAGTGCAGCTCTCTCCCCACAAGGCTCCTGTTGACTTTTGGCCGGTTCCCCCGCTCTGCCGCGCTGACGCTGAACTTATGCGCATCCTGGCGCGGTCGTTTGCTGGGTGGGGACGCTAGGGCTTCTGGGGGTTGGAGTCCCCTGGCACGCTCTCCGCTCGGCGGCCGCGCTCCGAGATGGAGGAGGAGCGAGGCGGCGGGAGGCAGGCAGGCGGGAAGCAAGCGGATGGCTGGCAAAATGCTCCTCAAGTGAGTGCAGCTCTCTCCCCACAAGGCTCCTGAGACTTTTGGCCGGTTCCTCCGCTCTGCCTCGCTGACGCTGAACTTATGCGCCTCCTGGCGCGGTCGTTTGCTGGGTGGGGACGCTAGGGCTTCTGGGGGTTGGAGTTCCCTGGCCCGCTCTCTGCTCGGCGGCCGCGCTCCGAGATGGAGGAGGATCGAGGCGGCGGGAGGCAGGCAGGCGGGAAGCAAGCCGATGGCTGGCAAAATGCTCCTCAAGTGAGTGCAGCTCTCTCCCCACAAGGCTCCTGTTGACTTTTGGCCGGTTCCCGTCAAATACAATAATTTGCAGACTTTTAAAAGATTTAAAAAATCATAAAATGTTAGCAATTAATAAAACCAATCAACTCAGTATTTTTTGTGAATCCGTAGTGCACTCAAAATGAAGTTCAACATGGCATAAATAACATCTATGCTTCCCAAGTGATGTAGATAAGAAAGAGCCAACTCTTTGGACTTAATATCGGGTGCTTTTAAAACTTGATGAAAAAACTGCCTCTTCTGTGGGGTGTACAGAGTGCACAATAAGATAAATTGCTTGGTGCTTTGATGTGCAGAGCCATCGCAGGGGCAAAGAGGGAGTGAGGAAAACCAAGTGCGTTGGGTGGGAAAAGCCACCAAGAAGTGTATAGATTTAAGATGGAACCTGGTCAGAAAAAATGTATGCCTCTCATTTAAGATTGTCTTTAGGAAAGGTGTGGGCTGTGAATTTGCATTTAAAAGTTGTTGGGGGTGCTCAACTGCCCCAACACGACTGCTCAACGTACGGCAGATTGAGTATATTTATAAAAATGCTCTCTCACTCTACATGGTGAGCGGCTGGCAAGACTGCCTGGGTCGGAGAAATATTTTGGAATATACAAGTTTTTTAAGCTACGTTGAACAAACAAATGCCATGGGATATCTAGAGAATTGCCCAGGGTCATATAGTCAGTCAGAACAGTTATACAAAAAAATGAGCCTCCGGATTTTTCTGAACTCTTAGCCAGACTAATAGGGGTTGTAATTTAATGTGGTCTTCTAAAAACAAAGCCCATATTCTTCATGGAAAAAAGACACCTGAGTGGATTGCGGCACTGCCAGCAGCCTTCTCAGAAATGTACTTTCAATTGTTTGAAGAGAGGTGGCGTTCGCATAACCCCGAACGCCAGCACCAAAGGAAGTAATGGATAGACACTTACTCCTAAAAACACAGAGTAGTTATTTCACTGGCTTGTGCCCCAACATTTCGGAAAATGGCATCAATTGATCCTTGGAATTGTAAGGCTTTGGGGTTAAAAAAAAATCCAATTATAATCAATAGGCACTCCTAGATACATGAAATGAGGGATTTTGGTTATTTATGCACCACCAAACATACATTTTCTGGTTTTAGCTAGTTTTGAAACATATTTCATTATAAAATATGTTGTTGCTCTAAGTTCCAGGATGTTCATAAATGTGTTAAAAGCATCCAAAATTGACTGGAGGCAGTTAGCTGTTCTTCCCATAGGGACAGCACCATCTGTGTACAGTAATACAGGAACTTGACCTGAATTCATCTTTGGAATGTCTTTCCCTATACTGCGTAAATAATCCTCAAGTCCATTCATATATAATAAGAAAAGAAAAGGGTCCAATACACAGCCTTGCCTTATCCCAGCTACAGAGGGAAACTCTTCTGATAAATCTCCTTCCCTGCTATACTGAATTTTGACTGTGGTCAAAGGCACATGTTAGGTCCATGAAGGCCAGACAAACACAGCCTTTTTGTGGCCTGCTTGTACTTTTGTACAATAAGGGATACATTCAAGAACTGGTCAGTGGTCCCTAAACCAGGATGGAACCCCAATTGGACATCCGAAAGCCCCCAAGTCTCCACTGCCCAGTTTTTGAGTTTAGCCAAAATTGCCCTGCCCAGGATCTTCACCATACTGTCTAACAAAACAAATTGATAACAACTGTGGGGCTGGTTCTTATCTCCCTTTTAAAAAATGGGGGCAATGATAGCCTCCTGCCATGTTGTAACTGGCGGTCCTATGATCGCAGATCTTATAACATTAGTGATCAGTGGGCGGCGAAATTGTGGGAGGGATTTATATAGATCAGACATGATTCTATCTGGTCCTGAGGCTTTGTCTGAGGGACTACTTTCTATGGCTAAAATAATACCTGAGAACTCAATCGGCCGGATAAGGGCTATGGCAGCATTCAAATCACAGAGGGCTTCGACTCCCAACACCATGTTGACAGCCTGATCACCTGGGCCAAAGAGGTTTGAGACATAATTCACCCAGTCTTTGGCCGATATAACCATCCCTACTTCGGGCATTTAATCTCCTAACAGATTAGGAGAATTAACAACCTGCCTGAAGGCTCGAGAGTCTTTCAGGGCACTTGCTGTCCTAAGTTCTTGCCAGGCTGTCTCCCTTATTTTAACCTTTCTTGCAATAATCGCTTCTTTATAAGCTTTTCTGGCCGTTGCTACCCTGCTATGCCTCACAGTTGGTTGCCAAGAGCAAGCTTGAGGGATTTATGGGCCTGAGTACAGGCGCTGTTAAACTATCTGGGGCCCTAACTAGTCTTGGTGACACTTTTAGTTAATCTTCCAGGGATTCGCACCATCCAACAAAACCATAGCAATTTGGGCTTGATTGTTTACTACAAGTTCTTTGAAAAAAAACTTTTTTGCCGATTTTCTCCCACTTGATATTATTTTTACTAAATTCTACCCTTTAATGCAGTGCATTGTGAGTATTCCTGATCAGATACACTTTTAAATCCATTGTTACGGGGCTGTTGTCACTTATGAAGCTAGTCAAAACTTTGCAAGATTTAAAAACTGGAAGCAATCCCTTCAGAATTAATACATGATCAATAATGGAACTTGACCCTCCCCTCACACACATTGGTATTTGCCTATGCTCTGTGCTACCGAGCTCTTGAGTAAGATTATTTGCAACGACAACTCTAGTCCACATGTCCCCATTCAGAGTATGCCTGAGGTGTATAAGGGGTTGTTCTAGCTCATCACAGATGCCAAATGACACCATAACTTGTGAACACATGTTTAAATGCTAAAATCTCCCACCCAAATAGCTAAAAGTTCCTTCTTGTGATCTTGTTGAACCTTATGTAGGGATTGCTCCAAGCCATCCACCACCTTGGTCACAGCTGTATCACATATGTTATAATACAAAGTAATCAATAACAACTCTAAGGGCTTCTGTAAAATCATTAAAGTATATGAAAATACGGTGTGATAGCGACTTCTCACACTGTGATTCAAAGCCACAGAAATAACGGTGGTCAAACCACCCTTTGCCCGGTCTGACTTCGAAGGAATAGTTGGAGCATGGTAAGTAGCATACCCTTCTGTGTAGGGAGAGTCTAAATACTAAGGGCCAGATGTAGGTAACTTCCATTTAGCGAGTCCTTAATAGCGATTTTTACTAAATCGCTATTAAGGACTGGCTAAATGGAATGTAGGTAGGAATCGCAAAAATATTAGCGATTCCTTAACATTCCTAGATAACGAATCGGTAATTGATATTCGTTATTAAGGAATACCTAGCCATTCATTCCTATGGGCTAGGTAAGGTAAATTTAAGCTTTGGATGTATATTGGACTGTGCACAGTAGTTTGTATTTGACACTTCGGACCACTGGGATTCAATAGAGATATTTGAAAGAGGAGGTCCTGGGATCAGATTTCTTTATATCGAGGCAGATTCTGGCTGCTTGACTTTGCAAGTAATGGCCTGGCTGAGAGTTTGGCTTAACTACTGGTTCCTATTATGCACCTCTTTATTGCCGAAAGACAAGACTATCTTAAACCAGTGATTAACGAGGATGACTTGAAACCAGGTACCTTGACACTTAATTCTCCTATTTTTCAGTCAGACAGAGTTGTATTCGCTGTGGCTTTATTTATTAATTCTTTCATTATATGAATTGGGAACTATTTATAAAATCAGTTTTTTGAAACTGCTTTTGCATTGATGAAGTCTCAATCAAGGTATAGTAACTTGTTTTTCTTTGGAATTGTATATTTGTGTGGAGTAAAAGCCTATTAAAATTGTGGTTTAACGTTAACATAAATACTGGGTCCTAGGTGGGCAGCAACATCCAGAAAGTGGGATTAGGTGGATGGTGTACATGATATTGAGGGACATCTTGATAGTCACTGCTTACTTAATCCAAATCTGGACCAGCTGTCACTCGAAAAGGAAACAAAGAAGTTGCAGCTTATTTCTCAGAATTTTAAGATGTAGAAAGTGCACTTGATAACTGATAAAAACTGTGCGATTAGATTTCACCCACGTAAATTACGATTTTCTGTATGGCACAGATCTGACAGATTCACAACAGTGGCTGAGTGGTCAGCTCGGATTCTGTGGACCCATCATCATCTCAGTTTTCCATGTTCTCAATAAATAATTGTGATTTATCTTGGCTTCAATGGCCTGAAGATATCAGGATCAACAACGGCCTTTAAAGAAAATAATGGATCAGTCTAGCACTGTAGCCAGAGAATTGTGCATGTCAGTAGGACCATGCTGAGCAGGACATGGGCTGTTCACTGGAACTGCCTATGTTGCCTGTCCAGGACCCATTTCTCTTTCCAGCACACGAGCTGTAGGGTCAACAGTTTGTAATTTGTAAGGGGACTAGAATATTCACAGAAATTTGATATGCCATTCATCTTGTGGCACTTATGAATATGCTGTCTGTGAGAAATGGGGTTGTTGGCTGAGTGGGTGGTAACTTTGTTCAAGCATCAGCCACAATCCCTGTCAGGGTGAACCACAAAAGTCACTAAATTTAGCTGTGCTTAACCCTCTGGTAGTTTGGCACAAAAACACTCAGGATTATTCTTCGGGGGGGGGGAATGTGTAAAGTATTTATGAAGCACCAAAACAGGAATAAAGTGAAAGCACAACACAAAAAATATTCTACACCAATTTAGAAAAAGTTCATAAATGGTTTGACACCAAAATGGCAAAACTCCAATCAGTATGGCCGGAGTTATGAATTTTTAAAGTTTAAGGTACAAACTAGCGCCTAAAAGATCAAAGCACCAACCACAAATATTTAATCTTGTGAGACTGTGTCAAAGGTGAAAAATATGGCGGACCGCGATAAAGCGCAGGTCGGTTACAAAGATTGGATTGGGCCTAGTCGAATCACAGACAGAATATCGACCTACAAAATATCGACCTACAGAAATATTGACGCAGGAATATTGAAAGCAAGAATATCGACATCCTATCTACAACATGGTAAGTACAAAAATATCGAGAGAAAAAATATCGATGCTAAAAGTATCGCAATTAAAAATATTGTTTTTTTCTGTTTAAAAAATGTGTAAAATAAAGTAAATAATACTTATAAATAAAAAAACATAGTTAAAAATATTTAATAATGTTTACAAATAATAAATAATACATATATAGTAATAAAATATTAACTAAACATATACGTAAAGTATATAATATATACTTAATAATACGTTTGATTAATTAATATTTTTTTTATTATAAATTATTAAAAATATTATAAATTACAAATACATCTACACACATAAAACAATAACATAAATAAAAAGTAAATATTTATGTTTAATAAATTAAAAAATTAAATATACTTTCAATTTGTTTTAAATTAATTATATACTACATTATCAGAAATAATACAAAAAATATTAAATAGCTAAAGAAATAAAACTACTATTCAAAGTCCCCAAAAACTACAGTAATGAAAATGTTGAATAGCATAGGGGTAAAAATTACTATTCCCACACCAGAGAGTACAACAGTAGGGAAAGCGTTGGATAGCGTATGGGTAAAAATGACTATTCCCACTCCAGAGAGTGCAACAGTAGGGAAAGCGTTGGATAGGGTAGGGGTAAAAATTACTATTCCCACTCCAGAGAGTGCAACAGTAGGGCAAGTGTTGGATAGCGCGAGGTAAAAATTACTATCCCAACTCCAGAGAAACAGTAGGGAAAGCATTGAATAGCATAGGGGTAAAAATTACTATTCCCACTCCAGAGAGTGCAACAGTAGGGAAAGAGTTGGATAGCGTAGGGGTAAAAATTACTATTCCCATTCCAGAGAGTGCAACAGTAGGGAAAGTGTTGGATAGCGCGAGGTAAAAAGAACTATTCCAACTCCAGAGAGTGCAAGAGTAGGGAAAGTGTTGGATAGTATAGGGGTAAAAATTACTATTCCAACTCCAGAGAGTGCAAAAGTAGGGAAAGCGTTGGATAGCATAGGGGTAAAAAGTACTATTCCAACTCCAGAGAGTGCAACAGTAGAGAAAATGTTGGATAGCGTAAAAGTTAAATATAACATACTTATAAATAGTTTTTGTATTTAGAATAATTAAGGACTCAATTTCTAAATAACTCTACATCATTTACAAACACCCGTTAATAATGATTAAAAACATAATTACAATTTAATAATTAATTAAAAATAAATTAACAATAAATATTAGTTAATGAATGTTAACTACCAAAAGTACACATATCGAACAATAAAATATTTGTCATAGCAAAAACATATTAATTATTAAAAATTGATTAATAATTACAAAATATTAAACAATAAAAAGATTTGTATACCGAAAATACTTTTTACAAAACATGAATTACCAATTAATGAACAATAATTTCAAAATAATAAAACATAATTACCAATTAAAAATAGTAATTGCCAATTGAAAAAAATGAATTACCACTTCAAAAAATTACTTACCAGTTAAAAAAATAATTGCCAAATAAAAACATTAATTACCAATTAAAAAAATTATTTACAAATTAAAAAAATTGATTATTGATAATAATTAATAAAAACAATATTATCAATACCAATAAAAAAAATACATCATTGCTTAGTTACAATTAAATTACTTCCCACCCAATTCCCCTATGAACCCATAACCCGCTACAGAACTTAAACGCAAGATTTAATTTAAATTAATTTATTATCCCTAAAAATGTATAATTCATTTATTATAATTAAATTACTTCCCACCCTATTCCCCTATAAACCCACAACCCGCTCCGGTACTAAAACACAAAATTTACTTAAAAATAACATTATTAACATATAAAAATAGTATACATATAATTTAAAACCAGTAGAATACTTAACAAAAAAATAACACCTACATATGAAATACATAATAAAATACATAACAATAATACAAATATCGATATCAGTAACATTGAGATTAGTAACATCGATATATTTGATATCGATATTACTAACTTCGATACAAAAAAATCGATATATAAAAAAAATCAATATTACTTACCTTAGGGTCAATATTCTGTCCAACGAAATTCTTGACCTCGATATTCTTTACCTTCGATATTTCCAATTCGATATTTCTGTGGGTCAATATTTCAGAATCGATATTTAGACTGTGCACCGGCCTAGTCATTGCTTACCTTCTGAATTAGGAGAATCTTTTGGAAAAAAATTCTGAGAAGGTAGAATTTCAGCTGGGCAATGCTGCAGGTGAGTTCCGATGAGCAAGCATCATCATGAGCCACTGTAAAGATTTCTATGTTTGGACATTGCCACTTTTTGGGAAGTTGAAAATCTCCAGCAGGACGAAGCTGGAGGCTGTAGTCCACAAGAGTTCCACGAGGCCGGATGCCTCTTCGACGAAGGACCGGATTTCCCGCTGCGGACAAGGAGCTGCTGTGAAGTCAGGCTGACCAGCGATGCACTTTGGGTGGATAGATGCCAAGTTGGAAACGGTCTCCTATCGGTTCTCAGAGCAGGTTTTAGCCAAAAATGTCCCATGGTTTGGATTTTTGCTATCTGGGCACCTTTACACCACCTCCTACAGTCCAGGACTGAAGGAGCACGACTTGGGGGTTAAACTTCACTCAGGCTGGGTTTAAGTGTGGGTTAAAGATGGTTGGAGCCTTTTCTGTCCCTGAGGCTCTGAATTGGAGGTAACTAACTAGCTCTTGGAGTCACTCTGGTAGCCCTGGGATCACAGAGTGAAACATCGCACAAACAGGGTTCTAGACAGGCGTCAGGCAGCAAACCAGTTCTTTTAGGAGCAGCAAAGCAGTATTCTGGAGTACACAGCAGCAGGCAGTCCTGTGACAGTTATTTCACAGGTCCAGAAAGTAAACTGAAGAGTTGGTCTGAGTGCCTTATTTTTATACCTGGAACCTTGTTTGAAGCAGGAGACGCTTTTAGAGAATTCCCTTTGAAGTGCTCAAAGTTTCCTGCCTTACTTGGCCTGGCTCTAAGCTGGCTGCATGAACAATGCAGGGGTGGCAAGTTCTTTGTGTGAAGGCAGGGCACAGCCTATTCAGTTGCATGTGGGCTGTGCCCAGCTCCGCACCCCCATCCCGTCAGTGGTGGCCCAGTCAGGCGCAGCTAATACCTCTATTGTGGGGCTGTCTGAGAGGAATAAACCAAGTCCAGCTGCCAACTACCCCCAGGATTGTGACCCAGGAAGAGGCTGCTGGCACCAAATAGGTAGGGTAGGAAACTGTCTAAAATTGGCATTTTCAAAATTGTAACTTAAAATCCGACTTTACCATTAAAGAAGGTTTTAAATCAAATTTTCTCAGACACCAAACATGACATTTATACCTGTTCCCTAATCAAAGGTTAACTCTTAATAAATATAATAAGGCAACCCAATGTTATCCTACGGGAGAGGTAGGCCTCACAGTAGTGAAATGCTAATTTCAAATTTGTTCACTACAAGGGCATGTAAAACTTAAAAGTACATGTTCATCATTTTAACTATAATGCACCCTGCCCTTTGGGCTACCTAGGCCTACTGTAGGGGTAACTTAAATGTAATAAAAAGGAGGTTAAAGCTTGGCAAGAGGTTTATTGTGCCATGTCAAATTGGCAGTTTAACACTGCATTCAGGTTACAATGGGAGTCCTGTGACATATTTTAAGGGAAAACTCAAGTGGGGGCACTCAAAGTGTTACCAGCCTACTGGTAGCATTTACTTTACAGGGCATGTGGTATTCCACTTTAATAGGCACTCATGAGTAAATTAAGTATGCCAATCTGGTGTAAGCCAGTGTTACCAAGTTTTAGGGAGTGAGCACAAGCACTTTAGCACTGGTTAGCAGTTGAAAAATGTGTGGGGTCCTATGTTCAACAAAACAAATTCAGCAACATACGAGGGTGAAGGTAAAATATTTGGGGGAAAACCACCCTAAGGCTGACATGTCCTTATTCCTTTCTCACTAAGCACCACCAAAAACAAAATATTCAAGCTCAGCCAATGAAATCGCAAGCAGAGATGTTCAACCCAATCATGAGGGGTCAGTATTCAGGCAGCCTTGTTGCCAGCTTCCTAGTGGTTAAATTCCTTTGTAGAAATGCCATTGCGTTAACTGGTGTTATCCTGTCCATTTTGCTACTGAAGAGTCAGAAGAAAGGTCTAGAGATGTAGGGCCATATGTATCAAGCAAATTCGGATTCCCAAAGGCCGAAATTCGCAGATTTTCAGCCTTTGCGAATGCGAATTTGCTAAATGGTATGTATTAAGCAAAATCTGGTGCACAAGGAATCGCAAAATTTGTGATTCCCTATTTTGCAATTGCATTTAAGGAATCACAAATTTTGCGATTCCTTAAATGCAATGTATGAAGCAAAACATTTTTACAAAATGTCCAAAAGGAATCGCAAATTACCACCAACTTCTAGTTGGTTGAAAGTTGCAAATTCCTTGAAACATGCACATTTTTGCATTTTTCAAAGTGCCATGTGATGCACATACATGCACATACATGCCCTTAGGGCATGTATGTGCACCACATGTGCTCCCATGCATATTTCAGGGGTGCAACAGGGTGTCCTTTGGACACCCCTGCACCCTTGAAATTATTCTCAATTTGCAATTAGCAAATTGCGAATCGCAAATTGAGAATAACTTCCCGTTCATTCCTATGGGCCTCCTGGCCCATAGAAATGAATGGGAAAGTATTCCTTAATTGCGATTCGCAATTTGCTAATCGCAATTAAGGAATTTTAAGAAATCGCAAAAAAAATGCGATTTTGTACATATATACCTATTTGCGATTCTCAAATAGCGATTTCTCAAAAATCGCTATTTGAGAATCGTAAATCAGGTTGATGATACATATGGTCCGTACTGTCTTCAGGAGATGCAAAATATCTATATCATGTGCTAAATATTCCAATAGAAGGGTACATTCTGATGTCATTTATGACATTCATCAACAAAGTTGTACCCTGCTCAGTCTGTGTGTGATGTAGTGGGATGTGGAAGACCGATTAAGGGTCTTAGATAAGTAAAGCAGTAGATTTTGAAAAGCTGTAATTAATTCATGATGTCTTATATTAGTACCTAGATATAAATACATTTTTCTATGACAGTAATATCCTTATTAATATATGGCAGGGAATCATAACACACTGAACATTTAATACATGCTTAATGACGAAATATAATTCTTATCATGTAGGTTGATTACAATAGTAAAAAATGAATGAACCTTTTTATTACTTTTTCAAACCTATATAAGTATGTGTCTGTTTGTGTGTATTTAAAACTCACTTGTAGAAATATTGATCATGTTTCACTTGACTAAAGACACTTCCAGCGAGGTAATCTTTCTCAATGTAACATGCATAGCCTTTCATGCAGAGAAGGTCTTAGTCATTGTCTAACTTTTAAACAAAAGCGTTAGAACTTGATCAATCAGGGAGCAACTGGGGAGTGAGTATAAATAAAACATGTCCTTTTTTGTAAAGGACAGCTCTACAATTTGCCAAGTACATGGCAATTATTTCTTGTTAATTAACTCAGTTGTACATTTCCAGTACAAATAAAGCCTTTATTTTCCCAATACCAGACCAAATAAGCTAATTCGCTTGATTACACACATTAAAGCTGAAATGTTTTCAAGTATTTGGCCCTTTGAGGTTAAAATATAGGATGGTCTGTCCAATAACAATGCTGCTCAATTTCCGTTATCTGATTGCTCTGAAGTTAAGCTGCATAGCTTATTTTTTCAACATTATATTCACTAAAATTGAATTTGATTTCATATTTTCTAAGCTGCCTTAATACGAACAGCAACATTTCTATAATTTACTCCTGGTGAAATTTGCAAAGCAGGTACTGTGGTGTGTTTTTGAGTTTTATGGCTCTATTATTGTAACAGCACAGGTTAAACTGATGTTATGAATGGGAGCTCCTCTGCATGGTAATCAGGTGTGTACTCTTGCCCTGAGTACCCAACGGCAAGTGAAATTGGTATCCAGACTTTTACTGTGGCCCTGGCATCATGCCAACCTGACATGGGTGGGCTAGGCCTGCCCCTAACAATGCAAAGTGCAGGACAAGTCCTATGACCTAGAGCGGGCGCACAAAGCATGTGCTCACATTTGGAAATGGACTATGTAATTGCCCTGGTACATTATGTAAAGTAGTTATGGTAGCATACTGTGTTTTGTGAATATTAGTGACCAGACCTTTTTAATTGTGTCAGTGACATCACGGTCTACCGGTCTCTTTTGTCTAAATGTTTCTCTGTTATGTCAAACCCAGAACCTTGTGCTTAAAGGTCTTGTGTATGACGAGTGTATGTGTAGTACCTTTATGGTAGTAGGACTCTGTGTGTCATATGAGTCTGATAGCTGGGCCAGTGGGATCAATTAGAATGCCTGTGGTTTTGCATGATGCAACACAAGATCGAGGCTAATATAGCTTTTCCAGATCCATGAATCGCTGTGGCTAGCGGATGTTGACCTAGACTGTGAAGTGAGGAAGATGGAGACAGGCTCCCTCTAGAAATTCCTTCAGAGTTTTGTTAGTAAAGGGCTGTTGATTTGTCGTTTGGTATATGGTAGGGGTGAGGGGTAGGACTGCAGTTTATTTTGTTCAAGAGGAGGAGTTTCCAGGCAGGGCCTATACCTTTGTCATTTCCTGCCTACTAGGAAGGTGAAGGCAGAAAGATGCAGAGAATTCACAATCCATAGTCCCCTTGGTGTGGCTACTCCTTTTTTAGAGCCAGTCCCTTTGCCACCTGCTGTGAGGACCATCACATTGCACAAATTCTGTTCAGGGAGCAGCCAAGAAATAATGTTTGAAAGAGAATCAACTCAAAATGGATTTGAAGCCTGAGATCCCAGTGGGATCTAAACTACCCCACATTGTTCCAGTTCCAAGTCCTCCATGAACAAGCAAGGGAGTGCTCTTCAGAGTACTGAGAGAATTGCAATGTGATCAGGGCTGTTTACTGCATGACAACCATTCTTCCAAATGGTAGGGGATATCACCAGAACATTGCACTGGCTTAAAAGCTGAGAGTTTGCCTAGCACATAGACACCTACCTGCCTGCTCAGAGAACATGGAGATTGCCTGGCTCTGCAGGAAGAGAATTCCCGCATTTTCATCAGATGTGGGGCACCCAGAAGTAGCTGAATGCTCAGAAAGAGTAAAGTCAGTCCTGAGAGGAGTCTGTAGGGGCCCCTTATCTCCTATTCCAGCTTCCACTTTCCTCTACTTAAGGACAACTTTATCACGTTCTCACCACTCAGCCCAGGAGTCCTGCCATTAAGTCTGAGTTCCTAATGCAGCTTCTGCCACATGAGGTGCCCACCCGAGAGGAGCAGCTACAAGGGCCTCCAAGGCCTCAAGTGTCTAAGGTGAGAATCCAACAGTATCTGCTTTTAAGGCAGCAACTGCTGAACACAAGTGTCCATCTGCACCAGCCTCCAGAGCCATTACTGCCAAATATGACAGCTGTCTGCAGCTACCTTCAGGGGCCTCCAGGGCCACAACTTCTGAAAATGAGCAACTGCCTGCATAAGTCTCCAAGTCTACAATTGCTGAAGATGAGAGTCTGCCCGCATCGGACCCAAGTGAAGAAACTGCCAAAGGTGAATGCTCGTCTGTGTGGACACAAGGAGATGATGGACGGAGCGCTGACACTTTTCAGACACTCACCCCCTTCACAGATCTGGGTTGAATCCATCATCATTCTTTAGATCACTTTGCCGCCTCATTTCAGATCCAGCTATATGCAAATCAGTCTTGACCCTGTGCCTCATGGGAACAGTCCAGCCCGAATTGCCAAGCCAGGTCTTCCCTGAACTGGAAATAAGCATCCTGGAACCGGTTTCTGGGTAACAGCCTTCATCAGCCAGGCTAGCTTGAATCCAGTGGCAAAGTGAGCAAGGGACCCACGTCTGGGCATACCCTGCCAACTTAGGGCGAACAAAGCAAACACATGGAGAATATGGACGAAGCGCTGAAACTTTTCAGACACTCACCCCCAGTCACAGGTCTGGGTTGAATCCATCATCATTATTTAGCTCACTTCGCCATTTCAGTTCAGACCCAGCTATATGCAAATCAGTCTTGACCCTGTGCCTCATGGGAACAGTGCAGCCCGAATTGCCAAACCAGGTCTTCCCTGAACTGGAAACAAGCATCCTGGGACCGGTTTCTGGGTAACACCCTTCAGCCAGGCTAGCTTTGATCCAGTGACAAAGTAGGCCTGAAGCTTGTCCCTGCCAATATGCCCACTGAGTGCATTACTCAGCCCCCTGTGATTACAACAGGTGCTAGACTGCCTTCTATGATCTCCCACCAAGCACTGAAGCTCAAGGGTGTGAACTCTGATTGCACCCACCTAGCTTGAGATTCACAAAATACAATTGAAATGACCGACGGGCCAATGGTTGGGGTAATAAATGATGACCTGCATCTGTGCCTAATTTATGTCTGAACCCAAATATTTGCCTTCGTCACACAAGAGAGGGAATAGGGTGGGAGCATATACCATAGGTGTAATGCATTTCATTAGATCATGGAGGGTTATGCAGCCCCATAAAAGAACCACCTATGGATTTGGAAATATTTAATGTTAATAAAGTACTGTCTATTACCTGAAACATGAGCATTTGCCTGGAAAATATTTTATTGTGTGTTTTGATTGAGGATGGAGGTCTAAGTGCCTGCCCCACGCATCCTCCTTGAGAAGCCTCTGACTTTGCGCTCTTACTATCATGAGAGTCAAGTGAGTAGTGAGGTAAAGACTGAACTTAGCCCAATGAGGAGAGCCATAGTAGGGTTGACACAGGAACACCAGTAGTAAACAACATCTGCCTCCAAAGTTGGGGCCCAGTAGCCCTGTCTACACTGTTGTCCCCAAAAGGGGTCTGACACTTGATCTGCCCAAAACAAGAAAGTGCTAAATGGAGGTGGTTAAGTTCCAAAGATGTAATCACAATTTGTGGTAGGCAAGCTATTGTTTGGGTATATTACTGTATTTATTTGTATGATCATTTATAACCATTATAAAAAAAGTGTGCATAATCACCAAACATAAAATCATGTTTTCTAGGTTACATCAGAAAACTGAATTAGAACCAGCCTTTCATTAAATACAGTCAAATGCAAGGCAGCCACCTACTGTTTTCAAGTCCGGCCCTACAATACAGAAAGTAAAACATTGTTAATTATGGTGTGCATCAAGTGCTCTAAGTGGAGTTCGATACACACACTATAGAATAATGCATTGACGTCTACGCTCAACAGAGTTTATATTTTTTACTTTTGAATCATTCACAATCAATCATTTCTAAAAATCTTCAATAAATGTTAAAATCCTAGGGTAAGATGTATGAAAGGATTTTACCCATTTTGAGTATATGAGAAAATGCTTTTCCACATATGGGTCCTAGTTGTCAGTTACTGTTTTGGTGATCCACAGAGATCCACAAAAGATGATATTTGGGGACCGGTAAGCTGTTATAGGTGCAGATGTTTGATTTTATTCCGAAAACCTTTCATCAGCAGTGCATATTGTTGTTAATTAGCTAACCTACCCAATCAAACTCAGTGAGGGATAATTAGCAACCAAAATGGATCCTACTATCTTTCTTACTACATCCAGTTTTTGAGTTGGAAACTGGGCATTTATGGATTGTTCTATGAATTTCTGTTTGTTAATGTTTAACAAGTTTGCAAAAGGGGAGAAGGGCCCAGAGATGTAGAGCTTATATTCTACTGGCAGGGCCACTGTAAAATTAAATGTTCAAGCTGTGTTGATTGTGGTGTAGAGATCATTAAAAATGTGTCTTTTGTGATGGATAAAGAAGGATATGCCGAGGAGGGCAAAAGATGTGGGTAGACGTCCAACAACCTTAGCATGTTTCTGATCCCTGTGCATGAAGTCTGAATATAGGTATTCACCCTTAATATCATAGCCAGAATCCCCATGGTACTCGCAAACAAAAAGCTACATACATCTTACACTTAGGGCTCGATTAGGATCGCGATTTTCCCGCATCCTCCGGGCCGGCGGAATCCACCGCCGGCCCGGAGGATGCGGAAAAACCGCTGCGGAGGCACAAAAGACCCACTGCCAAATTAGGATGGCGGTGGGTCTCAAAATCCGTCCGCAGCTTTTCCGCCGCGGTCGCCTTCCGACCGCGGCGGAAAAGCTCTAACATGGCTGGCGGTGTCTATCAGACACCGCCAGCCATATTAGGATAGCGGAAATCATATGCTTTTCCACGGCGGCTTTTCCGCTGTGGAATGATGTCATCAGTGATGCCGTTTGAGATGTCACCAGTGATGTCACTGACCATGTCATGAATTATGCAATATGTGATGTTATCAGCAGGGCATTGCAGGGGCGCGAGTTATAGTTAACTAAACTAACTATAACAGACAAATTTCCCTGGTTTTGTACAAGTGAAATGTCCAACTAACTATAATGTTCCTGAAACCTATGGTTTTTTCAGTGAATTTCTAAAGTTTTTAAATGCTAATTTCTAGCTGTAACATGCCTGAAACCTATGTTTTTTAAGTGAATTTCAAAGGCTTTTTTAAATGCTAATTTCTAACTATAAAGTCCCTGAAACCTACGTTTTTTTCAGTGAATTTCAAAGGTTTTTTAAATGCTAATTTCTAACTATGCCTACAGAGGTAGCACATGTGAAGAAAGAAGCTAGGCAAATGCAGAAAGAGGCAATAGTAGTCCATAAAGACTGCAGGAAGAAGCAAGAGATGTGCAGAAAGAACCAACAGAGGAGCAGAAAGTTCTTTTGTGCCCCCAATTTTCTGCTGACGTGTACTGGTGGTAACTGACTCTGACTAACCAGGCCTGGAGCCAGTGCTATGCTAAAAGACACTTAGAATACAGTGAAAGCACCAACATACACTAGGAAACACGATGCGTTTGGCTACCCCTGTGATTAGCATGACCTCCTCTGTAAGGCCCTAGTACATAATAGGGCAGGGGGATTAAAACTACCTCTAAGTCAGAGGTGCAGAAAGATGCTTCTTTAAGTAGTAGTCACATTTGCAAAGTGTTGTGGATAGGGTGCTGGGCCTCCAACCAGCGCTCAGGAATTCCGCTGCGTAGGACTTACAGGAGGTACCAGGAGGGTTACTTGGCCTGCAAACTCCCTCAGAACTAAATTGGACTTCATCCCCCATCCTGTAGTCTGCCAGGAGGCGCGTTTGCAGAGTGGTGGAGAAAGGGGGACATTACTTCCGAAGACATCTTAGCAATCCCACTGTGTGGGACTTACTGGAGGTAACAAGAGGGGTAGTTGACCCCCAAGGGCATCCTTAAGGGCCATCTTCCCCTCCTATTACCTCCAGTAAGTCCCACAAAGCAGCATTGGTAAGTACTCGTACCAGGCCACGCCCCCTTTGCCCACAACTCTACAAATGTGCTCCCTGGCACGCTCTTGGATGGGGATTGAAGTCCCCTTCGCTGCTGGGTGTCTTTAGGGACCAACTAGCCTACCTCTTACCCTTAGTAAGCCCCAAGCAGGAGGATTGCTGAGAGGTAGGTAAAGGCCATGCCCCCTTTCTCCACCACTCTGCAAACGCACCCCTTGGCGCATTGTCAGTTGAGGATTTGATTCCCCTTGAATACTGAGGGTCCCTGGGGGCCAACTAGCCCACCAGGTACCTCCAATATGCACCACCGACCGTACTGGAAATACATGGGGGGCTAGTTGACCCCCGGGACCCTCAGGACACAAGGGACTTCATCCCCCAATTTAGAATGCACCAGCGGGTGCATTTTCACAGTAGTGCAGAGAGGGGGGGGCTGAAATTACAAGCGTGCAAACACACCCCCTGGCGCCTTGTAAATTCGGGGATTAAGTCCCTGGGGGCCAACTAGCCCACCAGGTACCTCCAGTAAGTACCACAGAACTGCATTGCAGGGAGGTGGTCCGAGGCCACGCCCCTTTTTACACCTCTCTGCAATGCAGCTCTGTGGCGCTTACTGGAGGTACCTGGTGGGCTAGTTGACTCCCAGGGACCCTCAGGATTCAAGGGGTCTTAATCCCCCTACTTACAAAGTGCCAGGGGGTGCGTTTGCACAGTGGTGCAGAGGGGGGGCGGGCCTGATATTACAGGTGTTTAAACACTCCCCCTGGCACATTGCAAATTGGGGGATTAAGTCCCTTTGATTCCTGAGGGTCCCTGGGGGCCAAGTAGTCCACCAGGTACCTCTGCAAACACGGCTTCTGGTGCACTACTGGTGGAGTGATGAGGTCCTCTTGTGACCTGAGGACCTCATGAAGAGGGAGAACTTCGGACTTGAGTGCTTCAGTTATAATCCCTCAAGTGCCCAGGGCTGTGTGTCTATCAGTGACACCTCATCAAAGAATGGTGTTGGGTCAGCAGTCTCGCTGATCCCATCCACCTCTGTGATGAGTGAGTGCCTGGTGCCTCCTCTCACAGGCTGAGTTAAGGTCAGCCAACGGGAGAAAGCAGCAGTTCCACCTCTCCTGCAACCTCAGAGGCTTCCCTCCAGAGAAACTACAGGAGGTAAGTGTTATGTTATTATATAATATTTGGTGCGGGCTTGCATATGTCTATGTATGAATGTATGTGTGAGAGTCTGATGTAAATGGGAGTGTGGGAGTGTGTGTGCATGTGAATGCATGGGCGTGAGTGAGTGTGCATGTGTTTGTGTGCAGTCCCATTGTCCCCCATGCTCTAATCATCAGCCTCCATGGGTGTGTACAACTGCTCAGTGCAAACCTGCTTGTTCAGACAATAAAGCTCTGTTACATAATGAATGCCATTCTATGAACAGTGATTAGTCTGTATCAAAAACTTGACAGTTACTCCATCTATCATAAGAAATGAACTGCATTTCAGTACAAACATAAATACTAAACAGTAAACAGTCTTTACGCAATGTAGAGTTTACCTATGTCAAACTGTTTACAGACACCCAAACTGTCATGATGAACGAAGCAACTGTAAAAAATATAGCTGCTACAACAGTGTTCACTCTATACAAAACTTCTCCAATGGGAGTGCAATCATTGTAAATATACAAGATGTGAAGGTACTAAAGGTCATACTACCCACAGCATATTTGTTCTGTTAAAAACTATACAGATAGATCAACTTGTGGGACTAATCAAGCACATGTATATGGGCAAGTAACAAGCACATACAGTCCTTGTATCCCATGACGAAATTGTCATGGTGAAATGATTCCTTTAAAATATTCAAGGCTGCTTAAAAGACTAAGTGCCTGATATACAAAGATAAACTTAGACCTGAAGTCTAAGTCTAGACCTGAAGTCTAAGTTAGGCCTGAAGTCTGAGGGCCTGATTCCCAAAGCTTAACTTAGACTTCACTTCTAACTGAGACTTCAGGTCTAACTTATACTTCTGGTCTAAACTTAGTCTTCAGGTCTAACTTAGACTTCAGGTCTAACTTAGACTTCAGCTCTAAACTTACACTTCAGGTCTGAGTTTAATTTTGTGAATCAGGCCCTTACAATCTACTACATGGAATCTTTGTCCTATCGAAAACCTTTAGTACAACCAAACTACTTGTGTTCCACATACGAGAAAGACATCATCAACTGTCATCTCAAAACAGTGTTAGACCTAACTACTTCTAGACACCTGACACCCATTAGAAGCATACGCATGTTGTAAATACTTACAATCATTAGCAGGAAAGAGACTATATAAAATTATGTAGAGAAGAAGGATGATGTCATGAGTGATGTATAATTTGAGGACATTAGCAGTGCGTAGCTCTCAATGATAATTATAACTTTTGAATTTCTGTGGGTTTTTTTAGTTTAAAACTCACATTGTTAGTGAAATTTTTACCTAACTGTAATGTCCCTTTAACCTTTGTTTTCTTCAATGAATTTCTATGTGTTTTATGTAAAATAAAATATATTTACAATTCCAATTTCTTTTAACAAAGTAATATATATATTTTTTAACATATAAATTATTTAAAAAGGAATATTTAAAGCTCATTTAAAGATAATGGAAGTGGAAAAACGGAATGCAAACGGTTACAGCTGCACTGCTCTCAACTTTAATAGACTTATAAGGTTATACTTTTATTCAAATAACTGTACTGATGTTTTTTTAACTGTGTTTGTAATGAGAACTCTCATGAAAGACTTGCAAGAAGTCCACGAGATGCCCAGGGGGGCTAGTCAAACAATCTCTTGCATGCACTCTGAGTGAGTAGAACTTCTGGTTTCTGCTCTTGTGAACTACTTATGACAGCTTTATTTTAATTGAAAGTTTAAATGAGTATAATAAACTACTTTAAATATATAGTCACCATACACGTAAATGATACATAGCCAAGATATACTATGAAAACATTATTAATTTTGATTTATGATCGTGCACACTTCTCGCAAGACACTCCTGAGAGCCCCACGAGAGCGTAGACACACCCTTCAAAAAGATTTGACTGGTTAATTATAATATCATAGTTTATTTGAGGAAGTAAGCACCATACATTCCTGTTTTTGGAAAAGGCTTTTGATGTTGAATCATCTCTTAGAGGTACCAAGATTAACTTATGTGTTTTTTGGTTTTTGAGACGTCATCCTCACCTAACAGTGGGAAGAAGGCAGGGCCTCCTAAACCATTAAAGAACCCTTGGTTTGGAAATTCTTTACAATTCTTGAGTGTGCAAAGAAGGTGTCATTGGGGACTGTGACTTGTAAGTTGTGCCACAAAGTGTTTTCTCATGGCACACGGAAGCAATACTTGTATGGCACCATAGAGATGTTTTGACATAGCACCCTAAGCATTCATTCAGGATTGTCAGAGTGGAGATGCAGAGAAGTGCACAGGCATCTTCAGGTGCAAGTGCAATTACACCAGCTCAAGTAGGCGATTCTGTGCTTCCACAGGTGCAGGTGGGGGAGGCTGGGTGCAACCCTGGATATTTAAATAAGATTCTCTACTAATAGCTCTGTGGCATCATCATATATGTTTCCAAAATGAATTTGCCTGCAAGGGATAGCCTTTTTGAGGCTCATAAATGCCCACCAAGGAAATACTTAATTTCCTTTTTTTAAATCCAAGTCTACAGTCCATATGCTCCCTATCATTGAGATGCAAATGCATATTTTTTCCCTTAATAAATTAAAAAACAAAAACAAAAAAAATCTGTCTAAAAAGTTATTTTAAAATCTACCCCACATACTCATTATCTGATAGTTTTTTATTACAACTCCCTATTTAAAAATATAAATCACTCCCACCGGACTCTTGTAGAAGAGGGACCAGCCAAATAATGTTCTGCCCCATACTCAGATATTTGGCCAACTCCTTCAAGAGTCTTGCAGGCTCATCCATCTCATAAAATAATGAAATGACTGAGAATTATGTGATCTACAGTGTGCAAAGGGACTGGCCTTTCCACTGAGGTCTCTCTCTTGGATAAAGGTTGTGTGTAGAAGGGTGTAGAGGGTGACTGGCCTCTCCGCAGACATCAGTTTCTTGAATGTGGGATGTCCGTAGTAGGGTGTGGTGAGGGACTGACCTCTTAGCTCAGACCTTTCTCTTAGATGATGGGTATGTAGTAGGGTGTCAGGAGGGCCTGGACTCTCCGCTGACTTCTGTTTCTTGAATAACAGGAGTGGATAGTAGAGTGGGAAGAGGAAATGGCCTCTCCACTGACATTTTTCTCTTGGATGATGGGTGTGCATAATAGGGTATGGGAGAGACTGGCCTCTTCACTGAGACCTCTCTCTTGGATGATGGATGTGCATAGTAGGGTGTGAGAGGCACTGGCCTATCCACTGAGATGTCTCTTTTGGATGACAGCTGTGCTGTGTGGTTTAACCTCGCATTTCACTATGTAGTAGTACTAGCCCGGGGTTGTGAATAAAATTTAAATACATTTTTTTCCATTATACCCACGAGCCAGGTACCTTTTTAACTCTTCACTAAATCCCACCACTCACATAAGTATCCCTACCACTTGCACCACACGCATCACACATACAGCCTGATTCATCAAGGTACCGTTTTGCGAGTCTCTAATAGAGAATCATAATGAATCGCTATTAGAGACTTGCAAAACGGTATTCATGTAGGAATCGCAAAATAAAATGCGATTCCTTCAAATTCCTTATTTGCAATTAGCAAATTGCTAATCGCAAATAAGGAAAAAACTCCCCATTCATTCCTATGGGCCAAAAGGCCCATAGGAATGAATGGGGAGTATTCCTTATTTGCGATTAGCAATTTGCTAATCGCAAATAAGATAGCGATTTGAAGGGTGCCAGGGGTGTCCAAAGGACACCCTGTAGCACCCCTTAAATGCACATTTGAACAGGTGTTGCGCACACACATGTCCAAAGGACATGTGTGTGTGTAACATGCAAAAGAAAAAAAGGCACTAAAGTGCTTTTTACTCTTTTTTCGCAATTTACCACCAAGTCAGACTTGGTGGTAAATTGCGACCAAATATTGAGATTTTGCATTTTCTAATTGGTTGATGAATTGGATTTAAGGAATCTCTATTAGAGATTCCTTAAATCCAATTCCTCGCAAATATGCGATTTCTTAAATAGAGACTTTTGCTTTTGGGATGATGAATCCCAAAAGCAAAAATTGCACTTGCAAAGGGCCAGATTCTCAGAATCTGGCCCTTTGCGAGCGCAATTATGCTTGATGAATCAGGCTGATAGTCATTACTATAAGTGCTCCAGCGTAGTCGTAGGTCGTAGCACGCCGCATCCCGCTAGAGGGGTGCGAAGACCCCTATGATGAAGCATGACATCAAGGGTCCTTTTGGTGTGTGAGGGGTATTTTAAGAAACACTAAGTGCTCCCACACCACTGTGGGTAACACTTTTCTCAACACTGTCAATAGGATTCCCTTTGTTTACGTAACCAGGCCTTAGAGCCAGTGCTATGCTAAAAGACACTTAGAATACAGTGAAAGCACCAACATACACTAGGAAACACTATGCGTTTGGGTACCCCTGTGATTAGCATGACCTCCTCTGTAAGGCCCTAGTACATAATAGGGCAGGGGGATTAAAACTGCCTCTAAGTCAGAGGTGCAGAAAGATGCTTCTTTAAGTAGTAGTCACATTTGCAGAGTGGTGGAGATAGGGAGCTGGGCCTCCTACCAGCGCTCAGGAATTCCACAGTGTAGGACTTACAGGAGGTACCAGGAGGGCTTTTTGGCCTGCAAACTCCCTCAGAACTGAATTGGACTTCATCCCCTATCCCGTAGTCTGCCAGGAGGCGTGTTTGCAGAGTGGTGGAGAAAGGGGGACATGGCCTCCGAAGACATCTTAGCAATCCCACTGTGTGGGACTTACTGGAGGTAATAAGAGGGGTAGTTGACCCCCAAAGGCATCCTTGAGGGCCAGCTTCCCCTCCTATTACCTCCAGTAAGTCCCACATAGCAGCATTGATAAGTACTCGTACCAGGCCACGCCCCCTTTGCCCACCACTCTCCCTGGCACGCTCTTGGATGGGGATTGAAGTCCCCTTCGCTGCTGGGTGTCTTTAGGAACCAACTAGCCTACCTCTTACCCTTAGTAAGCCCCAAGCCGGGGGATTGCTGAGAGGTAGGTAAAGGCCATGCCCCCTTTCTCCACCACTCTGCAAACGCACCCCTTGGCGCATTGTCAGTTGAGTATTTGATTCCCCTTGAATACTGAGGGTCCCTGGGGGCCAACAAGCCCACCAGGTCCCTCCAATATGCACCACAGACCTTATTGGAGGTACATGGGGGGCTAGTTGGCCCCCAGGGACCCTCAGGACTCAAGGGACTTAATCCCCCAATTTGCAATGCACCAGCGGGTGCATTTGCACAGTAGTGCAGGGAGGGGGGTGCTTAAATTACAAGAGTGCAAAAACACCCCCTGGCGCCTTGTACATTGGGGGATTAAGTCCCCTTGAATCCTGAGGGTTCCTGGGGGCCAACTAGCCCACCAGGTACCTCCAGTAAATATCACAGAACTGCGTTGCAACTGAGGTGGTCCGAGGCCATGCCCCTTTTTACACCTCTCTGCAATGCAGCTCTGTGGCACTTACTGGAGGTACCGGGTGGGCTAGTTGGCTCCCAGGGACCCTCAGGATTCAAGGGGTCTTAATCCCCCTACTTACAACGCGCCAGGGGGTACGTTTGCACAGAGGTGCAGGGGGGCGGGTCTGATATTACAGGTGTTTAAACACGCCCCCTGGCACATTGTAAATTGGGGGATTAAGTCCTCTTGAAGCCTGAGGGTCCCTGGGGGCCAAGTAGCCCACTAGGTACCTCCATTAAGCGCCACAGAGCTGCGTTGCAGAGAGGTGGTCCATAGCCACGCCCCTTTTTACACCACTCTGCAAATATGGCTTCTTGTGCACTACTGGTGGAGTGATGAGGTCCTCTTGTGACCTGAGGACCTCATGAAGAGGGAGAAATTCGGACTTGAGTGCTTCAGTTATAATCCCTCAAGTGCCCAGGGCTGTGTGTCTGTCAGTGGCACCTCATCAAAGAATGGTGTTGGGTCAGCAGTCTCGCTGATCCCATCCAACTCGGTGATGAGTGAGCGCCTGGTGCCTCCTCTCACAGGCTGACTTAAGGTCAGCCAACGAGAGAAAGCAGCAGTTCCAGCTCTCCTGCAACCTCAGAGGCTTCCCTCCAGAGAAACTACAGGAGGTAAGTGTTATGTTATTATTTAATATTTGGTGCGTGCATGCATATGTGCATGTATGAATGTATGTGTATATGCGAGAGTGTGATGTAACTGGGAGTGTGTGTGCATGTGACTGCATGGGTGTGAGTGAGTGTACATGTGTTCGTGTGCAGTCCCATTGTCCCCCATGCTCTAATCATCAGCCTCCATGGGTGTGTACAACTGCTCAGTGCAAACCTACTTGTTCAGACAATAAAGCTCTGTTACATAATGAATGCCATTCTATGAACAGTGATTAGTCTGTATCAAAAACTTGACAGTTACTCCATCTATCATAAGAAATGAACTGCATTTCAGTACAAACATAAATACTAAACAGTAAACAGTCTTTACGCAATGTAGAGTTTACCTATGTCAAACTGTTTACACACACCCAAACTGTCATGATGAATGAAGCAACTGTAAAAAATATAACTGCTACAACAGTGTTCACTCTATACAAAACTTCTCCAATGATAGTGCAATCATTATAAATATACAAGATGTGAAGGTACTAAAGGTCATACTACCCACAGCATATTTGTTCTGTTAAAAACTATACAGATAGATCAACTTGTGGGACTAATCAAGCACATGTATATGGGCAAGTAACAAGCACATACAGTCCTTGTATCCCATGACGAAATTTTCATGGTGAAATGATTCCTTTAAAATATTCAAGGCTGCTTAAAAGACTAAGGGCCTGATATACAAAGATACACTTAGACCTGAAGTCTAAGTCTAGACCTGAAGTCTAAGTTAGGCCTGAAGTCTGAGGGCCTGATTCCCAAAGCTTAACTTAGACTTCACTTCTAACTGAGACTTCAGGTCTAACTTATACTTCTGGTCTAAACTTAGTCTTCAGGTCTAACTTAGACTTCAGGTCTAACTTAGACTTCAGCTCTAAACTTACACTTCAGGTCTGAGTTTAATTTTGTGAATCAGGCCCTTACAATCTACTACATGGAATCTTTGTCCTATCGAAAACCTTTAGTACAACCAAACTACTTGTGTTCCACATACGAGAAAGACATCATCAACTGTCATCTCAAAACAGTGTTAGACCTATCTACTTCTAGACACCTGACACCCATTAGAAGCATACGCATGTTGTAAATACTTACAATCATTAGCAGGAAAGAGACTATATAAAATTATGTAGAGAAGAAGGATGATGTCATGAGTGATGTATAATTTGAGGACATTAGCAGTGCGTAGCTCTCAATGATAATTATAACTTTTGAATTTCTGTGGTTTTTTTTAGTTTAAAACTCACATTGTTAGTGAAATTTTTACCTAACTGTAATGTCCCTTTAACCTTTGTTTTCTTCAATGAATTTCTATGTGTTTTATGTAAAATAAAATATATTTACAATTCCAATTTCTTTTAACAAAGTAATATATATATTTTTTAACATATAAATTATTTAAAAAGGAATATTTAAAGCTCATTTAAAGATAATGGAAGTGGAAAAACGGAATGCAAACGGTTACAGCTGCACTGCTCTCAACTTTAATAGACTTATAAGGTTATACTTTTATTCAAATAACTGTACTGATGTTTTTTTAACTGTGTTTGTAATGAGAACTCTCATGAAAGACTTGCAAGAAGTCCACGAGATGCCCAGGGGGGCTAGTCAAACAATCTCTTGCATGCACTCTGAGTGAGTAGAACTTCTGGTTTCTGCTCTTGTGAACTACTTATGACAGCTTTATTTTAATTGAAAGTTTAAATGAGTATAATAAACTACTTTAAATATATAGTCACCATACACGTAAATGATACATAGCCAAGATATACTATGAAAACATTATTAATTTTGATTTATGATCGTGCACACTTCTCGCAAGACACTCCTGAGAGCCCCACGAGAGCGTAGACACACCCTTCAAAAAGATTTGACTGGTTAATTATAATATCATAGTTTATTTGAGGAAGTAAGCACCATACATTCCTGTTTTTGGAAAAGGCTTTTGATGTTGAATCATCTCTTAGAGGTACCAAGATTAACTTATGTGTTTTTTGGTTTTTGAGACGTCATCCTCACCTAACAGTGGGAAGAAGGCAGGGCCTCCTAAACCATTAAAGAACCCTTGGTTTGGAAATTCTTTACAATTCTTGAGTGTGCAAAGAAGGTGTCATTGGGGACTGTGACTTGTAAGTTGTGCCACAAAGTGTTTTCTCATGGCACACGGAAGCAATACTTGTATGGCACCATAGAGATGTTTTGACATAGCACCCTAAGCATTCATTCAGGATTGTCAGAGTGGAGATGCAGAGAAGTGCACAGGCATCTTCAGGTGCAAGTGCAATTACACCAGCTCAAGTAGGCGATTCTGTGCTTCCACAGGTGCAGGTGGGGGAGGCTGGGTGCAACCCTGGATATTTAAATAAGATTCTCTACTAATAGCTCTGTGGCATCATCATATATGTTTCCAAAATGAATTTGCCTGCAAGGGATAGCCTTTTTGAGGCTCATAAATGCCCACCAAGGAAATACTTAATTTCCTTTTTTTAAATCCAAGTCTACAGTCCATATGCTCCCTATCATTGAGATGCAGATGCATACTTTTTCCATTAATAAATTAAAAAACAAAAACAAAAAAAATCTGTCTAAAAAGTTATTTTAAAATCTACCCCACATACTCATTATCTGATAGTTTTTTATTACAACTCCCTATTTAAAAATATAAATCACTCCCACCGGACTCTTGTAGAAGAGGGACCAGCCAAATAATGTTCTGCCCCATACTCAGATATTTGGCCAACTCCTTCAAGAGTCTTGCAGGCTCATCCATCTCATAAAATAATGAAATGACTGAGAATTATGTGATCTACAGTGTGCAAAGGGACTGGCCTTTCCACTGAGGTCTCTCTCTTGGATAAAGGTTGTGTGTAGAAGGGTGTAGAGGGTGACTGGCCTCTCCGCAGACATCAGTTTCTTGAATGTGGGATGTCCGTAGTAGGGTGTGGTGAGGGAACGACCTCTTAGCTCAGACCTTTCTCTTAGATGATGGGTATGTAGTAGGGTGGCAGGAGGGACTGGACTCTCCGCTGACTTCTGTTTCTTGAATAACAGGAGTGGATAGTAGAGTGGGAAGAGGAAATGGCCTCTCCACTGACATTTTTCTCTTGGATGATGGGTGTGCATAATAGGGTATGGGAGAGACTGGCCTCTTCACTGAGACCTCTCTCTTGGATGATGGATGTGCATAGTAGGGTGTGAGAGGCACTGGCCTATCCACTGAGATGTCTCTTTTGGATGACAGCTGTGCTTACTGTAGAAATCAACTAAAAATGTATACAAACTCTGTCAGCACATATGATGAAAGAGAAAATGTGTTATAATGCATGCACCAAGGGGACAGTCAGCCAGCCGACAAGTGTCTGAAAAGGAGAAGCCTCACACAATCTTTTATTATCTAAAACCACAAAACAAGGTGTTGCAGTACTTATCCAATAAAATCACAAGAATTGATGGGCCTAGGTATCACATTTGCATCACCAAAGCTCAACAGGTTATGCAATTATTGGACTCCAGAGTGTTGGGAGCAAGGTGCCTCTCCGCTGAGACCAATCTCTTGGATGATAGGTGTGCGTGGTAGGGTGTGGAGAGGGACTGGCGTCTCCACAGACACCTTTCTCTTGGATGATGGGTTTGTATAGTAAGGTGTGAGAGGGAGTAACCTCTCCGCTGACTCCTCTCTTTTGGATGACATGTGAGCTTAGTAGGGTGTGGGGAGGGACCAGCCTCTCCGCTAATAGGGTGTGTGGAGGGACTGGTATCTCTGCTAACACTTCTCCACAGGGGAACAAGGAAGCGTAGTAGTGTGTGCGAAAGGACGAGCATTTCCACTGAGACCTCTCTCTTGGGTGACAGGTGTTCACACTAGGGTGGGGAGAAGGACTGGCCTCTCTGCTGAGACCTCACTTTTGGATGTCAGGTGTGCACAGGATGGATTGGCCTCTCTGTTGAAACCTCTACCTTGGATGACTGGTGTTAATAGTAGGGTATGCAGAGGGATTTTTATCTTGGGTGAATCTTCTCCATATTAGATCACAGATGTGTGTAGCAGAGTGAGGACAACAATTCACATCTATGCTACAACTACTCCAGAGGGTGACAGCTGTGCATAGTAGGGACTGATGAAGGACTGGGCCACCGTTAACAATTCTCCCCTGGTTATTGGATCAGAATATTATGGGGTGGAACCTCTCCATACAAAGCGGGACACTTTACCCATTAACCCCTTCGATGCTGATGACGAGCTCGTCATCAGCCACGGGTGGCGTGTGCGGATGACGAGCTGAGCTCGTCATGTAACGCGGTATTTTTAAAAATGCTGCACAGCGCAAAAATCACCGCAGCAGCGATGCAGTTAAGGGTTACGTCAGCTGCGACTATGGATGACCTACAGATGTATGCTTACACTTTGGTTTGAGGCTATTTTTAGCATAACAAGCACACCAGTTCTTCGTTTTTACACAAGACTGCTCCTGCTTATGTTTTGGAAGGCAGACTTTTACATGGAGCAGAATAGTAGTTAGCCTCGTCTATTATAACAAGCGCAACAAGTGCTAGTGCCAAAAAGCAAACACGTGTCAGCTGTCTGCATCTATGCTACAACTTTGTGTCAACAATATCAAGAGTTTCTAAATTTTCACCCTTGCATTTGGGCTGTACCACCATGTCCTTTGTGTGTTTTTTCTTGGTGCTGTATTTATGATTAAATCTAACTGACAACAGGGTCAGTTTAAAAACTAACTTAATGCTGTGCCCTGTACCATAGTTTTTCTATATTATGGGATGGGGCGTTACTTGCCTCCTCTCTGAGACTCCTCCACAGGATGACAAGTGTGCATAGTAGAGTATGGAGATGGGCTGCCCTTTCCACTTACAACTCTTTCTTATATGATGGTGGGTCCACATAGTAGAGTATAGTAGAGATTCGCCTCTCTGCTAAGACCCCTCCATAGGGTAATGAGTAAGGTGTGGGGAGGGAGTAGCCTGCTCACTGAGACTTTTCCTCAGGGTGACAGGCATGCATAGTAGAGTGTGGGAAGAGACTGGCTCTCTGCTGACACCTCTTCCCAGGGTGACAGGCGGCTGTAGAAGGGGTTGGGGAGGGAATGACCTCTCAGCTAGCGCCACTTCCAAGGACAACAGGCAGACATAGAATTGTGTTGGGTCAGACTAGCCTCTCTGCTGAGACCTTTCCCCAGAGTGGCAGGTATACCCAGTTGGCTGTGGGGAGGGACTGTCCTTTCCACTGAGACTTCTCACAATGATGACCCTGAGGTGTCAGGTGTGCATAGGAGGGTTGGGAAGACACTGGTCCCTCTGATAAGACTCCTCCACAGGTTGATGGGTATGGATATTGGGTGCAGGTAGACACAAGTCTCTCCACTGACACTCCTCCCTAGGGTAACAGGTGTTTGTAGTAGGGTGTGGAAAGAGATCCTCTCCAAGGTGATAGGTGATGGTGGTAGTATGTGGGAACACAGTTGCCTCTTATATGAGACTCCTCTCCTGGATGATTGGTGTTTGTAATAGAGTGTACCGAGGGACTGACCTCTTCACTGAGACCACTCTCTTGGATGATGGGTGTGCATAGTAGAATGAAGGAAGGGACTGCCCCCTCCATTGTTACTTTACAAAAGAGTAACATTTGTGTAGTAAGGTATGGGGAGAGACTGCCCTCTTCACTAATACTCTTCTCCAGGGAACATGTGTGCTTAGTAGAGTGTGGGGAGGGACTGACCTAGACACAGAAACGTCTGCTGAGGGTGACGACGTTTTGCAGTAAAACGTATGTAGGAAGTGAACTCTCCAGTAACACATCTTGTCAGGATCACAATCTTGTGCAATAGCATGTGTGGTGAGGGACAAAGCTCTTCAGTCACACCTTTTTTTCAGATCTGCCTACCCGGTTTAAAAAACAGAGCATATTATGTGTTTTTTAGTTTTGTAGATCCTATTACTGTAATATCATTGTTCCATTTATTAATTAGTAAATTCCCCAAAAAAATGTTTTGTCCTCAAAACATGCATTCACACTGAATATATTCTGATCTTATATATTACATATATGTAGATTAGAAAACAAACAGTGTGCACACTGTGATTTATTCACAGTGATGCAGTCCAACATTGAACTATGGATACAAGGAATCATAAAAAAATGTTTTAAAATCCCAGAGTACATGAGACTAGAAAAGTAAAGAGTACTTGCTGAGCAGCACTGCCAGTTTCACTTTGTTATAACTTTAGATACTAAAATATGCCTATTACTAAAGTAACCTAACATTTTTATCTCCTGCACATTCATAAATAATAGGTAAATAATAAAACGTCCTTAATTACTATTTAAAAAAGGTCTCTAAACCTCATATTTTAGAATTTTGGTTCCAAATGTATGATATAAGTTGTGAAGTTTTCACAGCAATCCATGTTTTAATGTAACGTGTCAATACATCCAGTCCAGCCAGATGATTATTTACGTACTCGGTGTATTGACCAGAGTTGATGGCCTCTCCCTGGTGGAAAATAATTGCAACAGTAGTGTATGTTTTTCCTGTAAATTGATATCTGACCAGCTTTAAAGTTGATGATACCAGTAGTAATTTACTGACATCTACTCTACACCTTTGTAGCATGAGAATAAGATAATTTGAACTGTGTATCACAACTAATGTCGACAGCACTTTTGCTCTGCACTCTGTTATTCTTTGAGTTATGTGTTATTCTGCAGAGCTTCGACAAATAGTTTTCAAAAGGCACAAATTTACAATCTGGTACAGTAAGGTATACAAATCGCTCTGAATCAATGTCTGTTCTGCTTGATCGGGACTATCATTAGAAATTCCTGAGCATCGTTTGGGAATTCGAGGTAAATTCTATAACAACGGGACCTTGGTCAACAATATCATGTTTAGCTGTAATTAAAGACAAGACAGGCTTTTCAGCCCACACTAAACTCAGTAGATTTGAGAAATAGAGGTCTTTTACCAACAGAAACCTAGCAGTGCACCTACCAATTGTTTTCCCTCTTCATTGTGGTTAGCTTTTGTCAGAATATACTTGTATTCTTCTTTATAGGGATATGTGATGAAGTCTATCACATTCCCCTTTGTGCCATTGACTAAACCCTCCTTGACGTTGAGATTTCTATTTCAAAATTATTCTGCAATTCTTTGATGTTTACAGTCTTTTCTAAACCAGCAATGTGTGAGCCTGCTTTCCCTATTGATTCCAGTTTCTTCACCACTGGTATTTTAAACCTTGATGTTCTATTTTATCCATTCTATGAAGATTCACACTGTCTTGTTTTTCCAAATGACGCAATTATAACTTAAACTGGGTGCACTAGTTAAATGCTGGCATGAGGGACACAATCTGTTTTTGACTTTTTAAGAGGTGTCACATTACAGAAGCTAGTGAGTCTTTGTGTGGGACAGAGAACTAACCATGTGAAAAGCAATAGCTTTCTGTGCTTCTTTTCGAATAATTCCTATTCTCATGTATTTAATATATTACCATATTTCAAATCTGCAATCTGTCTCATATTTTTAGTTAACTCTGCATATTGGAAATTCAAATAAATAATAGCAATTCCAATACTTTTTGGTATCTTTATGAAGCAGTTTGTTAAAAACTGGATGACCTTTCACAGGAGTAAAATGTAGACAGTCACCAAAAACTATGGGGCTTATTTACAAGCACCTTGTGCCACGGTATGTCGCTTTGTCCCCTATTATAAGTGACACAACAGCGACACAAGGGCTTGTAGATAAGCCTCTATGTGCTTATCACCAAAAACAACATCATAGTCAGTTCTGAGGACCTCTTGCATCCTCCGATGAATGAAAGCTAACATTAAGTTTGATATGATGCTAACCTTATCAATAATTAGCACCTTCAATTTTTTCAGGAACTTTGAGACTTCATGACAAGTATCACCAGATAATTTCAAGTACTCTAATTTTTTGTCATGTTCTACAAGCAACATAAGTAGTTGGTGCAATATGATCCATTTAATGTTTAGAGCAGCTAGCCCAGTGGGTGCAGTCACAGCACATGAATGATTCCAACTAGTCTTACTGTGAACAAATGCAATCACAACTTTAATTCGAAAAGGTTTGCCTGTACCTACCTGCGTGACCCCTGAAGTAGAGAAGTGTAGGCTTGACTTTTTGTATATGTACATTCAGACTTATCATGTAAAAGTCCATGCTCTACTGATTTACTTATTTGCTAAAAAATTACTAGCTTGTCTTCAACAAGTCGAGCTACCAAATTTAATCAATGTTTTCAGTCTTCACTTGGCCTATAGTGTTTTCAACTTCATTCATAGCTATCACTGCCTTATTTGCAATGATAGTTTTGCCAAGCAGACCATGACTATCAGTATCTACGCTCTGGCTATCTTGCGAACTGTTCTTTGTAACCTCTGTGACAATTGTTTACTGTTGTTGAAGTTTTTTCATTCAGCATTTTCAGATAAGTGTGACACACTGTACATTGAACATTATTTTGAACTGCATTGAAAACATCTTCACAATAGTCATGCTCATCTAACAATTCATTTTCAAAACACCATGATCTAAAAAGTTGCGTAGGAGACAAGCAAAAAAATTCTATTTTTTCACACGTGTGACAGCTCTGTTTACTATGATTGATAAGACTATCATTTAAGTATCTTACTAAACATCCATTACAGTCAGTCAATCAAACCTTTTCCTGTTCAATGTTTTTATGCATGTTATTTCTGTATGTACAGTACTGCTGTACTTCATATAGACAAAGATTTTCTAAATGGACACTGTGATTAGGGTGATAAGTGCCTAACATGTTGATTTTAAGTATGTGAGTGCTCTCTGGATCAAACTAAGCAAGGTACTTAATTTCAGAAAATGATTTCAACACACATTTCTGTGTTGATGCTAGAGCTAAAGTTCCCCAATTTATGGATTTGTTATTTGCCCTGTGAAGTAGCAAATCTCAACTTATTGCAAGGTCCATAAGATGCAATTTTTCCAGTGGGAAAGCCGCTTTAAACTGAAACTGAAAAACTTTTTACTTAAAGACTTATCTGCTGCTATCTCTTTCTATACGTCGCTCATTTCTGTCTTTTCAGAGTTTGTTATGTATGAAGTGATATATTGAACAATAGCAATAGAATTGTCTGCTACAAACTAAATATCAATGTTGGAATTCCACATTGACAGGAATACTGGATTTTAATCATTGATTAAAATCCCACTTTCCTCTAGGTTTTATGTGTCGTACTGCAGACATTAAACTGTTCACTCGTCCTTTTGTGATTACAGGTCTAGGAAATCCAAAATACACTTAATCTAGTATGTATCTTTTGATCTGTATCTCTGTCAACAATATTTCCCACATTTGAGGGACTGGATTAGGAAGACTTGTTGCCTAGTTCTGTTCTCAGATTATTCTGGAATCTCACATGCTACATACTGTTCAATGAATGAGAACAGCTATTTAAGAGCATTTTGTCCAAACTACTGAGGTGCATTTTTCACCCACAATAACATAGAAATGTGTGGTACACCTCTGGCTTGAGTTTCCTTTCTCCAGAAAAGTCCAAAACCTCATTGAGTGGCAAATTCCTTTGGTTACCGAAAGTACAGTATGGTTCCAGATCTATGCTTGAAGTACCTACAAACATTTGCAGAATCAAAGGAACACAATTCACCAAGAGTTTTAAAATGAATGCCTGCAATATTTCCATTAGCCATGAGCAAAAGCTGTTCATGGACTAATCTACTATTTCCAACTGCAATAATAATGTGTACTTTTGCCACCCTACCTTTGTTTGGTTTTCCGTCTGATCTAACTCCATGTTCCGTTTGAAGATTAGTCATTGTGCTGCACACTCCTATTGTAACAACAACATGGTTCGCCTCTGGAATTTGGGACATCGTTTTATCCCTGGGCAAGAGAATGTACCATTATTTGCGGTATTACCGAGATCTTTGATTTCCTTGGTTGAACATCACTTGGATTAGCCACAGAGTTATGAATTTGGAAACAACTGTTATCAATCAATGGTTGAGAGCATTTTGGATTGTGAGCACCTAATCTTCATGATAGTGCACTTTGGTGGCAATGACCTCGGCACAATCACAGGGTTTGGACTTGACATCCAAATAAAGGAGACCTTTTATTAGTTGATCTTTGTATTTCTTCATTCAGCCTCTGTATATGTAAACATATGTCAAAGGCAAAAATAGCAATGGTAAAACAATTTTGTCCTAAGATAGAGAAATCCCAGATACATATTTATTAAACAGTTTGTGCTGGCTTATATGGGATCTGCTAGTGCATTCTTCTTTCTTTCTTTTAGTAGGTCGTGATACTGGTTGAGTGCTGTCCTGAAGACAGTGAGGTCTCCTGTTTCTTTGCTGGTGCACCACTTCCTTTCTACTTGCCGGCAATTGTATTTGATGAATTTCTGTCCCACTGTGAACCACTTGGCTCTTCTGGTAGGTCCTTTGGACATGGCTGGCTTGAAGCAGGCAATTTGGGGATGGCGATGTCCAGTGCGAAGGTAGGGTTCAGCCAGGTTTCTGTGATGAAGATTACTTCATCTTGGTGAAGTGGGTGGTATCGGGTATGAGACCAATCCCTAGATCTCTGTGGCCTGTTTGCTGAGTGTTTGCCGAGTGATTGTGTGTATTGGAATGTACTGGAATTGTGCTGTGGCGAGTCTCAGTTGGCATGGTTGATGCAGTCGTATTTGCAGTGTCTCCAATGTTGGCTGCTTCGGTGCTGGGAGGAGAATGGTCCTCTGGTTGGGCACAGAGATGTATAGCAGCGGTGGATGTTGTTGATGTGTCCATGATCCAGGGCTTGGAGGTATGAAGTGGTGCAGCTCCATGGGGTGGCAGGTCAGGGATACTGGTGCTGGGCGGGTCCAGGCATAGACGGGCTTGCCTTTGGCACGCCGGTGGTGCACCCACGAAGAGGCTGTGCCGCTATTTCCATTAAGTAGATCCTGGGAGGGGGAAGGTGGGAAGTGGAAGGTGGGAGCGGTGGGAAAGTGGGAGAGTGGAAATAGCAGGAAAAAGGGAGAGGCAGGCACCACTGAGTACAAGCACCAAAATACAGGTAAAAGCAAAGTGAGAAATGCAGTCAACAAGCGGCACAAATCACAAAAGGTAATGCACGAATTACAGTTACTAAGGCAAAATGATAGCAGAGAAGCACAAGGGAACAGAGGGGAAGCAGACAGCAACAAAGTCACAGCCTGTACAGCAAGTAGAGCAGGCACAGGTACCCTCTTTCTGGTGTGACAGTTGTGCACAGTAGGGTGTTTGGAGGGACAGACCACTCACTGGGACTCCTCCGCATGGTAATGTGTGTGCATCAATCTTGGATCATGAGTGTGCATAGGAGCGTTTGGGAAGGTATGAGTTCTCCAGTGAAACTCCTCCACAGAGTGACAAATCTGTGCAGTAAGGCTTGAGGAGGTACTCAACTCTTCACTGAGACTCCTCCACAGAGTGATAGGTGTGCATAGTAGAGTATTGGGATGGACTGGTCTATCTGCAGAGGATCCTCCACAGGTTGGCAGGTGGGCATAGTAGGGTGTGGGGAGGAATTGCATTCTGCTGGCACCTTTCTCTGGAATGACGAGTGTGTGTAGTAGTGTATGAGGGTGATGATCCTCTCGCTGAGACCTCTCACTGTGATGACTGGGGTGTGGAGGGTCTGGCCTCTCCACTGAGATGAGAATGAATGTGCGTCTATCTTGAATGATGGGTGTGTGAAGCAGAGTGTGCAGAGATCTACCTTATCCACTCAGCCCTCTTTCTTGGATGATTGATGTGCATATTAGTCTGTGGAGAGGGACTGGACTCTCCACTGAGACCTCTCCCAAGGTGACAAGTATGCATAGTAGGGTGTGGAAAAGAATGCCCTTTCCACTGACACTTGTCTCTTGGATGATGGATGTACGTAGCAGGGTGTGGGGAGAGACTGCACGCTCTAGTGAGATCTCTCTCTTGGATGACAGGTGTACATAGGTGACCTCTCCACTGAGACCTCGAACTTGGATGGCAGGTGTGCCAGTAGGGTGTGGGGAGGAACTGCCCTCTGCTGACATACCTCTCTAGAATGACAATGGTGCAAAGTAGGCTGTGTGGAGAGACTGGCCTCTCCATTGGGTTTCAATACTTTTTACCATTATATTTCTTTTAATATTGCTCTATAGGATATAATAGTTTGGATATTTTAATTAGAAGAATAGGGTTGTCGATATGTATTTGGTGTCGATATTTTGCCTTCAAAATTTCTATGCCACGATCTTTGTGCTCTCACTATTTAGTATGGAAACCCTGAATATATTTAGCCTCATTCTCAAAAACGTATTTTGCCATAACAGTTATTACACCTGGCAAACACACCCAGATATGCCAGGTTTAATTCAGTGTTCAGAAATGTGTCTAGTAGCTCTACTTCCTAGTTCTACTTCCTAGAACAGGACATAATGCCATGTTAGGCAATCTATTTTTTCTACCAAATGACAAATGTGAAGGTTTCCAAGGAGTGAGTCTTGAAAATATGGAATACTTACTCAAAATGGGTGAGGTAGGAAAAAAAAAGAAGTTACACAAAAAGATCCAAAAACCGCTGACATGCACCCAAACCTCTGCCAGGAGGAAGTCTCCTTCACAAAAAGAAATGCCTACACCTGTTCATTTGGTACATCTATCCCAGAAGGTTTAATATTACACCTTTTCGAGTTATGGTATAGGTCGCACACAGCAGCCTGCAGAGCATCTGCACAATACCAAAGAGTGCAATAAATTTCATACAAAGACATGCTGTCAACAAAGGGAGGTGACAATACATTGCACTCAATCACACAACAAAAGCCCAAGATTAACAAAATATAGTACACAATCTTGTAAGTTGACCTAAAAATCATGCTCATTATTAGTGATTCCAACTTTAACCTCTAAGAGTGGAGAAAAACAGACCACATGTCAAAGCTACGAATTAAACTTTATAAGGGATTGCAGTTATAAACATGTAGATGCCAATGTTCAAATGCAAAGTCTATGAACAGGCCAGAGCATCTCTGTCATACCTAGCAACTCCTATTTTGAGCCGGTGGTTGCCAGTGTGGGCCACCAACACTCATGTCTGATGGCTAGAACCAGTTTTTCTGAATAAGACATTTACCAAGAGCAAGAGAGGACAAAACAAACACAGTGGAAAGACCGAGGAAGGGAAAGACAGGGAAACCTTCATGAAGAAAGAAAGAAGGAACCTGCAAGAATGAGATAAAGGGACAGGGAGTGTTTGGTAGTGGACTAAAGAGGTCTGAGATGGATTCAAGACTACACAGTCTTGGTATTTGGCACTCCAAAATGTAATTGCTGTGGGCGTCTGAGCAGGGCTTTGGGCACCGGCCCTCATTCTTATACAAAGTAAGTACTGGCCATACCCAGCCCTTGATGCGTTGAGTATACCCAGACACCAATCACATGCTGACACTAACATATAATGACCTGGAAGCTCACCAACATTTGCACTATGTTGGTTATGGGTGAAACATTTATTTTACTGCTTTAATATATACAGAGAAGAAATGTAAATAAACAGGACCAGGAATTTATTGTATAGATTCCTCAAAGTCAGTAACTCCTTTCAGTATGTGATAAGCTGTATGGAGGAGTAGGGTCGACAAAGGATAAACATGTGCATGTACTGAACAATTATTCAAATTCAAATATGCTCTAATTGTGCCTCCTTCCGCCTCTACTATGCTCTATGTAAATAAGGCATACTTGCCTACAGAGGCAATCAGTAAAATACCTTTGAAATAACTAATAGTGCTGTAAATAGAAACTATTAATGGATAATACCTACACTACAGGCATTTGGCAATACATAAATAATTACTAAAACTGTGAACTACACATACCAAAGCTCATTACACTATTAAATAGATTTAAATACATTTCCTAAAGTCCCATTATAAGCCAGTAGATCATTATATATTCAGTATTCTAACACTACTTTATAAATACTACATAAAAGAAACATTCAAGAAATAGCTAATATTATTCTATCCACTGTAGATACTTTCAGGTCTGTCACACAAAGATGAACGTGCTTTGCATGCAATTCAAACTCAGTTCCTTTTCTTTGGTATGTATAGAAAACACAATTGAATTTGAATACATAGTTGTGGTTGTCTTCAGCCATGTGTTGAAATGTGTTAAAAACTGCTGTCTTAAATCAAGTTCAAGATCCTCTAGGAACATTACATTCAGTACTAAGCAATCAATGCACTTTTAAATAATATCATTATTTCATTCCCTTTGGAAGCTTAAATCAAAATAGGCTTCTCTTGTTCTGATGAAGGTCAATCTGTCAGAATCAGAAAGTTTCTTCTTTCAAAGTTAAAATGAGGCCAAAGCATGCAATAAGACTTAAAAGTTTAAGAATATCAAGTCTTTCCTTTTTAATTAGAGACTGTGGTAGCCAGATTGTCTGTGCCTAGTTAACCGGATATCACAGGTTCTGTAATGTAGGGGCTGAAGGGAGCGAGGAGTGAGTTGGGAGGGATACTGTTGGTAAGAGGATGTTACCAGCTTGTTCTCGCATAAAATCACAACCGTACCTTCCTGGTCAGTCTTGTTCTTACAAAGAAGCAACGAGTGGGAGATCCCTTTGAGTTGCGGGATCATCAGAAGCGGATCACCTGCAAGGAGAAGAGCAAGCTAAGGACAGGAGTTTTGGGGCGGGCCGTTTGGGAATACATACTGGTGTTGGGACTATCTGTTGGTGCTCCTGTGGCTGCTGGCAGCGTTGAGGAGCAACTTCGGGTCATTATCCACTAAGGGATTTGTAGGGGTCTACTACATTTTGGAGCATGTGACTATCGGTGAGCGCAAGCATTTTCTCAAGCGCTGCTCGTATTTCACCCTGTGCCATCAACAGTCAGCTGAATGTGACGCCTCCTTAGCAATGCTGTATCTGGGTAGTGATGTTGACTCAAGACTGCGTTTGTCCATGCTACTGACTCACGTTCATGTCAGAGTAGATGCCATGTTGCGTACAAGGCTTGGCACTGCAAGAGCTTTGGAGCTGTGTGCTCACAGTGCAAGCACATTTGGTCTACATGCTCGATTGCTGGTTCCAGCTGGCGGTGTGCGTTCCGGTGATGCACACACCTCACATCTGCCATCGGAGGCCCTCAGAGTTTAGTGCTCAGTAAGTGGCTTCATTTTCTTGTGTGAGGTTCTGTTGGTTCGTACAACTTATTTCAAACTCAGTGTTCACACATGTGCGTTTCACAGTGATTCACACCTTATGGAATTTAGAAGTGTTAATCTTCAAAGATGGTGCGCTTCATGGTGATACACATACATATCTTCACTATTATTGTATACAAAATTAAGTAAATTCAAGGTAGCATAGGAAGTTTACAGTGCAGTTCATGGTGATTTACACACCCATCTCCTAGTGCATACATAGTGTTGGAACTTTGGGTTTATTTACAGTACACTTATTGGTGCTGTTTAGCACATTTTAGATATAATTACATATTGAAGTGACAATCTGGTAGTGCAAGTTATACACAAAGTGCTTCCACGGTGATTCTCACACCTATTGAGCACTAATATTATAGTAATAAGTTGTGGCATATTTTTATTTCCAAATGTAACTATGAGTTCACAGAATTCCAGCCTTACTCCACCAGTGCCATTTCTTCCACGACCTGGTGACCCTTTATTAAAGTGGGCAGACTGGAAGGAATACATTATTAATTACATCTCGATACCTGAGTATGAAACTCATTAGGGCTTTACTTCTTCCACAAAGAAAATGATTCTGTTACAAAGTCTTGGTCCTAAATATTTAAGTGTATACAGTCAAATGTAAAAAGATAATGCCTACAGACAGTGACAAGGTTTTTAATAATGCTGTGGAAAACTGAGATATTCACTGCCAACCTACTGTTTGTGCGGCAATTGATAGGTACTCATATTTCTAACGAAAACAGATGGAGACAGAGTCAGTAGAAGACCAACTGGCAGATGCATCAAAAATCGGTAATCCAAGTCCTTATTAGCGAAAAATAAGGAATCGCTAATAAGGACATGCAAACCGCGATGCATCAATAAATTCGCTAAATATTACCGAATCGGTAAAAATCGGTAAAAATTGCGAAAACATGGCTGCGAGAAACCAAAATGAAGATTAGCAAATACCGAATTAACAAATACCTAATCGGTGTTTGCAAATTCGGTATTAGCGAAATCGCAAAAAGACGCGGCGCATCGGAAGCAAGCTGATGACATCACAGCCAGGTAGTAGCACAGCCCATGCTTCACTCGGTGCCCTGAGGAGCTCAGAGGAGGAGGCAGAGCACAGGAGCAGAGGAGCAATACATAGCCAGCAGTGACCAGGACCTGCACAGCAGTGCATTATGGAGAAAGAAGCACCCAAGGGAAAGGACACCCCCAGGAAGAGAAAACGAAAGTTCTCTGACAAGGAACTTGAGATTCTAATAGAGGGTATCAGCAGCAGGCCTGAAAGGCTGTTTGGCAAGCTCTCCCTGAAGGTGCCAGAGGCGGAGAAGAGGAGGATGTGGCTGCGCATCAAGGACAGCGTGAATGCTGTCGGAGTCACCCACCGCAGCATCGAGGACCTTAAAAAACGGTGGTACGACCTCCGCAAAAGGGCTAAGGAGAGGATTGCGGAAAGGGTGAAGGGTGCGGCTGGCACAGGTGGTGGGTCCTCCAATGTGACACCGAACACAGCCCTCGAGGACCTTGTGGAAGCAACAATCGAACTGGAAGCTGTTGTGGGGGTCACCCAACTGGACACCTCGGGTGCTGCGGAAGGTGGACAAGGTAAGATGCATGCCAGCGCAGATATGCAGCGTCTTGTCAACCCCTGCCCATTTCCCCGTGCCAAACACAGTGCACAAGTAGCCGTGCCTAAAGCACAATCCCTCAACGGAGTGTTGCATCATGGGAGTTGTAGTCATAACACGAAAGAGTGCATGTCTGACCCCTGAGGTGTATGATATGAACACAGCAGCAAAGGGCCAAATGTCAGTCCCTATATGTCCTTTATGTAGATGACAAAAGCAAAAAATAACAATATCCACAAATTTATAACAATGCTCTGTTTCACACACAGATGCCTCCCCCATGAAATCAGATGACAGCGGCCGGCTCGTCATCTGTGAGACCCCAGTGGTGAACGATGCGGAGAACACGCTGGAACATGGAGGCAGTCCTTCCCCTTCACCACCACTGCAAACATCACCACCACCACCACCACCACCACCACCGCGGACAAGAACACCACCACCACCGCGGACAAGAACACCAACACCACCACCACCACCGCGGACAAGAACACCACCACCACCACCGCGGACAAGTACACCAACAACATCTCCACCTCCACCAGTCCTGTCAACCACACATAGCCGCAGGGCAAATGTCCCCTCCCTGCAGGAGATGGAGACGGAGCAGAGGCCAGCAGCCACAAATGTACAGCAGCAGGCTGTTGTCACCCCAACCGCCCGAACAGCAGCACGTCTGCGAGCTAGACAGCGGGCCGGATCCCTGGGTAGGGCTGCAGCAACAACAGTTGATCCTGCAGATGTGTATGGAGTCGTGGAGACCCGGATGCTGCGTGTTCAGCGCCTGCAGGGGAGACACATGGGTGCAATGAACATGAGCATAACAAGAATGTCCAACAGATTTGCATTAATGACTGACGCTGTGCGAGAGCTGACCATAGCCGTTGTAGAGGGCAACAATGACATTAAGGAATGCTTACAGGAACTCACACGTGCTGTTGTTGCAGGCCAATGGAGTGAGCGCCGGAGACATAAGTAGTACTCACTCAGTACCAATGCCACAATTAAGACCATCAAGAAGCTGTGCAATAGCACAGCTGTGCTAGCCCGCCGATCGGTGTCCCTGCAGGTTGACTTGGGCCATTATTGTGGGGATGTGGCAAGGACCCTCGATAGAGTGACCACTGCAGTGGAGCATCAGCAGTCTGGAACTGCCAGTATCAGCAGTGTGGGAGGGGATGAGGTGAATGAGGCAGCCTCAAGTGTGAGCAGCGTCACCATGCCACTGAAAGTCATCAAGGAGATGTTGAGGAGTCACGGGATGGGAGACTGGGTGTCCTTGGCAAACGTAAATAGCCATGATGCAATGGCCCCCTGGCCATGGTGAGGTAACCATGGGCCAACCTTAGAGCCACATGCAGCACCTGTGTTGTCAATGTTGTCAATGTTGTCAATTGTCTCAGCGCCAAGATGCTCCCTCCGGAGCGAAAGTTAGCGCTTTACAAATGCCAATAAATATCAAATATATCAAATGGACATTTTCTCTTTTGGTTTAATTTATGCTGCATCATGTTTCTGTTACATTAATCAGCACCAGTCAGGTGTTACACTGTTAATGGGCATTAAACCCTTGCATATCATCTTGTCATGGCTCTTTCTTACCCGTCTCAGAAGTGATGCAGTGTGATGTATGTCCGCCTCCTTTGCCCTTCTGCTGTGTTGGGCACATGTGCCTGTCAGTGTTGGGGGGGGGGGATGCTGTGCTGATAGCTCGTCCTCACCGTACACCTCTATGGGTATCCCCCTTCTTGTTGCGATGTTATGCAGGATGGCACAGACAGCTATGATCTGGCAGCAGGTCACTGGGTCATACTGCAAGGCACCTGCTGTCTTGTGCAATATTCTGAAGTGACTCTTGAGGATGCTGAATGTGCGCTCCACCACATTCCTTGTGCTGATGTGTGCTCTGATGTAGCGCTGCTCTTGTGGTGTTGCTGGGTTGAGGTAGGGAGTGAGTAGATACTCACGCAAGGCGTAAGCGCTGTCACCTGCAGGATGGGGAGAGAATGGTCAGTGGCATGAATGCAATGGGGGGGTGGATTAAATGATGTTGCATCAATACGTGCCTAGTAGGTGTCCAACTCCAAAACCACCGTTGATCAGGCGCCTGTGGATGCCACTGTGACGGAAGATGTATGCGTTGTGTGTGCTCCCTGGGAATTGGGCTACGAGGTCCGTTATGATGTGCTTGGCATTGCACACAACCTGCACATTAATGGAATGGTATGACTTCCGGTTGCTGAAGATGTATTCGGTGGCTGAGGGAGGATAGATGTGGACATGGGTGCAGTCGACACACCCTATCACATGGGGGAATTGTGCCACCTGGTAGAACTCACGCTTGATGCAGTTCAACTGCTGGGGGGTCGTGGGGAAGGTGCTGTGGCGACGTATCGATGCTAGCATGGCATCCAGGAATCTGTGGAAGAAGCGTGATAGTGCGCTTTGCGACACGCCTCCGGCTTCTGCAATTACCCACTGGAAGCTTCCAGATGCCAGCAGGTACAGGCTGCATAGGACCTGGACTTGGGCTGGTATTGCATGGGTCCTAAGGGTCTAGTGCTGCATTTGTGGTGCCAGATCTGCTATTAGACGCATGATCATGGCAGGGCTGAGTCTGTACTTATCGTACACCTGCAAACAGAGGAGCAGGTGTACGATAAGTACAGACTCAGCCCTGGGTAATTAGCAATCACTTGTAAATTTGGTACCTTTCATGATCATCTCATAAGGGATCAGTCAGTGATGCATTCAAATAATGCTGGAATACAAGAAAAAACGCTGGTATGTGGTGATACCCCATTAAATGAAACAATTGCCTTTATAAAGAAAGCTGAAATGTCTAAAAGGTATTCCAAAGCTGAAAAGCAGTAGTGATTTTGTTGCACATGAAGAATAAATCCAAGTAAATAGAAGATGGTTTATTAGAAATCAGCTCAGTACTTCCAGCTGCAGATGTCCATGCAGAATAATCCAGTACATTTCAGAGATCAACAATTCCAAATGGTGTCGTAAATATTTAATTTACCATCTTAATTTCTATGCAGGTAAGTACTTAATCAATAATAACTCAATCGGAAAGAAAGAATACAGAGTCCGTGGTGTTAGAGTTCTTAGGGATTTTATTCCTTAAAAAGGATTCGTTCCGGAACTGGATATCATGTTCCTGCAACCACACAGGGTTCAGGAAGGGATAGAGCCATGTTTTATTGACAGTACATAGCTTATATACTTAATTTACATCATAGAAAGCAATATAGTAGGCGTAACAGCTGAGAGAAGACAAGGTAACAGCATCCACGTGTTACTAGTACGTAATCAGAAGGCGTGGACTAGGCGTAAACTGGAGGTGTACTCTAGAAACGTCACAGGTAGGTGTCACATGTGGGTGGCACTTGAACAGAAATGTTGCAATGTCAGCAGAAATCGGAGGCTTGGATGCGCGCGCAGCTGCATGACGTGTGATTGGCGTGAAACTGGAGGGTGCAGGGGGCTTGACATTTACACTGACGGAAAGAGACAGAAGTCTGGCATGTCAGATCAACTTGTGCTTCTATCATATCTGATATCTGATGTTTTAGGAACTGAGCTATCTGGGCGGAAAGGTCTCTGGGGCAGAAGCTATTCTATACTGACTGTGAGTGCGTGTATAAGCGCCTGAGTGTCTGCATGAGAAGCGTGGGGGCATGGGCCTTCCATGGGAGCATGGTAACCGAGGCTATGAATTACTTGCACGGAGACAGGCCGGCCCTTCGGCTCTGCAGCTGGGGAATGTTTACTGAAACTAGTAGGCAGGAATGTATTTTCGGGGAGCGGAACAGATAACTCGAAGGTTGTAGTCAGTCTTGGCAGGCAGCAGGCTGAGCTAAGCGTGGTGGGCCGCGCTGGAAGTAAGGCAGAGTTCACAGGTACGGGGGCAGCCTGGGCAGAGGCTTTCAGAGTCAGAAGGAAGAAAAAGGCTCGATGGCAGAAATTCAGGGCCTACTTTGCCAGAGCTGAAAAACATGTAAAGTACACTACAAAAAGACGTTGGCATAGCATACTTAGGAACGGACTATTCAACCCATTCAGGGTGGGTCTGAAAGAGGACATGTTAACGTTGGACGCAAATGTATTTGCGTCTTCATAGCTGGCACAGGAGGGAAGTTACATGCACTTTAACTCGTACATGGAGACGGTGGGGTACACGATAGGGAACATAACTTGACCAAAAATTTATATTTCCTCATTCCCTCCTTGTTCCCTACGGACCCTTCATGATATATCGATCATCATGAATTGATCAGTCTGTTCTTGTAACATAATTTGTTCGTCTCTCTTCCGTTGTCTGTTTGAGAGAAAACTGGAATGTTCAATGCACGATGTGGCACACAGTCCACATATCGCCGGCCCACACTGTAGGCACAGGCAGCAACTGAATACTATGACAAGGCCAACGCCTAGGAAGGATAGGATCTTCCATCCCCAAGCGGACAACGTTGTCCAGAACCAACCGGACCAAGTCCAGGTGCCTGGATTCTGATGTATTAAACTTGCAATTTTGTGAAGACGTGTAATAGCTTTGTATACAGATGGCGCGTTTTCTGGAATGAAAACACAGCAACTTGACCCGATGACCTAACAGGCTCCACCTCTATCTGCCAAGATGACGTCAATAACAAGACGATTCTGAAGGACAACAACCCGCATGGCAGATTGCTCCTCTGTTAGGTTACCTAAGGCGGAGGCAGTTTCATGTACTACTGCTTCAAGGGTTCTAGTTAATTTACGTATTAATTTACTGTTTTGGACGGGGCCTAAAAAGAAAAAGAATCCTTTATTAAAATCGGTGTATTGTTCCCATGCCGTTTCTGTATAGTCGACAAGCGGGAGATCTCTTCGGAGTCTATTCTTTACTAGATTTGTGTTTCTGTGATAATCAGGAGGGGCTAGAAAAACAGGTGGCAGAAGGAATGCAATATAACAGGTACCATCCCAATCTGGAGGTAAACGTATGTATGCAGTATGACCACAAACAAAATAAGAATGACGGGTAGCTTTAAAGGACGATTTACCATGATCACTGAATTCGACCACAGTAGTACATTTACTATGACCTAAGTGTACTGAACCTTTCTTCCTGACACATAATTCACCAGTGACTGGTAATACTGACATAGCGGGCAGAGCTGGTGCAGCTTCGGATTCAACAGTAAGAATCATAAGGTTAATTGTGTAATTACTTAATCCATATACTTCATTTTCTAGATCAGTTCCTATTCTAATAGGGAGTCCCTCCTTATCAGGGTAACAGACGTCGAGCAGGACTAAGTTCAGGTTTCCCCAAACCCAGCTCCCGTCGAAAACAGCAATATCAGGATCTAAGGAATTCATTATTTTAAACCATGCACCACAGGAGCCGTTGTGAGTGAACGGGTACGGAAAGAGGGGCAGAGCTCCCTTGTAATTCTGGTAGGGAGGGAGTCGGCCACATATCCAGCAGTTTGTAGCGTTATTAGTCTGATGGGAGTGATGTAACATACTAATGAATGTGTTGTTGCGCAGCGCAAGTCTGTAAGAAAGTTCATGTGGAGGTAGCTCACTAAAAGAATGTTCAGCAGAAACATTGTAAGCAGATTGTTCACGCTTGAAAATAGGGCAATAGATTGGAAGAAGTATACTTGCAACAATAATCAGAATACTTAGAAAAAACATATTTAATAATGTCACTATACAGTGACTACGCAGTGATTTGCAGTATGTACGTTTCTTGAATTGTCTCTCTCTCTCTCTATCTCGATCTAGGGGATACATGTCAGAAACTATTTAACCGATTCACCTAGGGGAGGACTTAAACAATTAAACTGTCTAACTTGCTAGATCGAAGCTTTAATCGATACTCCTCTTGGGGAGTTTTCTCTCGTTCGGGTATTTTAAAGTCACTAGGTTTAATACAGTCTTTGGTGGGGGTGGGCGAGTCAGGGTCTGGTTTCAGTTCGTTGCATAGTTTAATATGACTCGTATGGACCCACCCCTTTCTGCCCTCCAACTTCACTGCGGTCCTCGTAGTAAGAAGGACGGTCTTCGGCGCTTTCCAGCGGGGCTCCAGCGGGCTTTTCCTGTCGAAATTCCTCACTAGGACCATGTCGCCAGGACGGACATCATGCGGCTTTACATCAGTGTTGTCAGGAAAGGCTGCGGCAACCTGTGAACGACATGATTGGAGTGCAGACATCAAGGAGGCAAGGTAATCTGTCAACATGTTACAATCAATATCGGTAATTTTCTTAGGAATGGGCGTCCCCCACATATTCGGTGGTCTGCCAAAGACCACTTCGTACGGGGATAGTCCTGATCTCGAATGTGCAACCATTCTCATATAGAACAGTGCAACTGGCAGGGCGACTATCCAGTCGACCCCTTTCTCCTGGCATATTTTGGCAAGGCGGATCTTAAGTGTCTGGTTATGCCTCTCTACAAGGCCTGCGGCTTCGGGATGTCGGACACAATGGAATTTCCACTGATATCCTAGCAAAAGGGAGACATGCTTCATGAGTTCGGATGAGAACGGCTGTCCGTTATCTGAGTACACGACACGAGGCAGGCCGTATCGTGGGAAGAATTCTCGAACCAGCTGCTTGGCAGTGGTCGGGGCAGTGTAATCTGAGACTGGGTATGCTTCGGTCCAACGAGAAAGTGCACAAACAACTACGAGGACATATTTGAATCCTCGACAACGGTCCATCTGGATATAATCCATCTGGAGGACTTCAAAAGGGTGATCGGGAGGATGAAATCCACCTTGCTCTACAGGGACGCTTTTACCTGGATTGAACTGACAACAGATCATGCAAGTACGTACTTTCTGTTTTGCTGCCGCTCGTAAGTGTTTGTTGTACCAGAGATTCTGTAAACTGTCTAACATAGCTTTTTCTCCTAGATGTGCAGGACTATGTGCTGTATTTATCATGATTTGAACCATTGAGTCGGGGAGGAACCATGTAGGTTTTCCCTTTGTGACCCATCCTTGATCTGTCTGGATCCCTCCTAGTTCAGTCCATTTCTTTATTTCATCTGAAGTGGCATGTGTCTGAATATCGATTACGTCTAGGGTGGGATCCCTGACTGACATACACTAAGTTGGTACTATTGTCTTTGTCACATCAGTAGTCTGGGTGTGAGTCAATGCTGTATGTTTTGCTGTCTGGTCTGCCAGGTCGTTACCCTGGGAAACAGAATCTGTAACCTTAGTATGTGCTTTACACTTCATGACTGATATGCCCGAGGGCAAATGTATTGCTTCTAATAGTGCTTGAATGAGGGGACCGTGTTGGATCTTGGCACCATGAGAGGTCAAAAAACCTCTTTCTTGCCATAACATGCCGAAGTCGTGCACGACTCCGAACGCATAGCGGGAATCAGTGTATATGTTAACATTTCTGTTCTTGGCTAGAATACAAGCTCGGGTCAGAGCGATGAGCTCCGCCGCTTGAGCAGACAATGTGTCAATACGGTGTGTTTCTTTAACTTCAGTTTCAGTGGTCACTGCATACGCGGCCACTAATTCTCCTGTACTTGTTCTCATGCATGAACCGTCCACATAAAGTGTTAGGTCTGGATTTGTCAGTGGAACATCTGTTAGGTCTCGTCGAGGTTTTGTTACTGTATTAATGATCTCTATGCAATCATGCGGTGTTGGATCTGTCATAATTGCAGGTAACAGTGTTGCGGGGTTCAGAATGCTACAGCGTCTGATTTCTATGTGTGGCTGGAATAGTGTCAATTCATAACCTGTCAGTCGTGCTATAGTCAAGTGTTGAGTCTGGGTTCTGTTTAAAAGAACCTCTACAGAATGTGGAACTTGAACTGTTAATGGATGTCCTAAAACAATTGAATCGCTCTGTCTGATTGCTAATGCTGTTGCTGCTACTGACTTTAAGCACGCAGGGAGTGCCTGGGCTACTGAATCCAATGTGCTTGAAAAATAAGCGCAAGGCTTATATGAACCTGCTTGGTCTTGAGTGAGGACAGACAGTGCTGTACCCTCACGTTCTGTAACAAAAAGTGTAAAAGGTTTGCTGTAACATGGTGTCGCTAGAACTGGTGCTTGGCATAATGCTTTCTTTAATTCCTCAAAGGCTTGTGTATGTTCCTGAGTCCAGGGAAGGACAGTCGAAGTCGCTGCCTCCTGTGTTGTTAACTGAATGAGTGGTTTGGCTAGAAATGCATACTGAGGAATCCATTGTCTGCAGTACGAGGTGAGGCCTATGAAGGCCCGCACTTCCTTTTGTGTCTGGGGTTGTGGCATATTTACAATTAACTGAATGCGATCGGGAGTGAGCTGTCTCCCCACTTTGGACAGCAAGTGACCCAAGTACACAACTTGCTGAACACAGAATTGTAGCTTCGAAGGAGACACCTTGTGTCCCTTGTCGGCCAGAAAATGTAAAACTGTCAGTGATGCTTGTTCACATTCGGGCTCACTTCGTGCGGTGATCAGCAGATCATCGACGTATTGCAGTAAAGCGGTGTTAACTGGCATTGTGATACAATCAAGTTGTCTTTTCAGTGCTTGGCTATAGATGCTGGGGCTTTCTGTGAATCCTTGAGGTGCGCGTGAAAATTTGAAACTTCGTCCATTTAAACTGAATCCGAAGAGATATTGGCTCTCTGGATCAATAGGTACACTGAAGAAGGCGTTCTTGAGGTCAATTACAGTAAAGAACGTCGCTTCTGAATCAATAGCAGTCAATAAGGATGAGATGTCGGGAACCACAGGGTACTGTGGAATAATGCATTTATTCAGTTCTCTTAGATCAATCACCAGCCGATATACTGGCGGTGCATTGGGATCAGTACGTTTAAGAATCGGAATGATGGGTGAATTACAGATATTGGAGTCGGTCTCTACGACCACTCCCTGGGCAATGAGCTCTTCAATGATTTCCAGTAAAGCCACTACAGCATCGGGTGGTAACTTGTATTGTCTGATTCTGGGTAAAACTACACCTTGTTTGAGTGTAACACGGTATGGGGTAATGTGCATACAACCTACATCAGTTGGGCCTTTTGCCCACAAGTGATCTGGTACATTTTTCAATCTGACATTTGATATTTGATATTTATGGTTTTTTGTAAAGCGCTTCTATCGCTCCGGAAGGAGCATCTTGGCGCTGCACCCACAGCAGATCTACTTGGATAGCATGGATCAGATGGCTGCGAGAACTGAGGAGTCAGATTGAGAGTAAATCCACGTCTTCAGGGCTTTCCTGAAAAGGCTTTCTGAGGGGGCATGCCTAAGATTAGGGGGGAGGCGATTCCATGCCCTAGCAGCAAGGAATGAAAAGGTCTTTCCACCCTTTGTTTTTAATTTGATTCGGGGTTCAGAGATGAAATTAGCGCCTGATGACCTCAAGCAGCGAGTTGGGGTATAATGCTGAAAGCGCTTGATCAGGTAAGCTGGTCCCGTGCACTTGTTAGCTTTAAAGACAGTGACTAAAAGCTTAAACAAGATTCTCTTGTGGAGGGGCAGCCAATGGAGTGCGTTAAGGGCTGCAGTGGCCGAAGACCTACGGGGGAGTTTCAGGACGAGTCTGGCAGCTGCATGTTGAACGGTCTGCAGTTTTTTTAATGAGGACTTCTTAATGCCTGCTAGGAGACCGTTACAATAATCCAGCCGGGAAAGGATGAGCGCAACCGCGACTGATTTCCTGGCTGAGATGGGCAAGAAATTAAAGAATTTCTTTAGTTGCCTGATTAAGCTGAAACAGCGTCCTGCGGTGATACGCACATGTTCATCGAAGCTGAGGGAAGCATCGAATTGAACTCCCAGATTGCGGGCTGACACAACCGCGCTTGGTGGTGCTTCAGAATTATGAGGCCACCACTCTTTAGGGGAAAAGAGTGTGCCTTTACCGAGAGGTATTATTTCGGTTTTGGCGCTGTTACATTTCAGATGATTCAGGTTGAGCCAGGAAAAGACTTCTGACAGGCAATTTTGGAGTCTGATGGTAGCGTCAGGGATTCTTTTGTCAATAGTGACGACAAGTTGGGTGTCGTCAGCATAGGATGTCACTAGAATCCCATGTGACTCAATCAACGTAAGGAGGGGGGCCATGTATACATTAAAAAAGAGAGGGCTCAAGATGGAGCCCTGAGGCACACCTGAGATAATGGGGCGTTCACCAGAGAGGTCATCAAACTCACGTAGAGAGACATCAAACTCACGTAACATATAATGACCCTTGAAATCCTGCAGAAAGAGTCTGACTCCCTCCGGGGAACAGCATATTATAGCTCCTAGAGCCTTCAATGTCTTAATTCCTAACAGATTTTCTGGACATGATTTCGTAAGTAACAAGTCTGTAACACGTGATAATGGACCCACAGCCAGGGGAACTGGTTCTGATACCTCATTTACAATGGGCTGTCCTGAAAAACCAAGGGAAACATTCTGTGAGCCTGAGAGGGGTGCCCCTGGAACTTCATCATGACTAATTGTGGTGCGACTTGCCCCTGTGTCAATTAAAAACTTTCTGTCTTTTCCCAATACTTGACTATGTACATAAGGACCCTCTTGATCTACAGGAATCTCAATAAGAGGCAAGCCATCCTCCCTCTCTAGGCTGTTTCATGTATATCGTGGATAATCGGGGTAAGCGGACTGGGCATACTGGTACATCTGTTGTGAAACTTGCTGAGTTGCGGCAATGGGCTGCGGCTGTGATACCGCTACTGTCTGTGCTGTAGGTGATGAAGCATGCGTAGGCTGTGCATTCTGCATGGGCTGTATATTCTGTGAAGACTGATGCTGGTTATGGTCTTGTCTAGGCGGATGCGGTCTTTCTTTAGTTTTACCTGTTGCTATGTTATGTTTCAGAACTGGGCATTCGTGTACGTAGTGACCTGGCTGCTTGCAATAATTGCATGTCCCTTTAACGGGAGCTGCGGTGTGACCTGTCTGGGTCGTACCCTTTCTGTGGCCGTCGGTTGGGACCGATTGGGCTACTAGCATTTTCATTTTCGTGTCTTTCATACGTTTCTGTTCCTGATCCTGTTCTTCTCTAATTCTGTTCTGATGGTATTGTAACATTTGTAACATCTGTGATGGCGTATTGGCTTGCCATGTACTCTCGACCTTGTATACACGGTTTTTAACTGCTAACAGAGAATTCTCGACTAACCTTGATACAAAAAGATGCGGGTACGACTCGCTACTTGGTTTAAGACCACTATTAATAATGAAACATTTCTCGAATCTTGAATAGAAGTCACTAGTATCTTCGTCGGGTTTCTGTTTACAGGCTGAGATTGCATCCCAGTCTTCCTTTCTAGTTGTCAATAATCTTGGCAGAACCTGTACTATCAGACCTGGTAATGCTTTAGTTTTCTCCCCAAGGCCTACCCCTGGGACACGTTTGTTCTCTTCGTCTTCTATTTCTGCCCATACAATCTTTTTCTCTCCCACCTCCCATTCCTTTTCCTTTAGTTTCTCGTAGATGCCCGTGGGCAGCAGTACCTTTAACATTTTCGTGATATCTTCGTACGTATAATCCCCCATCAGTAACATGTCTTTAAGCTCTCTATGAAAACCTGCAGGGTCTTTATCATGGCACGGGACTAGTTTCTTCATTTCTAACAGTTCTAACTTAGTCAGAGGCATGTGTACATACACTCGTTTCAAGTTATGATCGTCACCCATAACTGGATGCACTTCTCGTAAGGGGTTCTGACTTTCATTGCCATGCCGACGTTCTATATGATACATTTTCCTTTCTGGGGGCGGGGCGGGAACATATTCGGAGCTTATGAAAGTGTCATATCTATGGCGTTGTTCTAGAATTATTTGAATTAATTTGGTACTTAAACCTCTCCATCTGTCCATGAGTAGTTCTTCTAATGTTTCGTGTAAGGGACCTGGATCAGAATGTTGATTTCTGTATTTCGTGAGGAGGTGCTGAATCATGTATACACCTGCTAATTTCTGCTCGTCTGGGGAAAGGTTCAGGAATGTCTGTGCTACGGTGTCATCATTGTATATATCCGGATTGTCAGTCCATAATATGGCTGACCGGGCTAGTTCTTGTTCATCCATAGAATTGAGTACATGGTACCCTACTCGATCTCGAAGCCTTTTATCAGTCTCCTGGAACTGATGTTCAGCAGAATTCGGGTTTGTTAAGGCAGAGAGAAAAACTCTCTTGCTTTCTGGACGAATGCCTTTCCTAAGGTAAGTTCCCTTACCTACATACGCTATAGTGTCTGTAGTCTTTTCTGGTTCTTCAGGTTCTTCTTCCCCCTCGGAGGAAGCCTTTTCTTTCTCTTCTTTGTGTAGGTCTATCACTGCTTTTCTTATTTTCCTATACATACTGGCTATGCAAGTCCCCTTGTCGTGTTTTCCTTCAGATATATTTTGACCCCACTTGCTGAGGGCATCTAATTCACCCTGATCTGTCTCGGGCCTGTCTCGTTCTCTTATTAGGCAATTTATGAAAAAACGTAGTATCTGTCCTTGAACGTCAACTTTCTGATGCTCCATGGCATCCTTAATACTGTCGGGGTCTTTCCCAGTCTGAATAAACTGATATATTCTATCTAGGTACTCTTTCATTCCTGAAAACATCAGCAGGAAATCAGTAGCAGATCGTAACCGTAGTGATGCCATTATCATTCTATCGTCTTTGCCGGGTACTGGATCATATCTGCAAACTGTAAGTTGTCCTTTGAGTATGTCGAGACGGGGTGATTTGAACGTGAAGGGACTCTGCAAGTCCCCAAGCTGTAACCTGCGTGTTAATGGCGGGGTCCGGAGACCCCCCATCGCACCTCCTGAGGCGGAAGCTTGGACATTATCTCTCTGTGGAGTCTGTATCTGTACTTGAATTTGTCCTTTAGTAGGGTCAGGTAGACGTGGCTTCGGTAGATTAACTTTAGGTGTGGGAAGTGGTGGAGGGGGTGGAACAGGGGGGATCTTTTGTGGTACTGGCGGAATATGATCTTGGGGCGGGTTACCACCCCCGTCCCTGTCGTTAGGCAGGGCGCGGACAGGCAGATTGGTGTAAGCGGGTGCTACATCCTCTAGATAGGAATTCAAGAATATGTCTTTAGTGGTCCTGTGAGTTACTTTAGTTGGAACCAATGGTGACGGCAGATTTTTCGGTATTTCTGAAATGGCCTCAGGCGAACCCTCGGCCGCGAGATACATACCGTTTACGAGGTTATTTCGTGCACGGTCTATTTGCTCTGATTTTACTCGGATCCCCTCAGTAATTAATTCGTTTTCTTGGGCTTTATCTGATTCTTTAAGTCTGTCCTCTCTACGTAGTTCTTTTTCAGTACGCTTATGTGATTCCTTACGCCAAAACTCTATGGCGTCTTTCTGAGATTGTCTGGCTTTCTTTTTCCATAATGCTTCTTCTACCTTCATGATGCACTCGGCATCCCATGTTCCAGTAACTGGCCATCTGTGTCTCTCGTCTAGATGCTTAGTATAATCGGCCCATAAATCTAGATACACTATGGCATCTATGCCATGCTTGTGGTACATAAAATTTCCAGGAGTGTCCCTAGGGGGGATAGGAATTTCTTCCTCTAGTATCCCTTTCCTAGTTCCTATCTGCTTTAACTTGTTGAAAAACGGCATCCTGTTTACTTAGTACTGAACGCTCAATCCTTGCTACTTAATACTAGATACAGCTAGTTATACAAGAACACAATAATGCACATTAAAAACAGTCACACTCATACCACGACATTAATCACATAGAAAGACATTTGCGACATATATGACTACCCCCTATATCGGATGTACTGCTAAACAGCACAGATACACTGCTGAGAACAGTGCAAGAACTTGAATCATCGGATATACTGCTAAACAGTACAGATACACTGTCTAAAACAGTGCAGACCTGACTTGTGTACCCAAACCCGTCTAGATACGTCCCAGCAATGGTACTCACCGGGAAGCACGGAAAACAGAAGGCCTCGGAAAACTCGACTGGACTGGACTGGACCGGACTCGACTCGACTCGACACGTGGATACTTCGGAAAACTGGTGGGCCTCTTGACACCTCGGACCTTGCTTCTTTCGGCTAGGCTCTGGTCGGGATCCTCCGCACTCCTCACCGCCTCGTCTGGGTACTGATCGCAATCTTCGTCACCTCCGTGGGCCAGAGGGAGATACAGGAAATCCTGCCGGTACGCGTAGTTTCCTTCTAACTGATGGCAGGGGACAGAGCTTGCAACGCACCAACCGGCGCGTGAGGTGGGGGAGGGGTCCCTGTTCGGGCGCCAAAATGTCGTAAATATTTAATTTACCATCTTAATTTCTATGCAGGTAAGTACTTAATCAATAATAACTCAATCGGAAAGAAAGAAAACAGAGTCCGTGGTGTTAGAGTTCTTAGGGATTTTATTCCTTAAAAAGGAATCGTTCCGGAACTGGATATCATGTTCCTGCAACCACACAGGGTTCAGGAAGGGATAGAGCCATGTTTTATTGACAGTACATAGCTTATATACTTAATTTACATCATAGAAAGCAATATAGTAGGCGTAACAGCTGAGAGAAGACAAGATAACAGCATCCACGTGTTACTAGTACGTAATCAGAAGGCGTGGACTAGGCGTAAACTGGAGGTGTACTCTAGAAACGTCACAGGTAGGTGTCACATGTGGGTGGCACTTGAACAGAAATGTTGCAATGTCAGCAGAAATCGGAGGCTTGGATGCGCGCGCAGCTGCATGACGTGTGATTGGCGTGAAACTGGAGGGTGCAGGGGGCTTGACATTTACACTGACGGAAAGAGACAGAAGTCTGGCATGTCAGATCAACTTGTGCTTCTATCATATCTGATATCTGATGTTTTAGGAACTGAGCTATCTGGGCGGAAAGGTCTCTGGGGCAGAAGCTATTCTATACTGACTGTGAGTGCGTGTATAAGCGCCTGAGTGTCTGCATGAGAAGCGTGGGGGCATGGGCCTTCCATGGGAGCATGGTAACAGAGGCTATGAATTACTTGCACGGAGACAGGCCGGCCCTTCGGCTCTGCAGCTGGGGAATGTTTACTGAAACTAGTAGGCAGGAATGTATTTTCGGGGAGCGGAACAGATAACTCGAAGGTTGTAGTCAGTCTTGGCAGGCAGCAGGCTGAGCTAAGCGTGGTGGGCCGCGCTGGAAGTAAGGCAGAGTTCACAGGTACGGGGGCAGCCTGGGCAGAGGCTTTCAGAGTCAGAAGGAAGAAAAAGGCTCGATGGCAGAAATTCAGGGCCTACTTTGCCAGAGCTGAAAAACATGTAAAGTACACTACAAAAAGACGTTGGCATAGCATACTTAGGAACGGACTATTCAACCCATTCAGGGTGGGTCTGAAAGAGGACATGTTAACGTTGGACGCAAATGTATTTGCGTCTTCATAGCTGGCACAGGAGGGAAGTTACATGCACTTTAACTCGTACATGGAGACGGTGGGGTACACGATAGGGAACATAACTTGACCAAAAATTTATATTTCCTCAATGGGACACCAAAAAGATCAGCATGTGCATTAACCAAAAGTATACAACTCTTAAAAGGGAAATACTAAAGGAAAGGAAAATATATTTAAAAGGGAAATGACAATGGGAAAATGACTGGGACATTTCCCCCTAAGAAAAACTAAGTAATATTGTTAACACATTTAGAGACTCGCCTAACATTCCATACCTTACCATCTTAAGTAACAACACTGTTACGATTAACCTTAACAATTTTGATAGGTTTACCAAATTTAACTTCACCTTTAGAAACATAACCATGTTTACGAATCCTTACCCATTCACCCACAGTAAATTAAGGCACTTTAACTTTCATACGAAAGTCATAATTACATTTGCTCTTGTTCTGTTTGATTTCAACTTTACAAGCAACATCATCAATTTTCACCTCAGACTTTTGGATATCTTTAGTCTTCTTGAACCACCATGCACACAATTTAGACACAGGATCTCTGCCTCTCAATAAATGGAATGGTGACACTTCAGTGGTGGCATGGGGTGTTATACGAAACAACCATATTTTTTCCCTCAACTTTTCTTTCCACTGAGCTCCAAAATTGCGAGCTCACAAAATATCCTGTTTGAAAACTCTATTATATCTCTCAACCTGTCCATTATCTTGTGGTTCATACAAAGCTGTAGTGATGTGTTTTATGCTATAAAATCTCAAGAATTCCAACATCTCATACAATTTGAACTGTACACTATTATCAGTAATGATAATATCAGTATAACCTTCTTGTGCAAAACTCTCTTTCAAAAACAAAATTACACTTTCAGTAGTGGGATGAGGTATCAATTTAACTTCGGGCCCTTTGGAATGATAATCTACAGCCACAATAGCAAACCTACATTCTTGAGGTAAAAATTTAAATGGACCAGCAATATCAATACTCAATTTCTGCCATGGTTGATCTGGCCATTTTACAGGAATCAATGGAGCCGGATCACATTTGCACATTTTATCACTTTCAATACAATCAGAACATTCTCTCACAAACTTGTCCACAAACCTACCTACACCAGGCCACCAAAAATTAGATCTAATCAATCTCTTCATGGACGACATTCCTATACGGCACTCATGACTCATAGACAGTATGACACTGCGAATAGAAACTGGTGGAATACACTTTCCTCCTCTGAATATCAAATCTCCTTCTGTGACCAACTCTTCAGCAACATTCAAAAACGGAACAACATAAACGGATACTTCACTCTTAGAAGGCCAACCTGTCCTGAAGTACTTACTAACTTTACAAAGAACAGCATCCTTGTAGCACGTTTAGGCATATGTATACCATTCCAAGACAATTTCTGCCATTATCGGTATACTAATTCAATTTAGGAATTATACATTTTTTTTTTAAATGTTGGTAAATATTGATCTTGACTCCAGTCAAGATGTGAAATATCAAAGATGTGCATCTAAAACATCCAGAAGGTAAATCCAGCCGATCCAAAGAAATTGAAGAAAAAAAAATAAAATGAGCATAAATGAGTAGGTGTACCGCTCCTATGCTGAGAGAGTAACAGGTACAACGAACCCTCGTCGCCAAATTTTGTTGCAAATGAAGAATAAATCCAAGTAAATAGAAGATGGTTTATTAGAAAGCAGCACAGTACTTCCAGCTGCAGATGTCCAAGCAGAATGATCCCAGTACATTTCAGATCTGCATGTGCATTAACCAAAAGTATACAACTCTTAACCCCTTCGCTGCGGGGGTTTTTCACCTCCTGTGCGGGGGAGGGGGGCCGCACGCAGCGCCCCCATGCTGGAGACGAGCTCAGCTCATCATGGAGTACAGTGGAGCTGTCCTCATGACGAGCTGAGCTCGTCACGGCCGCACCCATTTTTGGAACGTTCAGCACAGCGGGGAAATTAGCCCCGCGTGCGAACGTTCCAACGACTGTGACGATCTCAGCTCGTCATGAGTGCAGCTTCACTGTACTCCATGACGAGCTGAGCTCGTCAGCAGCATGGATGGAGTTAAAAGGGAAATACTAAAGGAAAGGATAATATATTTAAAAGGGAAATGACAATGGGATAATGACTGAGAGAAAATGTAACAGATGGGTTGTCAGTATGCAAAGTGTCTAATTCTAAGGATGATGAGAAGAACATGGAGAAAGGAAGTGGCAAGAGTCCTGGTTGGACGAAGTCTACTAAAGGAAGAACAGAAGTGGAGGACAACCAACATGTGTGTTTTAGGTGTGGAAATAATGGCCATATGGCCAGGGATAAAAATTGTCCTGCGATTAAGTCAAAGTGTGCTTACTGTGGAATCATAGGCCATTTCACCAAGGTTTGCAGGAAGAAGAATAACAAAGGGAACAGGAATACTGTTAAATGTGTAATGGAAAACAAGGATGGCTCAGAAAGGGAGAATGAATCCTTGAATGATGAGGGGGTCCGAGGTATTGAGGACGCTATTTTAGATGTTAACGGTAACTCCAAGAAGAAGCCTATGTGTGATATAAATATTGAAGGTGTCCAGATATAAATTGTGCCTGACTCTGGGTCACGATATACAATAGTGCAATATTTTGTGTGGGAGGACACGTTCACAGCAGTTTTAGGTGACCATTTGAACCCGACAGATGTACAACCAGTTAGAAATATGCCTATGGTAGGATTCATAAAAGTCCAGTTTTATTTAAAAACAGGATAGCCCAAGGGAAATTGTATGTAGTGGAAAAAGGACTATCCATACATGGGTGGCTGGATCAGGTGACATTCATTAGGTAGTACTGTTGACACCAATAGGAGCGACAAAGTAATGCTTCTCAGTGAACGGATAGTGTCCAAGGAGGAAGAGATCATAAACCACTGGTAAAGGTTCTAACCTGCAATGGCATTGTCAGGGCTACCCCACATAATGCGGAAATTACTTTGAGATTACTGGATTCTGTGTACAATGTAGAATAATTGCCTGGGAAAAGGAACAAAGTGGCAGATTATTTGAGCTGCTCTCCATTGCCTTTAAAGGAAGTGGGAAAAGATGAATGGGAGGATTTTGGTGTGGCAATTATTTAGGATGGTAATGGTGCCATACTCAAGGAGGAATGGGAAGTAAAATATAAGGAGGATGAAACATTGAGTCTGGTGCAACAATTCACTATCAGGGGTTGGTCTGATATGAAGAAATTACAGGGTTAATGGAAAAGCTTGCGGGAAATTAAAGATGAATTGTCCCTCATCAATGCAGGTTAAATTTTCAGGGGGGACAGGTAGGTACCGCCGAAGGAGTTGAGATCGAGACTTTTAGACATAAACCATGAAGGGCATCTTGGGATAGTCAAACTTAAAAAAAAGAATGAAATCTATTTATTGGGGCCAGGCATAGATGTAGGTACCAAAAGATTTGTAAAAAATGTTCATTTATGCTCTAATTAAGACATCCATGGGAGGACTTGAGCATAGACATTCTGGGACCCATTCTAGACAAATTGGGTATATCTAAACATGTCATTGTGGTTATTCACCATTATTACAAATGGCCTCAGATTGAATTATTGGATGAAGTTGATGCCAATGCCATAGTTTCCTTTCTCGAGAAAATATTTTTAAAAGAAGGTATTCTGAAGTCCATTCTAAGTGAGAATGTGCCACAATTTATTTTGGAAAAGTACATAAATTTCTTAAGCAGGAATGGTATCAATAAGAAACAAATCCTGGTCTACTATTGAGTTGGGAATGGTGTTGTGGAACGCTTCAACAGAGTGGTAATGGGCAGTGTGCAGGCAGCTATTAATGCTGGTAGAGATTGGTTGAAGAAATTGTAAAGCGCATTCTGATCTTATAGGATAACACTCACTGGAACAGGGTACAGTCCGTTTAGAATTCTTAGAGGAAGAGAACCATTTACAAAAGACAAGATAGCCTGGAAAAATATGGCAATCTGCAGCAAATGGTTTATTTTTGTGGTGACAAGCAATCTGATGAAAATGCAGAAATTGTACAAAACATACTATGACAAGCGTCATGATGTGAAAGAAGTGTATTTAAGACCTGACAATAGGGTGAGAGTAAAATTAGGTTACAAAATTAGGAAGGGATAGGGCACATTTTTAGAGCCATTGAAAGTCATAGAGGTTTAAACGAAATCTGCGTTGTTGAGCGACAAAAAGGTATGGCATTTTAGCTGAATGGGCAGAGCAAATTCTTATTTATTTATTTATTTTAAAGGATTTATATAGCGCTACTGGACCCAAGAGTATCAGAGCGCTTTCCAAGGTAGGTATACATATCAAGACAAAATTGGCCATGTGCATTTTACTCATATAGGATAAAACATAGCATTCAAATGAGCGATGGGGGCAAAGAAACAAAGAGATCATTAAGGGGACGAGGAATGTTGAACTTTAAGAGAGAGATGGGAGTGTAGAGAGGGGAGAGGAAGTATGAAAAGTGGGAGAGGGGGTGGGTTGAGGAGAGAACAAGAAAACAAGAATGAACAGTCAGATTCAGTGACATTAAGTACCCCAATATTTGTTAAGAAGTACTTTGAGTCTTTTTGAAGAGAGGATAGGAGGGGTTGCAGCGAAGATCCTTGAGGAGAGAGTTCCAAATCGTAGGAGCAATACCAGAGAATGCACAAGATTGGGTCTTTTTGCATTTGAGTCTAGGAGGGATTAGGACAAGGGAGTTAGTGCTCCTCAGGGACCTGGAGCATCCAGCTTTTTGTAGTTTGTCTGAAAGGTAAGAGGGGGTGTTTTGGTGAAGAGCTTTGTGAGTGATACATGAAATCTTGCAAGAGGATCTTCCTTCTATTGGGAGCCAATTGAGATTTTTAAGGACAGGAGAGATGTGGTCAAATCTTTTACAGTCAGAGATAAGTCTGGCAGCTAGGTTGAGAACATATTTAATCGGTGCAAGGTGGACTTTAGGGGTGCCAGCAAGTGTGGCGTTACCATAGTCAATTCTGGAAAGGACAAGCGATTGGACAATGATTTTGAAGTCATCAGCTGGAATAAAAGGTTTATTTTTTTTGAGGTGGTGAAGGGTGAAAAGAGCCCCTTTAGCTGCATTTTTAATGTGGGGACGAGATTAAGATTCAGATCGATGCTGATGCCTAGGGATTTGACAGAATTGGAGATGGAGAGGGAGAATTTAAGTGCTTTGATATCATTGATCCAGAGTTGAATAGGAAGGGAATTGTTTTTGGGAGTGAAAAGGATGATTTCAGTTATTTTAGGAATCAGTTTGAGATGATTAAGATGGAACCAAGCTTGGACTTTATTCAGGGTATAATTGAGGTGAAGGATGTCATTGTGGGATTTGATCTTGTAGTATAGTTGGGTATCGTCAGCATAGAGGTGGTAACATATTTTAGCTTGTTTGAGAATGAGGGTGATTGGTTCCATGAATAGATTGAATAGGGTTGGGGAAAGGATAGAACCTTGTGGGACACCAAGTGAGACAGGTTTAGGTTTGGAGAGGCAGTGACTGAGCTTAATTTGTTGGGATCTATTTTGAAGGAACGAGGAGAACCATTTGAGTACAGTGCCCTCAAAACCAAAGCAATCTTTGAGGGTATTAAGAAGGGTGGGATTGTGTACAGTATCGAATGCAGCTTAGAGGTCAAGGAGGATTAGTAGAGAGGATTCACCTTTGTCTAGAGAGCGATGAATGTCATCTGTAATATTGAGCATAGCAGTTTCGGTACTGCATCCTTTTCAAAAAACCAGATTGGAACACGTCAAGGAGATTGAAAGAGACAATATGGTTATCTAGTTGGGACAAGACACATTTTTCCAGGGCTTTTGAGAGGAAGGGAAGGTTTGAGATAGGGCGTAGAATGTTAAGGTCATTAGGGTCAGCTGAGGTGTTTTTGAGAATGGGAGAGATTTGACCTAGCTAAAGGGAGGCAGGAACACAGCCAGAGGAAAAAGAGGAGTTGATGATATTGGTCCATACTGGGGCAATGATGTATTTCAATTCTTGAACCAAATGGACGTGAAGAGGATCTTTGGTATGAGAGAATGGTTTGAGTTTAGAAATGATGTTGATGATAGTGGTTTCTGATACAGGATAACATTCGCTCCAGGAAGCATTGTTTTTAGTATGGTGGTCCGTAAGAATGGAGTCAGGTTGTGGGAGAGCAGTGAGGGGTTGAGAGGGATCGTGATACGGGGGAAAAGAGGGCGAATGTGTATTAGGAATGTTAGGGAGGGGGTGTTGGTTGAGGGGAGGTTGGAGTGAGAGAGGGGGGGAAGAGAAGGATAGTTTGATCGTGTTGACTTTATTGGAAAAGAACCTGGCGATTTCTTTGCATCTTTCCACAGTGGCTAATATTTTAGGAGGGCCAGAGGATATTTGTTTTTTAACAATGTTAAAGAGTTCTCTGGGGCGGTTTCTAGCCTGGTCAAGTTGTGACCGGAGAAAGGAGGCTTTTTCATTGAAGATGTGTTTTTTGTACTGGGCTCTGGAATTTCTAAGGAGAACCAATTTATCAGATGTGGGATGATTATTCCAGGCACGCTCTGATTGCCTGAGGTCCGTCTTTCATTGTTAAGGTCAGAATTGAACAAGGATTTGGGAGGGATGTTTTTTTGTTGTTTGAGTTTGATTGGGGCAATTTGGTCGAGGGCTTCATGAATAGAATTATTGTAATGTTCGGTTAGGTCATTGGTGCTGTGAGAGAGAGGGCGGAGAAGTAAGCGAGTTTTAATCGTGGATTCCAATTCGCCAGGTGGAATAAGGTGAAGATTACGAGTAGGTTTCATAGGTAAACTGCCGATAGGGGTGGGGCGAGTAATGGAGCTATTCAAGGTGGTGATCAGACCAGTCTATGGGAAGGATCTTTGAGAGAGAGGCCAGATCCTTGCTAGTCAAAATAGCATCAAGGGTGGCCCCTTTGGTGTGAGTCGGGGATTGGCAGAGTTGGGTCAGGTCAGTGATGTCCATGGTGTCTTTAAATAGGGTGACAGCAGGGTCATCGTTTTTATTCCAGTGGACATTGTAATCACCAAGAAAGAGATTCTTGGAGTGGGAGAGCGATGCTTGAATAATAAGATCAGACATCTCTTCAGTAAAGGAGATACAATTTCCAGGGGGGTGGTAAATAGTATGCAACCAAATGGTGGGCGAGCCAGGAATAGTGAGATCAGCGCAAAGGTATTCAAAGGTGGAAGGGTCTTGTAGATGAACTAGGGAGAGATTAAGTTCATCTTTAAAGATTAGGGCAAGGCCACCTCCTATTTGCTCGATTATAGCTTTCTTAATGATGGAATAACCTGGGGGAATGAGCAAGTCGAGGATAGGAGTGGAATGGGGGTAAAACCAAGTTTCAGTAAGGAATGTAATGTCTATGTTTTCACTGAGAATGGTTTCTGCAATCTCAGTTGCGTGGCAGGAGGCAGAACAGCAGTTAATCAACATGCAAGAGAGGGGAGTGGGTTCGGGCAATTGGGTGGGGAAACAGAAGAAAATAGGTCTAAGTTGTTGGGTGGGTCTAGGTGATGCCAGATGAAGGGGGAGTCTGCTCATTCCTAAGAGAACTGGGATAGTAGACTGATGGATAGGGGGAATAGTGGACGAGGATGACGAGGGAGAGGCAGGGGAGATCGTAGAAAAGTTAACTCCTAAGGCCGTTGGGCAGGTATCATGTTGTGGAGGAGAGGATGTGTTGGCATTGCAAGGAGGGACAATTTTGGTAAGTTCAGTGGGTTTGGATGGGGTTGTGTAGTTATGAGGGAGGGGTGGGCAAGGTGGAGTGTTGGTGTTGGTAACAACGCAAGGCGGGCAGTTTCTGGGGTAATTGAGAGGAGTGTTGATGTGCGACTATAAGATGAATTGTGAGGGGACCAATGTGTGGGCATGATCTGAAGAGTGGGATTTTGCAATGAGTGATTGTGTAAAAATTGAGGAGTGAAGTGGATCAGTAGTTTTTAGGAAGTTTGAAGAGTTAGAGTTATCTAGGAGATGAAGATTGTGGGGAGGAAGGGGGATAACCTGGGGGGGAAGAGAGGGGAATTACAATGTGGGGGAGGATCCTTTTTGGGGAGAGGGGGGACACAGGAGGTAGATGTAGGTAAGGCATTCGTTTTAGGCAGACAGTTTGGTAAATGGGGCAGAGAGACAGTGCGGGTTGGCGTACCTGGTATATTGTGGGTTGTATCAGATAACAAGGGAGTGTGAGAAGGGGGTATCGGTGGAGGAGACGTGGGAGCTGTTGGACGTCAGAGGGAGAAAGGAGAATAGAAGAAAGTGCATTATTGGTATGAGGGGATATAAGGGGGTAGGTGGGAGAGGCTGGAGGCGTCGATGAGGAGTTGTATAAGGTGGAAGATGGGAGGGGAGTGCTCAAGGGGTGATCATAAGGAGAGGAGTGAACGGCCGAGCATAAAGAATTCAGGGTTAAAGAGGAAGCAAGAGTGAGTGTGCGGTTGACAGGGGCATTAGACAGTTTAGAAAAATCACAAGGGGGGATGGGAGAGTGATTGGTGGAGGAGGATGGGGGAGGCATGTACACTAGGAGACTGGGAGACAAGGGTATCGTAACAGGTTATAATGTTGTGAGCAAGGGTGGTAAGTAGTGATTGAGAATAATAATCATGATTGGGGAAAGAGGAGGGGGAAATTGTGTGAGGAGATAATGGGGGAAGGGGGTGTAGGGAGTCAGTACTTGAAATAGTGATGGAGGCCGGGGAGGTCAATTGAGGTTGGGAAAGGGCAACAGTGTTGGGTGTAAGAGTGGATGATTCAGCGTGGGGGGATGGGGGCAAGGGGGTTTGGGTGTTGAAGATAGTATGTATGTATGTATGTATAAACTATTTTATAGCGCGCTCTATTACTTGGGAGTATCCTGGCGCGATGGAGAAAGGCAGAGAAGACAGAGCAGAGACCAGCTTATGCCACACTGGTAATAAATGGGTTTTCAGACATTTCTTAAACTGGCCTACGCACTGAATGGAGCGCAGGTGGAGGGAAAGGGCATTCCAGGCCCGGGCAGCAACCACGGCTATAGACTGACCCCCTAGTCTGGTTCGTTTGAAGCGAGGAAGAGTCATATTGAACAGGGAGGACGATCTGAGAGCTTGTGGAGGGGCATAGAAGGTAAACCGTTTCTTCAAATAAGCAGGCCCTTGATCATGAATTGCTCTAAACGAGAGCACTAGGGATTTAAACAAGATGCGCTGAGACACTGGCAGCCAATGAAGGCTGCGCATGTGAGAGCGAATGCTCTTCCATCTTGGAACATTGAACAAGAGGCGGACAGCGGCTTTCTGGATAACCTGCAAGCGTTTGACCAGATAAGCAGGGATACCGCTAAACAGAGCGTTCGCATAGTCCAGTTTTGCTAAGATGAGAGCTCGATTTACAAAAGGGGGTGGTGATGAACAGAGTGTCTGAATTGAGCAGACCACTCTTACCCAGTCCAAAGATCAGGGCTTGATCCATCACCGTTATTTATCTCACTGCCCCATCCCAGCTCAGAACCTGGCTATATGCAAATTAGTCTGTCCCTGGCCCAGTGCATCATGGGAACAGGGCAGACTAAACTACCAAGCCAATTCTTTACCAGAAAGGAGACAAGCTACCGGGGACCGGTTTCTGGCATTTCAGCCTCTTCGGCCCGGCTTGCTTGAATCCTGATGGAGCAGTGAGAAAGGGACTCATGTCTGAGTATACCATGAGAGCTCGGGCAACAGTCTCTTTTGCTTCTCTGGGGAGCAATGGGAAAAATCTTCGTAGTGTTCTCAGAGTAGCAAAGCATGTCCCTGATAGTTTCTTTATGTGGTCCTCGAATCTTAGGTCCTCCCCAAACCATATACCAAGATTTTTTGCGGGCCACCCATCACCTTTGGGCTGGGAATGTTCGGGGGCCACAGTGAATTTTTAAAGCTGGAAGGGAAAGAACCGTAGAAGAGGACCTCAGATTTGTCCTCATTACATTTCAGCTGGGCCACAGTCAACCAGCGAAAGACTGAGGACAAACAGAGCTGGACTGCTGTGGTATCCAGATGGTCGTCTGGCCAGGTGAACAACAATTGTGTGTCATCAGCATACCCTATAATCTTAGCCCCGTACTGTTCCGCCAGGTAAACCAGGGGAGTGATGTAAACATTGAACAGTAGGGGACTAAGAGTAGAGCCCTGAGTGACCCCCGTGAGAAGTGGTTTAGGCTCATAGGCATGGGGCGGCATCCAGACCTGTTGTGTCCTATCTGTTAAGAATGATGACAGCCGGGCCAGGGCACAACCACCAATGCCAATCGCAGACAGCCTGGCGAGGGGGAGCTGGTAAGGAACGGTGTCAAACGGGGCAGAGAGGTCCAGAAGAATCAGGACCGCTCTGCCGCCACCGTCCAAACACTCCCGGATTGCCTCCGCCATTTCAACCAGAGCTGTCTCCGTGCTGTAGGCCGCCCTAAAACCTGATTGAGCTGGATGCAGGGCATTAGAGGTCTCAACGAAGTTCTCGAGTTGGCAAAAAACCACTTTCTCACAGATTTTGGCCAATGCTGGCAAAAGGGATATAGGACGCTAGTTCCCTGGAACAGCAGCATCCAGCCCTGGTTTTTTTAAGAGCGGCAAAAGCTTAGCCTGCTTCCAACCTGTGGGAACTGTTGCTGAGGATAGAGAAAGATTCACTATCTGGGTGACCTCACTGCAAACTGTACTGGCTACTTCAGAGAGTACCCGGGCAGAGCAAGGGTCTGAAGGTGAGCCCGATTTGAGGGACTGAAGAAGTGGCAATATGTCACATTCAGCAGCTACAGAAAAGTCCGTAAACTGCTGAATATCGCAGTGACATGGCATAAGGGAGGAGCCCGCTGCTGGGCTGGCCACTGGCAGAGCAGAAAGCAGGTCCTTCTGAATCTTAGCTATTTTATTAATAAAAAAGTCAGACAGTTCCTCACACCATTGAATGGAGGAAGGTAATATGGTTGTATCAGCAACAGGGGATAAAAAGCTTTTAACAATGGAGAAAATCTCTCTGCTGTTATTTTCTGCTCTGGCGATTCTCCCTGCATAGTAGCTGCCTTTAGCTGTCTTAATAGCGGTATAGTAGTCCTTTTGGGCTGTGCGCAGGGCGGCCTTTGTCTCCGAACTATAATCAAGTCTCCATGCTCGCTCCAACTTTTTACATCCCAGTTTCAACACCCTCAACTCGGGTGAGAACCAGGGTTGAGAAGGGGTGCGGCGGAGCCTTGACATAGTAGTATGTTTCGTAGAGGCATCAGCCGCCTGCAGCACCCACCCATTGAAGCCACTAACCGCCTTGCTTATCTCAGGGATAAGCGTCGGGCGGGCTCTAGATAGAGCCTGGCCGAAGGCAACCAAATTGACCTTCTGGGGGTGGCTAATGGGCAGTGCAGAAGCTGATCTGCCTACATCCTCCACCTCCCATGAAAACCTAATCAGATCATGATCAGACCACGTCACTTTCTCTGAACTTAGTACCTTGATGGGGAAATTAGGTCCAGAAGGTGACCACCAACATGGGTTGGAGAAACCACCCACTGTTTAAGTTGAGCCAGGTCGAAAACTTCCGCCAGGCGGCAGGCCTCAGTAGAGTCAGAGACATCTGCATGAATATTGAGGTCGCCAACCAGGAGAAATTTCAGAAAGCTCAGGGCCCTTGGCACTATATATTCCTCCAAAACATCAATAAAGTGGCCAGCATAGCCTGGAGGCCTACAGATCAATGATCCTTCCAGGGTGAAATGAGAATTGATGGTTAAAGAGAAGTGGAGAACTTCTCCATCGGCCGCTGCATCGGACTGCTCAGTGGAGAAGTGCCACCCCTCCCTGTAAATTACTGCTAGTCCGCGCCCTCTGCCTGTGATCCTATCAACTCTGGCAATCTTAAAACCTCTAGGGACAGCGATTTCCATGATCGGAGCGCATGTGTTGGTAAGCCACGTCTCCGTGATGAAAAGGAGCTCTAGCTGTCCATCATCGAGCGTTTCAAAAGTATCAGCCGCGTGCTTTACCATAGATCTAGCATTGATTAACCCAGCCCTAATCATCGTAGGACCTGTTCCACTGCCTAATCGTGTGGGTAAAATAGGCTGGGGCAGAAAATCACAATTTGTGCACTTCACAATAGTGCAATCTCGCCCCGCCCGCATACAGAGACCCCCTCCAGCTGGCAAATTAAGCTTCAAAAGATCGTAGCGGGAGTACCTGATCCTGCCGGGCAAGCTCCGACCGGGGGGATATCGGGCAGAATGGCTGGCCCTGGGCCCGTCCGTGGCACAGACGGGCACAGACGGGCCCTCCTTTGGCGCTCCTTCGGCGCGCAGACGGCGCGCCCGCTGCGCGAGACCGCTGCGCGTTCTATGGTGCATCGCTATTTGAGGCCCAAGCCCCTCCCCCAGCTGGACCGCTAACTCGAGTCCAGCAGGGGTCCGGGACTCACCAAAGATGGCGCCCGACCTGGCCCTCCACAGCAATCGGCACCAGCAAGCCGCGGTGGAACGGGGCACAGGGAGGCCGGGAAGCAGCGTACAAAATATTAAAAACGGTACAATGAATTATACAGCACACAGCACAATTATTAAATCAATTGGTTGTAAAAAACTGTTTTTTAAAATGAGCTATTGCAGTAATGCTGCGGAGAGCGAGTGAGCAGAAGAGAGTCTCTCGCAGTCTGCTCGCCTTTCCCAAACGATATAGCAAGGTGCTGCCACCACCCTGATTAGTCGCGCAGGCCTGCAGATTCGAATTCTATCTGAGGCCCAAGCCCCTCCCCCAGCTGGACCGCTAACTCGAGTCCAGCAGGGGTCCGGGACTCACCAAAGATGGCGCCCGACCTGACCCTCCACAGCAATCGGCACCAGCAAGCCGCGGTGGAACGGGGCACAGGGAGGCCGGGAAGCAGCGTACAAAATATTAAAAACAGTACAATGAATTATACAGCACACAGCACAATTATTAAATCAATTAGTTGTAAAAAACTGTTTTTTAAAATGAGCTATTGCAGTAATGCTGCGGAGAGCGAGTGAGCAGAAGAGAGTCTCTCGCAGTCTGCTCGCCTTTCCCAAACGATATAGCAAGGTGCTGCCACCACCCTGATCAGTCGCCGGGGTTGAGGGCTCGAGTAGTCAATGGAGGTTGGGTATAGACATCAAAGATGGGAGAGGAGGAAGGTAAATCAGGGAGAAGAGATAGGGGGGTATGAGACACGCTGGATGATGATGGAACTAGGAGTTGGGGTAAATCAGAGAGGAGAGACAGGGGGGCCGGGGACGAGAAGGGAGGTGATGGTTATAGGGGTTGAGGGGGTGAGAGGGGAGGGTTCAAGGACTGTGCGAGGGATTGGGATAGAGCACTAAAGAGGTGTTCAAAGATGTGGAAGTGATTTTCAGACGCTTGGATGAGAATGTTTCCAGATTTGAAGATGGAAATATCTATTTCACCCAGAAAGGAAGAAGAGGGAGTGGTGGAGAGTTTCAGACTGTATGGGATCTTGTGGGAATTAGAGATAGGGAGGTGTCGAAGAAATAGGCTTTTCCATTTAGATGTGCATTTATAGAAGAAGATGTAGTTGGTGATAATGGAGGAGTTCATTGGCAATTTGCAAAAACGGGGCAAAGTGACTTTCCACATTCAATGGAATGGATGTGGGAGGATGTAGCAAATGCAAACAAGGAAGTAATAGCACATACCTTGGGAGAAGGTAGTGGAGGTAGTAGAGGAGACACCCACACTTCACTTACCAATGCATCTGAACTAAGCAATTGTACCACAGAAACACGGGTAGGTAGATCTGTTGTGCTGCCGAAGAAGTTTATTGATTTCATAATGTGATGTTTTATATTAAAGAAGGGGTTTGGGGTTGTGTGAGTTGATATTGCATTGCATGGTATTGCATATGACTACCTTTATGATTCTATTTTACGTAACAGTCTTACAGTGATGAACTTATCACTGCAGTATTAATTATTTAGTAGAGAGTTGATATGACGCTTATTTATTGTATTATTTATTATGGTAATGTAATTGTGATAAAGAGGGGAACTGTGGTATCCAGGTTACCTTGTCAATAGTTTCAAAAGTGGGTCCTGTTCCTCTACTGGTGGAGCCTGAGTAGTAGGCATTCACCAACCAACGAAGAACAATGGTGGTGGTGAGGGGGGAGAAAGAAAGGGGTCGGGAAACACTGTGTATCCTGCTTTTGCAGAACTAAGGTCCTCATACACCCAGCAAGCTAGGTGTCATGCTTCATCATTTGGACCTGCTCCTCATTGGGTTGGTGCTGCAATACCCAACGGGCACCTGCGAAGGGGCTCTTTGTCGGAGATCTTTTGCTCCTTTGCCATTTGATGAAGTGGGGGTGTGTGTCCCATGAAAAGTGTAGATACAGTGTAGTGTAGTGAGTGCATTTTAAAAAAGGTGGGATATTACAAAGGATCATTTTATTCAGGTTGGTTATCCAAATTATTAAAAATGTGTGGAGAGTGGCAGCTCCCCTGGCGTGAGGTTTCAGTTGGAGCTATGCTCATCTCTCTGTGGTCAACATGTTTCTTGCCATGTGGCTATGGAATACCGTGGCAATTCATCAAGACCTTGAACGTGAAAATCTATCTACACTGAGTAGTGCTGCTAATTGCTAACTACCACTAGGCAAGGGCACTACCTCGGGGTTATCCAGTAGTGCTAGATGAGGACCTAGGGAAAAGTAAAAATGGAAGGAAAAGGAGCATGAATTAATCACAAGCTATCTGTGACAATCCCTAAAAATGTTCACTCTAAGCGTTCATCTGACCTCCTAGTTGGTGCTATAAAAACATGAAGTGTGAAGCAAACACGGGCACTGGCAAAGTAAAAGTGCACCATGAGTACCGTGGAAATGGGGACATGGATAGGGCCCCATGTGCAGATTAAAAATATACAGGCAGTGCACCGTGCATCACATGATCCCGGTTGGAATCTATCGTAAAACAGTAGACTCTCCTCTCAGTCAAGGACTTGTGGCCATGTTGTGTGGTCCGCAAACATCAACAATCAGGCAAACAGGCATACAAACACTATGGTGTTTAGAAGGCATACTGTAAAAGGCGGATCAATTGCCTGCAAAGTGGGGGAGGGACGTATTGGAACGCTATGGCAAAACTCACCTCCCTATAGTCGGAGTAATGCCTCAGCCGGTGCGGCGAGTCAGTGAGACACCTCGGGGGATGGTGTCCTGTGAATTAAATGAAATGAAAATGTACAAGTGGCATGGGTAGCTGCTGGGCCGAAGAACCACATAGTATTTCAGACAATCAAACCCTCAATTAGTGCGTGCAATTGCCAGCGTGGAAGAGCAACCCCACTGCGGTAGAACCCGCCAGCCAGCGCTGGCGAAACCCGAACATCACACGTGTGTGTGGAGCCATTCATGGTGGTGAACGCCATCCCTCGTAATTGCCCAGCATAGTGTTGGGGGTTTCACCATGCGTGTGGGGCCGGCAAATGGTAGTGGAGTGCATGGTCCTGGTGACACAAAGATCAATGCATAACTAGTGGTGCTTCATGCTAAAACATGTAGTAGGTCCTGGGGCCAATGCTCACCGTCTACAACAAGTACTTACATGACCGTCGCGCGGTCACGGGGTACCCTTACCAAGTGTCCATCTTTGATCCATGCTCCCTTTTAAATTGTAATCTAATTTTCTATGTGAGCGTAGCTTTACCTGCTCTGTTTTAGCATGCGTGTCTTCCTCGATCACGTACGGGACCCTCTGACCCTAGTTCCGCAAAAGCGGGATCCCCAGTGTTTCCCGACCCCTCCTTGCTTTCTTTCCCCCCCTCACTACCACCATCATTCTTCGATGGTTGGTGAACGCTTACTACTCAGGCTCCACCTGTAGAGGAACAGGACCCACTTTTGAAACTATTGACCTGATAGGGCATGGCTAGTGGACCTCTTTAAACTGCCCTCTATTCCCCCGCTTGGAGAGATATCCAGGTTACCTGTGCCTAGGTAAAGGATGGCATAGGTTCTGGTATGTGTGGATGGAAGGGAGCATGGAGTGAGCTCGAAGGGATACTGGTGGTGCGGGGACGCTACTAGCTTGTTCTCAAATAAACGTACAACCTTACCTTTTTGGTCAGTCTTGTTTTTATAGAAACAAGCGTTCAATGACAGATGTGAAATGCTTTGAATTAATTTTCTATAAACTTGACCCTCTAAATGCTATGGGCTCACTGCATGGACAATATCTCTTCAATTAATCTTTTTGGGCCTTCCGAAACCCAGCTTCACAGTGCTGTCTTCTTTGCTGTAAGATAAATGTGCTTTTAACTATGTAGTTGCATGGGAACAACTTTGTTCAGGTCCAGAAAGGCAGGGTCCAATTGAGACATAGTTTGTTCACAGGCTCTCGCAAAATCTGAGCTCTTCAAAACCAATGATTATTGCAAAATCTGATGTACAAAGTATTTTCTGTGAGATGGAATACTTGGATTGCTTAATACCACTTGTGGCTTCTGGAGTGAGTTTCAATCCACAGAGAACTCCACAGGTCTTCACATTTCAATACAATAAATATTCAGGTGTCAGCTTGGGTGTATATTGTAACATAGCACAGCTACCCCATGATTACGAGTCAGGCTGAGTGGAATTATTATTTGGATCAGGCCTGGCACAGAGGGAACATCAGAGCCAGTATTACCCACTAGTATTTCTGACTGTTAAAATCGCTTGAGTCTGGCTGCAACAGCAGCAAAGACTTGCCCCTTGGTTGCTCATAAACATTTGCTTTGGTGGGGGGAGCATGGAATGTCAGAAAGGAAATGTCTTTAGCCCATAGCGCATTCAGTGGTGATTTTGGAGGCCACTGCATCACGTTGCTCTTTTCTGGGTGTAGATTTCACACCGTGTTTCTTATGAAAATGCCTATTTCAACAATTTACATCTCAATATGAACACATTTAGCAACAACAATATTACCACTTTGAAATCCTATACAGTTATATAACTTGTTAGGAATCCATCTTGTCTTAGGTTGAGTTGATGAACTCACAACCAAGAGTAAATTCGAATGAAAATAATTTTCTTGTAATGCTTTAGATTCAGCACCTAAATTATTGTCAAAAAAGTGGGTCATAAAAACAAAGAGAGCCTGGAAGGATTCAAAAGTGGTAGGATGTCATTTTGGTAGTCTGATTTCATTGAATCTCAAATAATACACATTGGAATTCTACATAGTAATTTTGTTTGCATAACACCTATTCCTCTGCAGTAATTCCTGCAGAACGTCAACAGTGTAGACAACCTGGATGAGTATGCATGTAAAAAATTAGCATGCCAAAATGTGTATTTTTTTTCTTCACATGAAAACACGTTTCCACATGGATAAGAGCCTTCTGCAAATATTGAGGACCCCTATCCACCCTATTTTGGAGGGCAAAACTAATGTGTGTGAATAGCAGGGGTGGTTCCTCTTCAGGATCATTAGTGGCCTTGACCCTTCCCCCAATGTGAGACATCACACACTGCATGTATTAAATATATGACCCATGATGAGTTTAGTACAGAGTGGCACAGGCAGCACTACTGTGCACGCAGTATTGTAGGGGGAGGAAGCGTGGCCCTGTCACAGTGCACCATGTGATATCATCATCCATCCTGATGGTTGCATGCTGCTGTGAAGTGCACATGTCTGACTGACCATTAGCTTCAATGCGGCCAGCCTGACATGCGTACATTTGCCCTTTGAGTCTGTGCTGTATGAGAGAGCTGCGAGGGGAGAGGCACAGTCCCTCTGTACTCAGAGGAAATGCTGGGTTGGCCCGCCCAGCCAATCCAGAGGCTGCTTTCAAGATTTGTGTTGAAATACAGAGCATGAAAGTAGCATTGTGATTGGACTTGTTTTTTACCTGTCACAGCTATTTGCCAGCACCTCACAGGAGACACTAACTGCGCTACTCACATGGACGGAGTATGCAGAGAAAAGGGAGATCAGCGTTTCTAAACTCCCTCTGGAAGCACAATTCTCCGTCAAGCTGCATGAACAGTAAGTTAATTCTCTGAACTCATTTTTTCACCAACTTTTACACCCCACAATACCAGCTGCCACTGGTGAATAGGGTGGGAAAGGCAAATGGGGATTTTATGAATTGCAATAAAGTTTTCACTTTGTTGGTTATCTCAATGTAGTTTACAGAAAGATGTTGAATCCAAGTAATTTTCCATGAAGATTTATTAAGGATCAGGTTAAATGGAAATGAAGAATAATAGTATAATAAGAGCCCCACCAGGAGCAGTTTCCCTGCTGTTCAGCCCATACACCAACTGTTTGTTTAGAGTTTCATATAGCGCAAACTAGACCCGAAGATATTGGGTATCAGCGCGCTTTACATAGCACCAGTTTTGTTACATGAGGATACATTCATATTTCTTAGGCACTGGGAGATTAAGTGATTTGCCCAGAATCACGGGATGTTGAGTGTTGTTGCTGAGACTCAAACCCGATTTCCCAGCTGCGCCGTTGACCGCTCCAGCCGTAAGGCTACATCCTCTCCCTCCACTAGTTGCAGTCCTAAATGAAACTCACGGCTACAAATTGTTCTGTGAATTGCACTCTAAGTCACATTTAGAGCTAGGCATTAATAGTTCATTGGTCCTACATAAACAAGTGCCCAATTCACACAACTCTCAGCTCCCCTGTCCCCTGCCTCCATAGGAGTAAATAGATTTGCTGGTTTTCTGTTGTTGAATTCACCGCCGACCAGCAAAACAAGTACAAGCAGACCAGGCAGCAGAAGGCCCATTCTTGCTTTTCTACATCATGTCAGACATTTTTTTTGTTTGTAATGCATGCCTTTACCAAACATGAGAAAACAGCTAAAGCCCAATATAAGTCGTAAGAACACTCCTGGCATTTTACGGACATTGTTATTTTGTTTTGTGAAAACAAACCCCCGATTTGTGTGTTTGTTTTGGGAAAATAAAAAAATGACAATCATCTTTCTTCTTTCAGTGACACAATGGATGACGGACCAGAAGGCATTGTTTATTTTAGCAAAAAGTACCCCACCTGTTACGTCAGAACGAAGAATTTAGAAACAAAATGGCCTCCCATCAAGTGACCAATTCTGGATTTGGCAGAATGTGACTTGAGCATGGGAGTGGTGCCTCCTCTAATGGAAAAACTCAGGGATTCAACAGCCCTTTTGGTCAGTTAGCAGAGGTAAGTTTACATGCGTAGATCTTCTCCTATACCTGGGTGTAAATCTTCACTTTTTTGCTATTTACTCTTTCCTAGTTGAGATCTACTCCTTTATGCCCCCTTAAGGGTCTACGCCTCCTCAAATGAAGAGGTGAAGACTGCTACTACTGATTATACAACAAAAAGTTATTATTAGCAACTTTCCAGTTGTTTGTGGAGGTAGTCAGTTGTTTGTGGAAATCTCTGTAGGAAAGCATTGAGTAGTTTGATAAAGTTTTTTTTATTTTTTATAAATATAAAGAATTTGTTGTAAATTTAAAATGTAAAATAATTTTAAGCAAATTATATTGACCTAGGACTATTCAAAGAAAAAGATACAACACACTACCTCGTGGATAATTTTTAATATATTAATAAATGTTTAAAATATTACATTTAACAATACTTTATAATTGAAACCACACATCCTCACTGACATTATTTTTCATGTAAGGTAATAAAGGTCATATAAGAGTGGTACAGTCAAAAACATGTTATTTCTTAGGACACCCAAACACCACTTAGAAATCACTTAGATGTGTAGTATGTTTACTACCTAATTCTCGATTCTGCAGCAAAATTCCATCGTAGAATTCAATTTCATAAAAATTGTATATTGTTGATAGATAGATAAATAGACAGACATAGATAGATATATAGATAGATAGATAGATAGATAGATAGATAGATAGATAGATAGATTGATAGATAGATAGATAGATAGATAGATAGATAGATAGATAGATAGATAGATAGATAGATAGATAGATAGATAGATAGATAGATAGATAGATAGACAGATAAAGTCATGAGCTAGTTAGTACAGTGTTGACGCACACTGTTTAGCTGCTCAGCTTTTTTGATGGCAGGATTTGCGAACACTTGCGCCAGACATGCGCCAGACATTTATGCAACATTTGACAACATTCGTCCGCTCTTGCAGTCCTCCCATTTCCTTCCCGCTTGTGGACGGTAACAGGTTCAGAGATGATGTGGATGTGCATGCTTGTGGAGAAAAAAACGCAGCTCACCCAGAGACATTATTAACTATCTGTCAACCGGTTTGCTTTTTTCTGCTATTTCAAAACTAGCAGTACAGGAGCGCAGCCGCACTTTCAAGGCCATCTTTCGTAAATGGATGTCAGTAACAAATGCCTCGGAAGGCATCACTCAGGGACAAATTCTGGAATCCATCAATAGCTCTACGAAAATGCATAGTGCTCACCAGAGTTGAAAGGAACCACTTATTTCTGTGAGCTGCCCTCCTGTTTCCAAGAACTATGGAGCAGATTGATTATTTGTTGGATCTATGCAGCACACCTAAGTTGCTTAACAGTGTTTACCAAGCAGAAGAAAGCAGATCAGAGACATATTTATTCAAAATCACCTGCTCCTGCTCTCATCCACTGTGCTGCTGCCCAAACACAATGCCTAGCTCCACGCACAACCATTGCGCAGACCTGTTTGCATGATGTCGAGCATAAGTTTTGTACTGGACGCTTACCAGTTATGCCTGTTACACGAAATTCCCCAAATGACACCATAACACCACTTTGGGCAAATAAGCGCCTTTCAAGATGAAACCACGAAATGGGCAATCGCTGTAGAAATGTACTGCAAATGCAAACAACAGAATACAAGCGGCTGTTGTTTGGGGTACTTTGTTTAAATGCATCCTTTTGCCAAAATGTTATCCCAGGAAGCATTTCGCTAAATTGATGGATTAGCATTCCGCTTCATTTTGCATATTTTTGTCAAAATTTCTCTTTATTGCACAAAAGTAAATTACTCAAATTTCATACAATCCTACATAAAACAGCACTCAAAGTAACAGCTTCAATAAAAACAGCACCGGAGAGGATATAAAGCACAAGCCTGGTTCTTTTACTCATACATACACTGCCGTTCCTGCTGCACACGGTTTTTTATTTTTTTTTACCCATAATATACAAAGCAAAAGACAGAAAATGTCACACAGACATGGCAAAGCACAGCAAACAAAAACCTACCTGATATGTCTCCGGGTGTGAGAGAAAGCACCAGAGACGTTCGTGCAAAGACACTCCAAATATCCTGTCAATTAAGCACCAGTCAAAACTTTTAAGGCAAATGCATTCTAGTACTTTTCTTTTACTTTTAACATAGTAAATATGGTTTAAAAATTCTACTACGCAAAAGACTTTGGGCTAGAATAAAATGTCATGACTGGGTGAAAATATTACACATGGAATGTGGTTATCTAGCACGAGGGATTGTGTGGCAAGTATTTTGTGTATCTTCTTTTTGAACAAGACCAAGAGTTGGGAACCCAAATCAAAGCAGGTCAGATCCTCCTCACACAAGTAAAGATCTCATAATTTGGAGAACACATACCCCATTAACCAGCAGTGGGGTTGAGAGGGTTTTGAGAGGGTGGAAGTCATAATAGCTTTGGTTTTAGGTTAAAGAATGGAGTCGCAAATTTGAAGTGCTTGAAGATGCAACGTGCCATATCAAACTAAGCACCATAAGGACCAATAAAAAAAGAGACAACCTGTAATAAGTTTATGAAAGTCAAAATTAAATGGGTCTACTTTTCAAACTAACGCACATAAATAATAAAAGCACTGGATGTGATGTTACTGAAATACTCCTCTGCTAAAGCATGAACAGACGTATTACCAAACAAATCAAGGGAATTGGATACTGAACACATAACAGTGACCCCTTAGACAGGTTCACAGATCAAAACCAACTCTTCGTTGCCTCCAAATCTCCATCAGAAATCGTTGTCTCACTTTACCTGCTTTTTGATTTCTCTGTATGACTCTCAGACACATGTGTACCAAGCCCAGGCACTCTGAACAAGCTCTTTTAGATCCTCAGTATGATTCAGAAACCCTAAGGCTCACCTGGCTTTCAACCACATTTAGACATTAGATACCTCCGCCAGCCCTCAATCTACAATCCAACATCACCAAATGTCCCTCAGAAACTGCTAAAAGGTTTTCGGTTACCCTAAGGGAGCATCCTGGTATTCAAATTGGTAAAAACGTACAACAGTTGGCCCTTCACTGTCCTTTAACAAGATGGTCCTTCAACAATACCAGAGCCCCTCTGTGGTCCTTCAGGTGCCCCAGCTGGCCATAGACACCACTTAGAAACAGTTGGTCTCCCTTTAAATGTCCCACAGCATATGCTTAGAGAGCCTCAAACAGAACCTTAAGACTTTCTGACTACAATGAGATATTCCAAGCTTTTCTGTAACCATCCCCAGTCAACCCTCAGAATATCATCAGACACCCTCATCTTGCCACCCTCAGCAGTCACCACTCATCTGCCTTTATAGACTCTTGGAATATCACCCAGAGTGCACAACTTACATAGAGAAACCAGAGTAACCTGTGCACCTTTTCACAGGATAAACTCTAGGCAGTGAGTGATCAGTGTACTTGTGTGGCTCCCTTAATGAACAGAGCTATCAATACATGTGTGCAATGGCTATTATACTCCTTCTCACCAACCCCTAGATCCTCTTTCAAAATTGGCTTTTAGTCGTTATTGCTCCCTATAATGTATACATTGTCCTACTCTATCACCCTGATCATAGTGATTCTTTTTAAGATAACATTGACCTTATTTTCAACTCTCACTCATCCTTATCTAGTTCCATAATACCTGTAGACATTTAACACAATTTGAAATACCCTAACATCTTAAAATCTTCGTTCAACTTCTCTCACATCACTCACTCCACAATCTTTTCCCCATGAATATCCCCTCAATCTCAGGCTGATAAAATATCCCATTTCTCTCCCTAGCCTCTGACCACACTGTGATGCACATGATTGGAAACATGGCCCACTAATTCCTCCTGGAACTGAAACTTCCATCCCTCACAGGAGTTTACAAACTGATCCAGCCTTGCAAACCTACATCATGTTCATAACAACCAGACTCCAATCCTCAACTCACCTTCTTCTGAACTAATAATAAGCTCCAGACAACCTCCTGGTATCCCCCTTTTTCACAAAACTAAACCACACTTCCTATTCCCAGAACAAAGACTCAAATGCTCTCTCTACTCTGTAAGTGAAGGATGATCGAAACCCCTAAGAATGTGTCAGACTGCATTCATATCCCAACTCCACTCTACAATATTATCTTACATCTCAGACCTCATGAACGTCTAAAGCATATGTCCCAAAGCTTCACCCCAACTTTATCTGTTCTCGTCTCCTTTCCATATACAAACACTACTTTACCATGCCTCCTGGTTTTCAACCTTGTCTCATTCTTCTCTTCCAAAACAGTTATCATTGCAACCACCCTCATGGGGTGGACTCGCCCATCCGCAACTCGCCATCGCAAAGAAGACCCCCCTATGCCTCTCCACATCCAGCATGAGTGACCCCCACTCCAACACAGAACACCTCCACTTCCAGATCCAGACAAGCCCCAGGACCACGCTACCGGCACCCTCATCTACAGACCACAAGGAACTCGCAACCACCACGCTACTGCCATCACAGAGCTCACTGCACCCCATGCCATCACCTCCATGGACTACAGTCTACTCGGTGACTTGAATTTCCACCCCACCAACGACAACAACCCTGACTCCAATGAACTACTCGCTAACCTTGCCAACCTTTGGTTGAAACAGAGCTGGGCCCATCTTTGCGGGAGGTACTAACATCTGCTTCTGCTACACCACCTAGCCCCTCTGGACCGACCACCACTGCGTCCAATTCACTTTCCTTTCCCTTCTTTTGTAAGGAATGAGAATCTATGTCTCTCACACTCTCTAGTGGAACTGAGCCAAATATTGTTACTATAATATGAGGTCTAAAGTAGGTTACGTAAATTGAACACGCTACAGGACAGATCCTCGCACGAGATATACCTGGCTACTAATTTAAGGTCCTTAAAACAGAGAAAAATAGACCGGGAGAGAGGGATACCTAAAAACAGTGACAATCCTCCTTGATAAGAGCATAAGTTAAAGAGACCAGTAGGAGGAAATATTAAAGAACCCCCTTGGTCTGTTCCTGTATAAAGGTCCTCATCATACAAGATTAAGTATTGACCAGTTGCGGTTGAGATTGTCCTGAGGGTTTTATCAAACTTTGCAGCCAATTAAGGCAAGACATTGTAACAATCCAGCTTCATCAACATTACAATCGTAATAATTGAAGAACTTGGCCGATTAGTAAGACCCATTGATGCAGGTCCCTTACTGAACCGAACAAGATGTTTTTAAACTTGAAATTGTAGTCCTGAAGAAGGTGACGATAATTTTTTGAACACCGAAACGCCGCATCGACACACTATTTCTACAATTTGTTTTTAATCAATACAAGAATTGTTTTTAATAAATGTGATAAAGAATTTTTTTTAATGTTCAACATGTGTAATGATAAAATGTGACTGGTAAATAAAAGAGACAACTAGTATATTCCATTTTCTGGGGGTTTGTTTCAGCTGTAACACACTGTATGCATACATTTTGGAAATTTTTGGTAACCTACTTTAGGCCTCATATTATATTAACAATATTTGTCTCAGTTCCACTAGAGAGTGTGAGAGACATAGATCCTCATTCCTTACAAAAAGAAGGGAAACAGAGCTCTTGTTTGTTGTAGTGTCATACACCCCTCTCCCTTTTCCAGTAAAAAGGGTATGTCCTATATGATTGTTAATCCATTTCACTTTTAAAACCACCACAGGACTCAAATCCGCCCCACTGGAGCAGGATCACAGAGGAACTCCTAAACAACACCCTACTCCAAGAACACCCAGCGCCAGAACCAACACCAACTCTGGAGCCAAGGAACTCCACCGCTGGATCGCCTGCTGTGCCGAAAAGCTCGCACCCCTCCGCCTCCCCGCAAAACAATGCCAGCCGAAAGCCACCTGGTTCACTACAGAACTTCAAGAAACCAGACGCTCCTGCAGACTCCGAGAGAAAACCTGGCGAAACCTGAAAACTACGGAAGCACGTGACGACCACAAGAGGGCCCTGAAGGAATACCACCAGCTCATAAGAGACACCAAATGGACCTTCATAAGAGACAAGGTCCAGACCAACGCGACCAACTCCACGGAACTGTTCAACATCATACAGCAGCTCCTAAAACCCTCCTGCGAAGCCACAGACTTCACACCTTCCCTGGAAGTCTGCGACAGTGTCAGCGCCTACTTCCATCTGAAGATCAAGGCCCTCTATGACAACCTCAGTGAATCAATGATGAGCACCACTCCCCTACCCACTGCCGCCGATAAGCCGACCATCATGTCCTGGGATCACGCGACCGTCTAACACATCACAGCGACCATGAAGAAAACCCACTCTGGTGCCCCTATGGACCCCTGCCCACCTCGCATCTTCCACAGGGCCGCCACCATTATTGCACCCGAACTAGGACGCACCATCAATACCTCCCACTGCCAAGACGAACGGAAATGGGCTGAAGTAAACCTCAAGAAACTCAAGCCAACCCTACAGACCTGAAAAACTACCGGACCATCTCCCTCCTCCCCTTTGCGGCCAAAGTCGCCAAGAGACTCGTAAACACCCAGCTAATCACCTTCATAGAAGTGAACTCCAACCTGGACGCCTCCCAGTCAGGATTCCGCAGCAACGACAGCACCAAGAACGCCCTCCTTGCCGCCACTGATGACATCCGCATTCTACTTGACCAAGGACACACCACGGCCCTCATCCTTCTAGACCTCTCCTCAGCCTTCAACACTGTTTTACATCGCCATCTTGCAGCCAGATTGAACGACACAGGAATTCAAGGAGCCACCCTTGACTGGATCCAATCCTTCATCACCGTCAGAACCCACAGGATCCGACTCCCTCCCTTCCTCTCCAAAACCCTCGGAAATCAACTACGGAGTACCCCAGGGATCTTCACTCAGTCCCACTCTCTTCAACATCTACATAGCCCCCTCGCCGCCATTGTCAGTCAGCATCATATCCTACGCCGAGGACACCCAGCTCATCCTCTCACTCACAAATAATCCCTAAGACACCAGACTCTGTTTCCAGGAAGGCATGAAGAACTTGGCAGCCTGGATGAAGGACAGCTTCCTGAAGCTCAACTCAGAGAAGACCGAGGTCCTCATCCGAGGTCCCTGCACCTCCGCCTGGGACAATGCCTGGTGGCCCTCAGGAGCCCACCCACCCCTACAGACCACGCTCAGAACTTCGGCATCATCCTCGACTCCTCTCTCTCCATGAACCTCCAGATCAATGTCATCATCTCGAGCAGTTTCAAGTGCCTCCGCATACTCCCTAAGATGTTCAAGTGGATCCCCTCTGACTGCAGATGGACCATCACCCACTCACTCATCACCAGCAGACTGGACTACGGCAACACTCTCTATGCCGGAAGCAACAAGACTCTCCTGCATAGACTCCAGACCATCCGGAACGCCGCAGCCAGACTCGTCTTCGGGACACCGTGCCACAAGCACATGACACAACACCTACGGGGCCTCCACTGGCTCCCCGTCGAGAAGAGGGTCACCTTCAAACTCCTCAGCCTTGCCTACAAATCCCTCCACAACATTGGGCCCAAATACCTCAATGAGACAGTATCCTTCCAAGTACCAAAGAGGAACCTCTGCTCCGCCAACCTTGCCCTGGCGGAGGTCCCCAGCATCCGCAGACACAGGACAGGCGGGAGAGCCTTCTCGTACATTGGAGACAAAACCTGGAACAAGCTCCTTGTGAGCATCAGACGCTCCCCGACCCTGCACACGTTCAGGAAGGACCTCAAGACCTGGTTCTTCGACTGATCCGGAACCACCCCCCCCCCCCCCCCAAGTGCCTTGAGACCCTCACGGGTGTGTAGCACGCTTTACAAACCCCTGATTGATTAACTTATAATATTTCTCATTCTAATTTTCTCTTACTTCACCTTAAGTGTGTGATATGTCCTGGTAGTGACAAACAGCCATTTTGGTTTCTCACTACTGTGGGGCTGCCCTCCCATAGGAATGCATCAGGGAATACCCGATAAGTGTTTCAGTGGTAATTCCTGATATGAGAGGAGCAGCGTGGTCAAGTTTAGTATATTTGGAATTGTAATAATAAATGCTGCACAATGGTGTGCACAGATTTATTATTACTATTATAGAAGTGCCACTTTTAGAAGTTGGCATTTCTGTGTGCTATGTATCTGCCTGCCTGATGTGAATTGCATGTCTGGCTTTTGAGTGACAGGGGCTGGGGAGGTGTGTGTGGCTCCAGGAGGGGCAGGGTGAGTCAGCACTGGGCTGAATAGGATATCTATATTTGGAGTAGTGGGAGGAGTAGTCCACTATCCCTGCTAGGATTGTGCCTGCCCTGTACAATGCTGGCTCCACCCCCTGTGGTGTGTGTGATCACCGATCCCCCACCTGACAAAGGGGAAGAGGAGCCTAGTAAACAGAGTGCTCCAATTCCCCCCTGAACCGGTTTTTGCTGGTTCCCCCAAGCCCTGTACTCCAGACAAAGAAGAATATACCATATAAATATAGGCGCTGTGACCCCATGGTGGCGTGCTGTTCCTGAACTTGCTGGGGGCTTGCTGCTGCAGGGGGCCCAGGAGGAACCGCCACAAGGGCTTGAATCCCTGCTGGAGAGCCCTCTGTGCTGGCTTCCCTGGGCCCAGCTGTGTCCCTAGACACTTTGCATTGAACCTTTTATCTTTTGCAGTCCAGGCTCCTACCACCTTGTGAGTGCTATATCCTAATTTACCCCAGAAGAGGAGCGCGTGGGGTAAATTAGGATAGCTTTATGAGTATTTTATCGGCGGGTGTCCACCCGCATTATGGTACATTTTCGAGCGGGTGCCCACTCTGCTTTATGCTTTTATTTTTGAGCGGATGACCACTCCGCATTGCAGCCGAGATCAGAGCTGCCCGTCCGACCAGGAAGCCAGGTGGCCTTGCCGGACTCTGGGCAGTGCCCAAAACAGGAAGATGACGCCGGGGCCGCCAATCGCAGCGTGGCTGGCTGGAAGTATGGCCTAGTGAGAGCCTGTGCATGGGCGGGGCTTCCGTGAGCTGAGGGAAGCCCCACGTACATCGTATGTGAAGAAGAAAGTCCCCAAGGAGTGGGGGCTCTCCTGATGCATGCCGCCAACACCACGAGAGGAGTCCTGGTGCAGGGGGGCTAAGAGTGGAGCCCTGTGGAGTGCTCCAGCAGCCCTGTGAGAGCCCAGGCAAGAGGGGCTCGGATTACATTGTTGGTGCCTTTCGAGGCACATTGCCGGTGCTTAGCTCAGGAGAGCGGGCTGCTCCAATGTGGGCCACATTGTTTTTAGGGCCTCCTTGGGAGTCCAGAGGGCCCAGGGGTGCCCGTCCCTCTTTTTAGATACTACCCCAGCTGCCCCGCCTGACAGTGGGCAGCTGCAACGTTGGAGCAATTTTGTTTATACGAGTCCATTTTCCTTAGGTACACCGCCGTAGCAGGCAACAGCAACAATTGGGCATGTTTTGTTTGAGAGTGCCCCAGTGGGGGCCCAGAGGGCACGGTGAGTGCCAGGCCTACAGTGATTTCCACAGCTGCACAACAATGAGTGGTAGCTGCAACGTTTAGGCCAGTGCAATTGCGCACTTTTGGATTCTGCTGCAGTGGCAGCTAGCCCTGATATTTGGGACATAGGGCATTTGAGCCCTCTGAGAAGGCCAGTTGGCCAGGGGGCCAGTTTAGGTTGATAAGACGTCTGGCCCTAATGTGAGTTATGTTGTGCCTATGATAAATGTGATTTATGCCCCCTGATTTATGCCTCTAATGTGATTTATGATTATGAGGCTATTGCATAATGTGGTTTATGCTTGTGAGGTTATTCTCTACTATGATTGATGCCTCTAATCTGTGATTTATGCTTATGAGGTTATTACATACTGTGTTTATGCTGGTGAGGTTTATTGCATAATGTGTTTATGCTGGCGTTAGGATTGAGTCTGGCAGGCCCTGCTGCTTCAATTTGGCCCATAGTAATTTCCTGTTGACACGGTCGAAGGCCGCCTTGAAGTCCATGAAACAAGTGTAAAGTTCCTGATGGTTTTGTAGACTTTTTTCAGCAATCAAGCATAACGCTATTGCATTTGCCATAGTTCCTGTTCTGCGACGAAACCCTGTCTGATTTAGCAGGATTTTGTTGTTCATATCCGACCATTGTGCTAGATCTGCTAGCACCAGGGATGCGTAGTATTTTGCTTCTGCATCGATCAGGGCTATTAAGCAGTAGTTAATTGGATTTTTGCGGTCTCCACCTTTATAGATGGGATTAATGATAGCACCCCTCCAGCTTTCCGGGATCCGACCTGAGTTGCTAATTGACCGAAACAGGAGATTGAATTTGCATGCCCAAAACTTGGGGTCCTCTTTGTAGATTGCCTGCGGAATGCCATTCGGTCCCGGCTCACTATCTTGCTTGCTTTTCTTGATTATTTGAAATCTTCGGCAATCGTCATCTGTCCACATTGATTAGCCCATGTCTTCCTGGCGATTGGTCATGCCATTGGTGTTAGAAACAGCCATGCTTTCCTGGTCCATAACTCTTGGTGTTTCACATGCAGTTATTGACGTTGTAATCTGGTGTGCCAATGACTTTATCGAGAATGTATCGACTATGTGTTGGGCCCAATTGTTTTCAGTGATGCATGTCATACTTATAGGTTGTGCTGCTCTATTAATGGAGTTGACTTGCATCCAGAATGCCCTGGAGTCTGATTTTTTTATGTTATGCAACAACTTAGCCCAGAAGTCATTGGCTTTGCTCCTTTTTTCCATCCAAACCAGCTTCTTGTATTATGTCCTTGTTGATCGGACTTCTTGCCAGATACTTGGATTTTTCCTTAGACCTTGTGCTCGTCTTGTGAGCTTCTGAAGATGTTTCTTCATAGAGAGTGTAGTTTTTGTGAGTTTGGTATCGGTCTTAGGATAGGTCTTCCTTTTAGCGTTGATACTGGACCTTGGTAACATTTCCAAGACGTCAGACCAAGTTTCTGAGCATAGGTCCTTCTCTGCAGTGGATGTTTTAAATAGTTTCTTAGCGTCCAACGCTATTTGAGGTAGTGTGTTGCTCGTCCACCTTAACCGCTTCAGGTTAATTGGTGAAATTATGCCTGGTATGGTTGGTGCCTTTACGTACCTTGAAGAACTCAGTTTCATCTCGATATGTTGCATTGAGTGATCGCTATCTAGTGAGCAGATTATTTGGAATTTTTTAATTAGACTCAGCAGGGGTAGTGTTACTAATGTGTAATCCAGGATGAAACTTGCATTGTGGCCTATATAGGTGGCGGCAGGGGGTTTGTCGTGAATGGCTCTTCCATTTATTACCCGTAGGCCAAGGCGTTCAAAGTCCCACATCAGCAGCCTACTCACTTTGTCTGTCTTCATGACCAATACAATCTCCTGGGGTTCAACATCCCACATTTCGTTTGCTACAGAGATGTTGTCCTCATCTTCCGGATGGTGTAAAAGGTTAGTGTTGAAATCACCCGTGACAATAATCTCCCAACTTGGTTGTTCCATTCAGGTGTTGGTTACAACATTAACAACACGTTGGTAGAGATCTTTTTGGCTGATTTTTTCGGGTGGGCTTATAAATTAATTAGAATGATTGTTCTCATCTTGCCTTTTATTGTGCTCTCTAGTTTAATGATTTGCATATCTGGTGCTGATATGGCCATTTGCGAGGCGTTGATCTTCAGTGCAGTGGATATATATATTGAAAGTCCCCTCCTTGTGCGCCCATAGCGCTGAGGACGCGTCGCGCTTTCATGGAAACATAATCTTCCTGGTACGTCAATTGGCTCAGTTGACCACGTTTCCTGCAGTGCTATGATGTCATATTGGTCCCAGGTAGCTGTCTTTCTACTATTGTTTAAGATGTTTTTCGCTCCTGCGATGTTCCAGGAGAGCAACTTTATTAGGTTTCCTTTGATCTCGCCTGCCTCGCAGTGGGTTCAATTACCATTAATGCCCAGTGTCTGTCTCAGGTGATTGTTAATGGGAGTTTCAGCCCCCCTGGCACCTTGAAGTTCTGAGTGAGTGGTTCGGCTTTTGTAGTCATCTCTTTTCCCACATCTTCTTAGCAGGAGTGACGTATAACCCTTTTTTTTTCTTCTTTCAGCGTGATTCCCCACTCTTCAAATTTAAGTATTTCAGTGAGAATGCTTTTTACTATTTCTGCCTTCCTCCAGGTAGCAAGCATGCCTTCCTTAGCCACGTTGTCCCCTAAGGTGATAAATTCAATTGATAATAAATCGGCGGATGTTAGGTGGCTTAGGCTTGGGATTGTAGATGTCAGATGGAGAATATTCCCTCGATTTAAAAGATCTTGTGTGCCTTGGGGCTCGTAATTGGGAATAAAAAGTATCTTTCCTGCTGTTACTGTTTGCATCTCCGTAGCTCGGCCGCTGCTAATCTGTGCTTTTTCATTTGAGGAGGGTTTAGTTGACTTGTAATCATCGTAATCCTTTGCATTAAGATGGAGATATTGCGCTATTTGATTATACACATCGTTCTGAGTTTGCGTGAGTGGCATACTGGCCATGGCCTTTACTTCCCGGCATGTTTGTTTAGGGCCGACCTGTTCTGGGTGGTGCCCACTAACTGCGGCGGCAGCCCCGGGGCATGGTCTTATCCTTTCCACGTTTGTAATTTCTGTAGTTTGTTGCATACCATTGTTACCTGTAAATATTGTTAATTGTAATTGATCATGCATATTTCTGTCCGCCTTAGTTATAACTTGTCTATTGGTCATGGGGCATGGTCCTATCCTTTCCACGTTTGTAATTTCTGTAGTTTGTTGCATACCGTTGTTACCTGTAAGTATCGTTAATTTTAATTGATCGTGCATATTTCTGTCCCCCTTAGTTAGTACTTGTCTATTGATCTTTTGGTCACTTTTCCCTGCAGTTGGATTATCGCTTGGTATAGCGACACTTTTTCCCTGCAGTTGGATTGAGTGACTTAGTGACACGAATAGAGGGAGCTTTTTGTTTTCAAAGTTCAAAGAGGTTTATTGCATAATTAATTAAAATCATTACAATTTCCACATGTCAATATTATGATACAAAAATATATACTACTAGAAAAGATTGGACTCTTCCTTTGTTAAAATGGTATAACACTGTTAAAACAGGTTTCTTCTAGGGAAACTCCCACCGTCTTTTAGAGGTCAGAATGTTATTAAGTGTTTGTGCAAGGGTTACCAGTCATTGGGATCAGGGCAGAGATATTACACCGCTTATTTCACCGTTTCCTTGTTCCACAAGACTCAGGCATTTATTCACTTCTGCCAGGAATTTTGTTCCCCGGCATGCCAAAATAATTGAACTCCCTCCTAGCCAATAAGTTACCGCTTGCCTGCAGGTGCGGATTTTTAACTCGTTGCAGATCTGTTTTAGTAATCTTCGACGCTGTGCCAGGAGAGCCGGACAGACGCACAAGAAATGGGCTAATGATTCAGATTTATAGCCGCAAAGTCTACAACTCTCAGTCTGATGTTTACCTTTCCACGATGGTACTAAGTCTTTCGAAGTGTGCATTCCCATCCTATAGGCTGTAAAAGCTCTTTTTATGTGCACATTAAAATGAGAGGTTAAATAGGCGTGCGGTCGTCCAGCTTTGAAGGAGTTGATTATGGTCCAACCATGTCGCCGCTTGAGAAGTAACGCTTTGTCTTCTTGAAAAGATTTCGTCCTTGCTGCCTTGTTGGCTAAACTACTTATGGTTGCTTTGTCCCTCACAGATTCCCAAGTTCCTTCCAACCCCAGCTCTTTCACGCAGGTTTTCAGGTATTTTCCCCAAGGGCAAAGGGTTCCAGTCGCTCCTTCATTTTTTATGGCTTCCCAGTTTAGCCAATCCATTGAAACCGGATCTGCAGATCTTAACTTATGACACAGTTTTATGAAGCTGCTCGTGCTCCTATATTTCTGGTTTTGCAGCCCGAATTCCAGCCTTACTTGCGGGGCTGAAGCACTTTTTGGAAGGTTAAAGACTGCTTTGTAGATTTTAGTTTGAAGCTCGTTTAGTAGATCTGTTTCCTTGCCGCACCAGGTGACAAGACCGTAAGATAATGATGGTAAAATTTGTGCCGACATGACCTTCAAGAGATGACTATAGTTCGGGCAATTCATTTTTGTTTTTAGCAACCGGTAAGCAAAGATTAGACTTTGGGCTTTTGCTCGTATAGCAGTTTTGTGCTCCAATAGTTTTGCTCCCTGAGATATTGTTACTCCAAGGTATTTATACGAACCTTGTTCGTTCACCTTCGTCCCGTTGAACGACCATGTGTAACTAAGTTTTTTTGAGTCTACTAAACGTACCACTTTGGTTTTTTCTTTGTTTAAGTCGAGTCCTTCTTGTCTTAAGTACACTGATAAGATATTTAAAGCTCTTTGTAGACCAACTGGGGTTTTACTTAGTAGGACTATGTCGTCTGCATATTGCAGACAGGGAATTCGCCGGTTTGCCAATGACGGAGGATGCACCTCGTCTGTGTCCAATACTGTCAGAAAGGAAAAGGTTAAAAAGGGTGGGGGCTAGAACACAGCCTTGTTTTAGGCCCTGGTATGTTGGTATGTTCCTTGTTGTGTAAGCTCCATCACCCAATTTAACCTTTGCCCATGTATCTTTATGCAAAACTTTTATTGCCTGTATTAATTTTGATGGCGTCCCCCAAAGCTGCAGTTTGTCCCAAAGACGCTCTCGGTTTACTCTGTCGAATGCAGATTTGATGTCAACAAAGCAGGCGTATAATCGTGTGCCCTTTACTGTTGTTCGGTCCATTAGTAGTGATAGGCAAGTTAAGTTGGTGATTGTCCCCATATTCCTCCTGAATCCTGTCTGGAACCAAGGGATTCTCTGGGATTCATCAATCCAGTCTTGCAGTTTAAGGAGGATACAAGAGGCATAGAGCTTTGCTTCAACGTCTATCAATGATATAAGTCTGTAATTTGTTGGGTTGCCGTGGTCGTGAGTGGCATACTGGCCATGGCCTTTACTTCCCGGCCTGTTTGTTTAGGGCCGACCTGTTCTGGGTGGTGCCCACTAACTGCGGCGGCAGCCCCGGGGCATGGTCTTATCCTTTCCACGTTTGTAATTTCTGTAGTTTGTTGCATACCATTGTTACCTGTAAATATTGTTAATTGTAATTGATCATGCATATTTCTGTCCGCCTTAGTTATAACTTGTCTATTGGTCATGGGGCATGGTCCTATCCTTTCCACGTTTGTAATTTCTGTAGTTTGTTGCATACCGTTGTTACCTGTAAGTATCGTTAATTTTAATTGATCGTGCATATTTCTGTCCCCCTTAGTTAGTACTTGTCTATTGATCTTTTGGTCACTTTTCCCTGCAGTTGGATTATCGCTTGGTATAGCGACACTTTTTCCCTGCAGTTGGATTGAGTGACTTAGTGACACGAATAGAGGGAGCTTTTTGTTTTTTGTCCGTACCTTGAACAACAACCCAATGGGGTCCCTGATTACTTGGTTCATGTTTGTTGTGTGGCTCGATCCCATTTAAGAGGTGCCTTTTATCCTCATGAGATGTGCGCCCTTTTTGACGAGAGATAGACTCGGTTTTTTGTGGCTCACACTGCAGTCTATCTGAGGTTTTATTTAGTTGTGTAATGTTGCTGGGCCCTTGATCCGCGCTCCAATCAGTGCCATTTGCGGCGGTCGTTGAACTCGAAAGATCAGTGTTACTGGAGTTCCCGGCTCATGGGGTTTTAGCAAGAACGACCCCCTCTGTATGCGTAGATTTTTTTTGATGTCGTCAGTTGGGTCATGTCCTTAGGGCTTTTAGTTAATGGTATTTGACCCTCTTCTAGTCTTTTCCGGTTTTTGTATTCTTTTTCTATCCCGATTGATGACTGGTGTGTCCCCTCTTTAATATTAGGTTCATGTTTTGGTTCGATTTTTGCCTGATTAAAGATAGGAAAAGTAACCAGCGTCTGCTTATTTGCAGGTGGACAATTTGACAGCTGATTTCTGTTTTTTCTTGCCTGTTTTTTCTGCCGCTTGGTTAGACCTTTCGGGTTGTTTTGATTTCTTGCCCCATCCTGGTTTGAATGCTCTATTCCTAATAGATTGGAACCATTGTTTTGTATGATTAGGGGTATTACACCTGTTATTTTGGGTTCCTCTATTATATCGTCCGTTATCGTCAGCTTGTTTTGTTTATTTTTTTCCACTGCTATTTGCTGTGCTGATTCGTCTGCTTGGTCTGCATTAGGTTTAACTGGATATTCTTTTTGTATGCTCTTACAATTTTCAAAAGAGATAAGGTCACATCCGATTGATGTGCTGTTGTTACTCTGGTTAGCTTGCTTGCATTCCAGTAATATGTCTTTAAGTATTGAAGGCAAATCCTTCAGTTTTTTCAATATTGGATGGCAGGTACATGACTGGGATGCTGCCCAGGGTCGGATTTGATCCTTAATGATGTTGGAAATGCATATTGAGAGTTTTAATAGAGGTTTCCAATATGCACCCCAGTGCACTGTGCAATGTGATTATAGATTCCAAGTTTTCGTTGATGTCGTGCCCTATTTCATGCTGGTGCTGGTCTCCTGTGTTGCAGTTGGAGAAAAATCCCTGTGAAACTTGCTTTTTAGACATTGTGTCATTCTGCCGCCCTTTAAGTGGTTCTTCACCTTTTGACTTGTGAGGACCCCGACTTAATCTTTACTGGAATCTAGGGACCCCACTGAATCATTACTGAATTCCGGAGACCCCCACTGAATCTTTATTGGAATACTAGAGCACCAGATCTTGTACTGTAGTCCTAAAGTCATTGGGAGGGATGGAGAGCATCTATTTGTTTAGCAAGTTTGACCTGTGAAAACGTACTCAGATTAAATTGCAGAGGCTGCAGTGATTATATCAAAACGTGAAGTTCTGATATGCACAGTAACAGCATGTACCACGTATTTCAAAATTAAACCCTGTTACTTGAGTGTGGATAGGGGTCTAATTTTGAGTTAATTGGCGATTTAATTCCTATTAATCTGAGTGCAAAATACTGAGGAAGGCTTTGAGGATTCTAGCTCGGATATGATGCAATGTTTCTTTTCCCCACGGTCTGGAGCATGTTTCCCTATGAGGATGGAATGTTCTAATTGCATTATTGCACAAAATTTGTCAAATTCCCTCTACTTACTATGTGCCCTTGCCTTCCTCTCTGGGCTATGATTGCTGGCTGGATAATAAACAGCTGTGGGTGCTATTAGCAGCCTGAGCAGATGGCGAGGGAGTTTGATCATTTTTTTTTAATCTCCACATGTTTAATACAGGCACTTTACTGTATTTTTCACCATTTTGTCTCTCACTTTGTCTCTGTTTCTAGCTGTCTGTGGGCCCAGAAGTATCAGGATCATAAGTTACAGATCTGATAAATACATCCAGAGACACCAGCCTTGCAAATGGAGCTGTGTGGGCTGCAGATACCTGCTTTCCTGGCCCCGTCCATTCTTTAAAAGAAGGATGGGCGAAAGGAGCAGCAAACACCCTCCAACCATCTGCTCTGTTCTCCCATGCCCTTCGCCCCTCTTGGTGGCAAATATGTGTGAGTTTTGGCCTGTTATTTCGCTCACAAGGAGGAACAAACACCGATTTAGGCCAGTTATTCCAGGATCAGGGTATAGCCTGAGCTTATTTTAGTATCGTGTTTCCATATACCTTTTAGTGAAAAACTCTTTCGATTTTACAGCTTTAAACTTTTGCAGACAAAGGAAACACAAGAAGACCAGGAAGAAAGTGCTATGCATATAGACTATACTCACTTAGCATGAAGTATACAAAAATGAAATATATATGCAAATTAGCTTTGTAATAAAAATGCACTACAGTCTTTGCATATGAATAGCAAATATGGGAAATGGAGCATTATTAACTATTACAGAAGACTTTTTCTTTTAAAAGAAATAGAGATGATGCTCCTGATTTAGAGAGCAATCAATTTCAACCTATAATTGCGAACAATATCAAAAGATCAGACCCTGCCCTTTATGCTGCCATTGTATAATTTGATGATCATTAGAGTGGCTGCATTACAGACACATTGATTACATTATGCATATATACAAGAGGGATTGATTTCTCAGACTATGCAAAGTAAGATACTTCATAGCTATCATCAAACTCAAAAAGCCATCATTTTGCGTTTTTCGGTTTTGGAAGGAAATGACAAAAGAATTATTTGCAATGTGAATTATATGCATCTTTTCTGTAAATAAGACAAAATGTTAAAGACCTTTAAGGCTCAAATCAATAGATATAACCTTCATCACAAGCGTCTTTGAAATGAAAGATCGCGCTGCTATTAATACGTTGGGTGCTGGGTGAATTTATGAGTTACAGAAAAAGTGAACTCAAAGTTATACCTTTCCTTGAACGATATTTCCCCATTTTCGTAGGTGTGCCCAATTTTTTTTAATGCATTTAATGTCGGAGCAAATGCAATGCTCAGTGGGTCCTGTCCCTCAGGGACGGTGGGTGTTGATCTCGATGGATATATTTCATGAGAGGAAGGTCTCTCTGAACGAGTTGGTTTTAGATTTATGTATGTATTGTTTTCAAAAGCATAAACTCCACTGGTCTGAATTTCAGATCCACTGTACAGAGCTTTGAAATGACAAGCATAGAAGAAGAATGTGGTGAGTCTTACTGATCACAACATTGCAGGAGAGAGGGAGGGTCAGCGGTACGACGTCCATTCCGTTCGCAGTTCAGTGTACCGTATTTTCCGGCGTATAAGGCGACTGGGCGTATAAGACGACCCCCTACTTTTCTTGATAAAATGTAGGTTTCATGCTATACTCGCCGTATAAGACTACCCCTCTTCCAACATCATGTCATCAAACATGTACGGTAAACATAAGTAGTTGTTAAAAGGCCCAAACAATTATTATACTGCTACATGTTGTAACGCATCATACTGCATAACTTGGCATTTCTTGCAGCATAACTCTGCTCAGCCTTGGACATACGTTGGCCTTCCCCTGCCGCATACCTAGAGCAGCATAACTCTAGTGATAGCGTGTCAGTCGTGAATAGCACACATGTCTGCCCTGGGTTCCTTTCCAGCACTACCGCAACCATGGAGATCAGTTTACTATGAGTGTGATGCAGTATGATTCATGCTTTGTGCAACTCAGTGATTTGAGAGATGGATTCGATAATAGGATCCTCTAGACTCATTTTGGAATCTAGTAAAGCGGATTATAATAAAGATGCACCATTCCCTGTCCACACATGAATCTGGGTGATGGAAAGGCTTCGACGTGCAAACACAACCATGGCACGTTTACTGAAGCAATAGCACCCTCTACTGACAAAAAGATACATATTTTACACCATGCCTTCCCATTAATACAAAGGCTCAAGACAGTTTGGTCGTTGTTTCCACTCCTAAAATTTTTGTTCCTGGCGTATAAGACGACCCCAGACTTCTGAGACCATTTTAAAGGGTTAAAAGGTCGTCTTATACGCCAGAAAATACGGTAGATGAGTTCAGGAAGTCACCCATGTTGTTTTATCAGCTCTGCGATGACGAGAGGCCGTTGCTAGCTGCAACAGGAGTCTGTACGAGCGATGGAGTCGGGGAGGTAGGGCGGTATGTTGCGCACTTCATGAGTGGTGCCCACGGCCTCAGTGTCTGTCTCGGCATCACAGGCAGAGTTGCTGATGGTGTTGGTGTTGTTTTTCTTGGGTTGCAGTTCCAGCCACACGATTCCAAGGAACTGTAATTGGCACTCTTTGGCAAGCAGGAGTCCAGCAGAGAAGCCCAGGTGCTGTTTACCAAGTTGCAAATGAAGTATTTCTGTCCCTGAGACTTAAGAACAGGAGGCAAGCTTTATTTTAAGCCCATGGAGAATCTTCTTAAGCAGGATACCACAGTAATGCAGAGGTCCAGTTCTTTCCACTAACCTCTTATAAAAGCAGCAACTTCAGGCCAACCCAACAAAGCAACTCACAGCAAAGGGGCAGTACTCTTCCTGGCAGCTCTTCAGCTCTTCTTTTTGGCAGGATTCTCTTAGTCCTGAAGTCATCCTGAGTTCTGGGGCTTTAGGTCTATTACTTATACCCCAATTTCTCATTGTTGACTTTGTTTCAAGAGTCTCTGAGCTCAGAAAAAAACAGTTCCATCCACGCTGGTCCAGCTTCACTACAGGAGGTGGAGACAACATTGTGCAAAGCAGACACAGACTATTCAGGCGCTAATGAAAACTTCTCCCACCACTCTAAATGCAGAATGGACTATTCAGCCTGGTCATGAGTCACCCAGGAAAGGCAGAGCACACTTCAACCCCCCTTGAGACTGTCTAGAGTGAGTGCACATTCCCACCTCCTGTCGCTCCAAAACCAGACAGTAAATCCACAAACAGGCAGAGGCACACAGGATGATGAAACAAGAAAATGCCCACTTCCAAAATGTGGTATTTTCAAACACACAATTTAATAACCACCTTTACTAAAAAAGCGTGCTATTAAATTCCGAGTTCAGAGAGCCTAAACTCCACATCTCTAGCTGTTCCCAATTGAAAGTTACACATGTAAAATGTTACAGTACAGATCCAATGATAGCCCCTTGGAGCGCTAGTTCTTACAAAAGTGAAAAAAGAAATGCACAGTATTTCACTATCAGGACATGTAACACATACCAGTATATGTCCTATATTTAACATACACTACACCTTGTCCATGGGCATACCTTGGGATGACTTACATGTAAGAAAAGGATAGGTTAGGGTCTGGCAAGTGGGGGCACTTGCCAGGTCAGCATGGCAATTAAAACACTGCAGTAGACACTTTGGAAAGGTTACTTGTGTGGGTGGCACACTTAGTCCTGCAGTCCCACTAGTAGAATTTGATTTATTGGCCCTGGACACACATAGTGCACTTTACTAGGGACTTACCAGTAAATCAAATATGCCAATAATGGATAAGCAATCATAATCACAATCTACACAGGGAGCTCTTGCACTTTGAAACTAATCAGCTGTGGCAAATTGCCCAAAACATCTAAGCCAGCAAAAACGAAATCCAGCACACAGTGGAAAATGCAGGAGGTAGAGGCAAAAGGTCAGGGGAAACCACTCCACGGATGCAAAGTGTAACAGGCACCAACCAACATATGTTAATCCTACAAACCAACTCAACCTCTGGACATCTTCTATCAAGATACATCTAGTATGGCTGGTTGTACAATGCCCATTTATATGTGCTTCTCTCTGCCATTCCATGGGGACTCTACAGCCCATACAGTTTGGCTACTTGATGCCCATTCTAATGAGATGCTCCCTTACCGCTCCTTGGACGCCGTACAATTTTGGTTGGGATCCTTAGAGCATGTTCTATGGGTGGCTGTTTAATTGTATATTGCCCATTCATATTATGGTAAGTTGTATAATGCCCAGGCCATTGAGCTTCTCCTCTACCACTCCCATGTAAACTTCAGAGCTTATACAGGCACTGTTACTCAGCAACAACACTCACCAGCACATTCACACCTGCATCCACCCAAAACAAATCAAGCTCACACCATTCATTTCATTTCATAAATCTTTATTTCGGTAATTATATCACCATAAAAGATATGCATAATTCATTTCATAAGTATTAAAAACAATAAAACATTAAAACATCACAATCCATCCGGGTACATAAAAGTTTCCTATGTACAGATTTTCTGGTTTTATTCTACAGTCAGTCAATAATCAGTGTCCAGCCTTAAGGTACTGACTTCTCAGGTACCACATTGCACCTAAATATTTAGCCACAGCAAAGACAATGTGATCAGTCAGATCTGATTTCAGTACTCTAAGCGCGGCCAGGCACTCCGCAAACCCCAAGCTCCTACATATGGGGATAATCCATTTCTTGCGGGAGGCGTGGTAGGCCGGACAGAAAAAGACTATGTGGAGTTCTGATTCATTGTCCACTCTGCAAGCCGGGCATAAGCTAATTGCTGATTTACTCCACTTACTAGTTAGAGCTCTGATGGGGAGAGTCCCATGCCTCCATTGTAAATATAGTTTCCTAAGAAGAGGAGGATATATTTTGTCTAAGGCTGGTTCGAATCTGTAATTGTCCTTAATAGATAAAAATGACTCCGTGAATGTCCCCAGAGTTTGCTGACGACAGAGTGCCGCTAATTTGTTGTCGTAGTATGCCTTTGCCAAGCTCTTTTTGGAAATTAGTGGGCAAGCAGATAGAGGATCAGACCAGAGTGACGATAGGCCTAGACCCTCCAACTCGGTTCTGATAAATTTAAGCATTTAATTTTCCCAGCGTTAGGCATGGCTAAAAGTTCCTGTAGACGATGCCTATAACTGCTCAGTTCTGGAACTGCCCACAGCCTGCGCCAGTAAGCCAGGGGACGCAGTGCCAGTTCTTCGCTTAGAGGTCGCAGCCCTAAATCTAACCTCAGTGGAACAAGGGGCGTGCTAGGCGGAAGTCGTACCACCTGCCTAATGAACTTATTCTCCTCTTTCACCAGTTCTGGAGAAGTTACGTGGCCCCATAGCTCGCAACCATACATGGCGGCCCCCCTTGCTTGTGCCTTATAAATATGGAGTAGTGGGCAGACGGGTTTGATAGGTGACCTATTGTTTCCCATGAGCCTCATAACCCCTCCCGAGTACTGGGCCAATTTAAGTAGTGCTTTCTGTTGGTGTGTGCACCAGGTCATATTCTCATTTAACAAGAGCCCAAGATACTCAAAGGTACACACCCTTTCAAGTCTGGTCTGGCCGATGGTAGGGGCGGTTCGTAGCCTTTGTGGGGGATTAAAGACCATAAATTTGGTCCTCTATTGTTCCTGAAGTGCCCGTAATGCCAACCGGTCTAGAGTATACATTTATTAATGTTACTCTAACACCGGGTGCCCACTCAGGGACAACACACTGGAAGTCCGGTGAGTTGGTTGCAATGTTTCTCGCCCTGCATTCAAGGTGGGAACCTACCCAGATTGACAAACCACCGGACGGTCGTCCCCTCCCACCCCATTTTGCCTCAATCTCAAAGGTTGCGAACCCTGTGCGGGAATGTTGTTCTCTAGCCCACGTTTTATTGGAACAGACATATGTCATATTCCTCAACGAATTCCACCCACTCTGGGGAATCAAATTTATTAGCCAACCCGGCCACATTCCAAGACAGTATCGAAAGTGTACTTGGTGCCCCGCCCTCCTCGTTAGAGACCAGTGGACGCCTGCTTGTCCTGCCCTGGCAGTAGTTAGAGGAGGACAAACCCTCTGATGCCAGTGAACAAGTTGCATATGGCATATCAGCTGGGCATGGGATGGTAAGCTCATCTTCTTCTTTTGTGTGGTCAGTAGATGTACCCTCAGTGAGATAGTTAACAGCCGTTTTTTCTATATGTGCTTAGTCTCACCCTTGGTTTGGTTGCAGTCTCCAGGGAGATATGAAGATGGTACCAGTGTTTCATTAACCCTGTGAGATATTGGTGAAACAGAACAGGGTGGGGGGTAAGACGGAGAGCAGTGCGAATCTGTCAAAGAGGAGGTATCGAAAGCCAAATGGTGAAGTCAATCCACGTCCTCAAGGCATCCGAATCTGTTGTGGGTGGGAGCCCCATTCCACCCTCCATATTTGTCTTGCCAGTGGTTAGATGACCCACCCTGCACAAAGTTTGTATTCCAATTCCAGTTTCCCCCCATGTGGGAATGAGGACGTGGGGATAGAAATAGGTTAATGATCTAGTTGCTATGGGTGACTTAGCACCATGACCGCTCCATGAGTAAATAAAGTGTGCAGTGTTTGGATCTTCGAATGAGACAATTACACAATCACCTGAGATGGATTTGTGCGAGGTCCCTATCCAGGGGACCCGTCCCACCATAAGAATTTTACTTCTGAGGTGATTGGGCAGTGGCCTGTTCACATTAAGCCAGTGGATGACCTTATTTTTTAGTGACCCAAAGTCCTCCTGCTGCTGGTATGGGATTTCTGGCACCCCCATGAGGACTACTACATAAGGTCTTACGTCTGGGGGAAGATCAACATAACCCCTATAATGATTTTTAGTCAATTTATCTCTCTGTGGGATGGCGTGGTAAGTGTCGCGATTTTTAGGCCTCGGGGCTGCCTGCACTTTCGGAGCTGGTACAGAAGGGGCCGTCAGCTGGTTTGCACTTCCCGCTACTTTATTGGTGGAGGTACTTGCAGGGACCTTTTGCCGGGGTTTTGGGACGGGTTTGATCGCCGGAGAGGATGGTAAGGTAACAGCAGCTACTGTTGAAATGTGGGTCGCAGCTGGTGGGCTAGTTGGTTTATTACCAGATAGGGTCAGGGTGGCCAGATTTAGAATACTTTTTTCAGTCTCGAGAAGCTGGGTTTCTATTCGAGACAATCTGACTTCCAACGGGGTAAGGAGTTTTTTTAACGTTTCCCACACAATCGTTAAAAATTCCACATCCTTTCCTTGAATCATACAAAGTGGTACCCCACCCTTCTCACTTTCAATTATCAGATTCTCATGCTCCCCCATCGGCTTAACTGGACTAGATTCTAGTACTGAAGGGCAACTATTTCCCACGGGGAGGAGTGGGTGGGATGGCTGGGCTAATACTTGAGAGGGAAACTGTGTCTTCGCTACCTTAGCCTTTTTCCTAGAATAGGCAGTGGCGGTCTTACGCTTCCGTTTCTGATTGGAGCCCTTGGTGGGGTTAGGGGAAATCCTCACACTCATGACTTTAGGATTGACAGTTGGTATTGTTGTTAAGGGGGGCCCATCTTCCCTCCCACCCTGCCCAGTGATAAATAGGGGATGGAGGGTGCTGGGCGTGGAGACCCAGCATTCGCTACTGGGGCTGGAGGAGGTGAGGCTGGTGGGCAATGGATCACTGCCTGTGTTAGAATCAATGCTAGTCCCATTGTGCGATCCGGTGTTTTAGCGTGGGCAAAATGCCCCAACGAGGATTTCTTGGCAGTAGCCAGCTCCTGGGATAGTCTTCTTGCTGCATCGTGTTCGATGGAGACCCTATGCTGCATCTTACTGATCTCCAGATCTATAGCAGTGTTTGTTCTGGTGAGAAAATCGTCGAGTGTTCCATTTTTCAGTTTCCCCTTTGCTGCCCTGCTTTTATGCTCTCGTGTAGACATTATGCCGTATCCTCACCGTGCGCCGGTGACAAGGGTGTTTCCAACAGCAGAGTAAAGGGGGCCAAGGGGGATAGCCCGGACCGGACTCTGCCGTACTCGAACGGCCTCAAACGGCCCGCTCTTTACCCAGTCTTCGTCCCGCGTTGCGGTAGGGATCACGTCAATTATGTACGTGTAGGCGGTGGGCGTGGCCACCGGGGGAAGAGGCACCAGCTGCGCTAGCTGAGGAATGCTGGTCCTCGCAGTCCCCCGGTCGGTAGCCTTATCCTTTGAGCCCCCGCTGCCCACGACCCACACGGCTTCCAGCTGGGAGCGTTGACCGGTTCTGCCGATTGCAGAACGCGCTCACACCAGCGGAAGCAGTCTGAATGGGGAGGCGTGCTGTTCTTCTAGTGGCAAGCAAAAGTGCAGAGTGCGATCCACAGGTGAGTGGCAAAAGCTGTTTGTGAGAGGCAGAAAAGCTGAGAGACTCGCTAAAGAACTGCAGGACCAGCTGGAAAAAGCACTCTGGAGCCGCTGTGCTTACCCTCTGCCACCACCTCTCCCCCAAGGTTTGTGTTCTTCAATTGCCCTGCAGCTCCTGCCTCTGCCCCCTGCCGCAGACTGTGAATTGAGGGGGGGGGGGTCACCCGCAGCTCAGCTCAACTCTCTGTGGTGTTTCGGGTTTCTTACGAATCACATGTTGGTCCCCCTGCAGCTCGCCCGTAACACACACCCCAAGCCTCACCTCTCCACCTCGCCTCGTTCGCTCTCACGGAGTCACCAGTTTTGACAGTTTTTAGCAGTGATGCTGTGGACTCGACAATTCGATGGGTTGGTGGCTGCGGCTGAAAGCTGAGGCTCATACGCCGGCTGCCTTGCCTGCGTTTCTCCCCACACTGCAGCGACTTTCAGTGCGTCTCACGCACCGCTCGCAGCTCCCCCGTGCCCCGCCTTGGGCCTCGTACTCTTCACTCGGCTCTGTACGGCTTTGGCGGTTGGCGGTCAGCGGTCAGCGCTCTGGTCCCCGGTCAAAATGAAGACGTGGACAGAACTCACGTGGAAAATTAATAAATCTGCTTCGGGCCGCCGGCGAGCTGCCCACAGCCTGCTGCACACGCCACCCACCGCACTCCGGCCTCGAGCGCCTCAAGGACTGGTACTGCCTCAACCGGGAGACTGCACACCGGCAATGGCAGCGGCCACAGTCTCAGCCCTCAATCTCCAAGGGTCTCCACGGGTCTCAGCTGGCTGTTTCTGGCAGTTTTCAGGCAGTTTTTCGGCTGTCTCGGCGCCAGCAGCCACCTGTCACTCATTTCAGTTCTTTACAACACCCTTCTCTTGCACCACTGATGTAAAACCTCATGTTACCTATCACACCTTTATGACTATACACATTCTTCCAGTCCACCATTTGGAACATTAATTGCCCCCACACCAGGTTTCAGCCAGCAACATGCTTACATCACCACTGACTCCGGGTCAGGCCTGGGACCTGACCTGTGTAGCTTTCTTGTTGGGTATGTGGTGGAAATGTAGACCTGTAAGGTTTGCTTGGCGTGGGAGGTAACACCATTTTGTAGCAGCTGGAAGCTGAAAAATGTGCTTAGCCCAAAGTCAGAGTGAGCCAGAAAATCTTTTGAACGCTGCTTTGAGTTTAATGAAAGGTGTATTCATGTATTTGTGTTAAGTTTGAACATGTTATAGTGGTTGTTGCCGCTAATTTCAGCTGGAAGGACTGCGAATATTAAATGTACATTTTCTCCTGGTGGTTACCACTAATTTCAGCTTGAAGGGCTGCGAATATTAAATGCCCATGAGTGAGAGAAGAATAACTATGGGGCATATTACCAACGAGTGGCGATATTTATCGCTAACTAGGCTTAGCAACGATTTCTTTATCGCTAAGCATCGCCGGAAATTATCGCTGAGATAACGTGCTATTAGCAACGTTTATCTCCAAAGCGATAATTTTTTCGGCAATAGCGTGAATATCGCTGAGAATACAGCGATATTCACGCCTTAGCGACGAAATGCTCCTAGCCATGTTATCCACCTCCCATTGGATAACATGGCTAAGAACTGGTCTGAGCAGGCGTTCGTTTTTGGCGATAGCGGGAATATTTCCATCGCTACGCCCGCCTTGCTAATAGGCGATAGCGACGTTAGCGACTGCTTTCTGTCGCTAACAGGTTGGTTACGCCCACTTTGAAAGTCATCAGCGATAAATATCGCTGACATGCAAAGCGGTCCCCAAACCACTCGCTATCACCTAAAAGCTGTCGCTAACATCAGTTAGCGACAGCTTGCTAATATAGCGATAGAATTATCGCCGCTAAACCGGCGATAATTGACTATCGCACCCTTTGGATATATGCCCCCTGCTGGTTCTCTTTATATTACGTTTGTTTAAGGATGTTTACACTATATAGATGCACCTCAAAGAGCAAGATGACTTATTTGCCTACCTATATCTGATATAATATATACATGGAAGATGAAAGTAATTCTCTATTGATGTGTCCAATGTTCTCTCGTGTATTTATTTCTAAATTTTTAATTAGATATGCAGAAGTGGCAAGAATACAACAAAATGCATTTTAAAAAGAAATTAGATATATTAAACACATTAGTCAATTGCTGAAAATGCCCCAGTGCTAATAGATTCAGAAAATCTATTCATTTAAATCCTCCAACAATTAAGCTCCGTAAAATGTAACCTTAATTTTAAAAAATAACCTATCCTTATGATGGCATTGAAATAAATCAGATTCAAGATGACTGGTCTTGTTCAAAATATCCTGACACTCAAATAATGCATGTTGCACAGGTGACTTCCAAAAAGTCGCTATTATGGATTTGGTGATTGCTAATGCAGTAAAAAGCATACATTTATTATAGATAATCAACAAAATGTAATTTTTAATGAAACTAATATAAATTACTTTAGAAGTAGGGATTACGTTGAGCTTCAAATTTTAGACTTACAAAAATATATCTAGAAAAAACCTTATAACATAAGTTTCCTGTAGCCCCTAAAACTGTCTGAACAACATGGGCAAGCTGGCAATATCTTAGAACAGAATATATTCAGCCTTGCAGGTGTGTAACAAAGTATCCAATTATATGAACAACATTCTGTGAAAGTTGAAACTATCAATCACCTTATATGAAATGTTATTCATTTTAGAATGTGCTGTATCATTCAATGCATAAACGTCGACTCAGCCCATTTCATTCTAATATAGCATTTCAATTGACGGTTTATAAAAGATTTCTGATACCAAAAACCCACTTTTAAATAGTTGGATTCGATGCGCATGTCTGATTAATAATCTCCTGCTCTGTGAAGGCGGTTCCTGTCAATGCTCTTTGCTGTTTGATGAAGGGCTCAAGCTACATTATGGAGCCCTGCTCCAAACAGTTTTCTAAATCCTAAATTGGGATTTTCTTTTTGAAAATAAAAAATAAAATGCCCACCTCATCATGAAAGTCATCTTCCATTGCGAGGAGGGATTATTCTTTCTTTACTGTTCCTCACCAGTAGCCTTTGAGTTGGATTGTAAAAAATGGCTTTGTCCACCTGTCCTAATGGGATGGATGGACATATAGGGCAACATGTATGAACATTTGTTCTAGCGATTACCTAATTGCGATTTTCAGCGGACTGCAATTAGGTAATCGCTATTGTAAATGTATAAACTCATAGAGTTTCACCTAACCATTCCTAGTGGGTCGCAAATCGATTGACCTCATTAAAATGAATGAGGTAGATCGCATTTTGCGACCCTCTAGGAACCGCTAACATCATGGAGATAGTGGCCTGTTGGGGTCCGCAGACCACCATGTCCGTGATAGCTTTTTAAATAAAGCAAGCTTTTTTTAAAAAATGCTGTCCATTTTCCTTGAAGGAAAATGGGTTAAGTTTTAGAAAAAATGAAAAGTTTTCTATTCATATTTTAAGAGCAGGCTGTGATCCAAGGGCCCTACTGCCTGCTCCTAAAAACTTTTAAAAAACATTTCTCAAGGGGACCCCTTCCTATTTGAGGATGTGTTACCACCAACATGTGAATGTTTTGCAATTACATTCACGGTCACACAATATTCAAACATACCACTGCAATTCGCTATTTGGAAGGGACACCCTAAACAAGCCCTTTCTAAACACCGAATCGCAAACCAATTGTGCGATTAGGTAACAGGTTACTGAATTGCAAAGTAGGGTTTGATGCATGTAAAAAGTCTTTTTTGCGTTTGCAAATGGGCCGATTATGCGAATCGGTTCGTTTGCAAACACAAAATTGATTGACACATGTTGCCCATAGTGATTTTTCCAATGGGCTGTCAGAGAGGTTTGGCTATGGCAGTGACAGAGTAGTCACAGCCATAGCCAAACCTATGATCCGCTTGCATCTAAATTAGGTAGGCCAGATCAGTATCTTGGCCCTAAGTCGTAAGGTAAAATCTTTGACTGGGACGAACCTGCTTCCCGTATCTGATCCATGCTCTATCACCGTCAGCTTGAAATAGCTTGTAAGTTCCATCACCTGTGGGCTTTTGCTTTGAAATCTTTATAACTTCATATATCCGATTCCCCTGATTAGATTTTTGTTATTATTATGCCATTTTGCTTATTAAATTGTACTCTAGTTTATGAATTGTAGCAGAATTTTTATTGTGTGGTGTCTTTGACTTTTTAACTGTTTTGGTACTTCTAAATGCTTTACCTATTGTCCCTAAGTCAAGCTTGTCTGCTCTGTGCCATTGTTCCCTAATATGGGGATCAAGTTTAATATACTAAAACCTTTGCCTGGACAGGTTAGTGACTTTATCAAATTAATTTGTTGTAGATAAGACCTGGGGAGATTCACAGGAGTAAATTGCAGGCACGGGGGCACAGGTAAGAGCAGTGGGAGGGGGTAGGGTGGGGTGGAGTGGTGAGGCGGTGGGGCGGGGTGGGGGGAGGTGACATAAGATGGGATAGGGACAATAAAATAAATAAAACCAATTACCTTGCACTCAACGCATCGCCAACTTAGCAATGCGGCAAGCACAAGGAAAGTGGTTTTATTTATTTTTTCCCCTACCCCGTCATATGTCGACTTCCCTCCCTGCCTCACTGCTCTTACCTGTACTGGCCGCACCTGGTAAATTGGAACAGTGTTTGAGAACTGGAGAGGCTAAAAACAATGATAACATCAATGTATCTTCCAACTGAACTTCAGCAGGAAGTATTACATAAAGGAGGCACTCTTATGATGCAAGACCTATGGAAAACAATAATTCACAAGGGTGACTGTAAACTAATGCTGGATGAGGAATTGAACAAGGCATCACATACATTGCAGGCTGAGAGGCAATTCCATAGATTGAGAAGATTTGCAAATACTATGGAACTTATTGATTTCTGACAGACAAATCATAAAATTGGCACATATTACTCCAATGATTCTGGGCTTGTAGGTCTTACTCAAGACTAGATTACATTTTTGTCAATGTCACATTGGTAAACAAATGCATGGAAGACTGTTTTGTAGCCAGAGGGATTTCTGACAATGGGTACCTAAAGGAAATTTCAGGCTGGAGGTTAGCATCTTTAAGAATGAGAGATACAGGAGCCAGCCACTGTAAAAAGGTTAGTAGAGACCACTCAGCTATCCGTCTATGGGATTCACACAAGACAGTAGTGAGAAGTAAAGCAATATTTTTCATAGCATGGAAGAGAAAAGAAAGTAGCTGAGAAAACAGAGATCTGGAAGCAGAATTGATCCAAATTGTGAAAGACATAGGTAGATTGATCCTATCAACATGCAAAGATGTATAACTGTAAAACATAACGAATATACACATTTTGCCGAAAATGAAACAAGAGCACAATTTGTCAGCGAACAGAGATAACAATGGCATCAGTAAAAAGGTGGGAAAACTATTTGCCAGGCTGAGAAAAAAGGAAATGGTGTATTTTTGTCTTGGCAATTACCCATGCATAGTGTTCAGGGGTCTACCCCTGTCGGAGTGTCTCATTTTCATGTGAAACTGATTTCCTGTCTTTTTCAGTGGCCCAGTTGGTATGCTAATCTAGGGCCAGATGTAGGTGGCCGTTTGAGGCCATTTACCGAGCGGTAACGGACGATTTTGGCCGTTACCGATCGGTAAATGGGTGAAAGGAATGTAGGGGGCATTATTTTACCGAATCGGTAAAATTGCCGATTCGGTAATTTTACCGATTCGGTAAAATAAATATTCGGTAATTTTACCGATTCTGAGGCACCCAGATGTAGGTGGGACTCTTCAGAGTCCCAGAGGCCTTACCGAATCGGAATTTTACCATCAAATCCAATTGATGGTAAAATACCGATTCCGGTGTGCATGCACATGTGTGCATGCACACCTATGCCATGTGACAGGCAGACCTGCCCTTAGGGCATGTATGCCTGCCACATGGCACCCGAGCCTGTTTTGGGGGTGCCAGAGGGTGTCAAAGTGACACCCCCTGCACCCTTGTGAAAATCGGTATTTACCGATTCGGTAAATACCGAATCGGTAATGCCCATTCATTCCTATGGACTTCAAAGCCCATAGGAATGAATGGGCATTATCGATTAGGTATTTACCGAATCGGTAAATACCGAATTCTTCCGAATCGGTATTCCAGCACATCTGGAATACCTACATATCCACCCCTTAGATTTACCGATTTTTAATTACCGAATCGGTAAAATTCGGTAATTAAAAATCGGTAAATCTATTTTACCTACATCTGGCCCCTAGTCTGTTGGTTGAGGCTAGGCCTTTCCCTGCTCATACAAAGTTCTAGGAATGATTCTGTGACGTGGTGGAGTACAGCAAGCATGCCTTCTTTTAACTGCATTGGACTGCTAGCATGAAGTGGTGGTATCAGCATACCGATTTTTGTGAATTAATAGTCCTCACCTGACATTTTTTCTGTGTTACAAAGGAATGTGGCCTACCAACACACTTGAGTAAAAGTTCCATTTCAGTGTGGCACCCAGGTCCATTCGCTGAAATCAGTGTCCCTGTCGAATGTGTATTTGTATAGATTGTGTTTATGTGACTGAGGGTGAGGTTGTGTACAATGTATGTTTTTTTTGGGATCAATTGGATCTATTTTGGGTGCCCCTAGTTTAGCATGTCACAAGACAGAATATGGTTATAGGTTTTCCCAGACATATATTGCTTGCATTCCTGACACTAGAGGGTGGAGAAAAATACCCAACATGATGGAGGATGGAGCCAGGGCTACCCTTAGTCATTCTATGTGACCCTTTTAAAAGGGGACTGCTGCTGATTAGATTTCCCACAGTTCTGCCATTTGGTGGATGACAGGGGACAGGAGTGAGTCCACAGATTCTGTTGTTGCAGGCAGGGAAATTTTGAAGCAGGGCATACCATTTTAAGTGTGCCCGATTGCTAGTTCACAAGGGCAAACCATACCACTCTGTTCCAGTTTCAAGATCTTCTTGACCAAGGTAAGGGATTCTCAAATAGGAAATTCCGCACGAGTGCAGAGACTCCACCATGACTGCAGAGCCTCTGCCATTACAGTGGAAGCTCTTTGTGAATCAGGCCCAATATGCCAAACTTAATGTATTTATCATAACCTTTCATAATAAACAGATCAGACCTTTGACAATGTAAATATTTTTCTAGTGAACCTATTAGGCATGTAGCTGCTATCAATGACTTATCACTTTATCCAACTGACAGTTGGGGAGAGGTACGGAGGCCTCCAGAGACTGCAGTGGGGTGGTGCCTCTTCCCCTGAGAGGTGTGGAGACAGCATGCAGCCATGGAGCACCTGGTCGAGCAGAGGGGGAAACAGAGTTGATGCCCGGGAGTGGGCTGAAGTGGTCCTGGGAGCCCGCAACCTGCCAGGGGGATAACTGCTGTTGGCTGCTTGTGCATCCTATCTTTTTCACCCGGTTTGGAGAGGGTGAGGTGGGTCGATTGTGAAGGACCCCCATGATTGATTGGCGGTAGGACATAATGCTCTGAGATCCTGTGGTCGCCACATGGAGTTGCATGTCACTGTATATCCTACCACTTTAGAAACTCTGTCGAACGGGATCCCTTGATGGAACACCTGTGTAGAGATCCCATCGGTGTTTTTGGATATCTTGTGACTCAAAAGTGTGACATAAAGCAGCACATTCGGAGACAGCCTGAGCAGAAAAGCGGCAGGGACAGCAAGTATAAACCAGGAGCTGGGAGGCTTCCAGTGGACCTGTGGAGGCCCCAAAATTAGTAAGGGAATGTTACATTTGTCGGTTGGCGGCAGAAGGGACTGGGAGGCCTTTGTGGTTGTTTTATGCCCCCCCTAGTCCTGGGAGGTGAGGCAAGCCGTGAGGGTCTGGGGCTTGGTGCCTTGATCTTAAATCCAGTCTGTGGGGACCTGCACACCCTTTGCTTGCTACTGGTCGAGGTTCCCTGCTCACCGATTCAGGTACAATCTCTTTGACGCTCCCAGAAACTTTGATACCAAAAAGGTGAAAGGGGGCACTTCATGGGGACACCAGAACTCCATGGACAAATATGCCATACCCTTCTCGGCTGAAGGGGGGTTGAGCGGTGGGTGCACAGAAAGATGATGCCCCCCAAATTGGAGACAAACCATATACTGCATTCATACTTAGTACTATTAAGGACTCCTGTGAGACCCTAGAGGGTGGGATTGGTGTGGTGAGGAAGTCTCCCTCATTCTTCAGGCTCTGCGCAAGGTGACAGAACAGATGAAGGAAGTGGAGGCGAGGATTTCACTGGTGGAGGACTACATCAGAGCCCTCAAAACTAGTATCCAAAAACTTCGAGAAGTGCCCTTCAACTGTAAGTTCATGCGAAAGACATGAAAAGCAGGTCACGACGGATGAACATCCACTTGGTGGGTATTCCAGAGGTTAATGTTAATGTTATTGGGATTTATATAGCGCTCGGCTGCCCCAGCCAAGGGGCGTCCCGGCGCTGCGAGTGAGGCTGAAGGCAGAAAAAGAAGAAAGCATCAGAGGGGAGAAGGGGAGATTACTGAAAGAGGTGGGTTTTGATGGCTTTCCTGAATGCCAGAAGGTCCTGTATGCCACGGATTGTTTCCGGTAGACTGTTCCAAAGCTTGGCAGCGAGTAGGCTGAAGGATCGGCCGCCCATTCTGGCCAGTTTGGTACAGGGAATGACCACAAGATGTTGTAAAGGTAAAGGAAAGCTCTCACCCAGAACAGTTCTTTACCAATTGGATTTTTTCTGGATACCAGGCAGCAAACTATTGTCTTGCTTCATCATCGAGAGGGAGCACAGGTCACTGGGCCCTCTTAGCCCCCTCCCAGGGGCCCCCATGCCAGTGATTCTCCGATTACTCATCTGTATGGATTGAGATACCATTCTGCCAGCAGATAGAATCTCGCAATTGTATTACTGGAATCAGCTAAAGTGATGCTCTTTCCTGATTTATGCTTTAAGTGCAACAACAATGCCATACATTTACAACTGTGAAGGCTAAACTTATAGCAATGCAGATTAAATACATGCCTTTGTACCCAGCCAAACTGAAGGTAACTTTCCAGGAGATGACCTTGTTCTTCACTGACCCTGAAGCGATGTGGCGTTGGGTGGAAGAACCTCCACCGGCCAACAAGTGAAGTGATAGTGGGCCATCGGGGCAGACTCATGGCACGTCATGCTGTCACCTTGAGGACCCAGAGGAGAGACATAAGCAGGCCCGTTTGTTGTGCCCTTGACTATAAGGAGGCAGAGAGTCTTCCCTATCCCAATGGGCCTACCTGCATATGCGGCTGAGGTACAGGGGAGTTTACAATTAGGAGTACACTCTTAACCCATCGCTTGATGTTGCAGTTTACTCAAGGGCAAAAAACGGTTTGATGATAGCTTGTCGGGTGATGGGAACAGTCTAACTCAGTCTAACTCATGTCTGGCTTACTCCAGACATGTCTGACTGGACAGTAGCCCCACTACTACAATGAGACACTTGTTATAGTGAAGGTGACAGGTAGACAACCACTCCCTTAGGAGACATGTGAACGTGCAAGAGTCACATGAGGTACTCCCCCAATACAAGTGATCATTCCTTTCTTTTATTAGGATCTGTTGAAGCGAACTTTACAGGGGCAACAGATACTTCCATGGCATAAGTGGGGTGGGGGAGTTTGGTTTGGGTTTATGGTTGCTCTACACTGCACAGCACTGTTGCGTTTCCTTGTTTATTACAGTTGTGGTATTTGATGTTGTGCATGATGTTTCTCACCACCACTGCAACACACACTAACGATATCTATATCTTGGGTGGGAATGTTAATCGGGTGATAATTGACAATGACGCACTGGGGGAGCAGGAGGCACCCACCCAACTTAGTGGTAAGGAGATAGCTAATAAGCCCACAGATGATCTTTGTCATAGAGCCACCCAGAGAGGAAGGGTTGTATGAATTACATCCATAGTCTCCAGGTTACCAGAGTCACAGAGATGCGGTCTCTCTCGCGATCCTCTCATGAAAAATTAATACCCTCATGCACAAGACCAAGAGAGGGATGGTGACACAATACCTTATGAGGCATGCTCCTGTATCGCTACTGCTCCAGGAAACACATATGCCTGGAAGTAAGTGCCCCTGTCTTGGCAGGGGACAATATATTGTACTGGCCCACTGATCTAGCTAAAAAAACAAAATATTCCATTTTGAGCGTATAAGGCATGACCATTTTGGCAGAATTGTAGGCATGCTGAGCACTAGAGCCTGAAGTAAGTTTTTGGTCATTAGTGTCTACGTGCCCCCCCAGGCTTCACAAACAGGTATTCAGAGATTTAATCCTGATCCAGCTGGAAGTGACTGTGAATCAGTGCATAGAAGGTAGGGACTGTAATACGGTAATGGACACTTCCACTGACAGGACCAATGCCCATCTGTCCTAGTACAGACACCATCCCCATTGGAGCAGTTTGCATTCACAAAGGACCTTATGGACCTGTGGAGGGCAGATATCCAAGGGAGAAAATCTACTAATTTTTCTCTGGGACCCACCAGTCATCCTGCAAATAAGATTACCTATTCTTGCCTATGAGGGAATGGCCAGATAATATATTTTCTGGCCATTCAATCAATCAATCAGAAATTTCAATCAATCAATCAATCGATCAATCAATCAATCAATCAGAAAGTTGTAAAGCGCACTACTTACCCGTAAGGGTCTCAAGGCGCTAGAAGGGAGGGGGAGCTGCGCTACTGCACGAAGAGCCAGGTCTTGAGGAGTCTTCTTAAGGCGAGTAGGTCTTCGGTCTGCCGTAGGTAGGTAGGTAATGTGTTCCAGGTCTTGGCGGTGAGGTAGGAGAAGGATCTACCGCCGGAGGTTGTTCGTTGGATGCGGGGGATGGCGGCGAGGGTGAGGCTGGCGGAGCGGAGCTGGTGGGTGGGGGTGTGGAAGCTGAGCCTGCTGTTGAGGTAGGCTGGTCCGGCGTTGTGGAGTGCTTGTGGGCCCAGTGCTCAAGGAGCCTTTTTCCTTCCTTGCACCAGGGCAAAAGGTGGTGGTACAACTTTCAGAGTGTGTATTCTGCCATTAATGTTACATCACTGAAGGCATAGTGACTATTTAAAGTCCAAGGGTTTCACAAACAACAAGAACAGCAAAGAAGCCACACCCATTTAGCATGAGCGTAGTAACGGTGTGGTATGTAGCCAACTGTGCATTTTGTAGTACGTTGTTGCACATATTTTCTTTAAAAATAGTGTGATAGCACACTGTCATTTGCAGGCAGCACGTTTTATATTTCCTTTAAATGGCCACAACATTCTCACTGACATACACCTTCACTGAAAAAACTATGTAGTCCACAAATGACAATGCGTGGAAACCGGATTGCAGCAAATATTATCATTTGCACAATACCAAGTAAAGAGTCTAAATTTGTTTTGATCCTATTAACATCTTTGTTTCCATCACACTTCAGAATTTAAATATTTGTACAGTTCATTTACAGGTATTTAGTGTTAAAAACAAAAATGGCATACTACAGCCTTTCCTTTCATTCTCCCTGTACCCCAGCAAGATTGTCAGATAGTTCACTTTACAAAACTATCTAACTTTGCAGTGAAAGAAAGAAAAGAAAACACCAAACCCCTCATTAAAAGAATAAGCAGCAACTAGTCAGAAGACATAGAATGAGATTTGACCTTTTGTTGAAGCACAGCAAATGTGAGAAGATAAAAACAAAATTTAAGGGCATCTTTATTGCTCACTCACCCCTAAAATCCAGCATGATTATTTTGGGGGTCCTGCAGCACCCCCAGCACCTCTACTTTCAGCACCTATGCACCAGGGCCCATGATACACTGGCCATCCCACTGACACTCATAACTTTCTATCTATTTCTAAGCTGGCTTGAGGTAAAACTAACATTTCTATTACAAGGACATTGTCCCTGGCACAATTAATACATTCAACCACATCCAGTGCTAGACATCTCCTTACATAGGAACATTTCATAGTTTTGGTAGTGAACAGTACAGTTCAATCCAATGGGAGCATCAGAATTTTATGCAGTATACCATTTACAAGGACTGTACTAGCTTGGAGCATAGTTGTCATCAACAATGTTTTCACCTTTATCCTTTGCATGATATATTTGTGTTAAAGTGGACAGTTGCTGTTGGCAGAGCATTGCCATTCAATAATGGTATTTCCATTCCATTGTCTGCAAATTTAGTGTTTGTGTACAGGCACTTAGCATTAACGTTTGCAAACCGTGTTCATGTGCAGACTAAGCAGCTCCATTCAGTAATATTGGCAGTTTCTCCACATTGGCATTGCTCTTTTTAGGTCGAGCCTTGGCAGCGCATGCTCTGCTGCGAGGCAAGCATTAGTGGAGTATGTCTTTGAAGCCCCAACCACTCTCTACCCTTATTTTTAATTGGCTTGTGTGACTGTCCTTCATAAACGCTGGCTTCCAAGTCGTTATTAGGCTTGTTAGTCCCTTCGTGGGACTAACAAGCCTAACAGGCCTTGTCTGCATTTGTAAACTCCCATAGTGACTGGTCCTTTAACTGCTTTAAAGTAGGTGAGCACTATTTTATTTAATGCCCTTCCCGATTCCACCCACTACCTCGCACTATACCACACGCTTTTATTTTAATTTCTACTAATTGTGGTCTGCTTTAACTATAGCGGCCGTGTTTTTTATATATTTATTTTAGCAGCACTGTCCACATTTAGCTGCCGCATTTACTTATTTTGTTTACTAGCACCCATGCGTCGCTTTCACACTAATAGAGGCACCGCTCCTTTATTTATACAAACTGCATCTAGAGAAAGATTGACATTAAACTTGGCAAACAGATTTTTTTTGTCAAAGCTCCCATGCTGCGGTTTCACTTTAATGTCGTACACGCCACATTCTTTAGACGCAGTTTGTCTAAAGAAAGGGGCACGTCCTTCATAAATGTAAAAGCGCGGCATGGGCGCTGGTAAAAAAACAAATATTTGCAATGCAATAGGTCTGGCACTTGCGAGAGTTTAAGCTATTGCATTGCCAATATCTTAAACTCTCGTTAATGCTGAGGGATAAAAATTTGATTTCCCCTGCACGAGAAGTGTCAGACATATATATATTATGTTAGCATGATGTGTCTATATATTCTCTGTGCTTAACATGCACACTGCATAACCTCCATCTGCTGTAACTAGTAGTGATAAGGGTTTATTCTGTCCGTTTGTTCTATGCTCATAGAGTAGGCAGAGAAACCATAGAGACACCATCTTTTCTTCTTCTGTGCCAGACACGAGCTGTGATCACTCTCCAATGGTTGTCAGGTCCCAGTTCATTTGAGTTACTGAGAGCAGCTGAAGGTAAACTGTTCTCTCTCCGTCCTGGGACTCAAGGTCGCATCTGGCTTTGGGTGCGATAAGTGGATGCCTGGAGGCGCCGTGCCTACACTCCTTGGCACCAGGACGAAAGGGAGTCACCCCTCCTGACCTTTCCAGAAATAATAACTTAGTAAAGCTTTGAACCAATCATGTGGGCCATATATGGTCTTTCCTTGGAGCCCAAGAGCCAAGTGGTGTTTTTCCATTTACGGTGACTTCATGTGCTGAACTAAAAGTATATATGTGCAGTTTTGAATGTAAGCCAGCAGTCTTCTCCGCGCACCTGATTGGTGAGGTTGGAGAGGCTCCTCTATAGAGTATTTTGTATAATAAACGATTGAACTTTCTTCACTGCCGACTGACTGGTTATTTGGTAATTGGTATTGGGGCTATTGGTAGGTATAGCTCCTTATGTTATTTTTATGGTACGTCAATGCGAGCCCTAATGCATTGCAAATATTTGTTTGAATGAGCCAGCTATAATTTACTAGTGTATTTCGGTTTGCAGGGTACATCATACAGTCAATAGTTGAAGACAAGCCCTGTGACTGCAATGCACTTTAAAGTGCAATGTTTCTTGCCAATGCACTGTTGTTCCAGTTGTTCTGTAATGCGAGCACTGTGTTTACTTAATATTACCAGGGCCGGCGCTAGGCATGGGCTGCATGGGCAGCTGCTCAGGGCCCTGAGCTCAGCCCATCAACATGGAGCCTCGCAAAAGTGTTTCCCCCATCATGCCCTAGGCCTCGCACCTATGATGCAGCACTGCAAGGCCCAGGGAAGGGATGCTTCTCACCTGGCCTTTGCTGGCATGTGTAGCACTGTGAGGAATAGGGGAAGTGGCGCACCTCCACTGTGCCTTGCAGCACTGGACCATGGCTGCTAAACGTCAAGAAGAGGGACCCTTTTATTGCAGGCCTTGCAGCCCCACATGTAGCATGAGTCCCGTCTGCATTTGCCAGGTTTGACCTGTTATTGGGGATGCCGTCCACTTCCCACTCCAATGCCATTAGCCCGCATTTTGGGGCCTGAAAGTTTTAACGATTTAAAAAGACAAGCACCTCTCACTTTTTCAGATGCTGATTAGCTGTCAAAGAGATGCTTGTCAGTGGCAGTAAGGAAGGCGTTGCAGCACAGGAGGAAGTCATGCACCATGCAGGGTCAGAAGCACCTCCGTAATTTAGATGTAAATAGCTTTGAATGTGTAAATGAAACCATTTTCTTCTGCACTTTTTATATAGAGCAAACTCCACCGAAAGGTATTGGAGTACTTTCAGTGACCACCAGCCAGTTACCTTAGACATGTATATATTCCTTTTTTAGGTACAGTGAGATTAAGGGATTTGCAAGAATCACATGATGAGAAAGGTCAAGACTCGAGCCTGATTCCTCAGTTCCAAAGTCAGCAGCTCAGAAGTAACCCACATCTTCTCCCCTTCTCTACCGATGCTCCCTCTCTGGGGAGTAATCTTTTAATGTATATTTCTTACATGAGAGCTGTTTCAAAGTGCTGTCATGCTGTCAAATCAGTGGACGGGGCACAGAGAGACAATTATTTGTCCAGAATCAAACAGGTAGTTAAATCAGTAGAGCAGTGCACTCAAACTTGGGGCAAAGATTATATATTTACCATTGTACTGCATTTAGGTGACTATACCATGTGACTGGGCACCTCTCTTCTCCAAGGTAATATCCAGTCCATTTATTAAATCACACTGACTAGTAGTTTTTATACAGACTCAAAATACTCCCAATATTCCCAAAAAGGGAGCAGCAGTGCAATACATTCAGAAAAGTGATTGCCCAAGAGCACACAATTTGAGGCCAGGATTAAAAACTTCTGCTGCTGGTTCCACATTTCCACCTAGTTGACCAGACCACAACTGGGGTGTCAGTGATTCTGATGGCAAGACGAAGGGGCTGCCCCTCCCAGGGAATTGTTACTATGTTATAGGCCCTGCTCAGCTTTTGAACACAGTGTTTATTTTTATCATAAAGCTGAGATTCGTTGTCAAATATACAAGGCTAATATCCTGGTCCAGTGCACCCGGTCCTGTGGCAGAGGGTACTTACTGGACTTTATGCGTGATATCTATTTACCACTGGTGTTTCAAACCTAGAAACTGAGGGCCCGATGTAGGTCGGTCGGTAACGGCCAAAAATCGGTATTTTCGGCCGTTACCGACCGGTATACCTGAAATGGTATGTAGGGGCACAATTTTACAGAATCAGTAAATTTACCGATTCGGTAAATTTACCGATTCTGTAAAATACCGAATCGGTATTTTTACCGATTCGTTAATTCTCCGATGTAGGTGGGACTCTTCAGAGTCCCAGGAGCCTTAACGAATCAGTATTTTACCATCAAATCAAATTTGATGGAAAAATACCGATTCAGGTGTGCATGCACATGTGTGCATGCACACCTATGCCATGTGACAGGCAGACCTGCCCTTAGGGCAGGTATGCCTGCCACATGGCACCCGTGCCTGTTTTGGGGGTGCCAGAGGGTGTCAAAGTGACACCCCCTGCACCCTTGTGTGAATCAGTATTTACAGATTCGGTAAATACCGAATCGGTAATGCCCATTCATTCCTATGGGCTTTGAAGCCCATAGGAATGGATGGGCATTACTGATTCTGTATTTACAGAATCGGTAAATACCGATTGTTAAAGATTCGGTATTTCAACATCTGGATATACCTACATATCCACACTTTAGATTTACCGATTTTTAATTGCCGAATCGGTAAAATTCGGTAATTAAAAATCGGTAAATCTAATTTACCTACATCTGGCCCTGAGTTATTCTAATTGGATACCAGAGATTGTTTTCTAAACTCAAAATTTACAACAGCAAGCAGTCAAGGCTTACTCAGGAGATGGTAAAGAGATTAGAACTGAAGTATAATATGAGGATAATCAAGCTTGAAAAACTCAATCTCCAGCTGAGTTACATGTTAACATGACCTGCTTGAGAGTGAGGGATTTTGATTCAAGCCCCCAAAATCCACTATTTGACTCATAGTGCCCCGATTTCCCAATGCACATCCTCTGATGCCTCTACACACTCAATATGCATCCACACCTGCACTGTGTCTCCAAAGGCTAAAACTGACCTGTGAAATGATAATGGAAAATTGACCAACTTACTTGGCCCTCACAGCGATGGCTGGGGACTAAGATTGCGAGGCCCCCGGAAGTGGACTCTCCTCTTCTGGGCCTTAGAGCACCAAACCATAGATTTGATGTAGGGGCAGTAGACCAAATCCCATGGGCCTTGCAGCACTAGACCATAGCTGAAAGGCCAAGTGGATGGAACCACCCTCCCCTGGGCCTTGCAGCTAAGGCTCATGGTGGGTGGTCCACATCTTCAAGCCGTGGTGTAGCACTGAAAGGCCTTGCAGTGGGACCATCTCCCCAGGGCCTCATAGCCATGGTTCAGTGCTGGTAGGCCCATGGGTCTATCCTAATATTCCCAATGCTCCACCATGACTAAAAGGCACAGGAGAGGGGAGCGTGTTGTGTATGCCCCCCACTGCTGGGTCCAAGTAAATTTTTACCACAGTGCTGGACCCTAGCCCTGTGCATGTGTCTCTAACAGGGGAATAGCAATAAGTAGTGCAGCAGGTGCTGTGGCACCAGGCTCAGTCATATTAAGAGTCCAATGCTCCCATATTATGGCTTAACTGTTCTGTGCAGCCAGTGGACGAAGGTGATGGATGCTTTCATTTTGAAACATGGCACCATTGCTGTGCTATGTTCCTCTGCTGTGCAGCTCACGCAAGGCCCACCAATCCCTAGGCCTCACTGTCATCTTCAAATGCTGAGAGGCCCAAGGGAGAGAGTCTGCTGCCCTGGGTTTTGCAGCACAGATTCATGATTTCCATGCTCAGGGCAAGAGGCGACATCTTAAGGCATAGCTATCAATAGTGTAGGAAGTGCAATGTGACCATGGTCTTGTGGGGTTATGTGTCAAATGCACCCAAATTATGGCAGTATTTTACTGTGAAGTCAGTGACCAGAGGGTGGTGGGTAGTCACAATTTACGTTGCTTGCACCTTGGCTGGCCCGCTCTCGTACACCTTGCAGCCAGGATCCTGTTCTGCAAGGTCCAAATGTCATTCTCTCCCTTGGACCTTATGACCATGGTCCGGTGCTATGAGGCCTCCCAAATTAGGGAGGCAGGGTGCAGGATTGTTCTTCATTTTTGATATTTGTCCTGCATCCAGCAGCCAGCTCTTATTGGTGCCAAATGTCCAACCTTTTTGTATTGCCAAGGGACTGATGTAGGCAAACATGCTAATCAATTGGAGGTGCAAACAAATAGTTTAGCTGTCAAGGCTGAAGCAGCTCATCCCAATAGGATGTCACAACACTGTCTCTGGGAACAATCATTGTGCAGAAGTGGCCAGCATTTGCTGACAACTGGGAGGCAAGACTTGTACAACAGCACTACTATACTATATTTCTATGAAGTAGAACTTTCAAATATATACTTCTTTTTATTAGTTTTAATACAGGTTTTTGTTTTATTGATATCTGCACCAAGAACGTTGCTTCTTGCAAAGCAGTTCAACAGTAGTCAATTGATGGAACTTCCTGTGATGTCATTTCATGTGATTTCATCCTGTATGCAAATTAGAGGGGCCCCACACATTCCCTCTCTGCCCGGGGCCCCAAAAATCCTAGGACCGGCACTGTCCAGGACGCTCGCTGCCAAAGTGAAGGTGGACTGCATCTTGAATGTGTGAAATAAGGTGTATGCCCTTTATTTTGCTTAATTGCAGATTAAGACAAACTTTGGCTTTTCTAGTTTTTGGTGATTTTGATTTGTGGAATGTATTTGTCACCTTCTTTACTGCCTTAAGAGGCTGCAGTCGACAGATTTTCACAAATGGAAAGGGCAAATATGCTTTCATTTGGATTGAGCACTGAAGCTCCACTGGTTGTCACCTGGGCACTGGCTGTTTCTGTATTCAGAGGGAGAAAATCAGTTAAATATCTACATGCTGTGCACAATCTTAATTAGATTACTAATGGACTTGCATTAGTAACTTCTATAACCCCAGGGCAACGGCTTCCTGCTATTTTTTTTCAACCCAGTGTACTGTTTCTAAATTTAATTAAAATGTGATCAAAATAAAAATAATGGAAGCTAAAACCATATTGACTGAAATAATATATATCCATCGTGAACATACGTTAATGCATAACATATGTATAACAGTCGAAAACATTTCAAGTTATTCTCCTTGAAAGAGTGTGAATATTTTGTCTTAGTCTTTTCTATGTCATGGTATGAAGTGGCTAAAGAGGTGTATATATCATCAATACTCCCAGTGCAGTGTCTCTGGTACTCATGGATATGAAGGTCTGACTGCACCCCACTTATGGCTGCCTTTTACTACCTAGTTGGGAGGTAGGGCGGAATATGTGTGTTGAATTTGCTTGCTTGCATTATGCTCATTGGCACTCTTGAATGAATGAAGAACATTATATACAGTGCATAGGCGCTGAAAGTAAGGGTGTGGGGGTGCTGCATTATCCTAAAATAACTATACTGGAGATCAGAAAATGAATACAAAATAAATATGCCTCTAAATTTTGTTTTATCTTGTCACAGTTGTTTTGCCATCAAAGACAGAGGTACAACTTCAGGCTATGTCTTCTGTCAAATTGCTGCATATGCTTTTAATATGGAGATTGGTGTTTACTTTCTCTGACTACAAAGTGAGAGAATTTTGTAAAGTGAACTATGTGACAATCTTGCTCTTGTACAGGGAATGTGAAATGAAAGGCTGAAGGATGTCATTCCGTAACCTAGACCTACTGGATAACACCTTTCCTCTCATCTCATCAAGGAAAATGTTGTCAAACCCCATCTTACCTCTCTAACTGATCAAATTCCCAATTCACTTCCCAACACTATGTCTGATTCCCTTTCAGGTTATTCTTCCCCAGTGACCCATCTGGCATATACACCCACCCCAGACCTAAACCTCACCCAGGAGACAATACACATCCCCCCAAGTCCGGCCCGTCCCCAAACACCACCAATATTCCTACTGTTCCAATCACACCCCACTATTTTATCCCACCTTATCCCACCACCCCACCCACTCCCTCTCCCCTCACCAAAACTCACTCGGTCCCACTCATACAACTCGTCCATACCCCCTCACATCCTCCAGAGAACACACATCTCCCAAACTCCCTCTACACTCCTAGCATCATAAATATTCACACGCTCCCGTTCTCACCCCTCACCCTCCCCTCCTCCCAACCCATCCTCACACCAGCCCATCCTCCCCTCACCTCTAATCCCCTTGTCTCATTTATACCCCACATCTATACTGCCTGACATCCTGCCGATACACTTCCTTCTCTTGTGATACCCAAACAAGAAGACTGCAATACAACGAACCAGATTGCAATGCACCCCAAACTACATACATGACTCAAGCCCCCTTCCCTTAACCACATTACACACATTAAATTGCTTACATCTGACACCAGACCCTAGACAGGATGAGATATTACTACCTCTACAACAAGTCAAAGAGGGCCTCCAAACTCCTCATGACCTGATTCTACAACAACCCAAGTTCACACGCTCCAGATTCGCCCATCAGAAACAAACAAGCTCCCCAAAACACGAGCCCCCAAGATGGAGAACAGTGCCCTACCCTAATGCCTCATCCCATCCGGTCCGGAAGAAAAACTCTCTATCAGATAATGACTTAATACCCTTACTCAATCCTTATGAGGTATAGTGTCCCCCGGTAATACTGCACACTCAGATAACCTGCACAGACTTTCCAAAATCCAGTCCATTCCATCCAATACCCATAAAGTTGCAAGACACATTTCCAGAGGTATAGTGGAAAACAACCTCATGCGAGTCCCCATCTCACACAAACCCACCACAACCCCCATCAAAACTCGGCTAAAATTTATACTTCTAAACAGTAGATCGGCCTCAAGACATGCAGCCGACATAGCTGACCTCATACTCACCAGTGAACCTGACCTTCTAATTTTGACTGAAACATGGATGAATGAAACATTCTACACCCATCCTTGACATGCTCGTACCCCCACACTATGACATCTCAAAACTTGATAGACTGGATAGGCCAGGAGGTGGCATTGCTTGCTTACATCGGAGCAATCTTTCTCTGATCCGTTCCCACTCCCTGATATTATTTTCCTGTGAATACCTTTGCTTAAACTTAAAGACGGTCCTACTCAATGACCTAATGTCCTATACTGACACACACATGGACACTTCATTGATCCTGCTGGGAGTTCCACTCGTGCGTCTTGCAAAGCTCAACCTCAAAAACAATGGTTCATGGTCCTCCTTCAACACCTACAGTGAAGAAACTATATTAATAAACGCTCCCGGCCATGAAACCCTACAGTCACTTTACAGATCCTCTACCTGCAAACTACTTAAAAGACTTATTTCCACTGTTAGTGCCTCTATGGACTAAGATTATAAACACCTTTCTCCTTCAAGGAACCATCCCAGAAATCCTTAAAGCAGGACAGGTAGCCCCCATCCTAAAGAAGCCATCTGCTGACCCACCGGATTTAAATACCTATTGGCCAATATCCAACACCCCCACTCTGGCCAAACTCTTAGAAAAATGCATTTACATGCAGCTTAGCAAACACATAGATCAATTCAACAGGCTCAACCAATTCCAATCCGGCTTCCGTGCAGGTCACAGCACCGAATCAGCCATAACCCACGTAATAGATGACACACTAAGAATCCTGGACCAAAACGAAACCTGTCTATTATTCTTACTTGATCTTTCCTCAGCCTTTGACACTGTAAAACATAACAATCTAATCGATCTCCTGAAATACAGAATGTGCCTATCGGGATCTGTTCTAAATTGGTTTACCTCCTTCCCCCAAAATAGATCTCAAAGATTCAAGATTAATCGATCCTTATCCAAGCTCGTCTCAGTCACCTTAGGAGTACCACCTACACTGTTCAACCTGTTCATGGAACCACTCACAGATCTTTTCGGCTCCGCTAATATCCATTATCACATGTATGCAGATTACACACAACTCTACATAAAGATCCTCTAGCTTGAGGACATCAAATCGCTCAATGCAACGCTTCTAAAAACGCAGACGAGGCTAGCTGAAAATCATTTGAAACTAAACACCTTCAAAATGGAATTCCTCTTAATCGCTCCTCCCAACCAACCAACCACCATCCTCGATTGGATGAACCACCTAACAGCACTCAAAGGTCAACCTCTAATTATAGATTCAGCAAAATCACTGGAAGTGACCCTGGACCAACATCTAAACATGCAGAAACACATCAGTGCATCTACAAAAGGAGGAAATGTTCAAAAGAACACCTTGAGAAGACTGAAACCCTGCCTGCCTGCCAATGACTTCAAACAGGCAGTTCAAGCTTTAGTTATCCCTAGAGTTGAATATGGGAGTGTCACTCTCTGCGGCCTTCCCAGATCGACGACGGCCCCCCAAAAGCCTCAATAATCGCAGCTGCTAGACTCATCGCAGGCTCCAAAAGAAACAGTCGCATCTCCCTAGACCTTCGAGCCCTCAACTGGCTACCTTTTGAGGCCAGAATTCATTTGAAAAGCACCTGTATGACACACAAGGCATTACATCACAAAACTCTGAGTTACCTAGCTCAGAAATTGGTGCTCTCTTGTGGGAATAGATCCACCAGGAGCTACAATAATCTACTACTTAAACCCCAACTATTTGTCAAGAAGAAAACATACAACTGGTCCTTCTCAGGAATGTCTCCCAGAATTTGGAATGCTTTGCCCCCAGAAACAAGAAAGAACCCATCTACTGCATTCTTCAAAAAAGAAGTGAAAGCGATTCTGATGGCTAAATATACCAGAACTATCTATGCTTAGCGTTAATATATCTGTTAGTTTGTATCAGTTGTTCTGTTTGCATGAGACTCACCTACAATTCTCTATGCTTACTTTTCTTTTTTACTTAACATCTACCCTGTAAAGCGCTCTGATACCCGTAAGGGTCTTGTTCGCGCTATACAAAACCTTCAATATAAATACATTTTGTTTAACACACAACAAAATGTAAATACCTATTAATGAACTGTATAAATATTTCCAAAAATACTAGTGGTTAGGAAAACACAAATGCAGCAGCACATTTTTTTAGAATTCTCAAGTATGATGGTGTTAAACCTGATATCTTTTAGCATATTTCTCCCGTCTTTCTTCTTTCTGACCTCCTGTTTTTATTGGAATGCTGGACTTCGTTTTTGATAGTTTAGTGTCTCTGCGCACTTTTTCGCAGCTATTCAGTGCTAAAGTGCAAGTGCCCCTACTGTGAATTATGTTATGATTGGTTTTCCATGATTGGTATATTTGGTTTATTAGTATGTCCCTAGAACAGTGCACTGTGTGCCCAGGGCCTGCAAATCTAATGCTACTAGTGGGCCTGCAGCACTGGTTGTGCCAACCACACAAGTAGCCTTTGAAAGGTGTCTCAGATCTGCCACTGTAGTGTCTGGATGCAGTTTCTACTGCCAAGTCGACCTGGCAAGTGCAGCCACTTGCTAGGCCCTAGCCTTCCCCTTTCTGACATGCAAGTCACCCCTAAGGTAGGTCCAAGGTAGCCTCCTGGGCAGGGGGCAGTGTATGTTAAAGTAGGGCATGAAGTAGTGTGTTTTACATGCCCTTATATAGAATAAAAAAAGCCTTTTTCAGGGGTTCACTGATGCACCAGTCCTTAAACCAACAAAGAAGAGACTGGCACGGAAGCTGTAATATCAACAGAATGCATCTATTAACCTTACATGAGGGAGACTGCGTCAATACGGTACCCTCAGGCCACTGTAGGAGGCAGTCCATTAAGTACAGAAACCCTGGGTCTTTTATGCCAAGTTTATTGCTGAGTTAGCATGAAGACTCAAAAAAAGGCAGCACAAGTGGGCACATGAATAGCTAGTTACATATAAGGATTCATAAGAATCACTTAGTCAACAAAGTGGGAGGGGTGACATTTCTCCTTACATCAGTAAAAACAGCCTGACAGTTATATACTAAGACAAATGAATTTTGGCAGCTACAGGTCTTTCTCAGCATGTGCAGTGCTCTGGCACAGTGCTGAAGCAGTTAACTAACTGATGACACAACCAGAATACAAGGGCAGGCTATAGAGAAGAGGGAGAAAGCACATGGCGAGCACATGGCTAACTAAAATGGCTGCCAAAAAACAAAATGGCTTCGGCTGATGCTAACACCCATTGCAGCTAGTTTCCACAGATGGCCGTTTTAGCATTAGCTGAAGCCATCCACTATGATCTAGAAGGAATAATGGAAATATTTGCACATTTATTCTCATAAATTATTTAATATCCTGATCCATTGCTGGTGGGCATTTACATCCTAAACATGTCATTGAGCAAGTGTTTATAAGGTATAGACAGGAGCACAAAGGGAACAGAGCATTGGGTCATAATGAACACACAGAGAGCAGGAGAAAATAATGGCTATTATTACAAACAAACTATCAATATTTTCCAACCCCAAGCTGAAAGCAAATCCCAGAACCATCCAGTCCAATTCTATGTTTCAGGGCTCTGATGTTTTTCAGTGAATATCTATTTCGATTTCAGAATAGCCAACATCACATATCTAATATAATATCAGAATAAAAAACATTTTTTAATAGACCTTTCCAGTGTTCTTTTTATGAGGACTAGAGTACCAATTAATAAGTTCAGGAGGAGGACAAAGTCATATGTGTCAACTGTTCAAAAAAAAATTCTATTGCAGAATAAACATGCCTAATGCAAATATTAAAGCAGTAAGACATATTATTACAAAAACAATCTTCACTCCAGGGGACCAGGAGGACCAAACAGGGCCACAGGAATTAGGACAAGGAGACGCAAAGGGCTGCTCCTCCTCAAAAATGGGATGACCAAAGGGGTACATTGCTAAAAAGTGCTTGAAGAAAATAGAAGCTGCTGTACAACCAGCCAGAGGGGAGTCTTCTCCCTGTGTCCGTCAGAGCCTCACAGGCAGGCTCCTATCATTCATCAAAAGTTATTTTTCAACGGTGGAGCTACACAACTTGCAACTCAAGAAAACAAACACGGCCCAGTATTATGGGAAAAGTTTCTTCTTTTGAGGCTAGGGCAATCACCCTCTGGGGCAAATGCCCTCAAAGATCCTGTCCAGTGTCTCAGGCAGTGCACCAGTTTTCCTCACTTTAATCTAACAAGCACAAAAGGTACAGCACCTGCACCCTGAACTCAAGTCTTTCCCTAACTCCTGTGTTGCTCGCTGGTGCACTGCTTTTTTGTCAGGGCCACAGATTGTACCCAGTATGCCCAGGCACCTCTTGATCAACAAACAGAGTTGCCGACTTGCAGTCACTTGGGGACCAGGACACAGAGGCCTGATGCTGGGATATCTGAAGCAACCCTTGTTCAAAAGGGGTCACCTCAAGCAAAAGCCTCCTTGCCGTCCTTGTCGGTCTGTGACTCTCTCAGCTGGGTATCAAAAACTGGATTCACACAAAGAATTTTCCATCCTGATTTGTGACCTCATCTTTCGTCCAAGACAGTAGCAGGGGTACACACTTCTAACAGTCTTCCACCTTCACTGCTGTTATAGTTGCCAGCAACGCCTGAGCTGGTTCTCTTCACCTTGGCTTCAAGCTGGACTTGCGCTGACTCCCCAGGCTGGATCTGATGTCCGGACCCCTCTGGCAATGGTTGTAGGGCAGCAGATATCTATTAGTGGTCAGAACAAAAAATCTTTCGACAAGGCATACAAATAATCTATCAACAGAAATGATACTCTATTTCCAAAATACTTCCTTTGGCTCCGGGGGGCCACATACATTAGCAATGCCCCCAAGAACCACTTCATCTATCTGAGAGTAAAAAACACCCTGGATCCATTAGCGAGTACAATAGGAACCCCTTGGTGAACTGACAAGAGTAAAACCTTACACTATTTGAAGCAGCCAAGGAAGTCTATGTTTATTTACTACATTCTAAGGGAAAAAGAAAAAACAATATGGACATACTCTAAAACCTTAAATTTGGAAAGGGGCGACCACTCGGTCCCCCCGAACGTATGGTTGGGTGCCCCAATCCCCCCGGGAAACCATTTTGGGCGGGAGGCGTGGCTCGGCTGGTATGCCCGAAGTGGCGTAGCCGGGGCGCGCCCTTTCCCGCCCAGGAGGGGTTGTCCTAGACACCCGCACGGAAGACCACGCCCAGTAGGCGTACCGGAGGAGGGTCCCCGCCCTCCCGCAGATGAATAAATAGAGCGGGAATCCGAAGAAGCGTCCTCTTGTTCCTGTGCTCTGAAGGCTGCACCAACTCGTTGCTCGTGAGCCCTCGACGGAACAAGCGGCAATTTTGAGAACTTGTAATCTTGTTGTTTCTCTTTCAGTTCCTTGGAATACGGAAGATCCAGTCCTCGTTGATCAACCAGCGCAGAATACACGAGCTATGGCCGGCAAGAAAGCAGGAAAGAGCTCCGAGTTAGAGAAGGTACTGCGCACCTTGTCGAATCGAATGGCGATTATGGACCGAAAACTCGGTAAAGTTGACTCGATCGGTCGAGGTTTGGCCGATGTTAAAAAACAGTTAGCGGCCCAGAACAGCGCAGGCCGTCCTAAGAAGGTAATAGGCCCGGCCTTGCCGGGAGTCGTCCCTGAGGGTAGGGGGGAAGCGTGTTAAGAGGAGGGCGGTTTCTGGGAAGGTTCCGGTTCCTGAGGTACCCCCAATCGCCCCCATCACCCCAGCGGGTAGCCCGGTACCAAACCCAGATATAGGTTTACCGATCCCGGTTGTAATTACTCCTGTTAACGATGAGGAGATGCCCCCCGAATTGGCCATCCAGTTAGCGGCGGTGTTGCCATGGCTCAAGAAGAAAGCGGGGGGCAGTGGCTGCGGGGGACCCGGCCGAGGAAGCTAGACTAATAATCGAGCAGTTGCGGCAGTCGAGAGAGCCGCGACGGCGAATGTTCCTCTTGTTCCCCCACAGGTGGCGCCGGGAGGACCTGCGGTTAGCCGGGAAAAAGCGGCAGACACGACGGCCTAACCTGGTAAGCACACATTGCCAATGGCAGGGGAGGGTTCATTACCTTCAAGGCACGAAAGGGTGGCACAGCACATCCCTGCGGCCACAAAAGAACTGATATGGGGAGAGAAATATGTGAATATGTTTTCATTGTTGACTGACCATCGCGAGATGGAATATGCAAAATCCCAGAAAGATTTATGGCACCCCAGTGTATGGCGGGCCAAGATGGCGGAATTTAGGGTCGATGAGACGGTAGCAAATATCCCATATTTACGGCAGTCATGGGGGAACAAAAGCCTGAAATCATGACCGAGTTGACCTGTTATCAGAATAGGATTATGGATTTTTATACCATGTATGAGGGTGAGGAGTGGAAAGGTTACGATATGAAATTCTGAAAAGCGAAAGAGTTTGATGCTACTTTGACCTGGGATTGCCTCGACTCGGTGTCATGGCACAAGCAGCTCTTGCCTGGGGCGGCAGGTACGTCCTCGCCAGGCGGGAGCGGGTCGGGGTCAGCTCGCCAAAAGCCCGCGGTGCCCTTTCTAGCGGGCGCCGGCGGGGACTATCAGCCCAAGACCAGTGGGAATGGCGGCAAGCGGGGGGTTTGTTGGGGCTTCAATAGAGGCAACTGTAACAGGCCCCAGGGAACATGTAGGTTCAGGCATGCGTGTGCGGGCTGTGGGAACTCCTCACACCCAGAGAGTAGCTGTAGATCTAAAAACAGCGGAACGGGGGGAAAAGGGGGGTCTAAGCATGAGTGAGGTGATACTTTGTAACCGATTGCCTACACCTGTTGATATCATGGCTCTGACTCCATGGTTGAACAAATAGCCTGATCATGTATCCGCCGGGGTGTTGAGGAATGGATTCCTATATGGCTTCAACATCCCGGCGGGGGATTTTCGGGGGGACTCCTTTTGTAAAAATCAGTTATCTGTCCAAGACAACCCAAGCATAGCTGCAAAGAAGATTTCCAAAGAAGTCAGCTGGGGGCGGGTGGCGGGGCCTTTTCATCGCCTGCCGGTGGCGGATTTCGTGTGTTCCCCGTTAGGGGTGGTCCTGAAGAAAGACCCTGGGGAGTTTAGACTCATTCACAACTTGTCTGCCCCAACGGGTTCTTCGGTGAACGAAGCCATTGACCCAGACGTTTGTTCGGTGCGGTACGCATCGTTCGATGATGCCGTGGCCATGTTAAATCACCTGGGCCCCGGAGCGCTGATGGCGAAATCGGACATCGAATCGGCATTCCGGTTGCTCCCGGTACACCCGCAAGATCAGCGCTTGCTAGGTTTTGCATTTCAGGGGAGTTATTAAATGGATAAATGCATGCCTATGGGTTGCTCCATTTCTTGTGCCTATTTTGAAATGTTCAGCTGTTTTTTAGAGTGGGCATTCACCGAGGCCACACGGCATAGGCATGTTATGCACTATCTGAATTTCTTCTTGTTTTTGGGTGCAGCCGGCGATACGAAATGTGCGCAGGCGCTACGGGACTTCTGCATCCTCATGCGGGAGTTCGGAGTCCCACTGGCACCAGGTAAGACGGTCGGACCATCTACTTCACTGGAGTTTCTGGGAATTGAGCTTGATTCTGTGGAAGGATGTTTCCGTTTACTGATGGATAAGGTGGCTAAGTTTAGGGCTTCCTTGACACAATGCCTGGGCAAGGAAAAAGTGACCCTGCACCAGTTACAGCAAGCAGTGGGTCAGCTTAACTTTGCCTTGAGGGTGATACCAATGGCCCGCCCCTTCTCACGCTCTATTGCACAAGCTATGGTTGGTCTCAAGGAGGGACACCACCGTACGAGACTGTCGGCAGAGGTTCGCCAGGATATGCGCATTTGGTTGGCATTTCTGGCGGACTTCAACGGTCGAGTTGTGTGGAACAAGCCACAAGCTTCTTCGAATGAATTAGGTTTGTGGACTGACTCAGCTGGGAGCGTGGGATTTGGCGCCATTTTTGGTAACCGATGGTCGGCGCAAGTATGGCCGACGTGGTGGCACTCCAGCGGTCTGACAGGTAACATTGGGTTCTTGGAGCTATTCCCCATTTGGGTTGCTCTGATGGCATGGCCAGACGACTTCAGGGACCGCTCGGTGGTGTTTTGGTCTGATAATATGACTGTGGTTGAGTGCATTAACCAGCAGGCAGCCCGCTGCAAGTGGATCTTGAGATTATTGAAAGAAATCGTATTACGTTGCATGAGATTGAATGTACAGTTCAGGGCAAGACATGTGCCGGGCGTACTGAATTATGCAGCTGATGCACTCTCTCGTTCACACATGCAGGCTTTCAGGGGCTATTTACCCACAGCGGACCTAGTGGCGGCACCGTTCCCCGAAGCACTATGGCTAATCGGTGCTCCGGATTACAAGACCTCGTGGCAGCCTGCTTAGCGCCCAGAACAAGGAAGGCATACGAAGGAGCGTTTCGTTCCTACTGCACATTTTTGGGTCCATCAGGGAAACAGAGCTGGGGTCAGGAGGACTCCTTCCTGGGGTTCCTGGTTGCGCTGCACAGAGGAGGCCGATCAGCGGCAACGGCCAATAGACATAGGGCGGCCATTTCGTTCATGGCACAGGTGCATGGCATAAGAGACCCGACGGATTCCTTTTTGGTTAGGAAGGCACTCCGCGGCTGGCAACGCCTCGAGGTTCGCAAGCAGGATACGAGGCGCCCGATTGGTTTAGACAGATTGTCTCTACTTTTAGCAAAGCTAGATGAGACATGCTCCTCCCTTTACGAAGCAGTTCTGTTCCGGGCAGCTTTCGCCTTGGCATTCCATTGGGCTATGCGGGTGAGCGAACTGGCTGCAAGGAACAAGAAGGATATAGAGGGAGCCCTGGGCAGGGACCACGTCCAAATAAGGGGTGATTCGATAGTAATCTCGATAGCCAGGTCCAAGACTGACCAGGGAGCTATGGGTGATAGTGTTATCATCCAGCGCGCGCAAGGGTCCCCCACTTGTCCGATAAAATGCGTAGAGGAAAACTTGGCATTGAGGACGGCTACATGGGGGGGGGAGCTTGCTGAGGCACAAGGATGGCACCCCACTGACGAGATTTCAGTTTCAGAGGGTGCTAGCACTGTCAATCGCTGCCGCGGGCATGGACCCGTGCGATTTTGGGACCCACTCATTTAGGATAGGGGCTGCTACTGAGGCTACAGCCCGGGGTCAGAGTGCGGAGGAAGTAAAGCAGCTGGGCCGTTGGTCCTCGAATTGCTTCAAAAGGTATGTGCGATTGCACATGTTGTAAAGATCAATTGACATGCACTCACGCTTCTTGTCTTTTGTTTGAATTACAGTTTCGCGAGCCTGTCACACGGGGCGGAATTGGAAGTCGTTCCAACATCAGGAGACCAGCGGTCGAGGATCACCGACTGGAGAGAGAGTGGTATGGGTCGTGGGCCACTCATGTGTGAGGCGCGCCGGGGACATATTCAAGGCAGGTGACGCGACTCACGCATCTGGGGAATACGGGTACAGAGTGACCTTCCATGGGAAAGGCGGGCTCTGTTTTGACCAATTTCAATCGTTCTTTGAGGGTCTTTTAGGGCGGCAAAGGTCACCGCCATCTGTAGTCATAGTACACCTGGGAGGCAATGACTTAGTGAAGCTGGGAAGACGAGTGTTATTAGAACACATCCTGTCGGCAGTTAGCTGGTTGGCTAAGAAACTCCCGGGGTGCACGATTGCCTGGTCCCACATGATCCCCAGGAAGAGTTGGCGGGGGGGGGCATTTCAGTGTCAGCGTTGAACCACTCTGCGAAAAGGGTTAACAATAAGATAGGGAAATTGTTTCGCTCAGCGCAGTTGCATAGCATTCCTCACGGGTGTATTCGGGGTGATCACATGTATCTGAATGATGGGGTTCACCTGTCCAGGGAGGGAAATGATTTACTCATAGGAGACTTCATAGCATGGCTAAGGGGTTTGAGGAAGCATGACCTTTAGGAGGAATGGGGGGGCCGGATAGTCGGTCAACTATCCGGCCTGTGGCGGTAAGGTCATTATCGGTGAGCAGTAATTTCAAGGTCCCTAGAGGGGGGCGCCACCCAGAATGGATGGGAGCGCCCGGGGGGAGGCGGCCATTGGCCCCTTCCACGGGGAGGTGGCACCCACTAAGGATGGGTCGCCTAGGGGGAGACGGCCATAGGCCCCTCCCAGGGGGGAGGCGGCTAGATGCCCCTCCTACAAATTTCCTGGGGGCCGGATATCCGCGACGGCGGATAGAGAGTGTGGGGATGGGGGGGAGTCCACGCTGTCCTTCCTACAGATACCTCACACGGGAACTCGGACGACCTTTAAGATGGCGTCGAGTGAAAAAGGTGTCCCCACGACAAGGGAAGTTACAGGTAGCAATGAGGGTAAAGTCCTCTGCGCATGCGCCACTCACACCGTGAGGGCGGGGTTTTGGTAGTAGGGATCTGACACCGGTTAAGACCTTGCCGTTGGCCCTTAATGCTAGGATGTACAATTTTAATTTAGAATGTATGCATTTTCAGGATGCTAGACTCGGCTAGGAAACCTTTGTATTAGAGATCTGTTAAGGTTAGCCAAAGAACATGTCTTCATCGAAATGTAATAAATGTAAAATTGTACATAATTCATGAAACTTTTATTTAATGTTTTAAATTTTGTTTCATATTTTAATAAATACGGCCGGGGGGGTAACTCCCCCCGGCCTTCCAAAAGTTCAAACCTGTGTCTGTCTACTCCCATTGGGAATTGGTGTTGGGAGGGGGTGGCGGGCATCCCGGCCATATGGAAAGGGGCGACCACTCGGTCCCCCCGAACGTATGGTTGGGTGCCCCGATCCCCCCGGGAAACCATTTTGGGCGGGAGGCGTGGCTCGGCTGGTATGCCCGAAGTGGCGTAGCCGGGGCGCGCCCTTTCCCGCCCAGGAGGGGTTGTCCTAGACACCCGCACGGAAGACCACGCCCAGTAGGCGTACCGGAGGAGGGTCCCCGCCCTCCCGCAGATGAATAAATAGAGCGGGAATCCGAAAAAGCGTCCTCTTGTTCCTGTGCTCTGAAGGCTGCACCAACTCGTTGCTCGTGAGCCCTCGACGGAACAAGCGGCAATGTTGACCCACCCACCAGCCCCTTATGGCAATGTTTATTTAAATAAAGTTTGATTAGATAGAAATGTATAGGCCTTTTTTCATTTTGTAGAGAAGTAAGGGAATGTGTCATATAATGATGTGGCTTCTGCTTTTAGGATAATGTTTCCCTTTGTAAGTAAATGAAGTTGATGACTCATCAAGGCTATGTCAGAATTTTTCTTCCCTTAGTAGGTAAAACATCTGTCGTATTTATTTTTTGGCCGGGCGGTAAGGTCATGATCGGTGAGCAGTAATTTCAAGGTCCCTAGAGGGGGGCGCCACCCTGAATGGATGGGAGCGCCCGGGGGGAGGCGGCCATTGGCCCCTTCCACGGGGAGGCGGCACCCACTAAGGATGGGTCGCCTAGGGGGAGACGGCCATAGGCCCCTCCCAGGGGGGAGGCGGCTAGATGCCCCTCCTACAAATTTCCTGGGGGCCGGATATCCGCGACGGCGGATAGAGAGTGTGGGGATGGGGGGGAGTCCACGCTGTCCTTCCTACAGATACCTCACACGGGAACTCGGACGACCTTTAAGATGGCGTCGAGTGAAAAAGGTGTCCCCACGACAAGGGAAGTTACAGGTAGCAATGAGGGTAAAGTCCTCTGCGCATGCGCCACTCACACCGTGAGGGCGGGGTTTTGGTAGTAGGGATCTGACACCGGTTAAGACCTTGCCGTTGGCCCTCAATGCTAGGATGTACAATTTTTATTTAGAATGTATGCATTTTCAGGATGCTAGACTTGGCTAGGAAACCTTTGTATTAGAGATCTGTTAAGGTTAGCCAAAGAACATGTCTTCATCGAAATGTAATAAATGTAAAATTGTACATAATTCATGAAACTTTTATTTAATGTTTAAAATTTTGTTTCATATTTTAATAAATACGGCCGGCGGGGTAACTCCCCCCGCCTTCCAAAGTTCAAACCTGTGTCTGTCTACTCCCATTGGGAATTGGTGTTGGGAGGGGGTGTCGGGCATCCCGGCCATATGTATATTCCTATATTATTCATCTATATTATTCATCTGAAGAACCTCAAGAAGTGAAATTTTTAGAACCAGATTTCATTTGTGCTTCTTGTCTTTACAAGCTTGTGTTTCATAAGTCATATCCTTTCACTACTTGTACAGGACTGAGACAATTCTAAAATGATTTTTCTTGCGTGAAAACACCTACATTTTACTCTTAGGACCATGCTCTCATGTTATAGGTACAGGGGGACAATCTAAAACTGCTAATTTAACATGGATTCTTATTACATAAATAACTAACAAAACCTCAACATAGTGGGTACATGAATTCCTCCAACAGAACCTATTGTGGCAAAAAAACTCCTATAAGCAATATATTCCTTCAAGATGTTTGCTGAGGATCACACGGACATCTTTCCCTAATATTTTGAACCCTTGTGCATTCTACTTTTCATGACCTGGACTATGTAACATCATTTTTCAAAGGAAAAAAAGCATTCACCAGCTCTAATAAGGGCTGTCAGCTCAATTACACAGACTAATAAGTAAATATTTTTTTTATTTGTATATGATTAATTAAAATCTTTACAAAATTGTAAAACGTCCAATAATTGTTGTTACTTAAACATAACAAAATTAGGATACATAAAATTACAGACTAATAAGAGACTAGCAATGCCCTTGCAAGACTATATGTAGCATGAGAATAACATAAACAATAATGGGGTTATCACCTGAGTATTTTAGAACAAAATCTACCCACATATAGTTCCCCTTAAAGGTCAAATAAGGGAACAGCAATCTAGACTACTCATTTTTTCATAATTTCATCAGACAGGATGGGCAGTAACATGGCATATTTATTTATTCATTTTATTAATGCTAAAAATTTTAAAACAGTATTACTGAATAGCCAATCAAATGTCTCATGGCCGTTCCTAGACAGCTTAGACAGGCTCAAGAGAGAGTGAGAAAAAGATAGAGACAGAGAGAGCACATGAAGCAAGAAGAAATGACAATATGGTACTTAATTTTGCTTACCCTTAAATTGCCCAGGAGCTAATCTCCTCCCCCATGCGACAGCAGGTAACCTGAAACAGGTGACCTTCTGTCGTCACTATTTACCCCTATTTCTGGCAGCTGGGGACAAACAAACTTGTAGGAGGTAAATAGCACTTTGAGCTAGCTAGAAAACATTAATAACCAACTACCAATTCATTTAGCAATTGTACTAGTGTAACATTTGGGTGCATGAATGCAAACTGAATTTCATTGCCTCCTTATTGTAGCCATTACACAGTAAACTAAACGCATTATTTCTATATGCATAGCAGAACTAAGCTCTGCATATGGCCTACAGATGCTGCTATACCTTGATAATGTTAAGCAATAGGATAAACCCCATCTGCATTTTCCTACACTTGTATTATTGCGCAAGGAAACAGTGATATCCCCATGTGCTCCTAACAGAATATGCAATATTTCCTTTAGCTAATGCTACCTAAAACAGTTCTGTGTTGTCCAATCTTGTTCCAAGAAGGCTTAATCAGGGTCATAAGTGTATTGAGACAATTAAGTAAATTCTTCCATTTCTTAAATGTAGTTTCAAGCTTTCATAGTGATTGTAGAAATCACATACTGTCACAGTGGCTCCCTGCGTGGACATTTTTACATTCAGTTGGTCAGTTCTAAATACAGAACTTGGCCTCTGACCCTTAAACCTGTTGTCCTCTGTCTGAGAAAGGCTATTCGATGCGGTCGTTCCAATTCAAAGCAACTCTGAAGAATCACAGCTAAAAGGCAGTCCTGTTCCGTACTTGTGTGCTAATAATTTTAAAGGTAGGATCTAACTTCTTGTGTGCAGTTTGTAGTATGCTTTCCAGCAGTTTAGAGGCCAGCTGTTTGTTCTGCGCGTGCATGTGTGCATTTCTGAAGCCTGAGATCAGTTTGAAAACAGCCCTTGGGTGCTAGAACTGCCTTCAAAAAGTAAATTGTGCCCAAACTCGACTTTGGTGGTAGGGGCACTTAGAAATGAATAACTTACAATGTTTTGGCATATTAGGGACCCCCAGGGTCTCCCATATATATCTCAGGGGTGGGGGGTCAGAAATGTATAAGGTATACCCTTATAAAATAAGTTTTTATATGTCTGGGTAAAGTGAAATTTCAAATTTCACTCCCCATATTGTGATAAAGTGCTGCACAAATTCAACTTTGATCTAGGAACTTATATATTGTTCACAGTAAGATTATTAGACATTAAAAATGCAAAAACGATTTTAGTGCAATTATTTTTAATAATTATTTTTTTCATATAGTCAATTTTTTTAAATAATGATCACTAACCCTTTCGATGTTAGCAAGCCTCATTCCTTTCCTTTTGCTTTAAATGCATGTATTTATAACACTGAAACATAAAACAGTTTGTGCCACTTTTTAAAGGGCAGTAATTATTTAACATCAGAACCACAGATGTTCTTATGTAAAAAGCAACAAGATAGAAAATGTCCACTATGAAACCTTTCTGTTTTATTTATCCAAAATAATGAAACTGTATTTTTATCTTTTCAAAATCAGCAGTCTTTTAACGGACGCCTTCATATCATGCTGTCCTAATTTAAACCCTAGTTCCCACAGCCTGATCTGTAGCGTTGTGGCCAGCCATGTGTTGTTTACTCAGACGTGAGTCCCTTGCTCACTTTGCCACTGGATTCAAGCAAGCCGGGCTGAAGACGGCTGGAATGCCAGAAACCGGTCCTCGGAAGCTTGTTTCCGGTCCATGGAAGGCATGGCTTGGCAGTTCGGGCTGGACTGTTCCCATGAGGCACAGGGTCAGACTGATTTGCATATAGCCATGTCTGAACTGGGGTGGCAGAGTGGGCTAAAGAACGGTGATGGATTAAACCCAGATCTTTTGACTGGGTGTGAGAGTTTGATTGGTTCAGATGCTCTGTCCATTACCACCCCCTTTTGTACCGCTTTTTGCCACCATAAGTGTGGCAGGGTATGCTCAGACGTGAGTCCCTTGCTCACTTTGCCACTGGATTAAAGCAAGCCGGGCTAAAGACGGCTGGAATGCCAGAAACCGTTCCACGGAAGCTTGTTTCCGGTCCAGGGAAGGCATGGCTTGGCTGTTCGGGCTGGACTGTTCCCATGAGGCACAGGGTCAGACTGATTTGCATATAGTCATGTCTGAACTGGGGTGGTAGAGTGGGCTAAAGAACGGTGATGGATTAAACCCAGATCTTTTGACTGGGTGTGAGTGTTTGATTGGTTCAGATGCTCTGTCCATTACCACCCCCTTTTGTATAGCTTTTGGCCGCCATAAGTGTGGCAGGGTATGCTCAGACGTGAGTCCCTTGCTCACTTTGCCACTGGATTCAAGCAAGCCAGGCTGAAGACGGCTGGAATGCCAGAAACCGGTCCTCGGAAGCTTATTTCCGGTCCAGGGAAGGCATGGCTTGGCAGTTCGGGCTGGACTGTTCCCATGAGGCACAGGGTCAGACTGATTTGCATATAGCCATGTCTGAACTGGGGTGGCAGAGTGGGCTATAGAACGGTGATGGATTAAACCCAGATCTTTTGACTGGGTGTGAGTGTTTTTGATTGGTTCAGATGCTCTGTCCATTACCACCCCCTTTTGAACCACTTAGTACGACCAGATGACGTTAACTTCTTAACTTTTTCAGGAGAAAACCCCTTTTGCTGTATTGTAATGTCCTGAAAAAGTTTGCAACCCATTGTTAACCTCTGCTGTATAGACAGCTTCCTTTGGTGCAGACAGCTTTGAACAGCTGTTTAAAAGCTCTTTTTCTGGTGCTGGAATTTGAGCACGGTACAGTCTATTTAAAACATAGGCATTCCAAGCCAGCACAAATCTAGTGTTGCAATGTAAAAAAGTGGCGCTTTTTATCTTAGCAGCAACTAATAACTCAGATAATGTGAATACCTTTTCATTTTAATATCTAAAGACAATGCTGTAACATTTTATATTGAGTCCTAGGTGTGCAAAGCACACAATATCATTTTTTGTTTTCTTTCTATGAGGCCTATTTTATCCTATTGATTGTAAATTCTAATGTTTATACCATCGTGGCACTTGTCACACATCTATAGTTTGTTACTGTTTCACCTTTAATGGTAGCCTGTAGCTATTTAGCATATGTTACATAATAAATTCCTTGAATTTTAAAATATAGTTCTTTCAATGACATTTGCATAACAGAAAGACGACAAAAAAACAAATTGAGCTCATTCCAGACATTTTCAAGAAGGGGGTCATACACTCAGAACACACAACACTGCTGGTTTAAGCAAGCCATTCTCACACAAAAAACATAGTCTACTTCACAAACAACATAAACACTGAAAAAAAGAAATTAACCCACAAACAACACTTAGGACAAAGCAAGAGACAGCCCACAGACTGTACTCAAACCAAACCATTTGTAAATACCAATTGTAAGTCATATTTACAAATGAAAGGACTAAAAAAAGGTACAGAGATTACACCAAGACAAATAGACAGCCAAAAGACTGCCATGTTAAAAAAAAACTGGCACAAGCCTCAGACCTTTTTTTAAAAGTACACCAAATTACCAATTGGGCTGGCCGAACACTCAAAAGTGCTCCGCATCACTACTTATGAATTTTACTAAATGCACAGATCAGGATCCTTTTTATATATATATTTTATTCCATGGTGTACTAGTCATCATGGAAGAAATACCTTTCTTAATATACCTAACCCTATTTAGGTAATCAGCTGAGTACTTTCTAAATCCACATTGGTACCTCCAATACAGCAACACTTTCTACGAAGTGTGCTAAAAGCAGGCATACCAAAAATAGTATAGCATATATAATATTATAATCCAAGTGACACTTAGCAAAATTTGTGCCGTTCAAGACTTCAAAAATTAGAGAAAAATCTCACCATTACCTGCCTTCATTTGCTGCAGCAAATAAACAAACTAGAATCTTGGCCAAGTCATTCCAAAACAAAAGTTTTGCTACAGCAACCTTACCAAACCAAAGTCTCCAGCTTCCAACTGGCAAGTTCTGAGTGACCTAACGGTTGTTATGAAATACTCAAGCCAAAGAAAATCTCAGTCGGGACCGGCCATCACCTACAGGGTCAGATAAGTAAAACCGGAGAACACGTCAGTCTGCAAAGACAAAGGGTCTCCTCATGCAGGGGTACCTTCCTCAGTGGATTCCTGCCTTCCGTCACGACTGCACTCTTGGATGGCCAGGTCTCCAATTAGGTCCATGTGTGGGTGCCAATTTGTAGAATAAAAAGCCTTTTTTAGGGGTTCAGTGACGCACTGGTCTTTAAACCAACAAAGAAGAGATTGGCACAGAAGCTGTAATATCCAAAGAATGCATTTATTAACCTCACATGCGGGAGACTGCATCAATACGGTACCCTCAGGCCACTGTAGGAGGCAGTCCAATGAGCACAGAAACCCTGGGTCTTTTATGCCCAGTTTATTGCTGAGTAAGCATGAAGACTCAAAAAGAGGCAGTACAAGTGTGCACATGAATAGCTAGTTACATATAAGGATACATAAGAATCGCTTAGTCAACAGAGTGGGAGGTGTGACATTTCTCCTTACATCAGTAAAAACAGCCTGACAGTTTCACACTAAGACAGATGCATTTTGGTAGCTACAGGTCTTTCTGAGCATGTGCAGTGCTCTGGATCAGTGCTGAAGGAGTTAACTAACTGATGCACACAAGCAGAATACAAGGGCAGGCAATAGTGAAGAGGGAGAAAGCACATGGCGAGCACATGGCTAACTAAAATTGCTGCCAAAAAACAATATGGCTTCAGCTGATCCTAACAGCCATTGCAGCTAGTTTCCATAGTTTCCACACTTATAGTGAAATACGTGCATTTTGTTTTTCACTATTGAGAGACTGTTTGTCCCATAGGTTAACATGGGAGCTGACTTGTAACTTCTTGCACGCATAACTTTCTACTGGGACGAGATGGAGAAACTGAGTTTAGGCTCTCTGAACTCAGAATTTAATAACACATCTTTTAGTAAAGGTGGTTTTTAAAACCTTTTGGAAAGCAAGCATTTTCATGCTTAACCATCTGCCTCTGCCTGTTTGTGTATTCCCTGTCCGGTTTTGGAGGGACAGGAGTTGGGTACGTGCATTAACACTAAACAAGTCACAAGGGGGCTGGGGTGTGTCCTGCTTTTCCTGGGTGACTCATGGTCTCGCTGAATAGACCTTTCTGCAGGTTTGAGACCCGTTTGCGCATGCAAAATGTGAAAGAACTATGTACAATTCCTAAATAGAGATTCGCAATTTATTTGCGACTTGCTATTTAGGAATTGCATTGTGACTGTCTCTAAAAATATTTTTTAGGGGCAGGCAGTGGTCGCAGGGACCACTACCTGCCCTTAAAAAATTAAACAAAAACGTTTCATTTTTATTTTTTCAATGCCTCTTGTTTTCCTTTAAGGAAAACGGGCTGCATTTTTTTTTTAAAACTGCTTTCTTTAAAAGAAGTCCCAGACATGGTGGTCTGCTGAGCACAGCAGGGCACCATCCCTGCAAGAGCCTGTCATTCCTAATGGGCTCGCAAATTGTGAGGGGCTCATTAATATTCATGAGCCTCACAACTTGCAACCCCATTGGGAATCACAGTGTTAAACACACTGTTGTACATGCCAATAGTGCCTCGCAAATTGCAAGTCGCACATGAGTCGCAATTTGTGAGGTGCTATTTTGCAGGTCGTACATCTGGGGAAGTGGGAAGGGTTTTCACTAGCACATGAATAGGCTGTGTATGCTCTGCACAGTGCTGTCTCCACCTCCTGGAGTGAAGCTGGTCTAGGGAGGACAGAAGTTTCTACTGAGCAAGAGGGACTTGCTGCCTAAAACTTCAAAGGGAAAAGTAGAATAAATACTGGGCCCTGACCCTAGAATGTTAGAACTCGTTCAGACTAAGGAAGCTACCAAGAAGAAGAGCTGGAGAAGCTGCGAGGAGGAACTACCACTTTGGTGTGTGCTTTGCTGTGTTGGCCTGCAGTGGCTGCTCCTGTAATGGGCAGTGATTGGGCTGGACTGGACTTTCTGCAACTTATTTTTCTGAGTTTTTCCAAGGGCTTGAGGTAGACCTTGCCCCACTTAAGAAGTCCTAAAAACAGCAACAACTTCAAGATCATCTGCTACCAGCACAGGGAACTGTGTGTTTTGTGCTGCAACGGATCATGTGATCGGAATTCTGACACGGAGGGCACTATTGAGAGCACCCACGAGTTCGAGCAACCATCCATTGTGTATTTAAATTAGCAGTAATGTGGTGGAGGATGAGCAGCTTTGAGGAGCCCTTCTGAGCGCCCAACTTGAGAATACAAGACATTTTCCCAACAGAAGTGGACCTTTTACATTTTTTGCGCAGGGACCGCCACGTATGTATTTATAGCACTGGTGTCAATATTGAGTTTCTTAAGAGAAGACCCACTGCATTTCTATGAAAGACCTCTAGATTTCTGCAGAGCCTGTTCATTTATTCTTCCTTGGCATTGCCGTTTCTTTTCTCCCCTGTTCTGATGAGGCCCAAATGAATGGGTCAAAACGCGTCGACCCCACATGGTGGAGGAGTCCGACAGATTATTTATTTCTTTATTTATTTTATTTCTAAAGCGCACTGCCGCCTAACAGGCATCCTGGCGCTAGCAAGCTCAAAAACGAAGATCGAAGGGTACGACCCGGCACATGCCACGCAAACTTCCTTTGCAGAGGAACAGGGCCCAACCCATGGAGGGCCTTAAACACCAGGCAGAGGGACTTGAACCGAACTCTCTGTCTCGATGGGAGCCAGAGTAGTTGAGCCAGAGCCCCAGAAGAGGAGGACCTGATGAGTCACCCCAGGGCCAGCTTGGCCGCGGCAGACTGGATTGTCTGAAGTCTGTACAGGAGATAATTCGGGGACTCCAGTAGCAGCAATTTGCAGTAGCCTAACCTACTGAGCACAGTGCAGCGCACCATCTCCAGCCGGGCAGAGGAATGCAGCAGAGGAAGAATATTCCTCAGCAGTCTAATAATGGCCAGACAGCCAGCCACTACCTTCAAGACCTGTGCCTCCAAGGTAAGGCTACTGTTAAACATCACGCCCAGGTTCCGAGCCACCTTCACTGGCTGAACCCATAAAGAGAAATCAGCAGGCCAGAAGTTACCAGGTAGGGCAGATTGAACCCTGGCCCTTGGGCAGTAAAGCACCTCCGTTTTGCCTGCATTGAATTGCAGGGAATTGGCCTTCAGCCAACCCCCGTGTCTCGCAGACAGTTGTGAAATACTTCTAAGGCAGTTGAATGATCTCCCTCCAAGGAGAGAATCAACTGGGTGTCATCAGCGTAATTGACAATCTCGATGTTATATTGCTTGATGACCGCAATCAAGGGCTTCACATAGATGTTAAATAAAATCGTACTAATTGCCGAGCCTGGAGGAACGCCCTGCGAGAGGGAGGAAAAGGCGGATTGGTAAGGAGGGAGGGACACAGCTTGTTGTCTGTCCTGGAGATAGGATGGAAAGCACCCAAGGGCACTACCTGTAACCCCCACCTCTTTCAGCCTATCCAACAGGATCCCATGGTTCACTGTGTCGAAGGCGGGAGACAGGTCAAGCAGGATCAGAACACCTGCCTGACCCCTGTCTGCCCGTCAACGAAGCTCATCTAACATGGTCACCAGAGCGTCTTGGTTCCATGGGCTGGCCTGAAGTCAAACTGGACTTCCTCCAGGAGATTATACTGTTCTAAGTGCCTGGAGAGAGCACCCTCCACCACCCGCTCCACAATTTTCAGGGTAGTAGCGAAATAGGCTTAAAATTCTTCAAGCGCTCAGGGTCAAGGGAGGGTTTTTTCAACAGTGGGGTCACCATCGCTTGTTTCCACTGAGAAGGAACCACTCCTGTGGAAAGAGACTGGTTGCAAACCAACCAAAGCGTAGGAAAAAGCTCAGCCTCCAACTCTTTCCAAATTTTTAGTGCAATCGGATCAAGCGGAGACCCAGACATAATACCAAGGGCCACTCTACTAAACTCGTCCGCAGTCAGCAGCGTAAACTCAGAAAGGGACTTATCTCCCCCCTGTTCAGAGATCACCCCAGGATCCCACCACCTGCTCCAAAAAGCCGCCACCACCACCCAGTAGTGGGGTAACAGCTTTAATCTCTTGCTGCTCCACCCCCAAGTCATCAATAATCATTTGAATTTTATCCTGAAAGAACCTAGCCAGGTTCTCACAGAGTTCCTGGGAGGGGGAAACTCATTCTTGGAGCAGTCCGGGCTGGTAAGGTTGTTTAAAATATTAAAGATACTTCGTGACCTGTTCGGGGCATCAAGAATCACTTTGGAAAAGTGTGCTGCCTTCACCCGATGGAGTTCCTTTTTATACTCCACCAGCCTAGCTTTCCAAGTAAGCCTATCCTTCTCCAGGTATGCATGCCTCTATCTCCTCTCCGCTTGTTTGCATTCTAATTTCAAGCTCTTAAGGCTATCCGTAAACCGGGGGGCAGAAGGTCTCCCCCTGGTCCTGTGGAGTTTAAAGGGAGCGGAATCGTCTAGGACCGAGGTAATCTTCGAGCGGAGAGAAGCATAGTTCTCCTTTATCTGCCTAACCGGAGAGAAGCTCTCCTCAACCCTAAAAAAAGGAGACATGCCTTTGTTCCGAACCAGAGTCTTCCAATCCCTACTAACATACTCCCTCACTTGACTAGAGGTCCTACCTTTACACATGCCAGACTTCACATAAAACTTTATCAAAAAATGATCGGTCCAGACCATGGGTAACGTATCGCCCACTGTGAGGAGGCTGGGCTCAGAAAAGATTAAATCCAACATGTGTCCACCTACATGGGTGGCCTGAGAGACCCGCTGCAAGAGGCCAAGACCTTCACATGAGTGGAGCACATTAGAAAAACCAACATCCAGGGAGCCATTCAACCACAGATTGAAATCACCGAGAATCACCAATTGCCTATGAGTAGCAGCCATATTAGTGAACACTTCCAATAACCGCTGCTGCTGAAGTGCGGTGAAAGTCCCAGGGGGTCTATAACAGATAACACCCATTAAAAGATGCTTCTGAGCATTCTTTAGAGAGAACCCAAATAATTTGCATTCATCGCATGCATCTATCTCCATGACAGTCAAATTCAACGTAACCTTAAAAATCACACCCACCCCGCCTCCCCTACCATTCGATCTAGGCCTATGGCGGATTTTATACCCTGGCGGAAAAGCCTTCCCCGGCATCGACCTCACACTCAGGGGAAGTCCACGTTTCTGTCATAAATAAGGCATCAAGCTCATGAGCCTCAATCAACAGCTGTATCTCCACACTGTGCTTGGGTAGAGATCTCACATTCAAAAGCCCACAAGCAAGAGTGCCACTCATCAGAAAGTCTGACAAGGGAGGGGCGGTATCAGAGAACAAACGAGCCCCCTTGTCACTACCCATCACTCCAATGTGATTCAGGTCTCCGCTGGAGTAGTGCCAGAGACCACCACCCACCGCTGGCCCCGGAGCCGACCCAAAAGGGGCAGCGTAACTGGCGCTGGGTGCGTCCTTGACGCGGACGGGCACAGATGGGCGCAGACGGGCTTGCCTTTGGCACGCCTTTTCACTCTGATAGTCCTGGGAGAACATAGGAGGCTAGACCGCCACTCTGCTACTCCCAAGATGGCGGGTCCACTCGCAAGGACGGACCCCCAGGTCGGGGAAAAAGCCGGAGGAGTAAGAGCGAGTCACCCTCTACTGCCGCAGGTAAGTGCAAAGTGAGCACTGTTCTTCAGTAATTTATGAAAAAATTGGCGAATTTAGGCAAACATGAACAGGATAATGTTTAAAAAAAACACAATGAGTAAATAAAAAATGCGACCAAGAGCCACACAGTCAGCTCCTCTCCGGCAGCCTTCCACCTTCGAGCTGCCCACACAAGCTTATGATTAATATATAAAAGATTTTGATTACACGTTTCTTGTACTAAGTGGAGGGTTGATGTTTCCCCTTGAGTGTGTAATGGACTACCTCTTTCTTTTCCAAAATGCTTTTCTTGAATTATGTTTCCTGTTTATTTTCAGCATTCGTATGTAATTAGAACGGGTAGGAAGGATTGATTATTTTTATATGTATGTATTTATTTATGTACATGTTTTGTGTGCTTTGTGGTATAAAAAAAGATAAAATGTATTCTTTGATAACTATTTTTGGAGTCGGTATTGGATTTGTATGAAGGAAAAAAGTGTAGAGATCAAGGACTCAGTGATAGGGACTAATTTGTTTTTTCCCTGTAGAATTATATGTGTATTTGTTCCTCTGCATCATTGCTTGTTTTCAGAACAACAGAAAAAAAAAGAAACTTGATGCCATCAACGACGCCGCTGCCGGTTCTGTGACATTTTGGCACTGCAGAGACATCCGCCCGCTTCACACCGCAACCCTGGTCACACTGACAATGACCACTGATGCTGCCACCGAGCCGCCGCTTACACCGTGTCCTGAGGGCACTGCACTTCGCACCACCTCACTTCACATCAATGCCCTGGTATTCGCTGCTGTACACCAACATCAGCACTGCTGTCTGTACTGTGGCCTGGGGGCACCACTCAAAAGTTACTTTACACATCTCCTCGTCCCACACCGCAGCCTAGACCCACCGACGCTGGAACCATCAACTCCAGATTGTCTACAAACAACAGCGCTCCAGCAATGACGACAACACTGCTTGTTCCACGACCTGCCAGCACCGTGACGAGCACCATCCCACTTGTGCCGCAGCCCCAACGCCAGTGCTCCTGACTTCAACCTCATGGAATTTGATCTGCAACACATGTAACTTCAAGGCCCCGACGACTCTTGCACCGACCTCCGGAACCAATGCCCTTTTCGGAGCTCATGGTAAGGTCTACGACGCCCACATACCTAACTGCTCATGCCACGCTACCAAGGGGGTGAGCAGGGAATTATTTTAGATGTGAAATCTCTCCTACTTTGACTTTAAGGAAGGGTCGCTACTTAGACAGGGTACAAACCTGCCAACCGGAGACCCCCCATTTCTAACATTGGTGTCAGCGATCAGGTTAGGACTTGTGTTTGCACTTGGCCTACAGTGATTGGTCTACACTACTATCATATTGCAGACCACTACGTACCACATACTGTTTTCTTTTTGGTCTATTTTTGTCTTTCCATTTGTCTTGAGCTTGAACTTTCTACTGCATCATGCTTGAGTCAATAGTGTCATCAGTTGCATCCCTAGAAGTTGCTTTTGAGGAGGAAAGGTTGAAATTCTACACATGAAAGAACTGAAGGCTATGTTCAAAAAGCTGAAAGTCCAAATATGAGGCCTCACTAGGAAAGAGAAGCTACAGAAGGCGCTGAGGGCCTGGGTAGCAGCCAGAAATGCCAGTGGGCAATATGGAGATCTCAGTGTGGAGGTGAAGGAGCCTATTTCTAGGGTGGATGTCCTTTGGGAGAGAAGGAGCCCTACAGGCCAAGCAACAGTGGCTTGTCCCCAAAGGAGCTGGAGAACAGGCAAGAAGCAAGGAGAGATGCAATTGAGCTGGAGAGGCTCAAGCTGACAAGAGAAGAGAAAAGAATGATGTTAGACCATGAGCTTAGAGTAAAGGAGCTGGATCAGAGCAGTAGGTCCCTTTCAGATGGTGGCAGCAATTCCTCAGTGCACTCAGAGAGAATAGTACACATTCCTAAGAATCTAGGAAAGGAGCAGAAGAAGGGAGAGGATACCCAGACGTGCTTTCAATGTTTGGAGGCATCTATACTCATAAATGGGGTCCTTGAGTAGAATTGGGGAGCATAATTGTGGAACCACTTCACAGAGGAGGGGACGGACACATTGTTGGCTTTGGGTAAGGGGTACAGCCTCACCTAAACTGAAATGAAGGAGGCCCTACTCACTAGGTATGGGCTCACTCCTTGCAAGTACATGGACCAGTTTAGAGGAAGTAAGAAAACTAATTCCCAGAGTTAGAATGTGTAGATTCTTTTTGCAGGTCACTGTATGATTGGGTGAAGGGCAGCAATGTGACAGGTTTTCAGGGCTGTGCAATTTGATTGTGTGAGAGCACTTGTCTAGTCTGTGTTTTGTAGAGCTGCGCCAGCACTTGACTGATAGTAAACTGACTGACCCAGGAAGCCTGCTATGGAGGCGGAACACCGGGTAAGTACCAGGTAAGTATGGGCGAATTTTGCAGATTTGCGGTCCACGAAATCTCGCAAAATGGCAAAAAAATCCGCAAGTTTGTGAAAAAATTTGCGAACTCGCGGATTTGCACAAATATATACTAGAGTACTGTCTGTTTCTACTCTACTGGGTAATCAGTAAGTGCTACCTCATTGGGTAAATGTATAGTGCTGCTTTTCCTACACTACAGCTGCATAAAGGGCCAAAAGAGTTGCCTCGAGTGATCACGTGTGCCTGTACCTTTGTCACAACGCGGCTATAGGTGCCGAGGTCCCTCCAGTGATCTGTCCATCACAGTGGGGGAAAGGGAGGGAAGATGTTGCATACCCTAGTGTGTGTGGAGCGGGGCCAAACGGGCGGGCTTCTATGCGAGTTCACATGCCCCTTGTTTATATGTGCAAGAAAGCAGGGGATTTAAATAAGAAAAAATAACTTTCTGTCCTTAATGTCTCCCGTCCTCGCTTTCAGTGCCTTTTGCTCACGCCGCCCTCTCTTAATTCCCAGAGTGCCGTGGCTGGCTGGGGACATCATCTCATTACAGGCAAGCAGAAGTAATTCTCGGGGAAATCTTAGTCCACCTACCTGGAGCACAGACAGGAGGGGCAGCAGAGTGGGCACCACATGGGTCTTCATAGTTGGACAAAGGAGCATAGATTCAATCCTACAGGAACAGGCTGCATGCAAGGCAAGTTTTCAGCACGGACTGCCCAGCCCCTTGTCATGGGAGCAGCAAGTTAAAAAGAAACCACTGGGCACGGCCCACAAGGGAGCTGCCTCGCCACAGCCTCTGCCAATCACCGAGCATTCTGATGACAGAGGGAGGGCAGGAGTTGATACTCAACGTCTTGTATTTTGACACCACCAGCTGTACGTCAAGTCCAACGCTGATGAGGCAATGCCTGGCAATGGCTGTATACATCTAATGGTATACGGAACCAAATAGGTCGTGGCTGGCACTGCAGTACCCCTCCACCAGACAAGACAACGTCTGACAGTGTCATCAAGAGAGTAACCAGAAAAATAAAATACTCCCCATTTTAGTTTGAAGTTTTGAACCATAGGTCAAATAGTAATGAGTGAGCATGTGAGGCGTAAGAGGCCAACACTTACTTAATCGTCTGCAGACAGAACTCAGAAAACAATCTTGCTATATGATGCCTTTTACACCTCCGTTCTTAATGAATTTAACCATCAAGGATTACAGCTAATTGTAGACGGTAGATCTGGGGAGAAAGCACACCTGCATAGCCTCGACCGTGCTCACTCGTTTTTTGGGCTGATTATAATGCGTTACTGAATTTGAGCATCAACTCGGGCATCTGCTTTATTTATATCTGTAAGTGCTTCCTGTTGAGGTTTAATTTTTGTGACAGGAGCATTGTGCCAGAACAAATCCTGCCTGCATATTTTTCCACAAAGATGCCACTGTGTTGTGCCATACCTCTACTCAACTGGAGTACTTTCTACTGGCTAATCAGTAACTGCTACCTCGTTGGGTAAATGTAAAGTGCAAAAAAAAAGATAATCCGCCCGTGACCGGATTTGCGGATTTTTTGGCAATTTCGCGAGAATCACGGATCGCGAAATTGACGAAAATCCACAGATTCTGCAAGCGGAATGGATTTTCGGCCCATACTTAGTACCAGGGTTCACAAGAAGGTGTACAAAGGTTGGGTGTACAGTCAAAATATTGAGTTTTTTATATCGAATTACAGTAATATCGATTCAAAAATATAGAATGGACACAATATCGAATTGACAGAATATAGACTACAAAAATATCGACTAGAACAGCATTAATATCGATTCAAAAAAATATAGAATGGACAAAATATCGAATGGGCAGAATATAGACAACAAAAATATCGAATTTGAGGTAAGTAAGTTAATATACATTTTTTAAGTGTTTTTATGTTACTATATGTGTGAAAAGTGTATATTTATTTTATAATTAATTTTAATTAATTAATTTTTTTTATATTTTATTTTTGCGTAATTTAAATTAGTAGTGGGTTGTGGGTTTATAGGGGAATAGGGTGGGAAGTAATTTAAATATAATTAATTAAATATGTTAATTTATTTTTTGGTATTTATTTTGAACTAATTGTTAATTAATTATTAATTGGTAATTAATTAAAATGTAATTGGTAAATCATTTTAATTAATTGATTAATTGATAATTATGTTAAATATATTAATTTATTTTCTGTCTCGGGTTGTGGGTTTATAGGGGAATAGGGTGGAAGTAATTTAATTATAATTAATTGAACATGTAAATGTATTTATTGGTATTTATTTTGAAATATTTTTTCATTAACTATTATTTGGAAATTAATTATAATTTAATTGGTAATATTTTAAAATAATTGATTAATTGTTAATTAAATTATAATTGGTAATTCAGTGTTAATTAATTTATAATTGGTAAGTAATTAAAATATAAATGGTAATTAATTTTATTTAATTGATTAAATGTTAATTATGTTAATTATTTTAATTTCTTTTCAGTAGTGGGTTGTGGGTTTATAGGGGAATAGGTTGGGAAGCAATTTAATTATAAATAATAACATTGTTTAATTTATGTATTGGTTATTTTTGTATTCATTTATTATTATTTTGTAATTGTTAATTAATATATTGTTAATTGTTAAATACTTTGTATTAGTAGGTAATTTTTTAAAATATTTTATTTTGTATTTTTAATTGATTAATTGATTTATTATAAAAAATTATTAATTATTTTAAAAAAATGTATTAATATTAATATTTAATTAATTTTCATTCATATATGAAGTATTAACTTTCCCTACTGTTGCACTCTATGGAGTGCGAATAGTAATTTTTACCCCTACGCTATCCAACGCTTTCCCTACTGTTGCACTCACTGGGTTGGGAATAGTCATTGTTACCCCTACACTATCCAACACTTTCCCTACTGTTGCACTCACTGGAGTGGGAATAGTCATTTTAACCCCTACGCTATCCAACGCTTTCCCTACTGTTGCATTCACTGGAGTGGGAATGGTAATTTTTACCCCTACGCTATCCAACGCTTTCCCTACTGTTGCACTCACTAGAGTGGGAATGGTAATTTTTACCCCTACGCTATCCAATGCTTTCCCTACTGTAGCACTCTCTGGAGTGGGAATAGTAATTTTTACCCTTATGCTATCCAGCGCTTTCCCTACTGTTGCAATCACTGGAGTGGTAATAGTAATTGTTACCCCTACGCTATCCAACGCTTTCCCTACTGTTGCACTCATTGGAGTGGGAATAGTCATTTTTAATCTCTCGCTATCCAATGTTTTCCCTACTGTTGCACTCACTGGAGTGGGAATAGTCATTTTTACCCCTACGCTATCCAATGCTTTCCCTACTGTTGCACTCTCTGGAGTGGGAATAGTAATTTTTACCTCTACGCTATCCAATGCTTTCCCTACTGTTGCACTCTCTGGAGTGGGAATAGTAGTTTTTACCCCTGCACTATCCAATGTTTTCTCTAGTGTTGCACTCACTGGAGTGGTAATAGTAAATTTAACCCTCTCGCTATCCTACGTTGAAAATATTGTATATGTTTTGTTAATAATATGTATATGTATATATATATATATATATATATATATATATATATATATATATATATATATATATGTATATATGTATATATATATGCATTAAAATAATTTTTTTTTAAATTTAAGTTACATTAATTATTTATTAATTTTAAGTTTCTTTAAGTATTTTAAGTATGTTTACATTAATTATATTTATTATTATATTACTTTTAAATTACTTTTAAGACATTTAATAAATTCGATATTTTGACTGTCTATATTTTTTACGATATTTTGGAGTCGATATTTTTGTACATACCTGTTTGAAGATAGAAAGTTGATATTCTGGCATTCTATATTTTTTCCACGATGTTTTGGCAGGTCGATATTTTGCTCCTCGATATTCTGTCAGTGATCCAAAGGTGGGCAGGGTCCCTAGCAGAAGAGTGGGGGGGACAAGGGTAAAGCAAAGGAGTTCTCTAAAGGCACCAAACTAGCACCCAGAGTAAAGATTTCCACCCGCAGGAGATAACAAAAGCCTGCAGAGACAGGACCCCATAAGTGCTTTGCACGTGAACAGGTGGGCCTTATCAAGGGGGATCCCAAATGTCCCAAGTGAGCATAGCCACTCACCTTTTGGCAGTCCAAGGTGTTGGCTAGTGTAGCACTCAGGGAGGAAGGGGTCCCAGGTGAGGTTGGGGATCCCACAGAAATGACCCTTGTCTTACTAGGAGAGAGTGAGATGGTCCAGGGAAGCCAGGTGCCTGCGAACACTAAGAAATACAGATCATGGGTGACCATCAATGGGGAAAGGGTAGAGGCTCTTGGAGATACTGAAGTCAGTGAGACCTCGGTCCGGTGTCACCTGGTATCCAAGAGGCAAGTAGTCCCTAGTGTATTTCACCAAGCTTTTGCTGCAGACAACTAAGAGCACCAATGTAAGGTGGTGCAGGTTCCCTTTGAGTGGGGGGGTCTCAGGTGCCTAGAGGGTGGTTGTGAGCCCCACCATGTCTATAGATTGTCTGCTTGGTAACGACCTAGAGCCGGCCTTGTGAAGGATGTAGAGCTCAGGTCTCACTTGGAGATGCTTGGGGTGCTAGGATGGGAATGCATGACCACTCAGTCCATGGCAGCCAGAAAGAGTGATCAGAAGGATCTGGAGTCTGAAACAGTGGCCCAGGTGCCTGCCAAGAGAAAGGACAAGGGGCACAAGAAACCCGCCCCTGAGGTTTCCGTGGTCCAGAAGGAGGCGTACCTCGAGGTGGATGCCCAGGAACGTACAGGGGAAAAAATGGCTGAACTGGGGACTTATTGTAGCTGACCCTCTGGCAGCAAGAAGGGGGTCCCGCCTGGTAAGAGTTCTGCAGGGAGCAGAGACAATGCCCTTCTCTGGTTGGTTTGCCACAGCAGGTTACAGACCAGGTAGCTGATGATCAGCCTGGATCACACTGGATGTTCTGGGAGAATGGTCTCCTATACAGCATGCCTAGGGTCACTGAGCCAGGGCCAGCTCATATACCGGTGGTACCCCAGTGCTTAAGGACCCTCTTACTGGGCCTGGCCTACAAAGTGCATTTGGCAGGACATTTGGGGCAGGACAAACCCATTGACAGGATAGCCAACCACTTCTTTTGGCCGCAAATGCAAAGGTAGTCAAATGAAGTGTAAGGCTTATCTATAACCTTTTCCGGTTGTAGGCACCCCTTGAGTGTGGGGATGGACATTGTGGGGCCTCTGGATGCCATGACAGCCATGGGCAACAGGTACATCTTAGTCTTGGTGGACCATGCCACCTGGTAACCAGAGGCTAGCCCTCTTCGGACAAAGATGGCACCCATGGTGGATCAGGCATTAATAGGGATCTTTTCCCATGTGGGGTTTCCCAGAGAGGTGGTATCTGACCGGGATACGAATTTCATATACAAGTATGTGAAATCCTGTGGGAGGAGTCTGGTGTAACTTACAAGTTCACCATTCCTTACCACCAAGAAAGTAATGGTTTCATGGAGAGATGCAACCAAACCCTGAAGGGTTGCATCAAGGGTCTGATAGAACCCATGAGGCATAAGTGGGACATCATCTTACCATGCCTTCTCTTTTTTTAGAGGGAGGTACCGCAAACGTCATTAGGGCTCAGTCCCTTTGAGTTTCTATATGGACACCCTGTGAGAGGACCTGTCAGTCTGGTGAAAGAAGACGGGGAGACTGGGAGACAGCTCCCAGGAAAACTCCCTAGAATGTATTTAGCTACATGCCGGCCTTTAGAAACCAGACTGCGCGCTTCAGGAGACTGGCTCAGGCAAACCTAGAAGCCAGCCAGGAAGAGATGAAACGCTGGTGTGACCAGAATGCCACTCCTATAACATTTCAACATAGCCAAAAAGTGTGGTTCATTGCCCCAGTAGAGCCTTGTGCTCATCAGGACAAGTGGACTGGGCCTTTTCAGGTGGTGGAACCCAAGCGTGATGCCACCTACCTGGTGAACTTGCAGACTCCCAGGAACCCTTTGAAGGTCCTACATTTGAACCACCACAACCCTCACTTTGAAAGGTCTGAAGTAAGCATGCTCTTGATGATGATGATGGATGGAAGAGGAGAGTGACCCTCTACCTGACCTCCTGTCTGTCAAATAGCACAATGGGTCGGAGGTAGGTGTGACCTCTGCCCTACACCAACCCCAGAACAGCCCTGTCACCAGTTGTCGGAACAGTTGCCACACTGTTCTCCCTAACCTCAGGTGTCACTCACTGGTGTACCCACGATGTGAACACTGTTGACATTCCTCCTGGAAAGCACAACATTTACAGGCTGACTGGCAAGGTCAAACCAGCATCAAAGAAGAGGTTTCTAGGATGTTGGTCCTAGAGGTGATAGAGCCCTCCAACAGTCCTTTGGCAAACCCAGTGGTCTTGGTTCCAAAGGCTTCGGCACACGGTGCCACTCCTGAACTTCGCTTCTGTATGGACTACCATTGGCTCAGTGTCATCACCAGGACTGACGTGCACCCTGTCCCCTATCCCCGGAGCTGATGTGCTCATAGATCAGCTGGGATCTGCCAAGTTCCTCAGTGTGTTTGATTGAATGTCTAGGTACTGGCAGATTGCCTTGACCAATGGGGCCAAGGAGAGGTCTGCATTCTCAACATCAGAGGAGCACTACCAGTTCCAGGTGATGCCCTTTGAGTTGAAAAATACCCCTGCCATCTTTCATAGGTTGATCAACCAGGTGTTGTCTGGACTGAAGAATTTCAGGGCCACCTATCTGGATGACACTGCAGTGTTCAGTCCCAGCTGGGAAGATCACTTGCACTTCCTCTGGAAAGTGTTGCATGCTCTGCAGAAGGCAGGTCTCATGATCAAGGACATTAAGTGCCAGATCGGGCAGGGCTCTATGGTGTACTTAGGACGCCAGGTAGGAAGTGGCCAGGTGGTGTCCCTAAACCCTTAGATTGACACCATTCTGGGTTGGGACTTTCACAATTCTCAGACAGAGGTGAGAGCCTTTTTAGATCTTACTGGTTACTATAGGAAATTTGTCAATGGCTATGGCACCATTGCTTCCCCCTTGACTGAGCTGACTTCCAGGAGACAGCCAAGGAAAGTCATCTGGACTGATGCCTGCCAGACAGCTTGTGATGCCCTGAAGGCAGCCATGGGCACGGCGCCCGTGCTTAAGTCACCCGACATCTCCATGGAATTTGTTGTGCAGACAGATGCCTCAGAGCATGATGTGGGAGCGGTGCTCTCTCAATTAAACAAAGAGGGGTTAGACCAACCTGTAGTCTTCATTATCAGGAAACTATTCCCCAGGGAACAGAGGTGGAATGCACTTGAACAAGAAGCTTTTGCTGTGGTCTGGAGGTTGAAGAAGCTAAGATCCTGCCTGTTTGGGAATCACTTCTTAGTTCAGACAGACCACAGGCCCCTCAGATGGTTAATGCAGATGAGTGGTGAGAACCCAAAACTACCCTACAGGAAAAGGACTTTACGGTGGAATGCCGCCCTCGCACAGAACACGCCAACGCTGATGGTCTGTCCAGGTTCTTCTGCCTTAGTGAAGAGAACTCCCAGGTGGGTGGATAATTCTCCCTACTTCCTGTGTTAGACCTGGCAACTTTAGGCGTGTTTTCCCTGACTTTTTGCTTTCTGACCTCCTTGATGGGGTCATCAGTTCCAACGGATGCAGGACTGATTGGAACACCCCTGGTGAAAAATTAAGTTTTCATCATTCTGCAAACACCATACGCAATATGTGACCTGCCTGACATATCTTGTTTAGCTTTGAACCTTGAAGGTGAGTTAAGTAGCGTATGCCATAATTCTAGTTATTCTACCTGCCCCGTCTCCTCCGTCACCCTAGGCACTACCTCCACTTCCTCCTCTACCATCACCTTCGCTCCACCTCAGCTCCCCACCTCTCCCCCCTCACTACCTCACCCCTCCTGTAGAAGCAGCATCTATCTCTTTCACAGTCCCTTTTATTGCATTTCTCCTTCTCACTCGCCTCCTTATCTACTGGTCCCCCTCTCACACCAGGCCATGTCTTCACAGCTCCCCTCACCAGCTCTCCTCTCCAGCACCTACCTTCACAGCTCCCCCTCCTCTCCAGCTCGCCTCTCCTCTCCTGCACCTCCCTTCACAGCTCCCCTCGCCTCTACAGCACCTCCATTCACAGCTCCCCTCGCCTCTCCTGCACCTTCCTTCACAGCTGCCCTCACCTCTCCAGCTCTTCCCTTCACAGCTCCCATCCCCTCTCCAGCACCTCCCTTCACAGCCCAATCCCCTCTCCAGCACCTCCCTTCACAGATCCCCTCTCCTCTCCAGCACCTCCCTTCACAGTTCCCCTCGCCCCTCCAGCACCTCCCTTCACAGCTCCCCTTGCCTCTCCAGCACCTCCCTTCACAGCTCCCCTCGCCTCTTCAGCACCTCCCTTCACAGCTCCCCTCGCCTCTCCTGCACCTCCCTTCACAGCTCCCCTCGCCTCTCCAGCACCCCCCTTCACAGCTCCCCTCTCCTCTCCAGCACCTCCCTTCACAGCTCCCCTCTCCTCTCCAACACCGCTCCTCAGTGGCCCCTCTACCTACAGAAAAGGAGCAGAGGATGAGAGGGGACCTGGTGAAAGCCAAAGTGACATGCCTAAAATGTTTGACCTTCCTGCTAATTGATTAGCAGGATTGCCACACGCACAGCCAGAGATCAGTTGCGTTGACTATGCTTGTGGCAGTGTGGATGGAGGAAGGCGAGATATGATGACGAACATTCGTTCATTTCACTGTATGTCTGGCAACGTTCCAGCAGGTGGCGCTACCTGATGACATTGCATCACAACGACAGCATTATCAAGAGGGCAAAAGAAACGATAATTAAAATTAAAAACAGCAATAGATGTTACCTTTCGTTTCATTCTCGCAGCTCCCCACTACACTTCCCCTCCTTTCTCCATTGATGTTTGTTGACCCCATGTGCCAAATCGCCTGCTTCTCTCGTGTACCTTTCACTCTGCTCCATATCTCAATGCAGTACGGAAACACGTAATGACGTGTTTGCGTACATCCAATGAGAAGCCACCATTTTTTTAACATTGCAGCTGGGACACCTTTTTCGCGGCCGAAATGGTAAATATCGCGAACATCGCGCTTCTCAGCTAATTTCGTGGTTTGTTCGTGAATCGCAAAATCGCGAAAAGCTGGAGGGTCTGCTTAATAATCTTTCTTGATCAAGGAATTTTGGCAACGATTAGTCATCCATCCATCTAGATTCTAACTTCATGTCATACTCTTGTATTAGTCACCACTCTGGACCGAGTCTGAGGACTGCCAGACTTGTGAACCAGCCACTACCGCACCTGCGCTCCGACAGCCCTATTACAACTAGGGTGGTCGGACTGCCATGGGACCTCCAACTTCACCAGGTAACCACCTTTCCCTGGTGGTGGTGCAGAGGTGTAGAGGCAGCAAAATGGTTAGCGAGATTTCCGCGGTTCTGCCAAGCATATTACGAGTTTCCTCTCTGTCACGGTTTTCATGGCGGTTCCTCCATAAATGAATGTTTAGAAAAAATAAAGTCCCTTTGTTGACTCAAAAGCACTCAAAACATTAAAATTACAAAAGCTACAAGCTGATTTGCAGATTCCCAATGCACTTGTTCTTAGTTGAGGTTGTGAAATCCATGCTATTTGCTTCTGCATAATTTTGCCAAATTGCAGGACACATTTGGCGGTAAAATAATTCCACGAAACACAAAACTGCCATGAAGAACAGCCATTTATGTTCCAACCAAATATTTTGGTACAAATGGTGTCATAATTACGTGATACAGCGTAGTGGCATACATAAAGGAAATTTCTAACCCTGGAATAAGCACTACGCTACGCTCGCGTAGTTTGCAAAATTTGCGCTACTTCACACTACGCGAACTGCACGTAGCACAGTGCAAACACGAGTAGCGTAGTGCAGCGGTCATTTTTTGCTACCTCGTGGTTCTCAACGTCAAGTTGGCGACCGCGAGCAAGCAAAATGACATCCCGGCAAGACTTTTTCCTCGTTCACAATCAGCAACATCAAGTTTTCCGACCGCAAGCGTGGAAAATAAACCTCCCGGCGAGTTTCTCAACGCGGGGAGGTCAGGTTTCTCAATGCGAGTGGTCGTGTATGCTCGCGACCTCTCGCGGTGAGAAACTACCAGTCCGCGTTGAGAAAGCTGCCTCTCGAATAAAAATCTACTAGAGCGGCAGAAAAATACAGCTCGCACTGTGCAAGACGCCGTTTTCAATGATTGCACAGTGCCGGATGCTTGTACGCACTGTGCAATCATTGAAAATGGCATCTTGCACAGTGCGAACAGGGTACTACACAGTTTGAGTATTGCTACGCATAGCTCGCATAGTGTTAAGTGCATTTCGCGTAGCATCGCGTAGCAGTACCTCGCAAACTACGCCCAGCTTTAAAAATTTCTGTAAAAGCGCAATGCAGATTTCTAGAAATTACATGAATTACACTGACTCTGCTGCCAAGGAGGAAGTGGGGACTGCAAATCCCAGTCTGCACGAGGCTCCAGGAGGCTGCCCCTTAAACCTGCATCAGCTGTGTTGTATGCTACAAAGCATTTCAACAAAACCTGGTGCGTGGCCTGCTCTGCCGACAAGGAGGAAGGAGGGACTGCAAGCCCCAGTCTGCACAGGGCTCCAGGAGGCGGCCCCTTGAACCAGCATCAGCTGTGTTGGGGCGCTACAAAGCTTGTCCACAACACCCGCTGCACAGGATGTGCGTGGGCCTTGTCCGGGCAAACCACGGACCAAGGGCCGGTCAGACCTGCTGCTGTCAGTGACAGGAAGAGGCAGGACAGGGCCACTTCTCTTGGTCCTGTAGGTTGGCCTCCTCTATATGGTGGCAAGACTGGATTACTTTTAGTGATACCAAGCTCCTCTCCCACGGTACTGTGCAAACACTTGCTATGTCTGCCTTGTCAATTTGCTTTAGTTTTTTGCCCTACAGAGTGGATTTTAGAGAAGAAAGTAGTAAATAGTGAGGCAGCATTGTTTTGGTACATAGCGGGCGTAAGGAGGCTTCTCCACTTGTTACTACTACAAGTATTTACTCTGCCTCAGCTTTCGTCCAGGTGTATTCACAGCAGAATCTACATTTCTGCATAAGCAAGCTGTGGGCTTCACTGGCATTTGCTGAGATTCACTGCACTACTGTACCCACTGTTTTTAAATATATTGTGGTTGTGCACTGAGGATCGCCAGTGCTAGTGGTGTGTGGGATGTTTCGACAGAAGTTAATCCCTGCCCCAACTATCTGATAGTGTAGCATGTGCAGGGGAAATCCTCTCCAACCATTGATTCAAGGATTTAAAACTCAAGTGGATATCTGCTGGTGTTTTTAGCTGGCCAGGCTGCTATAAGAGACTCCCCCCACACTATCCTCCGTGTTAGGAGGTGCCAGCTTGAGTCGCCTCTGCCCTATAACCTTCCGCAGCACTCTTTAGGACCGACTTACTCCTGTGGTGTAATTTCATCTTTTGACTCCTTTTGGAAGGCACTTTCCCCATTACAATGGGTAAAAGTAAAACTGGAGCCAGCTCTACTGTGGACAATACAATCACCTCTATTGACTCCTTCTTGCTACGTACAGCAGGGGTTATTTTCAAGGAAACAGAATTAACTGAAAGAAGACTCTCTTTGGGAGTGGGCAAGGGGGACCCACCTGTAACTGTCCATCATGATGAATCATTGGAATATAATGCCTCCAAATACTCTGTTGGCCTGTCTGCTCATCCAGAGAGTGCCCTAAATTGTTTGTATAAGTAATCCTGACACCGCCATAGTTAACAAACCCCCTGTTAAAAAGAAGAAAGGAGGATCTGTGCAGGAAAAGGCTCCTTCTAAGAATGGTAAAACTAAACCTGATGTAGGGGTGACTGCTTCTGTAGTATATAATTCTGATTAAATTAGTATTAGGTTTGAAACAATACTAAAAATGCATATAAAACACCTGCAAGATCACTTGGACAATATAGATGTCAGATTGACCAAACTATCTGAATCCAAAAACTCTAGTCCACCTGCTGATATTTTACCAGAAGGGCCTTTAGCTGTTGGTAATTCTAAGGATGCTATTAACATGTTTAACTGGTGTCACAGGGCTAATAAAGTACATTAGAACAAGCATTTTGGCCCTAATACATGGGATAATACCACTCTGTCTTCCGTGGCCCCGAATAGTTAATTACTGCCACCTCTAGTTTGCACTTTCATTGCACCCGCTCTCCATCCCCCTGAAAGCAGCTAAGCCTGACCAACCGGGGACTTGTATACGTATGGAGAGTGCCAATATTACTGGTCTTGAGCAGATGGGTGCTCTGGGATTCCTGGCTGGAAAGTACAGGTGATGAATCTACCCCCAACAGTGTGTTCATACATCTTAGTATTGGCTAATGTACCTACACTCAAGTTGGCCCAGGTTGAGTCCACCCCATTGTGCCTGCCACATAGAGCAGGGAAGTTTGTAATGTGTTTTTTTGTATCGTGGCGTGTGCTGCCGCCAGCACATGCCAAAAGATACACCTCACGACCTCCTTTAAGGCGGTAGCATCCTAATACTGATGTCAGGATCACCAACAGCTAGTCGGGTTGTCCCGTTCCCCACGGGATGGCGGTCAGACAAAAGTCCGACCGCCATCATAATGAGGCCCTAAGTTATACATTTCCTGACATAAGTGGTAGGTACCAGCTTGTTGGGGTAGTAGCATCGGGCTCTACTGAGTGAGAGGTGAAGAGTTAGCTCTCTATGTTTTTGGCCGTAATTTTATTTATATGCACGAGTCTGTTTATGATAGAGCATCAAAGGTAAATACCTATCAGGGGCGAGGCTGTGAATCCACTATTGAATATTGTTTTATTATTCAATGCTTCTCCCAGGGGGGCGTGGCTTGAGCGCCGCACAAGATGGCGGCTTGACGGCGAGGCTCCGCTGACGAAGCTCGAGCGCCGGCAATTATTTCATCATACACCGAGGCTTCTCCGGACCACTGCGCATAATCGGCAATCGGAATGTGAGGTGAGCAGGACGCTGTATTCCCTGTCTCTCAATTCCACCGGAATGCGCTCTTTTAACGAGTGACGCAGTCCGCTATTCTGGCGGCCGCCATTTTCTTTTACCGCGATTACCTTCCATAGCGGTTTTTCACTCATGTGTACCTCGTTTTTTCATTTTACGAACTATTAAGCATATCCTCCGCCTCAATCAGCCACATACCCTTGCAACATGCCTATACAGCTGCAATTTTTTCGTCCTCTGTGTTTTTGAGGCACCACGCTGTTTTCACTAGCTTACCTCCACAACCCAATGATCTTTCAACGTGGTTAGCGCCTTTTCTTCACGGCATCCATGCTTCTGGCGCATTCTACTCTATTTTACTTCTTTTGAGGAGGATTTTATACAAAAAGTGGCCAAGTGCTTTACCTAATTAACTTTTACTCCTTGCTCCAAGCAACCTTTGTTTATTTCTTCAAAGTTCCACTTCTAAGACAGCGTTCTTCACATAATCTTTCTTGGATTCTGTAGTAGTACTGCTGTACTCTTCCCTTGCCTTATATGGGGAAATTGCGCAACCTCAAGGTTACTGCTCCCAAGGTCATTTCTCGTCAATCTTCAGACTCTGATTCCACGACGCTGACCATGGATGATCAAGCTCCTCATAAACCAGAGGTTACACATGGGGCAATTCCTAAAACTAATACTTCTAGTAAGCTTCTGCAACCTGGCTCTACGAACGTCTGAAAAAAGACCCTCCCTCTCCAGGTTCCTCGTCGCACTCAGCGTCCATGGATCTTATCCTTGAAGAACTTCGTGCACTCAAACCCTTCATGGCCGAAACCACCAAAACTTTGCAATTTCTCCATGACATATGGTCTACACTTGAATCAAGGGTCCTGCTGGTGGAACAATCTACGGAATCTCTTCAGACTTCCTGCGCAAAAATTTCGATGTTAGAGAAGGATGTTTCTCTCTTAAGACGGCAGACAGAAGAGTTGGAAAATAGAAATCGTAGAAATAACCTACGCCTTTATAATCTTCCGGAACACACAGAAGGGTCAAATCCAACCGAATTCTTCCAAACCTTCTTACAGAAAATTCTAGATCTTCCTCCTTCCTCTTCACTCAACATTCAACGCGCACATAGACTTGGTCCGAAAGTTTCCACCAAACCCCGCGGAGTCATCATGTTGTTCTTGCAATATACTGACCTCCTTCAAGTACTTTCTGCAGCAAAAGCGAAAAAACAAGTTATGTGGGAAGGTCACCGTTTATATCTTTCTCAAGATGTAGCTAAAATAACAGCTGATCGTCGGAAGCAGTTCCTTGACTTACGTCCACGACTTAGGTTTGGCTTACTTCATCCGTGCCTCTTCAAGGTGACCTACAAAGAAAAGACCACGACTTTTGAAGAACCACACGCCCTTGAAGAGTTTCTCCGTTATCATGAAGCCGAAAACATGGACACTGCAAGACCTGTTTGATTTTTCATGTGTCTTCCCTGTTTGACGACAGTATTTATCTCTTTCATATCCTAACGTATCTAGTTTTTGTTTCCTTCATCCTAATGGTTCCGCCTAGTCCTCATTTATTGCGTCTATTATTGTGCATTTACATATTTGGTTCTCATATGTCTCCTTAACTCCCCCTTTTCAATTTTTGTCTTCCTACAGATCCCCTCCTCATGTTCCTCATCCTGGTGTATTTTCGCTCTCCTCAGTTGCTCCTATGCTGGTTCCTCGAGTGTTCAGTCGCGTGAGTTTCAGTTGTCGATGTCGTCCTCTTTTGGCGTCGTCACCCCTCTTCATCTTCTGTATTTGTTGGTATGTTCTCTCTTTTCCTCTAATCTTTTTTTATTATCTCTATGCTAACTATTTTTCTATTGCTCTTCTTACTATTTTCTTTCTCTACTCTTTTCTCGACCTTTCATTTCTCTTACTCTCAACTTTTTCTCTCTCTCTATTTCTCTCACAGTTTCATTTTTGCATTCTTACTACTTCTCTCAGCTCTTCTCATTTTATTTTATACTACATCTTCTCTTTTATATCATTCTCCTGATGTTTTACATTCCGAGTAGTCACCTGGAATGTTAAGGGGTTAAATAACCCCATTAAACGTCAAAGAGTTTTAACACATTTGACCAGACTTAAAGCCGATGTAGCCCTCCTCCAAGAATCCCACCTTACAGACTTGGAGGCTAACAAACTTAAGCGATGTTCGGTGGGTCACGTTTTTTATTCTCCTGCTTTAGGTAAGAAAAATGGTACAATTATATTATGTCATAAAAAGTTAAATGTTTCAATTTTATCTCAAGAATGCGATGTTAATGGCCGTTGGGTTCTCGTTAATCTTCTAATAGATAAAATACCTATAGTTATTTTCAATATTTATGCTCCTACAGGTGTTGATAAATTGTTTTGGCCTGCTATTTCTGATAAACTTGTTACCCTCAATGACCAATACGTTATTCTTGGAGGTGACTGCAACCAAGTATTTGATCCCTTTATAGATAGGAATTCAAAAGTTAAATTTGTTCCTTCCAAAATGCATTCCCAATTTGTCACATCTATACAGAACAATGCTCTAGTTGACATTTGGAGGCTTTGTAACCCGGACCTCAGAGAATATACTTTCTATTCCCCCACTCATCACTCACAATCCCGTATTGACTACCTCTTCCTCAGCAAACCATTAGCACAACTTGCCATTCACTCAGACATAGGCTCCATTTTAGTTTCAGACCACGCTCCCGTTTTTGTGGATATTGACCTTATTCCCTACTCCCCTCACTCAGGGCGCTGGAGATTTAATAACTCTTTACTCCTTGACTCCAATTTTTGCACCCAATTTACAAACTTTACTACTGAATTTTTTACACTTAACCATCTTCCAGAATCTTCCTTTGTCATGATATGGGACTTGTTTAAAGCGGCTGCACGGGGATTCATCATTCATTTCGTTTCTCAAAAGAAAAAGCAATCAATCTCTAAATCAACTCAACTTTTAGATAAAATTAAGAAGTTAGAATATGCTTACTATAATTCAAACTCTGAATCTTCTCTTCGTGAACTTTTTTCTGTCAAATTTGATTTTAATAAATATACCACCAATGCTGCCTCAAATTCTCTTCTAAAATGCAATTCCCGCTATTACGGTGGACAGAACAAGATGGGCAAACTCCTAGCCAATTATCTCAAGATACGAAAAGAAAGAACAAAAATTGAATCCTTACAAGGCCCAGCTGGCGTATCTTTCTTTAAAGACAAGGACATATTAGCTCAATTTGTCTCCTTCTACCAAACACTCTACACTCCCGAATCTAATCCCGACCCTACTGATCTTCTTACGTACTTTCAGGACATCCCATCTCCAGAATCATCCCATCTTGACTTCCACTCATTAGATTTGGATATTACCCCTTCGGAAATCTCACATGCAATCTCTATCCTTCGTCGAGGTAAAGCACCGGGGCCCGATGGTTTTACCATTGAGTTCTACAATCACTTTTCCTCCCTTCTTCTGCCAAAGTTACATCTGTTATTTCAATCCTTTGCGACTTCCGGATCTTCTCAGGGTACTTTCCAAGAAGCATTAATATGTTTAATACCTAAACCTGATAAAGATCATACTTTTTGTAAAAATTATCGCCCTATTTCTCTAGTAAACACAGATTATAAAATTTTCGCCAAAATTATAGCTCTTAGATTAGATCCTTTACTACCAGAACTTATTGGCCCCGAGCAATCTGGATTCGTTAAAGGTCGCCTATCATCAGATAACTCTCGTGTCTTCTTTAATATTTTGAGTAAAGCTCCCTCCCTTTCTATTCCCCTCGCTGCTATTTCCCTAGATGCTGAAAAAGATTTCGATAGGATAGGGTGGGATTTTATGTTTCAGGCACTTCGTTGGTTTGGTTTTCCCCCTAAATTCATTTCTCTTATATCCTTACTTTATTCTAGCCCCCACGCTTCAATCTTTGCAAATGGTATGACTTCAGATTATTTTCCCCTACAAAGAGGAGTCCGTCAAGGATGCCCTCTATCCCCTCTTTTATTTAATATAGCCTTAGAGCCCTTTTTAACTAAAATCAGACTCGATGATACTATTACTGGTTTTCACTATGGTCCTCAAAAACAAGTTAAATTATCGGTCTACGCTGATGATATCTTATTTTATTGTTCAAACCCTCAAACAACTCTCCCTTCCTTCCTCCGCCAAGTCTCTTCTTTTTCAAATGTTTCAGGTTATCGCCTCAACACCGACAAATGCGAAATCTTACCCTTAAACCCTTTATGTCAAAAACATCTCTTTGACTCCTCTGGCTTTTCCTGGCAACCCACTAAGATTAAGTACCTGGGTATTTGGTTTGCTCCCCGTATTCCAGACACTATTAAATTTAATTTCGAATCTCTCTCTACTAAAATTACTACATCGATAACCCGTTGGAACCCTCTCTTCCTTTCCTGGTGGGGTCGATTGGACTCCATCAAAATGATGCTAGCACCCTTAGTTCTCTATTCTATTTCCAAGATTCCCATCCGTATTCCAGATCATTATTTTAAGTCGATAGACTCTCTTCTATTAAAATTTCTATGGAAAGGCATAAAATCTCGGATAGCTCTCTCTTCTTTGAAAAAAGATAAATCCCTCGGCGGCGTCAAATTCCCTAACTTTAAATCATATCACAATGCATTTTCCTTAAAACAAGCCATGAGGTGGATCTCTTCTGAACTTCCGCACATTCCCCCCTTATGGCTCACATTAGAATCTTCTTTACTTCATCCTTATGACTTTGAAGAAGTTCTATCCTTCTCCTCTAAGGTATCATCCCTCCGTTCCCCTATCATTTCTCATTCTTGCTCTCTTCTTCGTCCATATTTATTGTCCACATACCCCTCTGCTTCCTCCACTCACACCCAACCTATCTGGCATAATAAACTCCTCAAAATTCGTAACCGATCCTTATACTGGAAAACCTGGCACTCTCTCGGTCTAAAATGGATCTCACAACTTCTTTCAGACAATCAACCTCTTCCTTTTCATGATCTCCAAACGCAATTCTCGCTACCTCCCTCTTCTCATAAACAGTATTTATCACTGCTTCCATCCCTTACCCAATATCTTTCTTCGCTCCCGATCACCAACTCTATCCCAGTCATACATCTTTCGATTTCTAATGCCATTGACCAATCTCTTTCTGCTTCATTTATTTATAAATCTTTGCAGTCCTTTACCGACCGTACAAAGTCTAAAGTTGAGTTGGCTTGGGAAAAAGACTTGTCTCAATCTTGGTCCCTCATCTTATGGGAAAAAATTTGGTCTAAGATTCACAGTACATCCAGAGCTGCAAACACTACACAAACCCTATTTTTTATTTATAATCGTACGCTATTCACTCCATTAACTCTGTCATCATTCTCCCCAGACACTCCCTCCACTTGCTGGTCCTGCCCATGCCCTTTGGCTGATCTGAAACACATGTTATTCGATTGTCCCCACATTTTACGTTTCTGGCAATTAGTTTGGTCTCAATTGCAAAAGATTTTCAACTTTACATTTTCTTTTTCCATCATACACATTTTCTTAGGTTCCCTCTCTCCTGCTTTTGACGAGGCACACCACAAACATAAACTATTTGACCTCTTTATAGCCATTGCTTTTCACCATATTACATCACACTGGAAACAAGCGAAAGATGTTTCTTTTACCGCTTGGTGGAACGCAGTTTGCTTTAATCACCGTCTAGACACTAACTTTGTTTCTCCCATTTCCTTAGCAATCAAACGTGATCTTTTGTGGCTCCCCCTTACTGAATATTTATCCAAAGTTGCCAGACCTCCTCCCTCTTCTCCGATACGTAATGTCGAAGTTTGTAAACCACCATGAATGCATTTTCTTATATGATTATAATGTTCTTCATTACATCTACTGTTTTATCATATTATTTATATAATTTTATAATTCAAGATGTTCCCTCATTCCCCTATGTTCCTCACATTCATTGTTTACTTTATTTTTTATGCATAAGATAGCCTCAACTAATTTCGCTGATTTGTAAGAATGATTTAATGTTTCTCATAACTTTTGATTGTTTCTTCATTTTCTGTCTTTGCTTCTTTTTATTTTAATAAACTTCAAACTTAAAAAAAAAATGCTTCTCCCAACATTTGTGTAAAAGTGAGATATTGTGCTCAGTGTTCAGTGACCATAATCCTTTGACTGCTACTCTATTTTATATATAGATCCAATTGAGGGGTCGAAGGTAGCAGTATTGATACCTTTTCAGGGATAGAAATCGCCCCCAAGGGATAATTTATGCATTGACTTCAGTGTACTGTGCAATGTAATTAAAGATAAGCTGCTTAAGCCTCTCATTAGGCCAGCCTGTCCTCCTAAGTGCTGGTATGATGAACCCTGTTCTAAAGCTTATAGGGAATTGAGATATGTTTTGTCAGCCAAACCAAGAAATCCTAATGAGATTACCCTGGCATGAGTTAGATATAATGAGATGCAGATAGTCAGGAAGCGAGAAATACAACAAAATAATTTGAATTGCTTTACCTGCTCAGAAAATTCAAAAATCCTCTGGAATTCTGGAGAGTGGTTATGGAATTTCAAGCACATGGGACATCTCTGTCCTTATTGAGTAGTCATATTACCAGGGATCAGTGGGTAGCTCACTTGAACAACATTTACGAGAGCACCCCTCATAGCTAAAGAGTTATCACTCCAAGTTGATAATACGAATGTTGATAGACTTGAGTTTACGGTAGAGGAGGTGATCATCGCTCTTAATAGTAGCCCCTCATCTAAAGCACCAGGGCCAGATGGAGTACCTGCCAGGGACCGCCATAGGGATTATGATGTCCCTCCCCAACGACCGTTTCATGGTGGTTTACCTGGCATAAGAAGGCTGGAGGAAATGGGCATTGGGCATTGGGGCCCCCTAGTGGACCCCCCTTCCCCTTGGCCCTTAGTTTTGGGTGTTGGCATATCCCTCCAACATGAGGCATACACCGCATGGTGCCTGCCACGTAGTGCAGGGATATGTGTCATGTTTATTCTTTGTACTGCGGCGTGTGCTGCAGCATGCAGCCCCGCCACGATTTAAAACATAGACATTGCGACCACCTTGGAGGCGGTCGCATTGTAATTTCATATGCTGGACAGCCGACAGCAAGTCGGGCAGTCCCACCTCCAACATGATGGTGGTTGGACTACGAGCTTGGATATTCCAGAGATGGCTTATGTCAAATGTACTTTTCTTACTTATGACAAATCTAGTTTGTTTTACAATCCTTCATCTGTAGGTAATGCTTATAGGATCATTGTGAATCATTTGTTTCTGGACAAATGTTCTGAAAGGGAACGTCTAGAATTGAGCAAACCACTTGTACTTAACTATTGTGTTTTGAAAAACAAGGCTACAGCCTTATTTAACATATGTGACTAATAACTGGGAAAAAGTTCTATTGATAAAACTCAGGTCGGGTACCATGTGTCAAATATTGTGTTTTCTGTGGGGTCATTATGGAAGCCTAACTAATAAGAAATGTGCCTGTGACAATGTATCCAACCAATCTTTATTGCATTTTATGATATTTTGCACATAGTACAAACCTTTTAGGATACGTTACTTATTACCACTTTTTAAATCTTAAAATTGTAAGTAATGTAGAGTTGCCTTTTGATTTTTTTCAATCATTACCAAGTACCAATTTTTTACAGTAAGCAGTTATCTTAATGCAGCTGTGTTTTAGTGGAAGAGTCTTGATCTCTGGTCAATGTATTTTCAAATCGCTGTTAATGATTACCATGTATGTTTTTAGAATTATTTTATGCACATCTTTTATGATTGTCTTTGATATTCAAATACAATTTTGACTTTGACTTTGACACTGGCGTAATTTAAATTTAGCTTGAGCGTAGTTCTTAGACACATTGAAATAGAAGAGGCCATTTTGGGTCTGGGTTTTGACTGTGAACCATTGACTTTTTTCGACCAATCTTTTTCAGTCTTTGCTTTGACATGAGAACATGTTTTGATGAGCTCAGTGGATTATTTCTCTTTCTTTTAAAGCTTTCAGCTATGTAGTGGTATCTTAATGCTTACAATTAAATGCCTGAATTTGCAGCATAAGGACTTTTATACAATTAAAGTGGCCAGTATAGGAAAGCACCGTGGGGCACTGCGGGGGGAGGTCAACAGACGATGGAATAGGAGTTGCTTATTTATTTATTTCCACTTCGTGGAAGGGATGTTGTATTTAAATTTAGGACCCTAGTGTAATTTTCCCGATTCATGCCCATATATAGGTATAAATCACCATATCCTTATAAAGGCATAGAAATCATAACCATATTTAGACTTAGCCTATGCAGTCCAAATACTGCGTGGCTACTTCCACTAGTTCTGAGAACCCACAACGATTTCTTGGAAAAACCTGCCTTCAGCAGTCAGGGACTTCCCCTTGCTTGAATATTGATTTATCCAGGAACTCATGGAGTTTTTAAAGAACTGAGTCTTTGATGACATTATTATGTCCAACCATATGTCAAACTCGGCACCTTCAAGGTATAAATTTGCCCAGACAAACACACGGTGGTTTGGAGCAGTTCGACTATCTACTTGCCCGACGCAGCTCGCAACAGCAAGTGCCGAAGGAAGCCCACCCTCCATCTGACGCACTAAGAGAGACACTGTCTTTTCTCCTGCCGAGAAATCCAGCTCCAGTGTTTCCAGGCTACCCTTGCGGGTTGCTGGGAAATCTAGTCCTGAGAGAGAGAGAGATACAAGACCTCCTTTGATCTAAAACCAAGGTACGGAGCTGATTAGACCCTTAGAGAATTCTTGGATAAATTCTTGGCAAAAAATACTAAAAACTTAAGCTACACCTCACTTACTTCTTCCCTTGTACTAGACCTGGGTTAGGTACACCGGGGTAGGCGTATTTTAGAAGCACCAGTTGAGTACTTTTAGTTATTATTTATTACTGTATGTATTATATGTTATTTTATATGGCTTAGAAAACCATCCCATGCTTTTACAGTACTACTTTATAATACTCTTCGTATTATATGCCTTGTACTTTATAACCAGTCTTACGATTGGAGCAGTTCATTTCTTATGCTTGAGGAAGAAGACTGTTCAATAAATACTTTTATTGAAAACGCCCTTCTCTCTATTTCTCTGCACCTCTGGTGAAACGAAGCATGCACGATTGACTGAGTGAAATAGCTATCTATTGTTTCTGCGACTCTGGAGATGGATTTCTTATTCTTGGGAAACAAAGTTGTCATGTTTATGCGGTTGTCAGAAACTAATCCCTTCTTGTAAATTCGAGAAAGTTTTTAGTGACCTCTGAGCTAGCTGGCACTCACAATTAAGTCTAATATATTCGATAGAGACCTAGTCGACCTCAGTCCTAAGTCTAAACTATAGTATATGTTATTCCAATGCGCAGAGCCTATTGGGAATATAGGAACTACACTACAGGGAGACTTTGCCGACTTTGCTGCTTGGATTACGGGAGGACTCTAAGCTCCAGGAGACCTGAGGCCTGTTAGCCCCTCCTACCTCCGCGTACAAAACGCCTCACGGCACCCGCTGCGAGGGTGCGGCTTCGTGGAAGGGAGACTTCGCCGACATTGCTGGCTGGATTACGGGAGGACTCTAAGCTCCAGGAGCCCCCGTGCCTGTCACCTGAGACCTGTTAGCCCCTCCTGCCTCCGCCTACAAAACTCCTTGCGGCACCCGCTGTGCGGAACGCGTGCGGGTGCGCGCCGGGCCAAGCCTGGGACAAGTGCTGGCCCGTCTGAGCCAATCAGAGACTGGAGGAGCCTGGGCTGGGCCACCCCTCGTATATCGGTGCATTGGAACATTGCAATACTGTAAGACTATTTATAACTTGTCCTTCTTTTTATGCCTGCTATTCTATGTGATATTTGCCTCTGTTTCGTGAGACTCTGCAGTCGGGTAAAGCCATATAGTATAGCTGTCAGGCTAAATGGCGTTACATGCAGGGAAAGGGAGGAAACCAGTGAGAGGTGGGAGTGTTACTGGCACACTGGATCAGTTTATAACTAGGGCTACATCTGTATTAGAGCATGAAATAGCACTGACAGAACGTCGTCTCTCGTTAGAACCCCTATATACTAAACGATCCTCTTTGGGAGCTATAATGTTAGCCGTTTCACCGGTACAATTAAGTAAACAAACATCTAACCATGATGCTAATGGGGAAATGATCCTCAGTCATCGGTGTCGATAAATTTACCTACGACTACAGAGGCTACAGAGGATACAGAGGCATGTCTTATTGTTTCGAGTAATGATTCTGCCTCAGGTAAAACAGTTAATGAAACCACTCTGCGTTTTCCTACAAGGTCTATAACTAAAAATAATTCTAACCCCCAGGTTTTAAAACCTGTTTTAGTACCAGGACCTACTACTAAGAGGAAACACGGTGGCGGCTCCCAGTAGGGAAGGTGCTCAAAGACATTAAAAACATCCAAAACATCGAAGAATACTGTAATGACACAGCCTGCTTTGACTATTATTCCTTCGTCGAATATACCTCCTTCGCCAAAGGTATTGGCGGTAAAGCCAGTTGAGTATCAAACAACATGGAAAGGGAGTTCCCAATTATAAAAGGGACAAAAGTTCCAAAACGCCCACAGAACAGCTTAATATTTTTCAAATTTTATTTTATATATTTGTTTTTGTTCTCATAGAAAAATATATCCAATATAAATGGTTCATTTGTTAATTTCATTTGTAAAATACACATAAAAAACACATCAGCCTAGGAACACATGGGGCAATTAAAAATGGCACACAAATCAGTTACTCATTCAATCAACCAATAACTCATTCCACAACCACTCCACGCATACAAACTCAGACAAAAACAGCATTTCATCAAACATACAGGAAAAGCGCGTTTGGGAACAGTGCCAATAGGAGCTTCTTTCATCAGGGCGCATATCATAAATACAGTAGTCAGTACGGTCTCTCGAGATCCGAAAACCCAGTATTTAGACAAGTGTCCTAGTCTAAATCATGGCTGGCGAAGCATATCTGTGGGCGAGAAGAATACGTCAAAATACAGAAAAATTTAAAATGTAAATCTCACACTAACTGGTCACGGACACGAGCAAGGCAGTATGCACTCACATCTTTAAGCAACACACACACACCCTTCGTGCTAAGGGAGACAGATTAGATAGTGACTCATGAATTACCTTATAAGCCAAGTGAATAGAGACAGCACAACTGTGTGACCAACAGCCACAAAGGCCATAAACAGTGAAAAGCTCAAAGATACCCAAGAACAATCAAAACATATATAAAAATGGAGCAAAGCTTGTGAAAAGTGAGAAAGAAGAAAATCCTACTAATAGCATACCAAAAGACACACATAAATGGTGCTTCCAACGTTGCTCCAAGATGGATTACGAACCAGGGAGGGGCCCTCAAGGCTTCAGACGGAAACCCCGGACTCGAAAATAGGAGCATATAGTAGGCGATAATAAGGCTGCAAAAGATATACAGAGTAGACACAAACATGAGTGCATTCTAATAATCGATTCGAGCTAACTGCTAGAGAGGATAAGGGGTAAGGAATAGTGACTGCTTTCAAAACAGCTAATAGTGGATGTAGCGACTGCCTCCTATGATAAGAGTAACAATCCTATTGGGTCCTCTTGTCCACCAACATTAGATAAAGAGAAAAGTGGGATTATGCTCACCTCAACCAATAATCGTCAGTGACAGACTCTGTCTATGTCTAATGTATATCACTTTACGTGCTCCAAATGGCGCGGGACAAGAACTCGAGCGCTCGAACCAAGAGCAGCGTGTCTAGATATATGACACAGCAAGATGAGGCTCAGTTCTGTCAAGTATACGTATCGTGCATGTGGGTGTATTGAAAGGACATGTAATATAGAGATGAAAGTAGGGCCCTTCAAAGAAAGAGGACCTGACTATGCAGAGTGGGGGTAACTAGTTTTCCATAAACAGAATAATGTCCGCAGTCGCAACCATGAAAAATGCAATGACAAAATAGAAGTTAGAATACCTGGCAGTGTGACGAGGAGCAGATGACTCACTCGCGAACAACACGGAGACAGTGGAATCGCCAGGACGAATGCATATAAAAGTTGTAACATCCTGAAAAATAAAAAATTAAATAGAATAAAACGTGAGATATAGTCAGGGCGGAAATTCCGACTGCTTACCTCAAGATGGACACAGCACGTCTCCGCAAAAGTATATGCCAGTCGACCACCCCCGGCAACACAGGGCCAAATGCAACAAGCACGATGGCGGGATGGTGATATAAATACAGTAGGCTAAACATCCAATACGGAGCACCTGGCGCATGGATGCTCAGGACCGCTAGAACGCTAACTTCTCCTCCGTCAAGCGGAAAATGGCGGCCGTTCGTTTATTAACTCAAACTGCTTGCAAGAAATCTGCAAGTAGAAATTCACAACCATCACGAAAAAAGGACGAGGGGGAAAGTAATACCCACCCATTGGAGATAGAAATATAGTGAGATAAAACATCGCTCCAATTATGGGCAAAAAAAGTCTAGAAAAAAGGAAATCAAAAACATAGAAGAAATACTCGCATCACGGACAAGTCCCTACTGGATCCGGACAGTCGGTAATCAGAAAAATGGGAAAACGAGGAAAAACAAAATACAATCATCCCTGAAAAGGGGGACGGCCATAGAAAACACATACAAGGCAAAAATAAAAAAAAAGATAAATAACAAAAAATAAAGAATTTCTTGATAAATAAGTTGCATCATCACCAAAGTGCACCAGAATCGAATGATCCCGAGGGGGGTACGACCAAAGAGGATAAAGCATCATGAATCTAAGATAATCGAGTATCTACAAAATTGCATTTTCCCAAGGGACCTGCTCATTAAGTCCAGAGACAGCCGTCTCAAGGGAGAAGATCTAGAACACTTTCCTTTTGCCTCTCAGTGCGTCAGTGTTCCCATCTTTAGGGCAATGGATGCGTTCAAGTATAAGCCATGTTAGATCTTCCACAGAATGTTCCAGGGCCCTCCAGTGGGCAATCAGAGGGGGCCCTGTGCGAAGATTTCTAATACAAGATTTATGTTCAGAAAACCGTGTCCTGAACTCCCTGCCTGTCTCTCCCACATAGCCCTTGGAGCATGGACAGAGGAGGAGATAAATGACATTGCTAGTCCGACAGTTCGTAATTTCTTTGAATTGGATTTTTCTCTTGCCCCAATCCAATACAGAAATAGTCAAAACATGACCACAGGCATGGCATCCGCCACACCTGTGGCTCCCAGTGATGGGATTGGCACCAGTAATGCTTCTTTGACTAAGTGCAGGAGGGTCAGCCGGAGATGCCCTGACTAACACATTCCTCAGGTTTCTGTTGAGTCGAAACGCAAAGATTGGCTTTTCCAATTTCTCAGTAGTTTTATCCATATTCAAGAGATACCATTGAGAATTGATGATGTATCTCAATTTCTCATTGAAATTAGAATGTGTAGTTACAACGACGAGTTTGCGATCCTCATTTCTTTCTTTCGGTTTCAAAAGTGCCTCCCGATCAAAATATTTGGCTCATTTATACGAGTCCCTGATCGATCTATTTGGGTATCCTCTGTATAGGAACTTCGTTTTCAGTTGAGCGGCATGAAACTCAAAGCTGCTCATATCTGTGCAATTCCGGCAGAGCCTTAGAAACTGACTAAAAGGTATACTGTTTCTCTGGCTCTGCGGATGAAAACTGTTGTAGCGTAATAAAGTATTTCGGGCCGAGGGCTTTATGGAGAAAGTTGAGCACTTAATTAAGTCTTTAATGCCGCTGCTGCTAGAGAGGATAAAACTGATTAGTGAAAGATTAGGTACACTCGAACAGGCGACTACAGCAAGCTCCGAAATATTGAAGCAATTTGTTGGCTGTACACATAAACAGAGTTTAGTAGGACATACTGTAACAAGTGAACCCACTAGTCTTATTGCCCCATTAGCAACTGTAACAATAACCAATATACCCTCTCTGCCACGTAGTGGATTCGGGAAAGCTGGCAATACCGTAGGTAATAGGTTAACAAGGCCCGAACGGGAGAGTCAGCATGAGGAGAGGAGGGAGGTGATAAAGGATCCCGGGGACGTGGGATGGGTTAAAAAAAGTTGCACACACAGTTAAGGAACCTACACATGTGGTAAACCAAAAGAGTACTTATACGTGCATTGATTTACCACCAGACTCTTTCCCGTATGTTGTAGTGCTATCTGGGGTCCCTGAGTTAGATAGTAATAAAACAGAAACTTATTCTGAGTTGAAAAATAAGGTTATTTTCTGGTTGAATAAGAACAGACCACTTCCGCCTAACATCCATGGTGAGATCCTACACGTTCGGAGAGTAATTTGGGTTGGTCATAGAGCAAAGGACCTAATCGGTGATTGTATCATCGTTAACTTTAGGGATAGACGGGTGGTTAACCACACTTGCGCTTGGTACCACCAAAGAGGAGAGGGTGGCATACAATCCCTTGACCTGAGCTATTTTTATCCTCCATCCTTTTTTGCACCATCAAACATGTATGTACATGAGACTGTCCACAGAGGTATCATGGGCGTGCATAAAAACAAATACAACATCCCCACAGGCAGATCCTAGGATAAGAGTGGGGGAATTTAACCCTGAAGAGTCTGACCTTCTGAAGGATAGTGACATAGTCGTGAATATTTCTGATAACTCTGGCCTTATTAGTCCTATGGATACCGCTGTTAAAACGGGCAGATGGGCGATAATGTATTGGAATGTTGCAGGCCTAAAAACAAAACTGTCTAACCAAATATTGGTTAACACTGTAAACAACTATGACAGAGTGAGTCTACAAGAAACTTGGATTACGGAGGCACATCATTTATGCAATTTTAAAACTCTATTCTCACCAGCAATAAGTTCAGCACATGGTAGGGCCAAAGGGGGATTATGTACGTATGTATCAAACCTGTTTGAATGTGAGAAAATAGAGATAGCTGTTAATAACAGGTACTACCACATGGTTACGATACATATTGACAAAGCACTTTGATTATTGTTAATTTTTATAATAACACTCCTTCCGAGGGAATTGAAGAAATGCTGAAAGCGTTGTGTACAGATCTTAAAAGTCTGATTGAAGGGAGATCCAAAGAAATGTTTGTTATTTGGGGAGGGGACTTTAACTGTTCCTTATGTAAAAGAGGAGACCAGGGGACATGTGGTATATTGTTGAACGATGAGACCTATCTATCACATTTTGAACATACTACATGTGGGGACCTTTTGAATGAAATTATTTTCTCCTGTGATATGGGCTTTGCAAACAGAATTTGTAACTCAGAGGTTCTGTTTTGCCCCACCTTCAATGGAAGAGGTGTTTTTTCAACAATTGATTTTATATTGATATCAGCAAGATATGGAGGACAAGTCAAAACGTTTAAAACCTTAGATATCGCACTTAGTGATCATTTTCCCCTAAGTGTGCAAATTCTAGGCCCTCATCATGATCATGTTGCAGAAAACACACTAAGTCAGCCCATAAATAACTTTATTCTGAATAGACAAAACGGTTATTCCCTAAAGTGGACTAAAGTGGTCCCAGCGGATTTCCTTTATAATCTAATTAAGAAATGTAGATCCAGCATTGATGCCTGTCTAGATGAGAATTCGGTTAAGTCCATTATTATTAAAAACTTTTTTATTATTGCCTCACATATTAAAAATAGCCTGTGGGTAGAAATGAAAAGGAGTAAGGAAAATACTGAGAGCTGGTTTGACACAGCTTGCACCAAGGCTTATTCTAAACTTAAGAACACTTTGAATGCTCCGGTCAGAGACCAAACCTTAATCAGGGAGCTGCGAAAGGCCTACAAGATGACTTTGAAACAAAGAAAGGATACTATGAAAAAGGAAGCCTGGGACTCTCTGTGTGAGGCTCTTCTTTGGATAAGGATACTGCAACTTTTTGGAAAGTAGTTAATGCTCCATTTTTAAATAATAACACTAAGGCACGGGTAGAAATGGCTATTTCTGAGAATGAATGGGTAAAGCATTACTCTGAGTTATATAGGGCTCCGTTTGTTTTGGAACAAACACTAGCTGAGGATTCAGTTGTGAGGAATCCTCAGACATTAGTAGGAAAATGGATCTGGTATTACCCTGCACGAAGTAAATTTAAGCATAAAAACTAGTCTGGGAGGAAAGGCACCTGGCCCCGATGGGGTGCCTGTTGATTTGTATAAAAATTATATGGACCTATGGGGTCAGCTTCTCACGCAACTGTATAATGCTTCCTGTTCTAAGGGTTTGTTACCATCATGGTTTGAGTCCATTATTGTCCCTATATTTCAAAAGGGAGATAGAACAAGTTGCTTGTGCTATCGCCCTATTTCATTACTAGACTCATCCATTAAGATTTTCGGTTGTGTCATTTTAAATAGATTACAAACATGGCAGATGAGCACTTAAATATTAGTGACCTACAGTATGGTTTTAGGAAGGGCCTTGGTACCACCGATCAGTGCCTTAATTTGCACATTATTTTAGAAAAATATACTAGAGCCAAGGGGAGTCGCATATTTTTAACCTTTGTTGACTTAGCATCAGCTTTTGATTGCGTCACCCACAGTAAGCCTTGGACCATCTTGGAAAAACTGGGAGTGGAGAAAAATATTATTTTTTTTCTCAGGGAGCTTTATCAGGGGGCATTGGCCTCAGTCCAATTTGGCAAGAATGGTGAGTGCACTAGGCCCTTTAGCATCGCTAGAGGGATGAGGCAAGGATGTGCACTTGCCCCGTTCCTATTTACAATCTACATCAATGACCTGGAAGAGATACATCTGCCGGAGTGCAGGGACCTGCCCATGATAGCTAATAGATCCGTCCCTGCACTCTTATACGCAGATGATGGCCCGGACGCATTTGGCTATGCAAAGGATGGTTACATCCTTTTCCAATTTTATGACCAATTTGGAGTTGAGAATTAATTGTACAAAAACATTTTGCATGAAATGTGGTTCGGGGGCAGATAAAAAGAAAAAAGTTATGTACATTAATTCTAAACCATTGGATTTTACCTCAACTTTCCCATATTTAGGCGTACTGTTTGATCACTCTCGTTTATGGAAAAGTGCAATAAAGGCAAGGAGGTTGATGTTTTGTAAATCCATAATGACCTTAAAAATGTGTAAGATAATGGGCAAAAAAACGATCGGGGAACTTTTAACCGTTTTTAGAGCGACCTGTGTAGCAATTGCTACATATGGTGCAGGAATATGGGGATATATAAACGTGAAATCATTGCAGGTGGTGTAAAATCTTTTTATGAGATATCTTTTAGCAGTCCCGGACAGTGTCCCTACATATATTTGTCACGCTGAACTTGGCCAACCACATATAGAAGATGTTATTAAAGTACAACCAGTTCTTCTGTAGCATAGGGTGTGGACCACCGAGTGGTGCGCTTTTAACCATTTTGAGGGACTCAATGAGTCTGGATAACGCTAGCAAGATGGGATGGTTATCTTATGTAAAGGTGTTCCTTACAAATATAGGCCACCATGATTACTATGTTGATCCCTCACTGATGTGTCATGTTCCCAGGAAAGAACTTAAAAATCTGTGCATGATGTACCTGGGAGATTGTAGAGCGAACGCTGAAATGAAAAAAAAGACAGTGGTTGCTCATCAATTAACAATGACTAGTACTTATATGCAACCATGTGTTACGCTACTAATGAGTGATTTTTGAAAGGTTCTTATTAACTCGTTTTAGGTTAAACATTTTATTTAGACTTTTTAGTTCTCCCAAAATGAACAATTGGTCAAGGCAACTTAGTAAGTGCCCTTGTGATGACTTGTCTGACCAATCAGATATTCATATTCTGTTATTTTGTAAGTATTATACAACTCCCAGGACAAGATGGATTGTGCACATATTGAAGATCATGAAAGTTAATCAGTGTCGCCCTGCTCTTTTAGCCATTCAGAAATTAGATAACATGTTAACTGTTAAATCTGTTTCTGTGTTTTTTAAAAAATGTTTTTAGATTCTGAAAATCGATTCATGTACGAAATTTAGTATTTCTATTTCTACTCTGTTGTGATAATTTTTATATATTGTATATGTGATTTTTTAACTGTACTTTTATAGTTGTTTTAATGACAATAACCGAATAAAGTTTTTACTACTACTACTACTACTATTAATTTATTTTGCCCTATTCCTTCCTCTGTCGATATCACCCCCGCCCCAAATGCACCGGCCGCTGCTGCATTAAAGGCTTCCCTGTCAGCTCCCAGATGCCTATTTTTGTTCTTGTAGCCGCTCTGCTTGATCCCTCCTGCTCCACCCTGTGTTGCTGTAAATTCCTCCTACTTAGACCCTTTCCAGTATGTCATACTCCTCATTGTCCCATCCCCATCGTTTTGCAATGCTTTCCGTTGCCATTCCCACCTGTCTGTTTCTTCTCTTCGCTCCACCGTACCCCTCTTCCAGTGTCTCACTCCTCATGTCCACTCTTTTCACTTGCTGTTTCTACTGCCATTGCTCAGGTCTCTCCACCCAATTTCTTCCTCGCCCTGCATCCATCCTTCTCTCTACCACTGCACACCCTGACTGACTTAAAGCAACATGTAAGGGACTGAGAGCAATCCTTTTGTTCTGCCAATACTTGCTCTTCACAGAAACAAAAGGATTTTTCGGGTCCTTTCTTTGCATTCTGCTTTTGTTTCCATGTAAATTGAAGTTCCGGTGGCAAGGGACTATTCATTATAGTTCTTCATTGTTTTTTATATATCATAGAAACAATAGAAAGACTGTAATGAAGGATCATTTACCACCCAGTTTCAGTTCAGATAGTACTAAAAGGACTGTATTGAAGGCAAGAGAGCATTCAATATAGTCTGTCTTTTGTTTTAAGATATATCTGGGGTTACTGTGCTAAGCATGTCTTTCTAATTGCATGCATTAGCTCCTTAGACCCACACCTATTGGCTTTGCCATTGCTTTATATATTTATATTTTTCTTTTAATATACATTTGCAATAAGATGATGTGAGTGCTGCAGAGTGGCAGATAGTGCACCAGGCACCTGCGCATTTATGCTGTTCTGTAAAGTTATTCCATTCCTACTGCTTTTAAGTCAGCTGAACTCACGGTGTTCATAATACTACACAGCGCAGACAGTTCCTGGAATCACAGAGCTGAACAAATCGGTGTTCTGAGCAGAGGGAAGGGGAACGCTGCAGATAGCAGCATCTCAAAGGAACGAGCTGGTGCACAGAAAGGTGAAGCAATCAACGTGCTTTGTATGTTCAGATCTAGTGTTTATCTTTTCCGGATGCTGAGCGGCGGCGTCAAAAAATGCATTTTACACTCCGAGCAGAGACAGCAAAATACGAGTCATAGCGATAAAGGAGTTACACTTGTAAAGGGTTGGAATGAGAGGGGGGGGGGGAGAGATTCCGCGGCTGCTGCATGTAATGGACAGCCTGTCTTCGAGCAACTCAGCTGTGAAACGACTGCACGCCTCCAGTTTACTGCCCTGCTCTGATGGCAATTCGTATTCTTCAGCAGTGTGCGCGCGCTACTGTATTTCCGTCTCTGGGGGCGGTGTGAGCGATTCGACGCCATGATAGAGTGTGCTAAACGCTCCTTTGAGAAAGGTCATACGGGTCATTAGAGTCTTTCCGCTAAGCGCATTTTCTTTTCTTTTCACAGGCTGCAGATGGGAATGTAGAAAAAACACACACACACACCCAATCCTTCTGACAATACACTGGAGCCGCGATGCCCTAAAAGATTACACAGGTCAGTCAGCGATTTGCGTGATCACCTTTTACCTTTTGAAGTCGCAGCTGCGAGACATGCCACCTGGAAATTGAAGTTGGCTCTGTAAGGCTGTGGTGGGATTAACACTGTGCCCCTTGCTTTGTGCAAAATAACTCGTTTCCTGACGCGGATGTTCAAATGAGATGGTACTGCTGAGGTAGCAGCTGGGGAACACGACTTATCCCAGGTCAGACGGAATCAATGTTAGATTCTAAAGACACATTGGGGGCCATCGGGAGAGGGGGTGGGGGGTGGGGGGGGGCGGTGGTCGTCGAAAGACCGACCGGAGACAATATAAGGTGTGGGATAAAGGCCGTTTTATTGGGAACAGGTGCATCTTACCACAATACCAAATCCTTGGCCTTTGCCGTACAAAACTAGGCCTAACTAAATATATACATACCTGCCACAACCCCCGCCCCCACCCCTAAAATGTTCCCCACAAACAGCATACACATAATTACCAACTACCCAAACGCCTGCCTCAACTGTTTAAACACTTGCCATATGTACACTCCCTCCCCCTCTGTCCAGGAAACCTCATTCCTCCTATCCTACCCCCCCCCCCTTAAACTAGGAAAAAGCGCCATCCCAACAACATCTCACCAGCACCTGCCCCAGCGACATCAAACCCCAGCCATCCTAACAAAGAAAGCACCTGATCCCAACAAAACCCATTCCAAAAAACAACCCCCCCCCATGACCAACAGACCTCGCTCAACCCCCTACTTACCCTGCCACCATAGGGCAGGAGGGCGGGACAAAAACTTTCCTGCCTACAACTCGACTGCTGGGTCCCTGTCCCTAAAATGGTGGACAGTGACCCAACATGGCCGGTATTATACACACCAGCCCAAAAGGAGCCCAAGTCTACCACCAGCCCAAAGCTAGCCCAAGGAAGCCCAAATCCCCCCAAGAAGCCCAATCAAAACTCCTTCCTGTCCCCTGTCTATCTCGTCCCCCTCCCCTTCCTCCCGGGGCTCCAAAATTCCCCAGGTGGGCAAGCCTCCCTCTGGTCGGCCGCCCCCCGCAAAGCCCTATTAAAGTGCAGCATGGGAGATATCATGTCATTTACACTCATTCTGGCAAACTTTTCACTAATATTCTCAAAGAAGGACCACATTTGCACTGATTGACTTGTGCTCATTGACAAAGTCAACTTAACCGACAGTGCCATTTTTATTAATTTACCCTTCCGAGATGGATTGGCAAAGAAAATAAATAAAAAATGAGTTGAAAGAAAGCACTTTTGGCGGAGGGCCTGACAGCAACTTACAGTCTGGCCCTCCCCAAAAAATAAAATAAATGAAAGGACTACAGGTGTTCAGTGGGCGACGGAGGAGCGGAAAGAGTTGGGGGGGGGAATAAAAAATAAAGCTGCGTATGAGAGGTGGGGAAATGAGCACATGAGACAGAGATCAGCACATGGGTGATAGGAGAAACACACAAGAATGCAGCACATATTGCCTGATTTAGATCTTTGTAGATGGGTTACTCCGTCACAACGGTGATGAATATCCCATCCGCTGAAATATAAATCCCATAGGGCATAATAAGATTTATAATTCGTAGGACGGGATATCCGTCACCATTGGGACGCAGTAATCCATCCTCTCAGAAGTAAATCAGGCCCACAGTGTGAAAGTTAGGGAGTTTGGTTTGGAGACGTACACATACAGAGAGGGATTGAGAAGCATACAAGGAAGAGAGTTGGAAAAAACATGCACTTTCATAAAGTATTTAACCAAAAAGGAAAAAGTAGCTCCCTGAAAGTGAGCAGTGGAAGGATAAAGATCAGCCAATTAGAGGATAGTTAAGAGTAAGGGTGTGCAAAATTTGCATAATTTGCACTTGCACAATTATGCAAAATTTCTAAAAATCATGCATCTCTTGTACCTTGCATTAAAAAATACATTTTGTTTTGAAAAAAAATAGAACTAAACAATAAGCCACTTTATCAAACATACAGCCCTTTTCTTTACTCTTTTGTTTAGACTGCTCCTGTTTAGCTGTACCTCGTATTTCCCTGTTTGGTAGGCCATCCACCTTCACCTACCTCATTCTTTTCCACCTCTTTCCAGGTCTGTTTAATGTTAATTTGACTGTACCTGTCTGGACGCTTTCCAATTTCTTTAACAAGTAGCTACGGTCTCCCAGAAGGAGGGAATTACAATAGGCAAACCTACTGAGTATTAAGCATATAGAAATCGGGGATCTTGCTTGGACAGGTAACATTGGGTACAATTTCCCTAGGCTTTGGACAAGTGCGAAGCAGGCCCCAGCTACTCCATTCACATGCTTCTCACGTGAAAAATCTTCATCCAGGAGTACTCCCAGATTCTGGACCATCATGGAGATATTAAGAGGGGTCTCTGTAGGCAAAGGCCAGAAAGTGGAGGGTACCGATCCTAGGATTTTACTAGTAAGACAGCAAAGGAGCTCCATTTTACCTCCATTTAGCTTGAAGGAATTTACACCCATCCAATTAGATATGTCTAATATACAGGCATGAAAATTACTGATCAAATCCAACTGTTTGTTGTTGAGTGAAGGAATCAGTTGAGTGTTATTAGAAATGGGGAGCCTTGGTTGGCAGAGGTGGGTACCTTGGTCCAAATAGGGACCCTTGCTTCTGGTCATGATAAGGGGGATACACTTCTACAATTACCCTAGCTCAACCACTTGGTAGCTTCGCACAAATAGACAGACTTATCTCAGAGGCAGTGTGTTAATCATTTGGGAACACATACAGTAATACAGTGAAAACACCTCAAATGAACACCACACCAGTTTAGGAAAATAGTAATTCTTTATCTAAACCAACAAGACCAAATACGATAAAAATCCAACATACAATATTCTTGAAAAATAGTACTTGTGCAAAATAACCTTTAAATTGCAGGAAAATCTTTAAATCACAGTTCTTCCAACTCAATAGCTCCTCCTGGGGCTACCGCAATACTGAATACGACAGTCTAACAATTCCAGCTGACGGCTTCTATACAGGCCAGCTAAAGCGTCAACAGACTCGGACACAGTACCTTTCTTGTTGCTACCAACACGTCGGTGCGAGTCGGTCGGTGCAAGCGTTGAGGTCGCGTTGTGAAGCGGAGCATTGTGGCGGACGATGTCCTCATGATTCGGTGCAGGCAGCAGCTCGTTGACGGAGTCTGTGAGACCAGGGCTTGTGTTGAAGGGTGACATGGTGCTCGCTGCGGTGCTGGTAGGTCAGGGTGCGGCGACGGAGCCGGACGATGTTCCGGTCGCGCAGCTACGGAGTTGGTGACATCCTTGTAGCGTGTAGCAAAGCGTTACGGAGTGCGGGACCCACAGGACGCGGTGCAAGCAGCAGCTCGTTGGTGGAGTCGGTGAGACCAAGGTTGCGTTGCGAAGCGAGGTGTTGCTCTCGGTGGTATTTTCAGGACACGGAATTCTGCGGCGGACTCAATGACACAGTCGGTTACACTTTTCTTCTGCTGCAACAATCAGAGACAGTGCACAAAGACACAGTGAGGTCTTTGTTGTTCCTGAGACCTCTAGAATACGGGGCAAGCTCAGTTCAATCCCTTTGAGATCTTTTCTTCAAGCATGAGGGACAAAGCAAGTAGCAAAGTCATTTTTCCTTTCCTTGGCAGCAAGTAGCCACTGCAGGCCAACCCCAGACAGCAAACAGCACAGAGGCAGTATTCCTCCTCAGCTTCTCCTTGGCAAAGGTTTCTCTTTATTTCTCAGGAGTGATCTAAAAGTCTGGGGTCTGTGCTCATCTTTTTCTGCACCAAAACCATTTGTTCTCTGAAGGCAGAGAGTGTCTGTACCCACCCAAAATCAGTTCTGTCCTCACTGGTGCAGCTTCCTGGCAAGAGGTGGAGACAGCATTGTTGAACGAAGACCAGACCATTCAGGTGAAAGGATATCTCTTCCCCTTACTCTAAATGCAGCCCAGGTCTATTCAGCCCAGCCCTGACTCATCAGACTTCTGGAGCCACTGCCCCTCTCCAGTCCCTGTCATCCAAAAACCAGACAAGCACTACGCAAACCTAGCAGAGGCACACTGGATGGTTAGGCAAGAAAAGACCTACTTTCTAAAAGTGGTATTCTCAAACACAGAATGTAAAAATCACTAACTAAAAGATGCACTTTAACATTCTGAGTTCAGGCATACTAAACTTTATTTCCCTACCTCGTTCCCAGGGCCAGTTATGTTTATGACATGTTATAAACAAACTCCCTGTTCTGTCCTTTGGGAACAGGTAGCCTTGGAATAGTGAAAAACAAAATGGGCAGTGTTTCACTATCAGGACATGCCACACACATCAGGGTATGTCCTACCTTTCACATACAATTCACCCTGCCCACAGGGGTAACATGGGTCTACCTTAGGGGTGACTAATATGTAGAAAAGGGAAGGTTTAGGGACTGGCAAGCGTATGCACTTGCCAAATAGACTTGGCAGTCCCAGACAGCACACAGGCTCTGCAATGGCAGGCCAAACTCACATTTTACAGCCAGCTTCTCTGGGTGGTACATTCAGTGCTGCAGCCCACTAGCAGCATTTGATTTACAGGCCCTGTGCACACACAGTGCACTATACTAGGGTCTGATAATTAAATCAAAAATGCCAATCATGGAATCACTAATCCATAACAACAATTTACAAAGGGAGCACTTGCACTTTGGCACTGAACAGCAGTGGCAAAGTGCCCAAAGCATCTAGACCAGCAAAACGAAGTCAAAAATACAGGAGGGAAAAGCAAGAAATGCAGGGGAGACCCACACCAATGGTGCCAGGTCTAACAGGTGTCATCTGCATATTTGATAAGCTTGATCTTGTAGGAATTTTTAATAGAGATTAATAGATTTATATAGACAATATACAAAATTGGACTGAGTGAGGATCCCTGAGGAATGCCGTTTTTAATTGTTCTGAATTTAGAGCAGAAAGGGGGTATGGCCACAGCCTGACAACGATCTTGTAAACATGACTTTAGCCACTGGATCACCAGCACCCACTGAGGATAGTCCAGACAGTAGAGTGTGGTAGTTCACTGTGTCAAAGGCTGCTGATAGGTCAAGGAGGACCAACACCACCAAATGCCCGCTATCTGTCATCCTACACATTTTGTCAGTAGCACAAAGCAATGCTGTCTCAGTTCCTCAGCCAGGTCAGAAGCCAAATAGCTCTTCCTCTAGCCATGAGTGATCCTCCAAGTATTGGGACAGCGTTATGCTAATGTGTTGTTCTAATATTTTGGAAGCACACATTTTGTGCAGTGCTACAACCCCTCATCATGGCAGGAAGCGACAGCCCCAGGAAAATATATAGCCTGGTGGAAATCAGAGAGTGCAACGCAGCATACGCTGCCACACTGGGGTCTCCTGCACTCAACAGCAATTGGTGCACTGCTGGCTGACCTTTAAGTCAGGAGGACCTGCTCAACCTGCTTCATGTTAAGGTAGTGGGGCTAGTGAGCAAGCCATGCTTAAAACATTTAAAAAAAAAAAATACTGCTTATTTAATGGCAATATTTAAAAAACAGGTATGCTTTTATATAATGTATTTATACATATATATCATATAAATAAATGTATTTAATATGTATGTATTTTGTATATAAATTAATTTGTATTACATAGGTTCATATTTATGGTGGTTCCCTTATGTGGGAGCTCTATCCCCTTTATTTTCCTCCCACAATTGCTTTTTAATTTCCTCAGTAATTATTAACATTATCTAAAAAATCAAAATAAACTGAAGGCTGCTCTTTAAAAGCACTCACCTCAGTCACATGCTCCTGCTGGTCTAGACCTTCTCGGATCAGCAGGCTGCTGGACAGTGCCATCAATCACAATTTGCTGGGCTGACAAGCTCACAGCCCTGAGGCACTGAGGTCATCAGTTCGGCAAAATCATTGTATCCTGGGCTAAGCTGCACCCCTTGATGATGTGTGTGCCAGCCACGGCCCGGGTAGATAAGAGCGGTGAGACAGTGGGGCCGGGTTGGGGGTCATTCAACAGATGACACAAGGGAAAATTAAAAAAATAATTCACTTTCCCTTGCCGGCATCTGTCAAAATCCCCCCACCTGGCCCCACCGCTCTAAACTGCACGGACCGTGGCTGGTGGGTGCAAAGTTAGTCCCCCGGACGCTTCAGGCTGAAGCAACTGCATCGCAGAAGGACAGAACGAGGAACGAGCCGACCGACATCCAGAGGTCAGGCCAAAAGAGTGACGCAAAGCATAAATAAGCCAAAGGCATACCCGATGACAGTTGCAACTAGAGATCGACAGGCACCCGACTCCATTTCCGGGGCAGGATACCTTCATTAAAAGTGCTGTGATTTAGACACAGATGCAAAAGTGGTGTGTATCAGAACATCCAGCTAAATTATAGCATTCTGATTAGAGGAGTAGTAAAATGAGAGGCAATACATCTGCAAGCTCCATAAAGAACAAGGAACCTTGAAGTACCGATGTTTGCACCAAGTTTATATCCTACAAATACAAAGCAATGACCAAAGGATTGCCTAAGACAAAGTAATAACTACTTGAATGAAGTGACCCCAAACTCAATATTGTCCTGAAGAAGGTGGCTCCATATCCATTGGACTTTTAGCACTGAAACGCGTTGACGCCTGTTTTCTTAAAGGAATCCAAAAAAGCCAAGGCACCATATGAGATACAAGAAATTTCCTGTACAATAGGTCCCTCTACAATACAATTGGCTATTGGATCAGATTGAGTTCCAAGTGTATCACGATTACTGTTTTTCTACTGGGGTAGTATTTTAATGCAGTGTCTATGTGATTGAATATATTGTAGGATGTATCACAGTGTTTTTAAATGCTAGTATAGCTTCTCATTTAGCTTCGCTAAGTGGTACATCCATATTTGGGAATGGTTATTTTCAGTGCTTAATTTGTAAAATATGAAGTGCAGGTACTCAAATGTTTGTTTGAGGCCACACCTACTTTTCTCTGGCTCCACCCATTTCCTCCACTAGCTCCACCCACGTACTCTATTAGATCCACCCACTCATCAACTGGCACTGCTAAAAGTCAGATGTAATACGAGGTGCAAACACCTGTTAGTAACAATTCAGGGAAAGGGTGGAAACAGTAACATGACTATTGGACGAACGAGAGGGTAAAAAAAAAACATCTGGTGCACTAGAGTAAGTAGTGATGCTGAGGCATATACAAACATTAAGTAGAGGGGCAGGGGCTGCTGTAGTAATATATAATATTACACCAAGAGGCATTGGGTGGAGTGCAACTAACAGGAAATAAGGACATGCTAAAAACTGTGAACCAACAGCACCACTGAAACGTACCAGAAGATTACTTCCCCGTCCCAGGTTTCACAGCAGACCCGTACTTCCCCAACCCAGACAAATAAGTAACTTACTAATGGATGATTTTAGGCAAATTGCTGCTCGCTATGTACGATGTAGCCTGTATCTCCCTCCAACCCCCACCCCCAGTACACATCTTGTGTCATCTGAAACCAATTGTACTTCACTGTACTCTGCTCGTGAGGGCTGAGTGGACTCAGACACAGCTGCGGCTTGCCCCGGTGCTGCATAATGGAATGCAGATGGCCAGGAATGAGATGCATCAGCAGAGCTATCATTTGGACTCAAGACGGGAATATCCAGGGCAAGACACCAGGAAGTCACGGTTAAAGCGAATAGGCAGAGCGCTGCACATGGAATCTAGTAATGGAATAAACCAAGGGCCTCTGGGGGAGGGTGGAGGTGCATTGGTGGGTCTAAGCTTGGACACTGAAATGACGCCGCAGAGCAGACAAGAAGTGGGGGACACAGGCAGGTCTCTGTGTAGTCTCCAGATTAGAAAAGGGTGCTTGGGGGCAAAGATTGAGATGCATTGGAGCGCAATGTTTGGTAGGCAGTGGCAATGTAACAGTGAAAGGAGTCTGTGAGCATCGTGTGTGCGGCCAGCACTGTGTTAGAGGGGGTGGGGTTGGGAAGAGGGTCACTTTGTAAAAGTGACTGAGGTAGATTATTATCCAAGCTGAGTGTAGTCTCCAGCACGCTGGTAGGAAGGAGCGCTGTGATCGGTGATTAGTAGAGCTGTGTATGGATGCAGTTCTGGAATAAATACACTGCAGGCTACAAAGAGGTGCTCCGGCGGAGCTGTGCATGACCTTCAGAAACAAAAATCAGGTGGAGAAAGGAAAGTGAGATGTTGGGAGAAATGATGGATGTTATAGAAAGTACTGTGGATGACTATCAAGGGGGCTGGCACGCCTTTCTCTTCTGAAGTGAGGCAAAATTGTTTAACTATTCCATAAATTGTCAAGTGTGGTGGGATATGTGCCTAGAATCCAACATCGCGCATTTGTGGCAGCTTAAAGGCCTCCTGTAGGTGTTTTTTGTGAACAAAAACCTTTGGAGCTGCTGTGTGCCAAGCAACACGTGCAGGGACATCTCTGCATCATAATACCCTGCCCACATGAATAAGTTGTCTGATTGCATGGGGGCTGTGCAGCCATGTCCCTGCAGCCCTGGCGGTGCAGGAGGCACACGCACTTCAACCGAAAGCCTATGGATGCTGAGTTAGAACTGGCAGGGTTTCAAAAGTCCCTCCCTACCTTCTGCCCCTTCTCCCGCTCTGTGACAGGGCTCGTAGCCACACTTGCCCTCCAGCACCTGTGTAACAGGAAACAAGAACCGAGGGGTCTTACCTGAGGAACTCCAATGCAGATGGGTATCGCAAAAGCGGTGCCCACAGGTGGACACCTGCACGGGCTCGCGCATGACATTGGTGCACAGCAGGCAGACAGAGAAGCTTCTCCAGAAACTTGTAGTCGTAGCCGGGCATCTTCGGGGGTGCAGGGTCCGAGGGATCAGATGTCAAGGTGTCTGAGCCTTGGGGTTTTACACTCCTTGGGGCTGAGTCCTCCCGAGGGCGCTTTCAGTCCTTTTGTCCCTTGGCTCCCTCTGCCCGGGTCCTTTACTCTCTCCTAGCCCCCGGGGGTTGAGGATCTCTTCCCTTTGCACTCCTCTTTTTTTGAGGGCTCTGCCCAGTCTTCTTGTGGAGGGACTCTCTCTATCGCTCGTGCACAGGTCTCCTTCAACGCTCCTTGTCCCGGGGAGACTCACACGGCCCCAGCCCGCCTGATTCGGGGCTCTCTCACAACCCTCCTGTTTGTTCACAGGGTTGAGTCGTGACCCCTATGGCTGCAGACTGCCTTTACTAAGTGATTAGGCCTGGTGCTGCTTTCTACCACCAAAGCACTGGCTAATGAGGCCCGCTGCGCACCACGCTGTTCACTTCTTGTGTCGTAAGCTGAAAAACGTTGCGGGCGGCTGCGCAGTATGCTAGGGCGGGCGGTAGTGAAACCCCTGATTCCATTGGTCTGACTCAGGACACACACGCCTGACGATCACGATTCCCAAGTAGTGACAGAGCAGGTTTAAAATATATTTTCTAAGCGTTCTTTATTGGTAGTGCAACTTATGATGGGGCAGGAATCCAGTGACTTTCTGATACTGTATGTATGCTTAATAACGCAGGTGCAGCAGCATCTTATTTGAAATGGTGAAATGAAGTCGGCTGTTCACCGGCGGGGAGACCCGTGTGAAGTAGTGTGCAGCCAACATCGCGTGTAGACCCGGCCCTGAAAATTAAGTGCTGGTGCTTAGCACCAGAAAGCACCGGCACAAATTAAGCACTGGTTATTTTATACTATATGAACTACTGACAGTGTGTTATATCCTGCTCTTCCTCTCTCTTTGTCCCTCCTTAGTGTTAGTGTCTGCTTGTCTATGTCATGTCTCTGTGATGTCATCCATGATTCTACCTGTTGCTATTCAAGGGATTTATCAGTTACCTGGAGGCTGAGCAGGAAGTTATCTGCTCCCGGTGGGGTTTCTTACCAGATTACATTTCTACTTGAATGCTGTACCTGACCATCTAATCCCAAGAATAAATATACTACATGAACATTACAACGATGACACATCATCATTATTTTACTGAATGCAACACAGTGTCTTCGGATGTTTCCGAATTTTAAAAATATACAAAAGTATTGTTTTATGTAATGCTTTTTTAAACTTGAATAAGTTCTTTTAAGCACTTCATTTTAGTGTGTGAATATATTGAGGAACCAATCAAGTCTTGTATGGGCTATGAGTGTGGAGTGCGAGAAGTAAAACGTTGTTGAGAGGCATAGTATAAACATTTCCAGGGATTTCTTTGAGGCTTTTGAAGCCCTGTACCACAAGGGGTTCTATGTCCATGAGGAGCTGGAGCCAAGCCACCCCACCCTTTCACAACTCGTCTCACAATGGGGCGGGCTCAACGCGCCTCACGGGGCCCACCTCATTCTGTGACACATGGTTAAACGGCAGGATTAGAGGCTGCGGATGGCAAGATGATCATCTAACTCTGCACAATTTGTCATCACAAGTTTTGAAATGGATGATAGACTGTGCCAGTTCCATTGTCCGATTCCTGCACTGCTCTTGGGGTAAGTTAGAGATGAGACTGAGCTCAATAAGGCATCCTTCACCACCCTGTTCTCAGTGATATGTAAAGACCAGAAGCGAGCCTTTTTTTAAGTTTAAATAATTTTTGTCATTGCTTTTAATTAAAATGTTTAATGTGTGTGTGTTGTGTCATAGTTTATGGGTCTTTCACAGCAAGTAATGGAACTTTGACCCTTAGTACAAGCAGAAATTATGTTAGGCCAAGCAAAATATTCTACAACTATTTTATTGGACTGTCACCTTCAGGTAACTATGCAAAACCAATACCAAACACACCTTAAATGAAAAATTAATGCTAGTTAAACTAATCGAGAATTGGACTTGTTTACGTTATGAAAGCTTGTATGGATAATGTGAGTACTGCTAATGTCTGTGTGTGTAACTATAGACAACAGAAAGCACTGAGAACATGTTGTTTAAGACAGGCTGCGAAAATTCTGCACGAAGATTCACTACAAGCTAAAAAACGAGCTTCAACATATATATATTTAGAAACTCACAGTCAGACTGTGCCTGGTGATAGGGCAAACCTTTTTTTACAAGTTTTCATTAGAAGCAAGCGCTCCAAAACTCTGCTAACACCCTTCCAGTACAAAGAGTAATAAATTATTGTCGTATTTTAAAACTTCAGATCAATATATCACTTAAATCCTAATGTAGCTTTAGATATGCCGATTAACCAATTTCACAGATTTGCATTTATTTCAGGTAGCATGCATCATGGGGAGAAGGATTCTTTCTTCTTTTCTGACCCTCCTTGACTTCACCTACCGGGGGCCGTGCTGCTTTTCTTTCAGCCTGAGGCACTGCACTGGTGGTATTACCACTCAGGAAGACTTGTTGTTTATCAGAAAGTTTGGGGCTGGTTTTTGTGAAATGTGTTGTGTTGTGAAAACAACTTTGGAATGTCCTTCCCAATGGATCCCTCCCGCTACAGCCTCTGGTCTTCTACTACATCTCTCTGTAGAGACAAAGAGAGAAACGCAATAAAACGTGATGCATTAGGTGCACATTGAAGTTCTCTTTTAGTAAGATTTTAAAACGGGACAACCTCAATTAAACATGTTTTTTCTTTCTCCTATATTCTGTTCTTCTGGATGTGCCGACAGATCTATAAAACATGTCATAAAAAGGACACTTAGGTCCTGATTACGATGTTGGTCTCAGTTGCTCCCGACCGACATCTCCGCATATGTGGGACCGACCTCAGGTCGGCAGTTCCGACGTTAAAATTAGGATGTGACTGCACATGCTGCCGTCGCATACTTCAATTTTTCAATCGGAGCTTGTGCGGCGGGCCGAAACCGCCCGCCGCAGAAGCTCCCATTCAAAAATGGAAATTGTTCCTGCACCGTGTGGCAGCCACACGGGGCTGGGATTTGTAGGGGGCACCGTGCCCCCCAGTGCCACAAGTGGAGGGCCAAGGGGGTAACGGGTCTCTGCTAAGGGGTCCCAAAGGCGCTTTCAGAGAGAAAGACAATTGTTAATAACGCTTGCTGTACTATTATTTGTTCCCCTAAGTCTCTCAATAAAGATGGTACATCGATTGTGTGGGTAGAGTTAGTGCCCTTGACAGGTGCCCTGCCGTCGGCACTTGGCCACCCACACAAGCGAGGTACCATTTATATTGTAAGATATGGGGAAACGCCGGGTGGATGGAAGTTTGTGGCTCTCCACAGATTCTGGAACTTTCCATCACAGAAATGTGGGAATTTTTTTATTTTGTAGCTAAGTTTGAGGTTTGCAGGGGATTCTGGGTAAAAAAACCTGTTAAGAGCCACACAGGTCACGCTCCCCTAAACCCCCCTGGTTGTCTACTTTTCAGAATTGTGCTGGTTTGCCTAGGTGATGGCTGAGCTCAGGCACAAAATTCACATTTATCCATAATGACAAAAAAAAGAGTTTTTACAAAAAGCAATCTGGTACTAATTTTTTTAAATGAATCCACCACTTACACTGGCTGGGATTTTAGCACCTCCAGAAATGCTGCCTTAAAAGCAGAAATACTTATCAAAGTATCTAAATATTGAAACCAAGCCATTTGAAGGTGAGCCATAAAGTCACTTCAAGGCACCAACCGCTTTATGGTCCAGTTACACATAATTCACGCACCACACACAAGACTTTCATACTGCCGGCCACACGCCCAATCCAACAGATCAGTGCACTCACATTAACATACCATCACCATGAAAGGACTCATCACATTCATACGCTACAGGATAGAATCAGTTTGACTACATTATACCACCTGCCAAGTAACCGCCTCCTTCTTTCTAAACATTACCGAATGCCTGCATAGCGAATCTTTACTAATGTCTCCCATGACAGTACATGAGGCTCAGGAAGACATGTCTTTCATGCACCTTTAGCGTACTCACTGTGCTACATCCAACTTCTTCCAGTTTGTGGATGTAAGTTAGGGATGTCCGAGTCTGTCCGATGGACTCTTCCTTGAACTGAGTGAGCATACCTACCTTTGAAAATAAGGCAAACATGCTGGGAAATTCTCTGAAGTTTCCAGGTCAAGCATTTACACATATGGGCTATAGAAAGTCACTAAATATTGGGCGAGTGCGACACCCATGGGTTTGAATTCATAGGTGAAGATAAAGTCATTGCATGTTCGACTGTACTTCCTTTACTATCTACCTTCTACCTATCCAATATTTCTGGGAAAGCAAACCTACCGTAAGCTTTTCTTACCTGCTCATGTTCATGTTCTCATCAGAATCCTGACTAATCCTGTATAATTGCCAATTGAACCTATACTAATGCCTTCCGTCCCTAGTTACTTGTTGCTAAAGAGAACAAGTCTTTCACGCGTCCTTAGTACACCTACTGTGCTAAATCCACCTCCTTTCAGTTTGCGGATGCAAATTGGGTGTGTCTGAGTATGCCTTTCTCTGAGAGCTCATTCCTCGAACTGAGGGAGCATATCTATCATTGAAATTATGGTGAACATGTGGGAGGATACTGCATATGTTCTTTAAAGTAATGAGCCAAACAAATGTCCTCTGGGTCTCTTTCACTGACACTACTACTTTTTGCTTTGAAAGTGTGAAAACTCAATTACTAGCTTATATCATAAACAATACTAAAGATGTGAAAACAATCATCATACACAACATTGTGTCCTGTAACCTTTTTCAATAACATTGGTTATGATCCAAGTTACTAATTGAGTTTGCACACTTTCAAAACAACTAGAAGTGTTGGTGAATAAGCCCCACACAACACTTCTTTGACTAATTACACTTACTCTGGTGCTCATGGGAAATCAGGGTGGTCCTTGTACTGTATACATAAGTTCCCTAGAAAACACTTTACAGTCTAGTCAAGCCTTTAAAATGTTGCCACACCGGGTTTTCCGTGACAACTACATTGAAGACATGGTCAATCCTTTTTAGGTTTTGCAGGAATGGTGTTGCTCCTTCAGCCTTGCTACGTCCTCCAGAGCATATGAACAGGAGGCCGCTGCTCCGGTAGCAGTAAGACTTTCAATGACTGAAAGTCAAGGTAAAACATGAATGTTCTTGGGGTTGTCTGTCGATAAACATATACATTGTATGTTGCCATCTCGATCAATTGGGTAAATAGTTTCTTGTACCAAGTGCAAGTTTTAAGACTGGTATTGTATGGCTGAAGAACCTGTCCATTCTTACCCACTCCACCTATGTACCTGTTGTAGTCAAGTATACAGGTGAGTTTGTGAACTTCGGCCATATGACCCCAATTCGTGATGGGAGAAGTGCTCCTATCATGAATTGTAATGAGCATGTACACATCACATCTATCCTAGAACTTGACTGCAAGGGGTTTGTTGGAACTCAACACAGTGTTCCTGGATTTCTGGAGCTTCATACAAACAAGCTCCTGCGGGAATCCTTTGCTGTGACAATGAACTGTACCACAGGCTACTGTTGCAGCTTTGTGCAGCTCACTGAACAGCTCTAATCCTGTAGAGAAATATTCCACATAAAGGTTATAACCTTTATGGAGAGGCTGGACAACTTCCCACATAATCTTCCCTGTGACTCAATACATAGCCAGCTGAGCTCTGACACAGCATGTTCATCTTAATGCCATAGTGAGCTCATTTGCTTGCAATGTACCGCATGAACAGAAGCCACCCTTTGTAGAGGATCAAGGACTTGTTGATGCCTATATTCTTTCTAGGAGTATAGACCTCTTGAAACCTGGCTGACACATTTTCCACAACCAGCCTAATTTTGAACAACCTGTCATGGTCTGGATGGTCCAGGAGCATTGGTGCAGAATTGTCATAGCAAAAAACGGCCTCTACTCATGTATGGTGTGAAGATGGGGGTTATCCAAACCGTGTGACTAGACCAGTAGGACAACAAGGTCAGTTATGGCAGTACCCCCATATTCATCATAAGGCCCAAAAATGTCTTCAACTCCTCCAATGAAGTTGGAGTCCACTTGAGTGCCCTAAGATTAGGCTCAAGACTGCCTCCATGCTTCCCCAGAAATTGTTACGCACGCAAATTTGTTTCCTGTACAATTTTCTCAAGGAAGTCAATATCCAAAAAGAGATGGATGTAGTAACTTGGTAAACAATTGACCGTATCGGCTTTGCATCCAGTGTTGCAAGTGAAAGATGGAATTTGGGGCTGAACTAAATTGCAGGCCTGCCAAGACAGCACTGGGTTGGTCTACCCAGCTACTGTTGTCTGCGAGGGGACAGCATGACTATCATCATCATGTCTCTCAGAATCGATGGAAAATGAATCATCGGATGGAACTGGGCTGACTGAAAAATCACTCCCAGACTCTGCTTGATTGTCCTCTCCCTCAGATCCTGTCTCAGTATCTGCTGTCTCAGTCTCTGATCCTGCCTCAGAGCTGGATTCCAGAACCAGAGTTAGGGCCTGGGCAGCATTCATCCAATGCGACCCCATCTCTGCTAGTGCCTAAAACCGTCCATCTAAAACACTATCCTATGTAGAAGGCAGATAGGTTGTTGATTTGAAACAGTAGGTAGGTGTGTGTGTGAGTGTTGTGTACAACAGTAAGTAATGACAAAGTCCTCTTACCTTGCCTTCTTTTCAAAATCAGCAGGTTCTGCAAAGACTCTAAAAAAAACACAATGTAACTTCACCTTGCCACATACCCATCTTTACAGCCATTAGCACTGGTTGCATCCAGTGCAACACTCATTTTGCTCCTCCCTAGGACCTTCAATAAACATCTGTTATTCAGCGCCAAAATGCCCACGGGGAAACATGGGCTTTACAAGTACACGTTATGATATGACCTACGTTATGATATGACCTCCTCCTTGGTTTCCCTCTCTACCACCCAGCAAACATGCCCCCCATCTATCCATTGAACCTCTCACATACATTTGTTTTAAAGCGTTGGTAATGCCTGGCTTTACTAATCCACTCGGCTATCCAAAATACTGATCTGTTCCTTGCAGCAGGCTCTCTGGCATCAATACTGCCACTAGACAAAAGTCTGATTTCTCTCTCTAGCAGGAACATAATCACAAGAGTTATCTTGACATTTTGTATTGCTGACTGAAAGTTGTATGTATGTATGTATGTGAGATGAAAAAACAATTGATCAAAGTAGTGGAAGAAGCTCAATGTGGTTTAATCTGAACATTCTTTGAAATGACCCCCCCCCCCCCCCGGTTGGGAATAAAATTGTAAGTTACTATGTAAATTTAATAGTAGCATAACTTTGGCATAAGGCACTTGAGCACTTTAATTGTCATAGAAACATTGCACAAGCGCTTTCAACTATATCTGCTTCTAGAGTGTTTTGAGCGGCCAGAATAGTTGGGTCGGTTGTCATGATAACATCTAGTAATGGCACTTGCTTGTAAATGCTACATAAAAAAAACCCAAAAGAATGTGGTTAATATTCAGTATGCACTGCCGCAAATCTATGTGGGAGTATTTTATATTATTTAAAAAAAAAGGTAACACTCATTTGCACAATATATAGGCCACAGGGTCCAATGAGTAGGCTCGGTCAATGTCATTTGGGTAGGAATGTAGCACTGGTCACTTTACTATGTAATAGACATTGCACAAGAGTAATCTCTATTGTTCGCTCTTAGAGCATGTCGAAGGGCCCGGGAAGCTTGGGTTGGATGCCATTAACTTAACGCCAATTTGGCAATTGCCTATAATGAAAATGTTAGTGGTTAAAACAATGTTTGGTATTTTATACCATTTGTTACTGTAAAATGACTGGGAAATTTTTTCAATGTATTTTACATACCATGTTAATACTCTTTTTTGCACATTATATAGGCCACATTGTCTATTGTTTTAACTCTGCCGATGTCATCTATGTAGAAAGGTTGCAAGGTCACTTTTTTCCTTCTTGTTCAAACTTTATTCACTTTAATTCACTGTCACGTTAAAATTTGAAACTGTTATAAAATGGTAAAAAAATGGTGGCGAAACAGGTTTGAGAAAGCCTGCTTGAGTAGTTGAAACGCTTTATCTGGTTGAGCATGGTTTGAAAATAAATCCCTATTGAGCGATCCCGAGCGTGCTAGAGTCTGTTTCTCGTGGTAGGAACAGTCATTTGCGAATATATATATATATATATATATATATATATATATATATATATATATATATATATATATATATATATATATTTGTGCAAGTTCCATATCCAAACAAAACAAAACCACAGTCCTCGTGGAAATGAAGATACAGACACGGTCCTCAATTCTGTGCTGAAGTTTTATTTTCGGTGCTCAAGCGTCACGACCCGTTTCGGTCCCACCTTGGACCTTGATCACATGACACAGTGTAATCAATCACATGGGTTTAAATGCTCAGTTGATAGTGATGACATCAGCATGGTACCATAGACATAGAAAAGTTCCAATGGAACAAAGACAACAAATAATTTAAAAACATGAACAATTATGTCAATTTTTAAAAGGTACATAAAACCCTAGTTTGAAAAAGACGTGATAAAGTGCAAGAATAAATGTAAACAAGGTAAAAAACTTTGAATTGCCTTGTCAGAAAAAGTGCTTGTGCAAGTGCAAATAGACAGGATTAAAATAAGGAAAGTGCGCTGTGCTGTTAAACAGGAGTCTTTACAATTTTGAGCGCAAAATTGATTGCGTGTGAGGCGCATTGTAAGTCACATATGTTACGGTATGCATACCCAAGCTTAAACATTTTCTATGTGCAAAGCACATGTAATACAAGTTGGGGAATGACGGTATGAATACCCGATTGTTGTTAAATAAATACATATGTTACAAAACTTGATTGCAGTGCAATTTCAAAGGAGAAAAGGTATTTGATTACAGGAATTTGGAGCCCCAATAAAACAAGAGAGATTAAAAAGAGAGATTCAGTTATATGGCTGGCTCTGTTTTATGTTGGGTGATTGATTGAATATGGTGTGACTCGCCAACCAAAAATCATAATATACATTCATGTATTGTACCAGTGATCTCCTAATAGTAAACCTCATATTCTGGCTGTGCTCAATGTTTTGTTGAGCAGCTGCTCACAAGGATATGTTGTATGCACAGTCATACGGTCCTTATGTGCTGTGCTGTATAATGCCAATATCAAAATACATCCTAAATTTCATATCAATATAAATAGTAATAAAAATATGATTAATAAATAGGATAAAATAGCATACAGTGTGTGTGAGCAAGCTGTGACATAAGTGTAAGCCTCAAGAGAGTATGTAAATAGGAAAAAACTGTACCAGAGTTAGTGGGCTACCAACACACTCAATCAATTTGAATCAACCATATGGATATGCCACTATATTGTGTACGGTTAAGGTATGCTTACAGGCAGGTCGACAAATCCTCAGTCATATTAAGACCCGTGGGCTGTTTGGTATTCAGCTCGAGGATGTATCTTGTTTCAAGCTGACGCAGTTTTTCTTCGCGGTTGCCACCCCTTCTACTGGCCGGTACCGAATCGATGACAAAGAAACTGAGTTCCCGGCTGTTGGAATTGTGCACAGATTTAAAGTGCCTGGCCACCGGATATGTGTTATCTTGGTTAGTTATAGCCCTGAGATGTTGCAAAATACGTTTATGTACTTGGAGTTTGGTACTCCCCACGTACATGAGTTTGCAGGGGCAAGATAACACATATACTGCAAACTCTGTTTTGCAGGTCAAAAGCTGTTTTATTTTGTGATTTTGGTGGTCAAAAGGCGAGGTATAGAATCTCGTGTTAGTGCCTTGTTTGCAAGCCTTACATACATTGCAGTTATAGAATCCACTGTGGGTTTTCAGCCAGTCTGTGGACTCTATCACTTCTGGACTGGTCTTGATGAGTTCATCCCTCATAGAACGGCCTCTGCTGTAAGTAATAGATGGGCGCATCGGCAGAGTACCAACGATGACCGGGTCACAAAGTACCAGAGGCCAGTGTTTCCTGATAATAGACTCAATTTTTTTGTGCTGTTGGCTATATTGTAGTATTATTCTAAAGGGAGTGCCCCTATTGGAAGATTTTCCTACAATTGCTTCAGTACTATTGGATCTACAGGGGACTACCTGCATGTTGGTTCCTGTCTGTAGTAGGGATGAACGTTCTTTGGCCATAGATTTGGTGATGGCTATGTCAATGAGTTTATCACTGTAACCTCGTTCCCTGAATCTCATAGCACTTTCTGTTTGTGCTTTGAGTAGGTCTTCTTCTCTGCTGTGAATACGTCTCAGCCTCAGCATTTCCCCATAGGGAATGCTGGTTATCAGATGACGTATGTGGGAGCTTGAGGCATGCAGTGTTGAGTTCCCTGCTGTGGCTTTTCTGTGGAGTCTAGTCTCTACACTGTTATGCTGGATAAATACTTCTGTGTCCAGGAATGTTATAGACTCAGCACTTATGTTTGCGGTGAAGTGTAGGTTCAGTTCATTGTTGTTAAGACAGTCTACAAATTCATTAGCTTTTTGTACATCACCGTTCCAAACAATAAAAAGATCATCAATAAACCTATACCATGCCAAGATATGGTCTGTCATGATCTCCCGATGTTCCACCCTAATATATATACTCAAACCATCCCCCGTGGTTGCAGAGGAAACAGAGCACCACGGGACAGCAGGTAAGCTGCCAAATTCCTTTTAATTCAGGCATTGTGCATTACATGTTTCGTTTTATTTTAAAACTTGCTCAGATGCCGCCAGGAATCTCACAAATGCTGCTCCCACCCAAGTTTAAAAGCTGTGTGTCCCGGTTTTATTGGTCAGGACACTGCTGGTATCATCACGTTGGGTAAGTGTAAACTCAGGAAACTGGATTTGCATGGAGCAGACACCTGGGCATAAGTACTGACCCCAGTGGGCGGTGTCTGCTCTCTTTGCCCCAACACGTACCTTGATCTTTCTCGTGGGCGATGTGGCAGCTCCCCGTGTTCCTCACCCCACCGCTGGAAACCTCAGAAAGGACCCATGCATACCGACTAGGTAAGCAGCATGTCTACACGAAGTCGCCGTCCACTGGTTAGCGGCTGGGCAGGTTTCGAGCATGCGGCGTGTCCAGATGTTACCACAGTGTTTGTAGTTAGTCCAAAACTTGCCACCAAAATCCGCCGGACCGTATTGGGGTGGGTGCTCTAAGGGGTGTTCGTGGCTGTACCCCACAACATCTACTCCACCATCCCCTGCCTTTGCAGAGGAAACAGAGCACCACGGGAAACCAGGTAAGCTGCCAAATTCCTTTTAATTCAGGCGTTGTGCATTACGCGTTTCGTTTTATTTTAAAACTTCCTCAGATGACACCAGAAATCTCACAAATACTGCTCTCACCCAAGTTTAAAAGCTGTGTGTCCCGGTTCGATTGGTCAGGACACTGCTGGTATCATTGCGCTGGGTAAGTGCAAACTCAGAAAACTGGATTTGCATGAAGCAGACACCTTGGCGTAAGTACTGACCATAGTGGGTGGTGTCTGCTCCCTTTGCTCCAACGCGGACTTTGATCTTTCTCGTGGGCAATGTGAAGCTCCCCGTGCTCCTCACCCCACCGCTGGAAATCCAGGAAAGGGCCCGTGCATACCGCCTAAGTAAGCAACATGTCCACACAAAGTCGCAGTCCACTGGTTAGTGGCCGGGCAGGTCTCGGCCGGGCAGGTCTCGGACATGCGGCGTGTCCAGGCATTACCACATTGTTTTTAGTTAGTCCAAAACTTGCTAACAAAAGCCGCTGAACTCTCTCTCTCTCTCTCTCTCTCTCTATATATATATATATATATATATATATATATATATATATATATATATATATATATATATATATATATATATATATATATATATATATATATATATATATATATATATATATATATATATATATATATATATGTATATATTACCTACTGGCGATAGCCAGTAGGTATATATAGTTAGGATTTTTTCTCTATGGAACTTTTGAAAATTCTATGCCTAATAACTTTGGCGTTTGTGGACGGAATTGGCTGAAACTTTCAGGAAAATGGCACATTTTGTTTCTGAGCAGCTCCTGGAAATTTGGGGGGGGTTCGTCAAGGGGGGGCCGAGAAAAAAGGGGGGTCCCAAAACACGTTTTTCCCATGTTAATTTCCATAGGGCGGTTGGCCTCACTTTTAGCCCGAACGGCAGAATGGATTTCCACGAAACTTGGCAAAATTGTAGGGACTGTTAGCCCGATGTGCCTTTGCTAGGTCTCAATATATGTGCTTTAGTGGATTTTGAGAAATTAACGTTTAAAACAAGATATATATCTGTAACAGCGCTCCGGGTAGCGCTCCGGTTCGCGAACTTTTCGCGTATCGGAACTTTGCGAAGCGAAGCTGATTGGCTCTCCGGTGTCTGTCAACATTCTAAACAGTCCGGAGCGGCCGCCATCTTGTCTCTCGGTAGGATCGAGAGACAAGAGGAGGCCAAAACAAAGGGGGAAATGAAGGAAAGGGGGCAAGGTAGACCCCTTCTGACCCCCTAGGATTGATGAGGGGGATATTATAGAGCCATGCGGGGCCCCAAAAAAAAAATAATAATTCCGATTTTTTCACCGTAGAGACGCGTCTTGGTACGCGAACCGGGCAGCTAACCGGGCAGCTAACCGGGAAGCTAACCGGCAGTGTAACGGGAGTCTGAGGAGTAGCTGATTGGCTGTCAACATGGTAAACAGTCCGGAGCGGCCGCCATCTTGTCTCTCGGTAGGATCGAGAGACAAGAGGAGACCAAAACAAAGAGGGAAATGAAGGAAAGAGGGCAAGGTAGACCCCTTCTGACCCCATAGGATTGATGAGGGGGATATTATAAAGCCACGCGGGGCCCAAAAAAAAAAAAAAAAACGAACGATTTTTTCACCGTAGAGACGCGTCTTGGTACGCGAACCGGGCAGCTAACCGGGCAGCTAACCGGGAAGCTAACCGGCAGTGTAACAGGAGTCTGAGGAGAAGCTGATTGGCTGTTATCATTGTAAACAGTCTGGAGCGGCCGCCATCTTGTCTCTCTGTGGGATCGAGAGACAAGAGGTGGAAAAAAAAAAGGTGTAAATGAATGAAAGGGGTAAGGCAGACCCCTCCTGAACCCCTAGGATTGATGAGGGGGCTATTAAAGTTCCCTGCGGGGCAAAAGAAAAAAAAATTGCGATTTTTCGCGGTAAAGGTGCTTCCTGGTACGTTAACCGGGCAGCTAACCGGCAGCGTAACGGGAGTCCGACATATTGTGTTTTTTGAACGTTTGTGATATGTGCACGTGTGGATTTTGTCTAATTAAGGTTAAAAAAATATATATATATCTTTAAGCGTGTTCTGGCGCGCTTACGTTTTGGGTTTGGTTTGCGCTGCAGAGACGATACGTCACGGTTATGCGATGCATCATGAGGCGTCTCACGGGCTACGTGATACGTCACTTAATAAAGAATATATTTTACAGCTATAGATATTAGCTTTTAAAAAACCAATGAAATTCACAGAAAAAACCATAGGTTATAGACCATATATAGTTAGGAATTTGCATTTACAAAACCTTGAAAATTCACTGAAAAAACCATAGGTTATAGACCATATATAATTAGGGATGAGCATTTAAAAAACCTTATTTTATTTGCACAAAACCATTGAAATTCCATATATAGTTAGTTGCACTAACTATATATCGCGGACCCGCAATCCACTGCTAATGATGTCACATATTACATCATTCATGACATGGTCAGTGACATCACTGATGACATCACTGATGACATCTCAAATGACATCACTGATGACATCACTGATGACATCTCAAATGACATCACTGATGACATCACTGACATCTCATTTGACATTACTGATTACATCACTGATGATATCATTTATGTGATAATACATCTTCAGACTCTAATATAACCTTAGATACACTCAGTGTAAACAGGCACTCACAGACTGTCACACATCCATGGAGTTACTCACACACCTAGTCAGTCATGGAAAGAATCAATCACATCTCCATTTCCTCAACTATACAGTTATACACACCTTACTTATTCAAACATATAGTAACACATATTTACTCTCTTATACAATCCTTGATACAAGTTCACAATGATTCATACAGCCACTCACACATTCACTGGCTCTTATGTTCAGTTATTTATATATGTCAACTCTCACATGGAGTGTGTTTTACATATGTACTTACTTTGACATGTAGCACTGAGATATCCATTCACTCACCAATATACTCATGCACACAGTCAACTGTCCATACAGCTGTTTCTACATGCACTTTTGAACCCATACACCTAGGGAATCAACTGCTCACACATCTATGCACAGAGTTATACACCTCCCAGCCACCCACACACATACTCAGTCTCCCATACAAATACTTGGGCAACCATTCAATAACCCATATAGTTACTGATATAGCTACTGATTTAAACATGCAGCAGTTTACAGAACAACATAAATAATGATTGCCAAATTAAGACACTTTAATCACTAACCCATACACTTAGTGAGACACATTTAATCATTCTCTCATACAGTCAGTCATGCACCTACTAAATCCTTCATCCAGACACTTATACATCCACTCATTCTTCAATATGTAAGACATATTTTAACTTTACAGAAACATACAGTCACTGGGTGTTGTCATCAGTGTTGTCATCAGTGATGTCATCAGTGATGTCACTGACCATGTCATGAATGATGTAATATGTGACATCATTAGCAGTGGATTGCGGGTCCGCGATATATAGTTAGTGCAACTAACTATATATGGAATTTCAATGGTTTTGTGCAAATAAAATAAGGTTTTTTAAATGCTAATCCCTAACTATATATGGTCTATAACCTATGGTTTTTTCAGTGAATATATATATATATAAACTCCACACGCCTGCCTTTCAGTGTAGACTGCCTCCAGCACGCTCAAGTTCGCTATCAACTGCGGTTTATTGGCAATAGAAACAACACTGATGCTTTTCAACAGCTGTAGCTGTCTTTATCAAACCATATATATATGTATGGTATCCATTGCTGCCATGCCTGCCTTTATGTGCCGGTGCCCGCTGTGGCGGCAGAAGCCTCCCAATATATTCACAGAGAAACCCGTCCAATGTCAATAAAAGCGGCACACCGATTCCATACACAAGTGTTTTTTTTAATGCAAAAACGGGTTTTGTCCGGAACGGCCTTTGTCAAGTTAGGACGCCAAACCCAACATGCCCAATAAGTACATAGGATGTCATCATGAACAGAGGAGAAAACTCTCGGTAGACATAAACAACCATTAGATATATCCTAGTCCATCTATTTGTATATACAATTGTCAAACCAAAATTAAAATGATTACTGTAAATAGAAAAATATATTATCATTGAATTGCATTATTTGATACAATTACTTTCTCTTTTGACAACAATGGACATAGTAAAAAGATTCTACATTTCATCTCATTCACTGATATTTACAATGCCTATATGTTCTAGCTATTATTACTCATACTTATATAGCGCACTGTAACCCTACGGGCAGCCTGGCGCTACGATACATTTATACTACCACCATATGCAAAAAAAACAAGCACAGATGAAATGCTTATACTCTAGGGAAGAGCCAGGTTTTTATTTTCCTACGAAACAGCAACAGATCCTGCACCTGTCTCAGTTCAGTGGGCAGGCCATTCCATAGCGTGGCAGCTGCATCACTGAAGGCTCTTCCCCCTGAATTTACTCTTTTGCTTCTCTGTATTTTTACCAGAGGAGCGAAGAGTGCGGGTAGGAGCATACCAGCCAAATTTGCTCTGCAGCGTTTTAGGCTCAAGCCTGTGCAGCGCCTTATAAACAATGCAGAGTGATTTGAATTGTATCCTCTGAGAAACAGGGAGCCAATGCAGCTCCGCCAAGGCATGGGATGCTGATGACCGTCATGGGCTCATTAAGGCAAGCTTTGCAGCCACAGTCTGGATTCTCTGGAGTCTCCCAATCAAATACCTGGGAGACTCCAGTAGCAAAGCATTGCAGTAATCCAGACGGCTCAGGATGACACTCGTTACCACTAAAGCTCTGGCCTGGATTGGTAGCATCAGAGGAATCTTCCGAAGTACTCCATTAAGTGAGAAGCTACTCCCCACAATTTTGTTGACTTGGGTCTCTAGGTTCAGTTTGTCATTAAAGCTGACTCCTAGATTTCGTACCGTCTCAACAGGTACCAAAGGTGCATCCGTGGGGATAGACCAAAAGTCATTTGGGAGTATGGGAGGTACTTTCCCTACCGCACAGTGTAGAATCAACGTTTTTTTGCTATTGAATTGCAAGGAGTTGTTTCTCAGACATTTTATTGTTTCTTGCATACAAGCGTGAACATTTCCTAAGGAGGCAGCATGATCCCCTGCCAGTGACAAGATCAGCTGAGTGTCATCAGCATAATTTACAAAGCTAACATTGTGTGACTTAATAATAGCCATCAACGGACTCATATAAGCATTAAATAAAATTGGGCTGATTGCGGACCTCTGGGGTACACCATGCTCAATGTCAGCAAAAACTGATTGATAGGGAGGGAGAGCCACTGCCTGCCGTCTGTTAGCTAGGTAGGATTGAAACCTTCACAGGGCCACATCCACCACCCCCATTCCTTCCAGCCTAGCTAAAAGGACCGCATGGTTGACCGTATTGAAAGCAGCAGACAGGTCTAGTAAAATTAATATAGCTGACTGTCCCCTGTCTGCACGCATTTGAAGATCGTCCAAGACGGTTACCAAAGTGGTCTCTGTCCCATGTCCTGGGCAGAAGCCGAACTGTGCATCCTCCAGTTTGTCATTAGTCTCCAGAAACTTATAGAGTGCCTTACTCACCAGGCGCTCTATAATCTTCACTGGGTACGGTAAGAGGGAGATGGGCCTATTGCTCTTAGGGCATGAGGGGTCAAGCATTGGTTTCTTCAAAAGTGGTGTGATTATCGCTTGTTTCCAGCAGGGTGGTACCAATCCACTACTTAAGGATTGGCCACACAACTGCTGAAGTATCGGGAAGAGTTCAGGTGCCAGCTCTTTCCAGTTTTTATGAGGGAGGGGGTCCATAGGCGAGCCTGAGGATACACCTAAGGCTACTTTATTAAAATCATCCTCTGAGGATAGCTCAAAATGGTTAAGGAGGTCCACCTGATCTCCTTGCTTGGTCCCACTAGCCCCACTCCGTTGATTGTTTAATGATGACCTGCCATCCGCCCCACTGTAATCAGCCGAGTCACCCACTTTCATCACTTCAATGATCTTACTTATTTTCTCCTCGAAGAAAGTTGATAAATTATAACATAACTACTGTGTAGGGAGGATCTTGTTTTTTGTGCAGTTAGACTAGCAATATCTTTCATAATTCTAAAAGAACTCCTGGTGCTATTGGGTGCCTTCATGATAACATCTGCATAATATTCTGCTTTTGCAATAGCAATTTCTTTCTTATAACTAGCTATTTTCTCTTTCCATATAACTTTTTCATTTTCCACATACTCCTTCCTCCATTGCCACTCTGCATGTTTGCATCCCTTTTTAAAATTTCTCAATTTTTCATTGTACCAGGGGGCAGATGGTCTCCCCAACTTCCAGATCATTTTTAAAGGAGCAATCTGATCAAGCTTTTTATTTATACATCCACAGAAACCTGCATAGTTCTCATCTACCTGCTTCCTTGGGTCAAAAGTTTCATTTATGTAGAAAACATGAGACATTGTTGTCCTCTTCAGCAGTCCATGTCATGTCTGTTTTGTTTGTAATTGATGGGATCATGGGTAGCCAACAAACTCATGTTTTTTAATCTATGAAGTGCATGAAGTGATAAAATCATAACCACATATTTTATGATCCTATGACAGTATCCCAAAATTATTTATGCTTGTCTATTCATAATATAACTATATTGAAAATAAGATTCATCAACCCTATTTTTCATATATAGAATTACCTATGCAGAAGATTGAGAAATCGGAATACCTAATCTCGAAAAAATGTCCCAATAGAGATCATGGATAGAAATTCATCTTGGTAAAAATTACTGTATATCAAATATATAAATAATATAATAAGGATGAGTAAAAAGGAGGTGGAGGGGGAAGAGTCAGAGTATAGGAATTAGAAAGGTTTGTTTTGGGGGATCGGGATAGTAAAACAAGTATGAGATAATGCAAGGAGGGGTCGAGTAGGGAAGAGTCTAGAAAGGGATATTTTTGGGATCATAGTAGTGGGTTTGGGTTTGGGATGAATGGGGGAGTTGAGGTAGAGAATATATTGATAAAGGGATAGAGTGAGAAATTGGGTAGTGCATTGGAAAGAGTAGTAGAAAGAGATGCGGGATGAGTTGGAGAGTTGAGGTAGAGGATATATTGAGAGCGGTATTGTATGAGTAATAGGGTAGTGCATTGGATATGCTGAATTAGAAGAAAAGTGATGAAGACATAGATCCATAAGTACGTGGAAGGTATATAGATGCATAAAGGAAGGTGGTATATGTAGATTAAAGATGCATTAACTAAACTCTGGCTTTCAAGTGTTGTTAAAAAAATTTAAAAAAAAAAAAAAATATATATATATATATATATATATATATATATATATATATATATATTATAACACTGCAGGTACGCACCATTTGAAGGAAGCAACCAGAAGTTTAAAGTAACACCCTTGGTTTATTTCTTGTCTTGCCAGCAAGCAGTTTAAAAGGCTCAGTCCTTCGAAAGTCTTTCTGTGGCCATACGCGTTTCAGGACAAACCAATTCCCTTCCTCAGTGGCCGGTGTGGTGGAGTTACTGAAAGCACATTGCTTGGCGCGCTAAATAAAGTTCAAAAACCTGCCCCAGTGGGCGTGGCCTCGCAGAGACCCTTGGTTGTTGTAGTGCGGCAAAGAAGCTTGTTTCCCAAGTGGGACGGCTATCAATTCCTCCAATGTCCATCTAATCCTGTCCAAGTGGAATCAAGGCACTGTTCCATTCACTGCGTGCCCCGCTTTCGGACAAGAAATGGTGTTAGCAGGCAGCACCCACCTGCATGGCGCCGTATCTGCACTTCTCCCCGTAACTGCAAACAACGGGATGTTGCTTGTACGGGTCCGCCTACACGGCGGTGGGCTTCACTTCTCGACCGTGGCCAGCCGGAAACATTATAACACTGCAGGTACGCACCATTTGAAGGAAGCAACCAGAAGTTTAAAGTAACACCCTTGGTTTATTTCTTGTCTTGCCAGCAAGCAGTTTAAAAGGCTCAGTCCTTCGAAAGTCTTTCTGTGGCCATACGCGTTTCAGGACAAACCAATTCCCTTCCTCAGTGGCCGGTGTGGTGGAGTTACTGAAAGCACATTGCTTGGCGCGCTAAATAAAGTTCAAAAACCTGCCCCAGTGGGCGTGGCCTCGCAGAGACCCTTGGTTGTTGTAGTGCGGCAAAGAAGCTTGTTTCCCAAGTGGGACGGCTATCAATTCCTCCAATGTCCATCTAATCCTGTCCAAGTGGAATCAAGGCACTGTTCCATTCACTGCGTGCCCCGCTTTCGGACAAGAAATGGTGTTAGCAGGCAGCACCCACCTGCATGGCGCCGTATCTGCACTTCTCCCCGTAACTGCAAACAACGGGATGTTGCTTGCACGGGTCCGCCTACATGGCGGTGGGCTTCACTTCTCGACCGTGGCCAGCCGGAAACATTATAACACTGCAGGTACGCACCATTTGAAGGAAGCAACCAGAAGTTTAAAGTAACACCCTTGGTTTATTTCTTGTCTTGCCAGCAAGCAGTTTAAAAGGCTCAGTCCTTCGAAAGTCTTTCTGTGGCCATACGCGTTTCAGGACAAACCAATTCCCTTCCTCAGTGGCCGGTGTGGTGGAGTTACTGAAAGCACATTGCTTGGCGCGCTAAATAAAGTTCAAAAACCTGCCCCAGTGGGCGTGGCCTCGCAGAGACCCTTGGTTGTTGTAGTGCGGCAAAGAAGCTTGTTTCCCAAGTGGGACGGCTATCAATTCCTCCAATGTCCATCTAATCCTGTCCAAGTGGAATCAAGGCACTGTTCCATTCACTGCGTGCCCCGCTTTCGGACAAGAAATGGTGTTAGCAGGCAGCACCCACCTGCATGGCGCCGTATCTGCACTTCTCCCCGTAACTGCAAACAACGGGATGTTGCTTGCACGGGTCCGCCTACACGGCGGTGGGCTTCACTTCTCGACCGTGGCCAGCCGGAAACATTATAACACTGCAGGTACGCACCATTTGAAGGAAGCAACCAGAAGTTTAAAGTAACACCCTTGGTTTATTTCTTGTCTTGCCAGCAAGCAGTTTAAAAGGCTCAGTCCTTCGAAAGTCTTTCTGTGGCCATACGCGTTTCAGGACAAACCAATTCCCTTCCTCAGTGGCCGGTGTGGTGGAGTTACTGAAAGCACATTGCTTGGCGCGCTAAATAAAGTTCAAAAACCTGCCCCAGTGGGCGTGGCCTCGCAGAGACCCTTGGTTGTTGTAGTGCGGCAAAGAAGCTTGTTTCCCAAGTGGGACGGCTATCAATTCCTCCAATGTCCATCTAATCCTGTCCAAGTGGAATCAAGGCACTGTTCCATTCACTGCGTGCCCCGCTTTCGGACAAGAAATGGTGTTAGCAGGCAGCACCCACCTGCATGGCGCCGTATCTGCACTTCTCCCCGTAACTGCAAACAACGGGATGTTGCTTGCACGGGTCCGCCTACACGGCGGTGGGCTTCACTTCTCGACCGTGGCCAGCCGGAAACATTATAACACTGCAGGTACGCACCATTTGAAGGAAGCAACCAGAAGTTTAAAGTAACACCCTTGGTTTATTTCTTGTCTTGCCAGCAAGCAGTTTAAAAGGCTCAGTCCTTCGAAAGTCTTTCTGTGGCCATACGCGTTTCAGGACAAACCAATTCCCTTCCTCAGTGGCCGGTGTGGTGGAGTTACTGAAAGCACATTGCTTGGCGCGCTAAATAAAGTTCAAAAACCTGCCCCAGTGGGCGTGGCCTCGCAGAGACCCTTGGTTGTTGTAGTGCGGCAAAGAAGCTTGTTTCCCAAGTGGGACGGCTATCAATTCCTCCAATGTCCATCTAATCCTGTCCAAGTGGAATCAAGGCACTGTTCCATTCACTGCGTGCCCCGCTTTCGGACAAGAAATGGTGTTAGCAGGCAGCACCCACCTGCATGGCGCCGTATCTGCACTTCTCCCCGTAACTGCAAACAACGGGATGTTGCTTGCACGGGTCCGCCTACACGGCGGTGGGCTTCACTTCTCGACCGTGGCCAGCCGGAAACATTATAACACTGCAGGTACGCACCATTTGAAGGAAGCAACCAGAAGTTTAAAGTAACACCCTTGGTTTATTTCTTGTCTTGCCAGCAAGCAGTTTAAAAGGCTCAGTCCTTCGAAAGTCTTTCTGTGGCCATACGCGTTTCAGGACAAACCAATTCCCTTCCTCAGTGGCCGGTGTGGTGGAGTTACTGAAAGCACATTGCTTGGCGCGCTAAATAAAGTTCAAAAACCTGCCCCAGTGGGCGTGGCCTCGCAGAGACCCTTGGTTGTTGTAGTGCGGCAAAGAAGCTTGTTTCCCAAGTGGGACGGCTATCAATTCCTCCAATGTCCATCTAATCCTGTCCAAGTGGAATCAAGGCACTGTTCCATTCACTGCGTGCCCCGCTTTCAGACAAGAAATGGTGTTAGCAGGCAGCACCCACCTGCATGGCGCCGTATCTGCACTTCTCCCCGTAACTGCAAACAACGGGATGTTGCTTGCACGGGTCCGCCTACACGGCGGTGGGCTTCACTTCTCGACCGTGGCCAGCCGGAAACATTATAACACTGCAGGTACGCACCATTTGAAGGAAGCAACCAGAAGTTTAAAGTAACACCCTTGGTTTATTTCTTGTCTTGCCAGCAAGCAGTTTAAAAGGCTCAGTCCTTCGAAAGTCTTTCTGTGGCCATACGCGTTTCAGGACAAACCAATTCCCTTCCTCAGTGGCCGGTGTGGTGGAGTTACTGAAAGCACATTGCTTGGCGCGCTAAATAAAGTTCAAAAACCTGCCCCAGTGGGCGTGGCCTCGCAGAGACCCTTGGTTGTTGTAGTGCGGCAAAGAAGCTTGTTTCCCAAGTGGGACGGCTATCAATTCCTCCAATGTCCATCTAATCCTGTCCAAGTGGAATCAAGGCACTGTTCCATTCACTGCGTGCCCCGCTTTCGGACAAGAAATGGTGTTAGCAGGCAGCACCCACCTGCATGGCGCCGTATCTGCACTTCTCCCCGTAACTGCAAACAACGGGATGTTGCTTGCACGGGTCCGCCTACACGGCGGTGGGCTTCACTTCTCGACCGTGGCCAGCCGGAAACATTATAACACTGCAGGTACGCACCATTTGAAGGAAGCAACCAGAAGTTTAAAGTAACACCCTTGGTTTATTTATTGTCTTGCCAGCAAGCAGTTTAAAAGGCTCAGTCCTTCGAAAGTCTTTCTGTGGCCATACGCGTTTCAGGACAAACCAATTCCCTTCCTCAGTGGCCGGTGTGGTGGAGTTACTGAAAGCACATTGCTTGGCGCGCTAAATAAAGTTCAAAAACCTGCCCCAGTGGGCGTGGCCTCGCAGAGACCCTTGGTTGTTGTAGTGCGGCAAAGAAGCTTGTTTCCCAAGTGGGACGGCTATCAATTCCTCCAATGTCCATCTAATCCTGTCCAAGTGGAATCAAGGCACTGTTCCATTCACTGCGTGCCCCGCTTTCGGACAAGAAATGGTGTTAGCAGGCAGCACCCACCTGCATGGCGCCGTATCTGCACTTCTCCCCGTAACTGCAAACAACGGGATGTTGCTTGCACGGGTCCGCCTACACGGCGGTGGGCTTCACTTCTCGACCGTGGCCAGCCGGAAACATTATAACACTGCAGGTACGCACCATTTGAAGGAAGCAACCAGAAGTTTAAAGTAACACCCTTGGTTTATTTCTTGTCTTGCCAGCAAGCAGTTTAAAAGGCTCAGTCCTTCGAAAGTCTTTCTGTGGCCATACGCGTTTCAGGACAAACCAATTCCCTTCCTCAGTGGCCGGTGTGGTGGAGTTACTGAAAGCACATTGCTTGGCGCGCTAAATAAAGTTCAAAAACCTGCCCCAGTGGGCGTGGCCTCGCAGAGACCCTTGGTTGTTGTAGTGCGGCAAAGAAGCTTGTTTCACAAGTGGGACGGCTATCAATTCCTCCAATGTCCATCTAATCCTGTCCAAGTGGAATCAAGGCACTGTTCCATTCACTGCGTGCCCCGCTTTCGGACAAGAAATGGTGTTAGCAGGCAGCACCCACCTGCATGGCGCCGTATCTGCACTTCTCCCCGTAACTGCAAACAACGGGATGTTGCTTGCACGGGTCCGCCTACACGGCGGTGGGCTTCACTTCTCGACCGTGGCCAGCCGGAAACATTATAACACTGCAGGTACGCACCATTTGAAGGAAGCAACCAGAAGTTTAAAGTAACACCCTTGGTTTATTTCTTGTCTTGCCAGCAAGCAGTTTAAAAGGCTCAGTCCTTCGAAAGTCTTTCTGTGGCCATACGCGTTTCAGGACAACTTCTGGTTGCTTCCTTCAAATGGTGCGTACCTGCAGTGTTATAATATATATATATATATATATATATATATATATATATATATATATATATATATATATATATATATATATATATATATATATATATATATATATATATATATATATATATATATATATATATATATATATATATATATATATATATATATATATATATATATATATATATATATATTGCGTAGTTCTCCTCTAATTCACACTTCCGTTTCGCAGGATGGAATGAAGAGCATGGACCACAATGGTAGAAATACCTTTAGTGTTTTATTTTCTTGCAAGTACAAACAACGATGGGGCAGCCATGACGCATTTCGTCCCTGCCTTGGGACTTGATCACATGACGCCAATCCACCTATACAATGCATTTAAATAGTGGTTCACTTTTTTTATACATTTCCTCAGTTTTTTTCAGTTTTTTTCTTTCTTTTTTTTCTAACAATTTTATCTTTATTTACACACGCACATGACAAACCTTGTGTTAGTGCAATCCCCACTTGTGTAAAATAAATAAATACCATATTAACTTATACCCAGTGAGTGAATTTTAACAAAATACCGGAATAAGGCAATTTAATATCCCACCACCTCCCACAAAAGGAGAAAAAGGAAAGAGCCCACAAATAATTCATTTTAGCTTAAATGCCACCGTCGCCATACATTTTGTATGTTTCTTTGTTCATTATTATGTGCATTGAGCAGTCCTTAGAATACAGTTCATAGTTCATTCCACCTATGCAAACAAATAAATATGGATATAAATATATTTAGTCTTAAAAGACGAATACATAAGCATATAATTTTATTATTTACATTCGTATTTACATAACCATATAAATATGATAACAATACTTAGTAAAACCATAAATATATATATATATATATATAGTAACTCAATAGTGAAGCAATTGTAGATGAATAGTTATGATAAAAGATTTACTTATTTATGCAGTCACGTATATATATGTTAAAACCATGAAATATTGTAACTGTCAGTAATATGTACTTTTGTTGAGCAGAACTAATGAATATCTATATTTTTTTAAACATAATTCTACACATTTTTACAAAGCAATACACATATCTAGGTACATATCTAAAGTACAAATAAATGCTTATACACAGTGTGATATGCTGTATATTTCTGTTTGCGTATGGTAATTATGTGGGGAAGAGACAATTCTTGAGTAGTTTTCTAAAGATAAGGTGGTTATCCGTGGATATTATGTTGGGGGTAAAGAGCCCCATAGTGTGGCTGCTAAAGAGAGAAGGATGTGCCACACATGTATTTTTTCTTGTATCTTGGGATTTTGATGCGAGGTGCCACTCTAGAGCAGAAGTTCCTTTGTTGAATGTGTTTGGTGGTTTTATTCCTGTTCCATGTATTGCTTTGTGGGTGATACAAAGCAGCTTGAACATGGATCTTCTGGCAATCGGTAACTAATGCAGGGTTTTCAAGGCAGGGCAGATGTGGTCCTACCAAAGAACGATGATGGATTCAACTCAGATCTGTGATTGCGGTTAAGTGTCTGAAAATCTTTAGCTCTCCATCCATCATGTCTTTGTGTTTGCTTTGTTTTCCCTAATTTAGCAGGGTATGCCCAGACGTGGGTCCCTTGCTCACTTTGCCACTGGATTCAAGCTAGCCTGGCTGATGAAGGGTGTTACCCTGAAGCCAGTCCCAGGGTGCTTGTTTCTGGTACAGGGAAGACCTGGCTTTGCAGTTTGTGCTGGACTGTTCCCATAAGGAACAGGGTCAACACTGATTTGCTAGGGCTGGGTCTGAACTTGCGTGACAAAATGAGCTAAAGAATGATGATGAATTCAACCCAGATCTGTGACTGGGGGTGAGTGTAGGAAAAGTTTCAGCTCTCTGTCCATCATCTCTTTGTGTTTGCTTTGTTCACCCTAAGTTGGCAGGGTATACCCAGATGTGGGTCCGTGCTCACTTTGTCACTGGATTCAAGCTATCCTGGCTGATGAAGGGGTTTACACCAAAACCTGTCCCAGGATGCTTGTTTCTGGTCCAGGGAAGACTTAGCTTGGCAGTTCGTGCTAGACTGTTCCCATAAGGAACAGGGTTAAGACTGATTTGCATATGGCTGAGTCCGAACTTTGGTGGCGAAGTGAGCTAAAGAATGATGATGGATTCAACCCAGATCTGTGACTAGGGGTGAGTGTCTGAAAATGTTAGCTCTCTGTCCATCATCTCTTTGTGTTTGCATTTTTTTATAGTAACAAAGCTTGATCTTGCTAGTTTGTCCACTTGGCCATTCATTGATAGATTAGAGTTCATGGTCATTCGAAGGTTTATTACTTCCTTCAATACTTTAGGCGGTGTTCACAGATCATCAGGCCAGGTGATGAGAGGGTCATATTGTTTCCAGTCGCCATATGTGAGTATTTCTGTTTTGGAAGCAATCAACTTGAGATGGCTTCCACGGCTCTGAGACAACTGAAAGTTGGTGAATTTCCAATGTCTTTAAGGCATTCCAGTTGAAGGAGTATTTGCTTGTTATTCTTATAGTTAAAGCATGTGAGGTGAAATTGATTGATCAGTGCCGGTAATGAGTACATGTAGATGTTGAAAAGCATGGTCGAGATGATAGTGCCTTGAGGTACCCCTGCTTTTGTGAAGTACGGTTTGGACGAGAAAGGTGGGGTGTGGGTGTCATTATTTCTGTCGCAAAGGTAGGATGTGATCCAGTTTAGAGCATTCCACTCTATGCCGGCTTTGTAGAGTCTTTGTATCAGAGTGTCATGGTCAACTGTGTCAGAGGCAGCAGAGAGGTCCAAGAGAAGTAGTGCAACAACCACATTGCAGTCAACTGTGTTCTTCAGGTCATCCCAGATGGCAAGGAGGGTGACATATCAACGCACAGCTAACCATTGTTAGTGGTATGCGGCATTTACATAGCACACAATGTGAGTTGTATGGCATCATAAAATATATCTGGGGGTGCCTTTATGACTGCAATTGTTTCCAATCGCTGAATGGAGTCTGAATAGGTTTTTGCAGATGTGCTGTGAGAAGGGTGAAGGAATATGCCTTTGACAGATTAGTTTGACAGGCTCCGTGGTTTGTGATTTTGCCTCGCATTTCTTTATTAAGAAAATCACAAGATATAAACAATGTGCAGTACAATAGCATATCAGGACATAACAGATATATTAACAGCACGTCTCTCAATATTGGGGGGAGGTGTAGATTAAGGAGAACTGCATGTATAAACATCAGAGTTAACAAAGTCCCAAAAGACCACAGTAGCACAAACAACAATGCGGCGATCATGAGTCTAGGTACCAAGGGGTTCTTTTGATTACCAAAGGCATATATGACAGTTGCTTCAAGAAGAGCGTAGTACTGGTGTAAATACTGAGAAAAGCACAGTAAATAAAAATAAACCACCAATTGGAATGTTAGATAAATATGATGAAGTGTTCCACATCGTATCTGAACAGTAGCAGAGAATGGTCAACTGGGAGACATGGTTTTTATCATTTACTACACTACAAGGGAGAAATAGAGAGCCTTTCTCACAATACATCCCCACATAGAGGAAGGCGGGACAGTTTATTTGCATCAATGAGTGACCTGGCAAGGAGTCTACCTCGAATCTTTCCCTACTCAATGAAGGGGATAGGGCTTCACCAAGGACTACTGAGTCCCCACCTTAGTGCCTCATTGTGCTAAAGAACCTACCTCATTTATCTTCAAATTGTGAGAGCCTATAATTCATTTTTGTTTCCCAAAAGATGCCATTCTAAACATATCCTCTAACCACTCAACATAAGTGAGAACTAGTTTCATTTTAAATATCTCAAAATCTAAATTTTAGCGACCCCAAGTGCAGTAGCCATCTATTGTGCTTAGTGGGGGGGGGGGGGGGAGTCAGGGTAGTCGTTCATGTCAAAGAGAAGAGCCAATCTTGCACTTGGGTCCTGTTGGACCAAGAGACCTTTTTTCATACCTGTCAATATTAGATCCCAGTGCTAGCATAATTGGGAACTGTTCCAGAAGATATGGACAATGTTGCAGTCTGAGCCGAGGCTTAAGTTGGTCCTCTGAAGTCTGGCAGGAGACCAGTGCCATTTATCTATCAGTTTAAAATAATAGTATTGTAGACCAGACTCATAGCTCCTTGTTATAGTGAGCTAGTATTGCCTTACAGTCTCAACCACAATATATATTCATTCTCTCTCTCTCTCTCTCTCTCCTTCTCCCTTTTTCTCTCTCTCTCTCTTTCTCTCTCTCTTTCTCTCTCGTTTTCTCTCTCTCTTTCTCTCTCTTTTTCTCTCTCTCTTTCTCTCTCTCTTTCTTTCTCTCTCTTTCTCTCTCATTCTCATTCATGACATGGTCAGTGACATCACTGATGTCTTCTCAAATGAACAGATTTACACCATTTAAAAAAAAGGTCTCTTTCTGAAGCAAGAGCTCCCTTGTTGCCGAATTTGGTTCAGCAGTTCGGGCTGTAGCTTTGTTTAAAGTTGCCTACGGAAATGAACATGGGGAAAACCATTTTGGGACCCCCCTTTTTTCTCAGCCCCCACTTGACGAATCACTCAGAAACTTTCAAGACAGAAGCTGACTGGAGCAGGCCACTTTTTTTGAAAATTTAGTGAAGGTTCATCAACCGGCGCCAAAGTTATTGGGAAAAGAAAAAAACGCTTTTCCTATGGAAACTAGATCCTAACTATACCTACCTACTGGCGACCGCCAGTAGGTGATATATATCCTCTTTCTGTGTATATATATATATAGATCACATTTTTAAAGACGCGTGGTTTCCCCAGGGACCGGTCATGGCCCAGAGGGACACCGCACTTATATAAATAAATTAGCCCCCACAGGAGGTCGGCCCATGAGCAGGAGGGCTGACCCCCTGGCAATTTTGCTATTGTTTTTGATTATGTTTAACCTTGGGGGCATTGCCCGCCCTGGGAAATAAACATATATATATTTATTTTAATGAATGTCCCGAGGGAGAGGTGTGGCCCACTTCCACAAGGGCTCACCACTCCTCAGATGACAGCCCTGGTGTATGGTGGGGTTTCCTGGCTGTGGATCGCGGTGCGATCCACGGCCAGGCAACCCTTTGAGAAAATAATAAAAGTGTGTGATGGCCACAGGCACACCGTTATGAAATATCTTTGCACTTTTTTTGGATGCAATTTGTTAAGATATTCTTACTTGAGCGTGCTGTTCGGTATAATAGGGCTGCCTTTCCCTAAATGCGTAATAGATTTATGAAAATATGGTTAAAGATAGAGTATCATAACCCTACTGAACGCACTATTCTCGTTTTAAAGAACCACTTTATAACATTTTTGATTTTGTTATCAATTAATTCTCTATTTATTTGAATTGTTTCTTTAGTTTTTTTTGATTGCTTTTCGATTCTCAACAAAAATCATCATAATCAATTCATAATTCTCAAAATGATGCTGATTATACATTTTATTTTACATCATAGAAGTGTTAACAACATTTTACGGCGATTGTTGTGAGCTGTTGGCCCGATGCATTTCGGGACCAATGTCCCTTCTTCAGGGGTCTCTGTTGAAAAATGGTTGACATTAGTATAAATTAAACTGACATATTACAATTCATTAAATCTAATACACTGTTTCATATAAAAGCCACATTAAGGTTTTAAGTGCACCACCTTTATTGCTGAATTTTTTCAAGTCATTACCTCTTGATTTACAGTTCTGTTTAGTCTCTACATACAAAACAACTTCATCATACGCTCATTTGTAACGTTTCCGTAAAATTCCCATGGCATTATTCAATATGTAACTCATCATAAATCAATACGTATACAGCCTCTGCCTTATCAAAAATATTTTCGTGCTGATGATATTATAGCAATCTAAAATGTGTTAAGGGGTTGTTTGGTGCTAATTAAACCTAAAAAATGGTGTTAATGCTTCTGAAAACTACTGACCGGTGCGACAGAAAAAGTATAAATAAGTCACTCACTTATTTGATTTATCGTGAACCCTCTCGTTACAAATTGGGAGGGAGGGCGAGGGTGGGGGGGTTAAAGCAGACCAGAAACTTGAGTGTGGAAAAGGCTGCTTTATTAGGAACAGGTGCACATTACAAAATCAATAACCTCAGCAACGCCTTCCAAAACTAGACCTCACTAAATAAATAAATAAAGCTGACCCCCGCCGCCACCCCCTCCCCTAAAATTTTCATGGCCCCTCCCCCACCCATGCAATACAACATTTCAAACATTATAACAACATTATAAAACATTACATCATCATTAATAAACATAACGTCATCATATCAATCCCAATAACTTACACATACCAGGCCCATCATTAACTAATCACCTGCCTGCCCCTTCACGTCTGTCAAACCCCCAAAACATATGATCATCCAACCAATGACCAATTTATCCTTTCCCTGTCGCTAACACAAACCTGAACAACAATCAACCAAAATCTGACACCAAATGCCCAGAAACAATTAGACGCCGCACTGCACCTGCTCCCAGTGACAAATTAGAATTATAAAAAAAAAAACCTTGCACCCCTGCTCCAAACAAAACGCCTCAAAACAAAGAAAACACAAAACGAATAAAAAGAAGGGAAACTATCTGAAAAAATTAATAGGGAGGGAGGGTGGGACAAAAACTAAGCGAAGCCTCCAGCCACCAGGTCACCAAACCTAAAATGGTGCCTGAGGGGAGGAGTCATGGAGTCTTATATGTTGGGCTGCGAAAAACCCTCCAAAAAGCAGCCCAACGGAACCTTCTAGAAGAATCTGGAAAGGGGAAACCCCCTCCCCCCCGAAGCCCTCCCAAACAGCCCGGGGGGGAGACCTCCCGATGGTCGGCACCCCCCCAAGCCCCCCTTGGGAGGGAGGGTGAGGGGGGGTTAAAGCAGACCAGAAACTTGAGTGTGGAAAAGGCCGCTTTATTAGGAACAGGTGCACATTACAAAATCAATAACCTCAGCAACGCCTTCCAAAACTAGACCTCACTAAATAAATAAATAAACCTGACCCCCACCGCCACCCCCTCTCCTAAAATTTTCATGGCCCCTCCCCAACCCATGCAATACAACATTTCAAACATTATAACAACATTATAAAACATTACATCATCATTAATAAACATAACGTCATCATATCAATCCCAATAACTTACACATACCAGGCCCATCATTAACCAATCACCTGCCTGCCCCTTCACGTCTGTCAAACCCCCAAAACATATGATCATCCAACCAATGACCAACTTATCCTTTCCCTGTCGTTAACACAAACCTGAAAAACAACCAAAATCTGACACCAACTGCCCAGAAGCAACTAGACGCCGCACTGCACCTGCTGAACGCGTGGACATGGACAAAGAACCTACCACCAGTTGTAATACCCGACGTTGCCTACGTACCACAGATGAATCGGCATTGGGATCGGTGATCTGTCTGCCTCCCTGACCAGTCCACGGAATCTCCCCCACTGCGAACGAGACAAAGTATCCGGTATGTCATTGTCCACACCAGGAATGTGTAAGGCTCGAAATGCAATGTCATGCTTCAAACAACCCAACACAAAGACTCTCATTAGCTTCAGAACCTGCTCATCTCTGGCTGACTGATGATTCACAATCTCGACCACCGCCATGTTGTCCACACGAAAAAGTACTTTTTTGTGTGCCAAGTCCTTACCCCACAGAGTCAAAGCCACCAGCAAAGGAAAAAGCTCAAGAAATGTTATACTCCTCCCCCATTCAACCATTCTTCCGGCCATCTCTCCCATTCCAGTACAGGCCAAAACCCTCACTGCCCACAGCGTCAGAAAACATCTGCACATCCCACTGAAAATCCATATCTCTGACCAAAGGCACACCATGAAAGGAGGTAAGGAACATTTTTCACATCCGCAAATCTTCTTTGACTCCTGCCAACAGACGCACACGATGGTGCGGCAAGTGTTGTCCAGCCAGAGCCCTGCCCAACCGCTGACAAAAAGTCCTCCCCGCTCTCACCACTCTGCAAGCAAAATTAAGGTGCCCCAGCAACACTTGAATCTCTTTCACCTGTACCTTCTGTTTCAACAACATACCACTCAATAGTTTCAGCATTTTTGTTTTTTTATCCTCCGGCTGGTGAACCTGCATCGCCACAGAATCAATCTCAATGCCTAAGAATGATAATACTGTGGCAGGACCCATAGTCTTCTCAGGAGCCAAAGGCACGCCTAGTTCCTCCATGAGCCCATGAAAACTGTCCAGAGCTGCCTGGCACTCCGCGGAGCCCGGGGAACCCACAAAAAAGAAATCATCTAAATAGTGTGTAACCAGGGAGTGACCAGAATGGTGTGTGAAATGCCACTGCAAAAAAGTGCTGAAACATTCAAAAAGAGCACATGACATGGAACAACCCATCGGCAATGCTTTGTCCACGTACTATTTCCCTTCAAAATGGATACCCAGAAGACACCAGTCATCTGGATGGACTGGAAGCAGCTGGAATGAGGACTTAATGTCACACTTAGCCATCTCAGCAGTTGCGCCCGCGGTCACAACAAGTGACATGGCCACGTCAAATGAGGAATATGAAACCGAAGCAGCCTCCTCATCAATGAAATCATTCACAGAAGACCCCTCCGGCCATGATAAATGCTGAATAAGTCTGAACTGTCCCTGCTCCTTTTTAGGGACCACACCAATTGGTGAAATTATCAAATCTTGGATCGGCCAGTCATGAAAAGGGCCTGCCATCCGACCTTCACGCACTTCTTTACTCAATTTCTCTCGCACCACTGCCTTATGCTCGAAAGCTGACTTTAAGTTGTCTGCCCAACGCCTCTGCCTTGTCCCCAGGTAGCCCAAACAAAAACCAAATTGAAAGCCCTCCAACAGCTTCTGCTTAACAGCTGCATTCTCATAATCCTGAAGGGCCTGTTGTAACTGCGGCAGCTTAACTGGTGTATGAGCCCTTTGGCCCAGAGCCCTGCGCGCCTCTACCTCCCCGGCCCCCTTTAAACTGCTGTGACAATACTGCCGCACCTGAACTTGTCTGATTCCCTTATTGGCCACCTCCCGGCTTGGCCCCCAGCATTTAAACAAGGGGTGTCGCCTTCCACAGCCTGACCACTCATGCCTATATTTGCAATACTCTCTGGTGCACAACCCCTTATTGAATTCCCAGCAAGCACCATTTCCTGACTGTGAACCTGAACCACTCCCCACCCCTCCCCGGGTGGGCTTCCCCTGAAAGGGCTGATAAATTAAAGGGAAACCGCTGGCCGTAAAAATGGTCTTGCCCCCAGAGGCGGCCCCCATCGTATGCTGCCATAAATCAGTATCCAACTCCCCCCACTTTGCTTCTGAGTCCCATGCCATCCTTGCCCTAAATTCTACATCATACTCGGCCCAAGCATATCCCCCACCAGTAAGCTGCGCTTTCCGTATCACAATCATGTATTTAAATATAGAAATGCTGCGTTCTGGAAATTTCTCACAATAAACACTTGCATAAATGAGAAAAGCCGCTGTCCAATTCTCAATCGTCAGTGGTACCTTTGGGCGTTTTGCTAGCTCATACTCCTCTTCCTTTGAGCCTTCTTTAGACCTAACTTCACGGTGAAGGAGCTTCAATATCTCCACATACTCACCCTTCCAAATGCGCTCTTTCGTTGCCAACATAAGATGAGCGCCCAAAGGTTTAGTGACTCCCATATATGGCAATTTTTTAATCTTCAACTCTTTACTGTGCAGTGGGTCTTTAACTCCTTCTACAGCATCCGTATTTGTACCACTTTCAGTCTTACCTTCAACTGACCCAACACTGACCTCCGTACCTACACCTGTATCCTTAACATATCTGCCTTTCAACAATCTCCCTTCCCCAACACCCCCGACCCCCCTCCACTGCCGTCCCCACAGACACCATTTTTGGTTTGGCCTGTGTAAGTGCTCTCTCACCTGGCTCTAAAGGAATTGTCTTTGCCGCCTCTGTCCGTGGCGCAGAAAAATCCAACATGCTCCTTCCTCGAGGAGCCCTACTGGATGGACCATGCTCTCGTCTCTCCTTTGACTTTTTTGCAACTGACGACACCTAAAAAACACTATGGGACACATGAGAGGACTCCCCCTCCGCCCCTTCACGCAATTCTCCTTCCTCAGGAGTGCTATCATCAGAGTCCAAAACCACTGGCTCCATCTCCAGAAGCCCCACATTTTAATGTGCCATAACACCTCGGGTCTTACCCAACCCGTCATTAGAAACATTATGCTCAGACTGAATAGAATGTCTTCCTGGAGGGGGAGCAGACTGTACACACCTATACCTTCCCCCGCACTGACTCTGTAGCTCCATAGCCGACGGCAAGGTCGACCACCTAGACCTGCTATTCGTTGGGGCCAGCGAGGTTGCACAATACCTTCGTGTGCTGACCGCGACAGGATCCCTCGCTGGAATAGAGATCGCCGCTCTAGGCTCTCTCCTCACTTCACCTCGGCGAAATTGGAATGGACCGCGCCCTACCGAGTCTGGACCGCCGAACTGTTCTACGACCTGAAAAGAAAAAGTTTGGACTGGTGTGCTGGGGCCCCTCATAACAAAACCTGTGCCAGCTCTAGGCTGCAGCAAGACAACTGGATTAACCGACCTTGCCTGCAAACTATCAAGAGACAAAACCCTACCCTCACTCCTCAAAGGTGCCCCCCTCACAGGAGAATCACCCACCACATCCTCATTGTCACTAGAAACCATTCTAGTAGGCGCAACCACCGAAGGCACCCTGCCACACGTCCTCTCAGCCAACCCCTGGTCCCCCCCCTCTCTTTGCATTCCAATCCTATCCATGCCCACCCTCCCAAAAGGCTCCCAACCAGAAGGTTGATACTCAAAATTTGCACCACCCCTGCCCTCTTCAAAACAAGTTACAGCATCTGAAGCCCCTTGAACTGACACACTGCCCACTCGCCCAAAATCCCTACCATATTGAAAGAATGTAGAAGGAACCCCAGTGCCAATACCAACATCTGAAACATTTTGCCAAGCCTCTGAAAAATTCCCTACTGCCGACCCCCCAGCACGTGCTTGACCTACCTCCAGCTCTTTGAAACCGGATGGAGCAGCACCCCTATCTCCCACAATAACCCCATCACCCTCACCCCGTGTACCCACAAAACCCCTAACAGGTAAAACATCACCATGCCCAAAATTACTGCCACCACAAGAAAGTGAACAATGTACACCCTGAGCAACCCCACCTTAAATCTCATACAATGCAACATTATCAGAAAAACTTACAACCTGACCACCCGCCCCTGATCTGTTAACACTCCCCTCAAATACCGCGCCAACACTGGCACCCCCCTCCCCAACTTGAGCCCACTCCCCTTCACCTCTAGAACTTCCTAAAACAGACACAGCCTCCTCATGCTCCGAAGGAGGACCAGAAAACAACAGGGGGCTATGCGCAAAACCTGCCCCTTCAAATGTCCCCTCTTCCTGTGGAACATCTATAGGAACAGAAGCCTGGCCACAATCTTCATGAGGTACGCCAGATACTACCATACTCACAGCCTCTAACAAGTGATGATCAAATTGAACACGACCAGGTGCCGCATGAGGAAAGGAAAAAAACGTCCCTGCCCTCAACAAAACCACCCCTCCCCTCACCCAAAGCAATTGAACCTCTACTCGCGCCACGCTGTGGAGCACCGGCTCCCAAACCCTCCTGTCGGTTCAATACCGTCAATGAAGAAGAACGCTTCGTGCTCTTTTTACGGCCTCCACGACCGTGAATGGCCACTGAGGAAGGTTCGAGAAAACTAAAATGCGCTTCGCCACCGGCGCCTTCAAAAGTACGCCCAGACACCTGTGGCGCTACCGTGCCCTCTGCTCCTGCACCCGGAGGGTCACCTGAAACACCCGACACCTCCCCTTTCCCCGCACGCGTCGTTGCAGACGAGGCCGCCTTCCGAGTATGAGATCGACCCCGCTCACTTACCACCTGAGACCGGCGCTTCTTCGGCGACGAACATGCTGCCACCACAGCAGCCACGCCAGCAGAGGCCTGGCGCGAAGGCCGCGCCGGGCTTCCCCCAATCACCAAATCCATCCGACCGGCTTCGGACAACAAGCGCAGAGCCTCCAACACACGGTGATCTTCCATCGCAGAGAGATAATCTACAAAATACACTAACCTAAAATATAAGGCTAAATGTACAAATTATTACCTCACAAATATTTAGACAAAAACTAAGCTAAGCCTCCAGCCACCAGGTCACCAAACCTAAAATGGTGCCTGAGGGGAGGAGTCAGGGAGTCTTATATGTTGGGCTGCGGAAAACCTACCAAAAAGCAGCCCAACGGAACCTTCTAGAAGAATCTGGAAAGGGGAAACCCCCTCCCCCCCCCAAAGCCCTCCCAAACAGCCCGGGGGGAGACCTCCCGATGGTCGGCACCCCCCCCCCAAGCCCCCCTTGCCTTGGCTACAGCCTTACTCGTATCTGTAAGTGCAAAGAATAATGAGCTGGTGAGGTGAAACTGACATAAATACCATGATTTACTGAGTGTAAACCGGCAAAAGTGACATGTAAACGACCGTACAATACCTTTCAATGTGCAGGTCAATCGTGATCTGAAACAAAGAAATGAACGGGCAGTTACTACGGGGAGAACCGCTGATTTAAAGAGCTTAGTATTGCCGGCGTTTCTAGATGAAAACTATCACCTTTGAGGGGGTCTGAGAATTACTTCGTACAACGCGTATCGCCTGTGTTCGGTTTCCGGGATTCTGAAAAGTCAGAGCCCGAATTCTCGCGAGTTATAAAGCCTGATGGGAACTGCAATCCTTAGTGTTTATCGGTCGCGGTGCGCCAGGCAATGCGTCGGCCAGTAGGGTTATGATACGCTATCATTAACCATATTTTCATAAACTCTTTGAGAAAATCCTTATTTGAAAGAGACTTTCCTCTTCAAACAAGGCCTCCCTGAAAGCTGGGGAGGACTTTTTCTGTGTGATTTCCCCGCCGGAGTCTAGTGAGTCTTTACCTACTGTATTCTCGGCTCGTGTGGGGCAGAACTTTGACATCATCGTGCCCCGTGGTGTGCCGACGTCACAAATGGGAGGGAGGGAGGTCGGAGAGAGACGCCAAAGCGATTCCTAGTCTCCCCTGGGAGGGGTTGAAAATAAAAGCAACCACTGGTGCTTTGCACCACAAGATTTTAGGCATCCCTCCCTGGTGTCGGCTAATGGCTGTTCCACACACCGAAAGGATTCATATGTATGTATAACTTTAAGTTAGACTAATAATTAAAGACATTTAAATGTAGATTTTACACACCAACGGCTGAAAGACCAGCACATGCTGAATCTGTTGGTTTGCACGTTATGTTTATTTTCTTCCCACTGCAGATGCTGTATGTTTCCTGATGCCTTTTCATTAGTTAATAAATAGACATGTTTTATGTTTTAGACAACTGATAGTGAGGTTCCTATTGGGAGGAGAAGATGATACCAGGATGGAAGACCCACAGGAAGAGTTTACTATAGATTAACAGTTTGTCTGGTGTAACAACCCAAGGACATATCCATATATGGTTCATTGTTTAAGATGTGTAAAATTGGGGAATATACCTACTTCCAGAATATGGAGGAAACTGATTGGTTCTCTGGAATGGGAACAAGCTGAAATGTTGCACTTAGTGATTTTGTTGAATTATATTGGTGTGTGTTCCTAGGACTAGAGAAGACTCCCTTGCTTGCTGTCTCTCGCACACATTTGTGCACTAGAGAGATGCTTACTGATTTCGCTCTGAGAAAATCTTTCTCACCTGCCAGAGCATTCGTATTCTTTCACCAGAAACTTTTATTTCGTTTCTTGAAGCTGGCTCCTTTTGACCTAACCCAAAGTCATTTTTTCACTTATCTTTCTGAATTTAGAGTAGGGGTTTTCCTTTATAGAGCACACTTTTTGGATATTCTGTATTCTTCACATAATTTCGGCACCTGTAATGTGCTTCTCATATTAAAATATTGTTTTTTTAAACAATTAAAATTTGTGACGATTACATTTGAGATCTAAAAATCTTATTATCAAATTACTTTAATTTGACTAAAATTGTTAATTAAAACCCTTCCAACTTATTTACATTTTTTCTGTCATTTTCCAGTGTAGCCTAGTGGTTTCCCTGTGTATGGTAATACATGTAAATGCTAGCTCACAGTTACCTCTTGAAGTCAGGAAACAATGTCCGGTGGGAATGTTTGGATGACAATTTAAACTCCTAGACTAAGATTCATTGATCCCTGTTCTGTCAGTGCCATCACTTAAATAATTCATTGGCTGGCACTTTCTGATGGCAATATTGTGCAACATGACACTTGTGTGAATGATTTTGCAGCACATACCAGGATCATGCTCATGGGCACTTGTGAAGACAAAGGATACTGCCTTTAAACAATCCAAATCTCCCCTCTATAATTGTTCTATTTTTGCTTGTGGGCAGCATCTACTAGTTACGGCTATGTATCAGTTGATTGCAGTAATGTGTCATTATACCTGAGTTCCAGTTCAGGGAGGATCTGGCAATTCAGGCTGTACCTATTGGAGCAGGATCAAGACTGATTTGCATATGGCTGGGTCCAAAATGAGGCGGCAAAATAGCAATCTATTCAGATGCTAAATACAGTGTCCACACTGAGAACCACTGCTCTGAAGCGGATTACTCGAAACACACTCAAAACAAGGAACAAATCTGACTCATCTGAAATACACATAACGCACCCTCCATCTGACCATGTGATAGACATAACACCACATAGGACATAACACCACAAAGGTCTGAAACCCATGATATGTGGTGGTTTCATGGAAGCCAGTAAAATTTATAAATAAAAAAATAAATTTATAATAGCCCAAAATGAAAAAGAATAGACCTTTGAGAACTAAGGGCCTCCTGAAAGACAAGTGATTGTCAATCGAGATAATAGAAGGAGGCAGGGTAGTCCAAAGCTGAGCTGTAGCAAAATAAAAAGATTGACCCCCCCCCTCCCCGGTAATCTCTTCGTATTCTGGGCGCAGCAATAACTCGAGGGAGGATGAGTGCAATTCCCTCCTAAGGGTGTGCCAGAAAATCTTATCTTTGAAAAATGGAGGGCCCAGACTATACGATGCCTCCTGTGCCATGCACAAGTCCTTTAACATAATGCATTTTCTAACCGGGAGACAGTACAACTTCTTAAACTCCTGTGATAAGGGTTGAATTTAAAACTATCTAATATAAGCCTTGCTGCAGCATTCTGTACTGTTTAGTTTGTTAAGAGAGCTTTGTTTGGCATTAAAACAGAATCTATTGCAATAATCCAAATGCGAGGAGATCAATGCAAGTACCACCTCTTTACAGCAGGTGATGGGGATTTAGGGAAAGATCTTCCTTGACGAATAAATAATGTTAAAGCAAGCTAAGACCATAAAGTGGTTAATTTGCCCAAAACATACATTTCAGGGTCTCTCATCAGGAGGCAGCTTGCACCAGTCCATTAGTCCTGTTAGCGCTGCCTAAAACAGAACCAACTACTAACCATGAAAGTGGGCAGACGATGTGGCGTAACAACCAGAGCTGTCGTCTTCGGAGCTTGGCAACCAAGTTCAAGTCTCAGTGTCGACTCAACATCATGTGATTCTGGGCAAATCCCTTAATCTCCCCACAAATGGATGTGTCTTTAAATGGTGCTCATGAAAAGCGCTGCTGTTGATGATTAAGTGCTGGTGCTGAGCGCGGAAATCACTCGCTCAAATTAAATACTGTGACCAAATGATTGATTTGGAAATCAAAACAGAGCTTATTGTTGAGAAACACCCCCAGATTATTTGCAGAGGGGGGTGCTACCAAAGCCATAACTGCATATCATGCTGACTGCTGAACACCAAGACCTCTGTTTTGTCAGCATTCAGTTTAAGGCAGTCGCTTTCATGCAGCAGAAGATTCCCTGCATGCAATTCTTTTAATTACTGGCTAGGAGTGAACATGATTCGTGATGGTAACAATAATATGTGTCTCGTCTGCAAAAGACAACACACTGAAACCATAGGATTTAATCATTTAGACTAACAGTGTGACATATAGATTGAAAAGTGGCGCTTACAGAAGATTTATAGAAAATCCCACACGAAAGAGAGAAAGGTTTCGAGAACCTGACTGCACATTAAGGATTTAGATCTACCACAGAGGAAAGTTTCCAAAATGCTCATTCCCTTTCTATTTAATTCGTAGACCATAGAGGCGAGCCACTAAACAGGATGGTGAGATGGTACTGAAGGCTATGGACAGATCCAACATAAGTGCCTCATCCTTACCACCACCTACTACCGTTTTTATACTTTCTGCTTCCGCTACCAACGCAGATTCCATGTAGTGCTGATTACAGAGCCCGGTTTGGGAGGGATCAATCAATTAATTCATAAGTATGGATACAGGTTGTGAGCACCATGTTGAGGTATTTTTTCTAACATCTTTGCAGGTGAAGGCAGAAGAGAAATTGGATGCTTTCTAAAAACCTCAGGGTCCAAATTAGATTTTTTGAGCAAAGTGATCATAATTACTTCTTTCCACTGTTTGGGAAAGTGAGCTCTTTTACACCACATGTTGTGCTTCTATTAACAATGGCAACAAGCAAAACGTCATATGTCACATGTGAATTTACATCTATATGTTAAATCTCCACTACAAACTTAAATTAAGAACTATTGACATGGCCTGTACAAGTTTTATTGAGGGCCAACAAATATATACCAAACAATCTCTCCTCCAACTGTTTAGGTTGCTAATGAGGTGCCATCTAATTTTGTTTCTTGGTTGAATGATGTTCTGAACACCATGGCCCTCCTTCAATCTGCCAATTCTTTTAGAGTCAAGACCCCCCACCCCCGTAGCTTTCAGAGGACCTTAGGCAATGGAGGCAAAGTTCCATATGCAAGATAGTAAATGGTGACTGGACTATAATCTTGTTGACAAAACTATTTATAGATCTACTATTCTCAGCTATAAATATACCAATTTTTAATCCACATATGAATACTGTATTCAGAGCATAAGCAATGCTCTGCATACAGCATAGTTATCTAAAATGAACAAAACTCTTTTTAGCTCCTACTACTCAGACAAATATGGTATGGTCACAGACCGCCTGTGATGACTTGGTGATCTTCTTCCAAAATAGGCTTAGTGACTTTTACTCTGAATTTGATATCACACATACTTATAATCTGTCTGATTTGGGTATTAGCATGACAGAAGCATCTAATTGTCTCCCTTGCATTCCATCTCTTCCCCATCTAGTTGAGATTCTTAATCATACTATTAAGCCCGGCACCCTGCTTGATCCTTGACAGCTCAGGACCTTGCAGTGGCCATATCCTCCCCATGGAGCTTCTGACATCAATATTGTTTTGCTCCAATAATACCAATAATTATTGATTTGCTGCCAGGGGGCAGTTTTCAATGCATTTACCTTTTCTTTGAGTGCAGTAAGCCCTTCTATTGCATATATGAGCATGCTGTTGCATACCCTCCAGCATTTGTATGCTCAAGCTGGGACTCTTGCACGTGTGATGTGATTTGTGTTCCTAATCAGGAAGTCAATCCATTGAACCTCAGCCAATTCCACGAGATTCCCTTTTCCAAGAATCCTTAAAGTTACCCTTATGTTTTCACTTGTGCCTCTGTAGGATTTCGTAGAGATGTGTGAGTGCATGTACCATATCTATGTGACTTCTCAAGCATTTCTCCATACTTTTTGGTTTAGCGGTGGTTCCATTTATTATTTTAGGTTGTAGTACCCATTGTCTAACCTGAGTATATCATTAATACTCCTCCTCTGATATCCCATCTTCTTGCTTGATGTCTTCAAAACACCTAACCTCTTGACACATCTCTCCCTCTCGAAAACACCTTGTGTCTATCTAGTTTTCAAAGTCATACCTGAACTTTCCTGGAGTAAAATCTTCATAACCTCCTAGTGGTGTAAAGAGTGATAGATGTGGCCTCAATGCACCCCTCCTATTTAGTGAGTCTCATGTTCTCATCAGCGTAGCTACTATCGGGGATCCACATAGATATTTGTGCCATTGATTTTCAGTATCCAGGGCAACTCAAGTGAAGGGATCTTTGCCAGTATATGGTCTATCATAAACATGCCTTCTCTGTTTCTTCCTTTATTCATTCTGGCAAGTGTTTGGATCTAGCCTTTTCTGCATGGTCACCCCAATTTTCTGTCTTCTTCTGCTTTCCTTTGCTTTACCTGTATTTGTCTTTAGGGATCTTTACACATTTCCCCTGCTAATTAGTGGAAAAGTGCTCTCTTAACAAAAAAATTCCAACATTGACCTATAAACTTTTGTGCATGTAATTTACTTATTTTTTTGTTTTAAAAATGAGTTTATTTAGAACATAATAAAGCATAGGAATAAGAAACAACACAACACAATAAGTAAGCAATAAGTTATACATAACTAAACAATACAGGTCAACTATGGATGAGAATAATTATATAAGGTCTAAAACAGGAAAAGTTTGGTTGTACAAGGATAAGAAGACAAGTGCATTACATATGAATTTACACACAAAACTCAATTAACAAACCGTCTATTTAATTATAATGAATAAAGATAAAAGGAAAGTCAAGGAGGTTGAAGAACTTCCTGTTGAGCAGGTGCATGAGCAGAGGAATACTGTGTACTGTCGTCTAAGAATTGGGTATTAGGAGACCACAAGATCTGGCACTTCAGAGCTAGAAACATGGGAGGGACATAACTTGTATCTAATCTACGATTGTAGCAAACCACATACCACCAAGTTTGAAATTATAACTTAGTAGAGTCTTTCAATTCTTGGTGATCTGTTGGAAAGTCATTGCCAACAAGAGATCCTAATACGAGTGTCACATGAGACTGAGCACCAAGTTTCAGATATACTACCGAGAAAAATAGTAGAGAAAGAAAAAGGGATTGCTGTATAAAAAATGTAATTGACCTAAGCCCAAACCTGTATCCAAAAGAGCAACACCGAAGGGCATGTAAAAAGTAAGTGTGTTGAATCTGCGCGAGGCAAAGAGAATGTCCAACATGTGTCTGCCATAGCTGGATGTATTGTGTGCAAAAGAGTAGGAGTCATTATAAGTCTGTTATATATAAAGAAAAGAGACTGTGTTGTATTTGCTGCTCTAGACAATTTTCTGATTTTACTCCAAATTTTTGCCCAGAAAGGATTGACAAGTCAACCTCGAAGTCGGACTCCGCGCCCAACTCCTCCTTTGCCTTGGCTCTGTTAGAAACAGAGGGGAGTAGGTAGGAGTAAATGAGAGATGCTCTTAGGGCAGAGTGCAACAAAGTGGGCCAGAGATTATTAGTGGATGTTGCTGAAGATATTCATAGAGACTGAGGAAAAGATAGAGGGGGTGTACCACAAACCAAGATATTTAATGTGTTGAGGCTTCCACGCAAAATAGTACATGGTGAATTCTTCTTTAAAAGTATATTCCGTTCGGTGTAATATCTCACATTTCTTATTATTCAATTTATAACCAGAGACCTTACAATATGAGGCAACTTCTTGTAAAAAGGCTGGCAAAGATGAGAGGGGTTGGTAGAGGAACAATAGGACAGCAACAGCAAATGTTGCAAATTTGATCTGTAAACCATTACAGGGAAACCCACGAATATCTTGATTCTGTCGCAAGCGGAAAAGAATGGGTTCAAATACTAAATTAAAAAGAAAGGGTGGGAGCAGACAACCTTGACATACACCTCTTCCCAAGTTGAAATAAGAAGAGGTAATGCAGTTGGCACAAATAGCCGCTCTTGTGGCAGAATACAGGAGAGAGATGAGGGAAAATTAATTTTAGACCAAAGCCGAACCAACGAAGGGTATGAAAGGGAAAGGGCTAATAGACTCAATCAAATGCTTTCGCTGTGTCTAAGGTAATCTCTCCAAGAGAATCAGGCTTATAGGAAGATTTAGAAAGAAGGTAAAAAAATAGAAGAGCATTGTCTGAAAAATATCGTCCTTTGACAAAACCTGATTGATCCTTACCAAGCAGATCGAGGAGATAGGAATCAAGTCTCAAGGCGAAAGCCTCATAAAATATTTTATAGTCAACATTGACTAGTGAGATAGGTCTGTAATTTTTGCAGAAGTGAGGATCCTTGCCATCCTTAGGGATAAGGCAAATCAAAGCATCCAGGAAGGAACCAGAAGAAGAACTTGAGAGTGAGAAAAAGGTTATGAGAGTTAAGAATTTGGCGAGGAGCAACTTAGCGAAATGAGAGTAAAATTCTGCAGTAAAGCCATCAGGGCCAGGGGCTTTTTCTTTTTTTAATGTGTACAGTGCAATGTGTAATTAGGATTGCGAGACAGCAGCTTCCAACAGTGAAAGGTCAGCACATTTATCTGCAGGTCTATGAATAGATGAAAGAAATTGAGAAATGTTGTGGTCAGAAGTCACATTTTCAGGTGTATACAAGGATTCATAATCTCGAACAAATTCATCCAAAATCTCTGGCGTTTGAGTTACATTAATAGTTGATTCGATATTACATTTTTTGTTCTTAACCTTAAGGTAATTTGGCAATTATTGACCTGCCTTTTTCTGACCCTGTAAAATTTTACACTAGGCTTTAACAAAAAGAGGAAGCATTTTCTGTGGATTCTTTGTTAAACTGAATTTTGGTGCGAATGAGTTTAGATAAACAATCTTTTGACTTAAAAGTATAAAAGGAGCGTCCCAGTCCCTTTATCTGGGCTAAAAGGTCTGTTGTATGAATACAGGATGCTTTGCGCTTCTTAGAAAAATATGAAATATTAAAATCATGAGCTTTTGTTTAAAGGCACCCCAGATAATATTAAAAGGCAAGTTATCTATTTGCTTGAAGTGAAAATAATCCTGAAAAAACAACTCTAAAGAGGAGGTAAAATTGGGATCTAAGAGAAGTGAATTGTTAAAACGCCACCTGCAGGGAGTACGAGAACAGAAAGGCAAATCCAAATAAAGAGATAAAGGGGCATGATAAAAGATTATGATTGATCCAATATCTGCACAGCATAGAGACTGTAAGATATTGTGTGATACAAAAAAATAATCAATACAGGATAGATATGATGGGTAGGAGAAACGTAAGCATATTCTTTGAGTAGGATTAAAATGACAACGGTCAATGAGATTCCATTGCTTAATAGTTTGGACAAAAGGTTTGTGGGTATTATTTGGTAGAAAAGTAACAGTGGAGTTACAATCTATAAAGGGATTGACTATCTGGTTACAATCACCGGCCAGAATAAAATTTTCTTCAGGATACTTAACAAGAATCTTATTCAGATCAGACCAAACATGGGAATCATTGACAGTAGGGGCGTAAATATTTAACAAAGAGACTGAAAGCTTTCCAATTGACAGTTTAGTATACAACCATCTACCAACATCATCAGAATCCTGGGTAACCAGCTTAGCATAAAACAATTTATGGCATAGCGTAATAACTCCATTCCCTTTGCCATTACATGGGTAAAAAAATACGTCCCCTACCCAACCTCTATTCAATTTTAAAGACTCCTGCTCTGTAAGGTGCTACTCCTGATTAAAGCTATACTGGCTCCCAAATGTGCCAAATGGGATAAGACTCGCTGTCTTTTAATAGAGGAGTTTAAACCTCTGACATTCCAAGAAATTATTTTTATGGACATAAAACACTTTTGAAAAGTAAAAGATGCTGCAATTCATGCCAACCAGCAAAGAGAAAAAAGTAGACCAAACCATGACAATTATACATTATATATATACATATATATATATATATATATATATATATATATATATATATATATATATATATATATACATATATATATATATATATATATACATATATATATATATATATATATATATATATATATATATATATATATCACCTCCAATTTGGTTCAGAATTCAGCAATATGCAGCGCTCACGTAGGTGCGTTATCCTGCGGCTGAACCCACGCCGCTTCACATTCACCAACTTCCCCCGACCAGGGGAAAAACGGGTCGCACACCCAGTTACAGTATTACAAATAGTCTTTATTTTTCTTAGTTACAGGGCTCACAGCGCATTAGATCTACGCGTTTCGGTGTATCACCACCTTGCTCATGATCAACGGGTTGCCCCACCCCGTATGAATTTAAATGTTTTTTTGGTACTTCCTATCACATGTGTACAAGGATTATGGTCCTTGTAGTTCTTTGCTATCGGCAAAAGTAGAATGTTCGTGCAAATATAATGTCATAAACACCTTAGAGATTTCTTTCTCTCTGTACATGCCATTTTATATTACTGTTGTAGATTGTTCCGCCTTCCAATAGGCTTAGTCCATTGTCAATATTTTTATAGAATTTTCTTTCTTGATATTTTCCTTTGTTTACTGATCATATATTATTAATTGCATGATCGTTTCATGTGATTATTTATAGGTGCACATATAATTCCTCCGACTGATTTAACCCATTCGGATGCAGCGTTCTCAGGTTTAAAATTAATCTTGATTCTGTTTGCCTCAGTTTTCTCTCACGATCCCCACCGCGTTCTCCTTTTGGAATTGTCTGTATGCCATAAAATTTCATTTTTTGTCAATCTCCTTGATGGAATTGTTCCATGTGTTTGGCTATAGCATTAGATCGGTCCTTGTGTATTGTTGCCCTCATGTGTTGTAGGATTCTATTTTTTAATTCCATTGTTGTGCTTCCCACATACAACATTGGGCATGGACATTCCACTATATAGACTGTAAACGGAGTCTTACAAGTGATACGTTGTCTGATCTGCCACTTCTTTTTGTTTGCCAATGTTATTTCTTTCGTTGGTTTGGCTATTTGGCACATTTTGCATCCTTGTCATTTTACGAATCCTTTTGTTCTCAACCAATCATCTTGTCTCTTTTTTTTAAAGTGACTTTGAATTACGTGATCTTTCAGATTTTTTGCACGTCTTTATGTTATAATTGGATGGTTGCCCATGATTTCTTTAAACGTGTTGTCCAATTGTAACAATTTCCAATTTTTCCAATTTGGGCACTTTCTTGAGAGAAGTCCATGATCATGCAAATTTTTCCTTTGAATCCTCATTTTGGATTTCTTCTTTTTAGACACTCCTCCCGTGTCTTGTTCTTTGCTCTTATGAGGCTTTTTCTTACCACCTTTATTGGATATTTTCTCTTCACAAATCTTTCCATCGTTTGTTTGCTGTTTTTTTCCCATTGTTCTTGTTCGCTGCATATTCGATGGATCCTCAACAATTCTCCGTATGGTATACTATTCAACAATGTTTCTGGTGGAAGCTGGTTGCTTCTAGGGTGGCATTGGTTGAGGTTGTTTTTCTGTGGAGGGTCGTATGGATTTGCTGATCCTTGATATACATTTCTGTATCCAGGAAGATGATTTTTTCCTTACCTATGGTATACGTGAATTTCAAATTTGTGACGCTGGTATTCATTATTTGAAAGTACTCCTTGAATTCTTCCTCCGTGCCATCCCATATTATTAGTAAATCATTAATAAATCTTTTCCAGCTGACAATTTTATTTACTGATGATTCGTATGTTGAGTCCCATGCCTTTTCCTGTTCCCACCAGCCCATTGTCAGACAGGCGTAACTGGGACTAAAGGAAAATCTCATCGCCGTTCCGCTGCATTGTTTAAAGATTTCTTCTCCAAATGTGAAGAAGATGTTATCCTCAAGGCAGGTTGAGATCATTTCTAGCAGCATTTTGTTATGGCTGCTAAACTCCAGACTTCTCTCTTCCAAAAAGAAATGACATGCTTGTTTTCCCATTTCGTTGTCTATAATAGTATATAGACCGATCACGTCCATTGCAATCAAATGATATGAGTCCTGCCAAGGTGTATTTTGTAGGATTCGCAACAAATCACTAGTATCCTAAATATACAAATTCAGATTTTCCACAAATGGTCTTAGAAAATGGTCTATATATTCCGCCATTGGTTCCAATAAAGATCCTTTAGCGGATACAATGGGTCTTCCCGGGTTTTTTTTCTGATCCTTATGTATTTTAGGCAAAAAATACATTGTTGCCATTGTTGGGTGTGTCACTGTTAGAAATGTTCTTTCTGTTTCATCAATAAGACCTTTCGTCGCCCATACAGATAGTTTTGCATCGATTTTGTTTTTTATTTCCATTGTCGGATTTTGCTTTAGTTTTTCATAATATTTCGTGTCTCTTAATTGTCGATGGGCCTCTATCATGTAGGCACTACGATCCATGATTATCACATTTCCGCCCTTGTCGGCGACTTTTATTTCGATCTTATCATCATCCGCTAGATTTTTCAACGCCATTCGTTCCGCCTTGAGTAAATTATCTTGATCAGAATTCCACTTGAGTTTGTAAAGATCTTGAATTACAGATACTTGAAATAGATCCACTTTGTTTCCTGGACCTAATTGTGGGTAAAATTTTTATTTTGACTTTTTGCCACTTAAACGGGCCCCACGTTGGTTTACAGTTTGCGTCAATGTTAATTCTTCAGTGGGGTCTTGATCAATATTCATCAGAGTTAGAAATCCTTCCGCATCTTTTATTTGTAGATCTTCTTCAATTGTCTCCAATTGGTTACTTGTTTTTTCCTTTAAAGTGCATTCATTAAAGGCTTTTGCCAATTTGATTTTTCTGATGTAGAGGTAGAGGTCAATCCTGACCTGTGCTAAATTCATATGGCTTTTAGGGCAAAAGTTTATTTTTCTTTTCAGTAGGGATATTTCCGTATTGCTTAATTGTCTGTTGGATAAGTTAATTACTTGTAGCTCATCCGATGTTACTTCCTCCTCTGTCGCATATTCCTCGTTTCCACCCCCGTTCTCTCAGTTCCACCACTTGCTCCTTTTTCCTCTTCTGTTGTGTTTCTCCCTGGCCATTGCCTTCCCCTTCCTCTTCCTCTACGTGGTTGGAATTGTGGGGTTGGGCGATTCTGTTCCCAATACCTTTGTTGCAACATGAGGCGCATGTCCCCTAAAAAAGGTATCCTTCTGTTGCCATCTATTTCATTTCCTTGTATTTGTTCCGTGGATCCCAATGATGACGCCGAGCTTGACATGCTCGACATACTTGCCCAGGCCATTTGCTCTTTCAGACCATCAAATTTTCTCGCAAAAGTAAAAATGCGACCTTCCGCATAGTCATTTGTATCTCTTACGAATTTGGAATGTTTGCGATCCATCACAGTTTCCTCATGTTTGTCTATATCAATTTCCAATTCTTCCTTAAACTTTGTTAACTCTGATGTTAATTTCAAAGTAGCCAAATCCTTCTCGGCTTTCTTTAATTGATCTTTCAGTTTTTCAAGTGATATCTCAATGTGTTTTATCAAGATTTCAATTAATCCCAGCGAGGAGTGTAGTACAAATTCACCCCCCAAAAAATTTAATTTTATGGCATACAGACAATTCCAAAAGGAGAACGCGGTGGGGATGGTGAGAGAAAACTGAGGCAAACAGAATCAAGATTAATTTTAAACCTGAGAACGCTGCATCCGAATGGGTTAAATCAGTCGGAGGAATTATATGTGCACCTATAAATAATCACATGAAACGATCATGCAATTAATAATATATGATCAGTAAACAAAGGAAAATATCAAGAAAGAAAATTCTATAAAAATAATGACAATGGACTAAGCCTATTGGAAGGCGGAACAATCTACAACAGTAATATAAAATGGCATGTACAGAGAGAAAGAAATCTCTAAGGTGTTAATGACATTATATTTGCACGAACATTCTACTTTTGCCGATAGCAAAGAACTACAAGGACCATAATCCTTGTACACATGTGACAGGAAGTATCAAAAAAACATTTAAATTGATACGGGGTGGGGCAACCCGTTGATCGTGAGCAAGGTGGTGATACACTGAAACGCGTAGATCTAATGCGCTGTGAGCCCTGTAACTAAGAAAAATAAAGAGGATTTGTAATACTGCAACTGGGTGTGCGACCTGTTTTTCCCCTGGTCGGGGGAAGTTGGTGAACATATATATATATATATGCGAGCAGCACTCGCGGGGGTATTTATTTATTTTTATTTTTAGAGTTTTCTATAGCGCGAACTTGAACCGATTAGGTTATCAGAGCGCTTTACATAGCACCAGTTCCGTTACATGTTATCACAGCAGTTTACATAGAATCAGTTACGTTGCACATTTCAGGATCTTGAACCCATTAGGTTATCAAAGCGCTTTACATAAGACAGCATTCGATGTCCAGTGCCCTCCTCCGCCGTGTAGCGGGGGACCACTTCCAGCCCTCCGACGTCGTCGAGCTGTTGGGACTAGGCTCCTGGAATTTCAGCTGCCCCTTTACAATTAATTAGTTTGAAGTCATGACAGAGATCTCAATCCCAGCATCTCAATCGGTGCATTACAGGTAAAAACAGGATATAGGACCACTACGTAAGACCAAATAGAGTAAACTGTGGGCACCCCGGAATATATGAGGAAGCAGTCGGTGCGTTACAGGTAAGAAACAATTTCAAAACAGGTTATAGGGCCAGTACATAGAGAAACAAATTGTTGTACATTGTAAGCATACAAGAATATATGTTGTAGCAGTCGGTGCATTATAGGTAAGGACAGTTGCAAAAACAGGTAGATGTAGAAAGGCTGCAATAAAAGGCAGACACTATCACAAGATACAGGCAAGTAAGGAGCGCGGTAGTAGAACTTAGACTATGTGTCTGGTCTCAGCTCTTGCTCCAATAGTGAGATTGAACTAGTCCATGATGGCCGCCACTGCGAAAGAACAGTCTAAGATGGCCGCCAAGAAGGGGAATCATAGTCCTCTGTTTGTTGTTATTGCTTTGGACCTGTGTGGAGGAGATATGCCGAGGAGCCTCGTGGGCCTCTGGAGATACCGGCAGAGATTTATGGTTTCAGTTAGTGACCCCTGCCCTTGTGAACAATGGCGGTTTAAAAATGAAATGAGTGGAGTAAATAAAGTACCTTATGATTATTTTCAGCTCAGTGGCGCCTTAGAGCTTAGGATGTAGTATTGCCGATATCACATTTTGCAGGGTCTATTCAGGAGGTGAGGTAGGATGCGGTGAATTACTGGCAGGCTGCGTGCTAGTCCCCATGCCCGATCCTCGGTCCCCGCCAGCACCGCAAGAAATCTGTTGGTCCGCCGGTCTGCTCCGCATCACTGCTCCTGGAGCCCTTGCAGCAGCATGAGAGGGGGGGGGCAACCGGGAGTCACGTCCGCCGTCCGCCAGAACTCCTAGGCTGTTCACGCAGCCCGTTGTGGTTGATAACTTCAGTCCCGGGAAAGTATCCGCAGCTGTTGCTGATCGGGAGTGGGGGAGGGGTCCGGTGTTCGTCTCGCCTTCGTTTTCAATGCCGGCTGCCCTCTATGCCTCTGATGCGTAGAGGGCGGGAGACTTCCCATGCCCCCAACTATCCGCGCAGGTCCCGGTGCTGCAGCCAGTGCCCTCCGCTGCCGATGGGCAAGGGTCCGTTGTCGTTGCCTCGACCCCCGGTCCCGGTGTAGCATCAGCTTTGACTGGGGGAGGGGTCCGGTGTTCGTCATGTCCTGGTCCCGGAGCCAGTGCACTCCGCTGCGGATGGGCAGGGGTCCGCTGTCGTTGCCTCGTGTTCAATCCGATTTTTAATAGAAAACTTTCAGCACATCAAGACTCGTTTCGGCATCAGCCTTCGTCAATTGTTGCACAAAAAGGCGCGGCGGCCATTAGCATTTTATCCATACCCATTACATGGACACTAACATAGGACACAGATATCAAGTCTAGAAGTGCCGCCATATTGGAACATGCAATCTCCGGAGGATAACACTAGATAATCATCCTCCACACTATTACATATTAGTACAATCACAGATATACGTAATAGATATAAAAGACTCCTAATATATATCGGAATCTCTCAAACATTCAAGCCCAAGATGGGCGTGAAGCCGCAAACCTATATAATGAGCAAAAAACTACCCAATGTATACAGGATTCTTACAGGTAATAAAGCCCATAATGGGCAAGGCTCCACTATTGCATTCCAAAGGAGGCATTCTTACATCAAATCCTGCCCTGAATGGGCCATGTCACGGATCAAATTAGCCGCTTACATTCTATACTTCATCAACGGTCTGTTGTCAATATGGCATATTAAATAACATATTTCATCAGTTTAATAAATACTTAAATAAATAAATACAGCAGGTTCATACATTCTCATCATACATGGAACGCACATCTGAACAGGAAACTATGACCACAGTGTCCTATCCAAGGTGTACTGACAATTCCTCATGCATATTCAATCCATGCAGCATTTTACTCTGCAAATCTATAATATAGCGCGATTCTAGTCTTCTCAATTTCTGTAAATGGTCTCCCCCTCTAATGTCAGCTAGGACACTATCTAGACAGATGTAGGACAATAGATCCCTATTGCGTTTGTGTATTTTATCAAAATGTCTAGCCACAGGGTAAGACTCATCTGCATTGTTTATAGCACGCATATCCTCTAATATGCGTATCTTCGCTGGGTGGGTCGTACTTCCAATATATCTAAGCCCACAGGGACATATTAGACAATAGACAGCATACGGAGTAGAGCATGTCAAGAATTTCTTTATGCATCTAGGTGTTACTAGCCCAGGAACTTTGTAAGTGAGAGCGCGCTTACTAAATTTGCAGGCTTTACTTCGCCCACAGGGGTAAAACCCATTTAGTGGTTTTAAGCCAGATTGGACCGAATGTCCTACATGATGACTCTTAACAAGATGGTCCCTCAAAGCTCTCGCTTTCCTGAACGTGACTAAAGGATTTGTGGGCAGATCCTTCCTAATGATTGTATCTGTGAGTAAGATGTTCCAATGTTTACGCAATATCTTTTTGAGATGCCCAGCATTTTCTGAAAATGTGGTAATCAGGCGAAAAGTAGCACTGTTTTTATCCTCTTCCGCCTTACTTTTTGTTATCAACAGATCCTCCCTCTTGATATTGCTTACTCTCTTAAGGGCGTGTTTTATTACCCCTTCTTTATAGCCTCTTATTCTGAACCGTTGAAGGCTCAGCTGCGCTGCCTTCTGGAATTCTATGTCACAGGAATTGTTACGTCTTAAGCATAAGAGCTCTCCATACGGGATGCTGTCTATCAATTTTTTAGGATGACTACTTGTCGCGTAGAGTGTAAAATTCCCTTCCGTGGATTTACGGAAAAGTTTTGTCTGTAACTTTTCCCCCCTACCACGTACACTGTGAGATCCAAATAGTTAACTGTGGTGTTGCTGACCTCTCCTGGAAACTTCAAATTGATATTGTTTTTGTTCAGTACTTCAATGTATGTTATAGCTAAATCAACAGGGCAATCCATTATGATAAAAAGATTGTCGATATAACGATGCCACCCTATGATTTTCTTGTTCCACTTTCGGTTCGTATCAGCCCAGGCCACCTGCTCCTCCCACCAGCCCACGAAAAGATTCGCAAAACTGGGGGCGGAGCAGGTACCCATGGCCACGCCCGACATTTGTTTGTATAACTGTTTACCAAACAGAAACATATTGTTATTCAGACAGAACATCATGAATTCAGATAACATTTTGTTGTGTTCATAATATCTCACAGGTCGTTTTTTCAGGAAGCTCTGCACTGCAATAAGACTGTCATCATGTGCAATGCAGTAAATGCACGTATATAAGCTTGTTATGTCAAGGACCATCATGCAGTAGCCGTCTTGCCATACAATATCATTAATGCAATTAAGGAAATGTTTTGTATCCTTAAGATAAGATCTTAATGTCATCACATGTGGGAAAAGAAAGGAGTCAATATATATCGAGAGATGCTCAGTTAGACCACCTTGTGAGGCCACAATCGGCCTCCCCGGTGGGTTGTCCTTATGTACCTTGGGGAGGTAATAGAAGGTAGGAATAATGGGACTTAAACATCTAAGATACAGATATTCATCCATACTGAGCATGTCAACATTGTACCATTTTAAAATCATATCATGATAATCAGTAATACTTTGATTGTATATCCTATCATTGATTTGCAGGTATGTCTTAGTGTCTCCTAATTGGCGTAGAGCCTCAGTTTCATATTGTGTTTGAGTAAGCAACACAATATTTCCCCCTTGTCCGAAGATTTACAAGCTAAAGAGGAGTCATCACACAAGTTTTTTAATGCCAATTGTTGTATTTTTGTGAAATTATTTTTCTTGTTGGTATATTTGTTCACATTTCTTAGGCACACTAAGTCCTTGACTTCTGCATCAGAAAAAGTATCTATGGCGTCCGTACCCATAGATGGCATGAAACTAAAGGCAGGTTTAAAAGTACTCGCGCCTCCTCTTTGTTGTATTTCCATATCCATCAGTGATTGGGTATTGCTAATATTCCAAGTTCAAGTTCCAAGTTCCAGAATTTATATAGCGCACTACTCACCCAGAGGGTCTCAAGGCGCTTGGGGATGGGGTTCATTATTTATCGAATAGCCAGGTTTTAAGTTCTTTTCTGAAGGAGATGTGGTTCTGTGTAAGGCGGAGGTGGGTGGGGAGTGAGTTCCAGGTCTTGGCCGCCAAGTAGGAGAAGGATCTACCTCCCATGGTGGATCTTTGGATGCGCGGGATTGCAGTGAGGCCTTGATCGGAGGATCTTAATTGGCGGGCGGGTGTGTAGAAGGATAGTCGAGTGTTGAGGCATTCGGGCCCTAGCTTGTAGAGGGCTTTGTGTGCGTGGGTGAGGAGACGGAATGTTATTCTCTTGTTGACGGGGAGCCAGTGGAGGTCTTTCAGGTGGCCGGTAATGTGATTTTGGCGAGGGATGTCCAAAATGAGTCTCGCTGATGCATTTGGATACGTTGGAGTTTTTTCAGTAATTTGGCTGTAATTCCGGCGTAGAGGGTGTTTCCGTAGTCCAGTCGACTCGTGACTAGTGCGTGGGTGACAGTTTTTCTTGTCTCGGAGGGGATCCAACGAACGATTTTTTTGAGCATACGAAGTACGTTGAAGCAGGAGGATGAGACGGCGTTGACTTGTCTGGTCGTTGAGAGTGAGGAATCTAGGATGAAGCCCAGGTTGCATGCTTGATGTGTGGGTGTGGGTGCTGTGCCCAGAGCCGAAGGCTACCATGAGTCGTCTCAGGCAGAGGGGGATGATTCTAGGATGAGCACCTCCGTTTTGTCTGAGTTAAGTTTTAGGCGGCTGGTTTTCATCCATTCGGCAACTACTTTCATAACTTCGTGAAGATTGGTTTTGGCGGCGTTAGGGTCTTTGGTGAGGGAAAGGATCAGCTGGGTATCGTCAGCGTAGGAGATGATGTTAAGGTTGTGTTGATGCGCGATGGATGCGAGTGGACTCATGTAAACGTTGAAGAGGGTGGGACTGAGTGATGATCCTTGTGGTACACCGCAAATGACTTCGGTAGCCTCTGATTTGAATGGGGGAAGTCGTACTCTCTGGGTTCTTCCGGCGAGGAAGGAGACGATCCAGGTGGGTAGGATTGTTCGTTGGTATTGTTTTCGAAGCTGTTATGTATGTTGGCAATTTTGTTGTAGAAGAAGGAGGATAACGAGTCGTAGAGGTCTTGGGAGGGGGTGATGTTGTTTGAGGCTGCGGTGGGGTTGGTAAATTCTTTGACGATATTGAATAGTTCCTTGCTGTTATGGGCATTGTTGTCGAGTCGATTCGATTCACCTCCATACCCTCATCAATTTCCAATCTCAAACCTTCCAACGTTCTCACTCCCTCCAAATCACTGCATCTCAGACCACCCACCTCTGTTTCCCCCACCGCCATAGGTTTTACAGGGGGTGGTTTCATTTTGAAGAATTTGTGCAGTTTAAGTTTTCGGGTGAACTTGAAAAGGTCTATACGTGTTTGGGCAAATTCCATATTTTTCTGCGGACAAAACGAAAGGCCAAGTTTTAGGATGGATTCTTCCTCAGCAGTCATTATTTTAGGTGTCAAATTTACGATGGTGAGATTATCCTCCTGGTTGATTCCTTCTTGTAAAAATTCTTGCTGCGGGTAACTGGTGGTGAGCCTACTACGTTTCTGGCCCCCACCCCCCGCCTCATCTTCCTATTGCTGCTCTTCTTTCCGGGGGTTTTCCCTTGCCCCCTCTAGTTGTTGTTTCCTCATTACTTTGAACTCCTCGTAAAAAGGTGAAGGGTCAGTTGTTCCATCTTCACTTGACACTTCATCTCCGGTTAATTCTGACTTGCTTTCTTTCTCAGCTCTTTTCTGGGATTGCCGTATTTTTTCGCGAAAGTAAGTTCCCGGCCCATACTGTATTCGCATTCATCTCTGTCAAATTTTTCCTCCTTTCGTTGCTTTATTTTTTCTTCATATTTTTTTTCTTTTTTTTAACGTTTTTTCATTAGTTCCCGTTTTTCCTCCAATTTCGTCTGGTCATCCTCTTTAGGTAATTTATCTTCCAGCTCTTTTATCGAAACCAATGCTTTGTCTCTGTCGCTCCAAGCAAAGCGCACCAGGATTTCGAGGCTCCCTTTACACGATAGGGCTATATGTTCCGCCCATGCATCCAACAGTAAGGGGTCAGGATTTTCATACTCCGGTATCGTGTAGATTCTCAGGCCTCTGGGGACGCAATTCACCTCAATATGGTTTTGCAAAGAGGTTGCCTCCCACCATATTCTAATCTCGCGTTCATACAAACGCTCCAGTGCTATAAGTTTCGAATTTAAATCCGTTGTGCTTCCACTAGTATGACTAGTTCCTGCTTTCTGACCATCGTTCTGTTTCTTTTTATTTTTAAACATGCCTTGTTCCGCCTCACGCCATTCTGTTTCACAAAACATAGTCTCTTCTCATAAAGCTGCGTCCGCAGCTTTGTTATGTTAAAGTCAGATTTTAAAATGCCACTTTTAGAAAGTTGGCCTTTTTCTGCCCAAGCCATCTGTGCCTTCCTGTCTGTGTCATGGGTCACATGAGTGTGAACAGCTCTGCTGTTGTTGGTTGTTTATTGCTACCTGACCGTGAGACAGAGAAAGATTAGGTGTGAGGATAGAGAGTGTTCCTGGCTGAATAGCTGGGGAGGAGTAGTACCCTGTCCTGATTATATCTCCAAGGGCTCTACTTGCAGCACACACAAAGGAACCTGATCCTAGGCATGCCCTTGCCTTTGTCACTCCAGACAGTTTAAAGCAAGAACTAGGGAATGGAAAGAACTGACCACAACCAGGTTTGGAGGTAGTTCAGGGAATTCCCCACAAAAAGGCTGACACCAGGTATATAAATGGGAGCTTCAGAACCTCTCATCAGAGCACTCCTTGACCCATGTAAAATTCAGAAGCAGAGCTGCTCTACTGCTAGAAAGACTGCCCTGCTACTGGAAGGACTGATTTGGTGTCTGAAGAAGGAAGATTGGACCTACTTTTCTTGATCCCAGGCTACACAAAGTGACTCCAAAGGTCAGTTGATTGGCCTCCTGTGTGAGCTCCAGTTACACAACAAGCTTCCAGATACCTCCCTACAAATGACCAGGTGACCTGCACCAACAGGACGTGCCTGGATCTGCCTGAGGCCTGCTCCAACTTCGGCTGGAGGGAGTCCTGAAAACTCATGGGGTGCCCCCATGTCCTAGACCCCTAGCTGGCCTCAGTGAAAACTCCTCCTCAGAAAAAGGTGAACATCATAAAGTTGGACTCCTATGACCCCACAGTGACATCTTCGCAATGAGAATAGACTGCCCGCGACAACCGCTAATGCAAAGTTCCAGCAGGATCTTCTCTTCACATCACCAGTGACAATCTGCAATGGCTGCCACCGTGAGACATGCACAACATGCCAACAACAACCTTCCGTGATGATCAACCAACACGAAGTACCAGCGAGTACTGGCTCTTCGTGCTACAGCAACAACCATCTGTGATGCTCGATCTGCAATTCAAAACTGAAAGCCTCCTCCTAGTGGCTCCCCTCCATTTTGAATGGAACTCTTTGCACCTGAATTAAGAAGGTAGCTCTTCAGTGGAACTAACCTAGTGTCTGTATCTGACCCCTGCTACATCGCAGTCAGCCTGAAATTATGACTTTCCCCTAGTCAAGCACCACCAGATAACCGTGAGTCATCAGTCAAAAGCTTTTATTATCGGTTAATAACCATAAAAAGGTATATTTACACATATACAAATAAAATAGAAAAATGTACAGTGCTAAAAGTCCTCAAGCGGCACTAAGTCATACAAATGTTAAGAAGAGTAAAAATAGAACAGACGTCGTTGGCTAAATATGCAATGCAATGAGACTCACAGTGGGACACCCCAAACAGTTTATTAATGAAAAGGCTCCCCACAACAGTCAACATGCAATCCCAGGGGCAGTAGTCAATGATTTTGCATTTTTTAATATTGCACACCTAGAATACCACATAGACAAGAGGAATCTTGCTGTTGCGAACACTGTCAAAGGTGTGGTATCAACTTTGAGAATTCTAAACACCTCCCTATAGTCCCTTAAGCCCCTGGTCTTACAGAATTTTATAATCCACTTGGCTCTCGCCCTTGAGTACGAGGGGCAGAAGAGCAGAACGTGCTGATCCATCTCTCTGAAGCCCGAAGACCCTGGGCAAGAGCTCACTTGCGATGAAGCTTTTGACCACTTGTAAGTAAGGCCCCTAAGGGGCAGTGAGCCATGCCTAAACTGGATATATAGTTTATTTGCCAGGGGAGGCTGGATGACATCCAGAAATGTCTAAAATTTGGGATTTGAAATCTAGAAAGTTATTAGTCAACCTGCCCATAGAAGAGTTTGATAGATTAAGAGCAGTACGGTGTTGTTTTAGTGCCAAACTCAAGGATTTTTTGGAGAGCATGGGGCAAGCCACCTCAGGGGACGACCACAAATCCCCCATACAGAGAGCTTGAGAGAGGTGCTTAATGTGCTTTAACCAATGGATCTTCCCCACGCCCCCTCTGGACAGGAGATCCCCCAGATCCTCTCTGTAGCTCACAAGTCCTGGAGTGGACCAGAGTCGTCTCCAATATAATTTGAGACGATTTCCTGAATAGGCACTAGACCTAGATCCAACCTTAAGGGAGTTAAAGGGAGTTAAGGGAGTTAAAGGGGTACTCCGGGGGAGTCTCAAAAGGCGCCTAATGAAACTATTCTCAGTGAGAGATAGCGGGGCAGCGCTGACATGCCCCCATAGATCCGCACCATATAGCGCACCCCCTCTCGCCTGGGCTTTATAGATTTCAACGGGCGGTCCCACCAATTTAAGGGACGTTTCGTTAAAAACCATCAGGATACCACCGGAGGATTGGGCCAACTTCAGATTGGCCTTGGCCATGTGAGAGCCCCAATCCATTCTGTCATTTAGGGTAACCCCCAAATAATCAAATGTGGACACTCGATTCAGGGCCATTCCATCCAAGTGCGGGTGGGGGCAATTGGGATGTTGCGTATTGTAGACCATGTACTTGGTTTTAGAATCGCTGATCTCCAAATTCCACAGTCTGCAGAGTGACAGAAAGCTTCCAATGTACGCTGGATACCCCCAGATGACTTTGACAATAGGAGGGTATCGTTAGCGAACATTAGGGCAGGTATTTTCTGCCCAGCTAGACTGGGGAAGTCCAGGTCTCTAGCTCCAAGTAAATGTGCGATCAACTCATTAAGGAATAGTGAGAAAGGCGTGGGGGCTAAAACGCAACCCTGTCTCACGCACTTTTCCACCGGAAACGGAGCCGACAGCTCCCCACCCCTCCCAAACCTCACCTTGCGTACGTGCCCTGGTGCATATGTTTAAATAGCTCACACAGGTAGGCCAGGGTGCCCATCTCAAGTAGTATTGCCCAGAGCTTGTCCCTCTGGACCAGGTCGAATGCGGACCGAAGGTCCACAAAGATCAAATACAAACTACCCGCCCCTAGGGTTACCGTCCTCCAATATATAAGCTGTAACCGAAACAATTGGTCAATCGCAGAGACCCCTGCCCAAAATCCTGCCTGGAGGGAGGTTAGGATGTGGTGGTCGTCCATCCAACTCTGCAACCTAGTTAGGAGGACACGGGCAAAGAGTTTCTGGAGGACGTCGATCAAGCTAATGGGGCGGTAGTTGACCGGGTCCAGGGGAGAAGCTTTCTTGTAGATGGATATGATTTCTGCTCCTAGCCATGTCGTGGGAATATCCAGACCCTGCATAATGGCATTAAAAAGAACACAAATGTAGGGAGCCCACCCCCTTTGCTCACTCCGGTAAAGATCACCGGGGATCCTATCGAGGCCTGGTGCTTTCCCCGCAGCCAAACTTTTGAGTGCCATCTTAACTTCCAAAAGCGTGCAGGGGCGACTGTCATATACCATTCCCTTCGGATAGGCTGTTGCGGGAATGCTTAATAAATCAAATGCAACAACAGGAGGATCTAAGGGACTAAGTGAATAGAGGGGCTTAAAGTGAGCAAGCCAAACATCTTCACTAAGGTTGGGCATGATAGCAGACATCCCTTCCACCGGTCCCCCACGGACCAAATTCCAAAAGCACCTGTAGTCGTGGGCGTCAAGCGCCGCACTGACTTTTTCCCATCTGTCAGCCTCCCACTCAGACCTGGCCTCTGTAATCAATTTTTTATAGAATGACCTAGCATTTCTGATGCGCGCGGGTGACCCCAGTTTCACCTCCTTTGCCAGAGCAATTTTGGCCGCCCTACAATTTTTGTTGAACCAATGATCGTGCTTGGTAACCCTGGTCCTGCCGATCTTGGTGGAATAGAAAAAGTCAGCCAATGAGCTAAGGAGCGTATTATGAATGCGCTGAAGAGCCAGAAGATAAGAGGGCTCAGAATTGCAGCTCAGCAAATCACTGACCACTACTATAGCGCCTGCTACGTGATTATATAGCTCTGCTATCAAGTCCGGCGCTAGTGCCACCTTCGCCCACCTAATGCGTCTGCCTCCCGCCATTTGGAGTATCTCTCGTTACTGGGGGTCTCCGCTTCTCCCTGTACTTTTTGGTATCCCGAGCAATTAGCCAATTCCAGTGACAGTAAGTTATGGTCACTATCGACCCTGGGAATTACAGAGAATGCTTTGGCTTGAACCCAAAATTCCACGTTAACCAGAATACAGTCAATTGTTGTACTTTTCCCTGGTCTATTGAAAGTACAAAAACCCGGGATATCGGGGAGAAGTCTACCATTACATGCCCTAAGGGAGTAAGTTTCAACCAAGTTATTGATTGCAAGAGCCAAGGGCAGAAGGCGCCTTTCCGGATACATGGAACATTCCGGGATAAACTAAGTATCATCCTCTTCCGAGGTTACAGAAGGGATCCCCATGAGCGGTTCATAGTGGCAGTTAAAATCTACACCAATAATTTTGTGGTAAGACGAAGGGAAGGAGAGAAGGAGATCCTCCAGAGCCCATTTTGGGACTAGATTCTTAGGGTTTCAATGGAACTGTAGATGCGGGTCTATTCCCTGCATGCTGCTGTTTTTCAGAGATTGACGGGGGAGGGAGGGGAACACGTGTTATTGGGCCGGGTGCAGCTAAGGGTGCAGTAAAGCAGTTAGATTGGCCAGGATTATTTAGTACTGAGATAGGATTCTGCGCAGATGTATGAACCACAACATGTGGAGTTTTGGCAATAAGAGTACTATCCCCTGGCCCAGTGCCCATAAGGGTAGTCAAAGTAGGTCCAGAACCCTCTCCAATGTCCGAATTCCCCGGTAAACTAGTTGGCTGGGGTCTCCCTAAGCATTTATTGTTAATACGAGAGAGTATTCTATCTATCCTAGAAGACAAGGATTTGAAATGGGAGCTAATAAGCTGGTCGATGTGGGCCTGAAGGTCGATTACTAAATGGGTAACCCAGATGGGTGGACCAATGGAGGAAGGAGAAGAAGCAGGCTCGGGCTGCGAGCAAATACTAACATATTGGCTTGTTTTCTAACAGGTTTCGATCTCTTAGGTCTGGGGTAAGGTTTAGGGACCTTTCTGCCTACAGGGTGAGGAGGGAGCGGGGAGGTCGGAGTAGAGACATTCACATCCGGCACCATCTGTGCACAAGGTAGCTTCGAAAATTAGGACATTAAAAATGAAGTAGATTCGAAAGGGTTAACAGTGGCTGCAGAAATATCCCCTACTAGCTGAGGGGGCACCAATGCAGGGGTGAGAGATAGACGCCTTTCAGTGTTTTCTATGGCTGTTGCTACTACTCCTATTGTTTTTGGAGCATTTTATCGATGGCTGTAAGGCTCGGGAGTGGTTGGGTCGTGGCTGCTAGGTGCCTAGTCATGGGGCGTGAGGTGGAGGGCTTATTGTTTTTTCCCATACTGCTCATCGCATGAGCCAAGAAGACAAGTTCCCTACTATCCGAAAATTGTAAAAACAAATTAAACTGTGTGTTTAGTAATCTAGTTAAAATATAATAAGTTAATCAGTCCCAACTCGTGAACAAGGCCGAATAGAGACAAGCTTTGACTGTTTAGATGAACAAATAACAATGAGTGCACAGGCACTAAAGAAAAGATTAAAAATAGTACCAAGTCAGTGGAAGTCACTTCAAGGGGGGCTAAGAGGGGTGGCCCGGCCCAGCCTCCTTCAGCCCCTGACGGCCACAGATGGCCTGCCCTTTACCCGGGCTTCGCCCGGTACCCGCACGTCCCGCAATGCGTGGGCCACGAGAGTTGAAGTAGAGGGTGGAGGCGGGATGAAGGCGGGACCGGAGGATCTGGCACAGGTGAGCGAGCATGTTCCCGGAGGCTCCTGATCTTTGTAGTGCTCCTCTCTTAGCTCTGCCACAGTTCACTTCCCTCACTTAAACTCGGGACGTCTCCCTGATGCTGCTGCACGTCTCAAATTGCCCCAAGCAGAAACAACCTTTACGAGCGGCTCCCGCGAAGCGTGGGCCGCGAGAGGTGAAGTAGAGGCTGGAGGCGGGATGAAGGCGGGACCGGAGGATCTGGCACAGGTGAGCGAGCAAGTTCCCGGAGGCTCCTGGTCTTTGTAGTGCTCCTCTCTTAGCTCTGACACAGTTCACTTCCCTCACTTAAACTCGGGACGTCTCCCTGATGCTGCCGCACGTCTCAAATTGCCCCCAAGCAGAAACAACCTCTACGAGCGCCCCCCCCCCCTCTACGAGCGGCACCCCTAAATAACCATGAGTGGCACTTTCTGCTTCTCTGCTCTATTTTCACCTAAAACTTTACAAACTAATATCTTAGGATGTATCGATTGGATTTTGTTCACTTTGGTGTCATTTTATTTATTAAAATATACTCTATTTTTCTAAATTGGTTTGGAATTTTTCTAGTGTTGTGGGTTTACTTTATTACTGTTTGACTGCTGCACATTGCCTTTAAGGTAATCCTGACTGCTTTTGTATTAAGCTACCAGAGTGACTTTTGTAGTTCACCCTGACAAGGATAGTGGTTGTTGCACGAGTGGGTTCATCCACTCCTCTCAACTAACAACTCAATTTCTCAAGCATTGAAGTTGTCTAGCCCAATAGCATATGGCTACATTTGAGCCCCAAGCCCTCCCCCCATTCCTGGTTTTCTTCCAGCCCATATGTATTCATCAATCAGTGTTTGGAGCTTCATTTTACATCCATAGTGTCAATGTCTGAGAAATGTATAACATATTTGAAGGGATGGTCACTTTGATTTCCTGCTATATGCCCAATCCAGGAAATGCTGTGTGCCTCAAGCTTTAAGTTACATGGGGGTTAAGTATGACACTCAAATATATAATATGTGTTGAGAACTATTTTAAGGATTTAGCATGCCCTTGCTCAATTACCAAGAGACCCTCTGATTTGGTCATGCTCTCCTTGAAGACTATCATCCACTGGAATTCTTCCAATTCCCTCATTACGTGTGTGCTTGTGGGTGCTCGGTCAACTAAAGGCAAATGTATATTGTCTGAAAATAGTGTGATTCTGGCAGTATGAATCCCTACTGTTATTCCTTCGATGTATTGTTGTCTCTAATCTTCCATGCATGTTTTGTACCTCTGTTAACTTCTACTGTCTCTGTTATAAAGCCATTAAACTTCACTTTTGATCCCTGGGATTAATATATTGGTAATAGCAATGCCATCAGCTCTTCACCAATCGTCGTATGTTGTAAGCTTGCATTCATAAATGTCCAGTCCACCCTATCTTATCCCTTGTTAGTACGCAGGCATAGTCCTACTAGCTGTTTGTCTTCTTACTCTGCTTTGTGTTATCACAAGTTTGTTTCCCTTTTATAGTTCCTGCTTGATCTGGGTAGGCTTGTTTTGCGTTATCTGTTGAGTAAGGGCTGAAGACATTCCTAGGAGGGATATGGGTCTGCATGAGGATAGCATCTGTGGGTCCTTCCTTGGTTTTAGGAACATCAAGTGGATGTGAAAGAATTAAATAATGACTGCAGTTGTTCTAAGAGAACTGTGTTAAACACCTTATAGAAGTAGGCTGTGACTTAATCTGGTTTACTTTAAGACGTCCTATCACTTAGAGTAGTTGTTCTTTGGAAATGGTTGGATTTAGTCCTTCTCCGTCTTCTTCTACCAGCCTCGTTAGTCTTATTTCTTTTCAAAAGTTTCACTGTCATTCTATGATGTTCGAATCCCTTCTATATAATTGTTGGTAGACTTCGCAGAATACTCCCTGCTTATCACTCTCCTTGGTGGTCCTTTTCTTGTCCTTCCCTGATTTAGTCATTCAGTTGGCATAAATATACTTTGATTGTGGGCGGTTATCCAGTACATCTCCTAATTTATTCCTCCCTTGTAACATTTTGTTAATTCAAGGACCTTTATCTGGCCTCTAGTTTGTACTATTTTCTGCTTGTGTATTTTGAGCCTGTCCTTTTATGGTGTTCTTTGAGAGTGAAGAATTCTTGCTTAAGGGTCATCAACAGGGCCTCTCCTTCTTCCTCCTACAGACTGCTTCTTTTATAAAAGGGTCACAGAGGGTAGCTTTTATATTTTCCGATCGGGTCCCAAATGAGGCTTAGTCTAATGTATTAAACTGTTTATAATCTGTAATAGCCTCTTTTACGGTTTTATTTATTATTTGGGCATGTTTTAGTAGATAATTGTTTTATTTCTATCTCTGTAGTTGTATCACCTAATTTCTCCCCTAGGTTCCACACTAACAATGTTATTGGCCCCTGTTCAGCTTTTATAATTTTCTAAATTAATCATTTATCTGGAAATAGGTAGCCGATGTGTGCATAGATCTTTTAAGCAGGTGAAGACTGTGAATAGTTCAATGGGTGTCTATACCTCCAAGTATCAACATGGAGTTGATCCTCTAGAAGCCTCTTGCCCTTCATCGAAATAATTATGGTACCCCCATATCTCTGATTGGTTTTATCTATTTCCGCATGGAGGATCGTGTTAATATCTCCTCCCAGTATGAGGGGATCTGTAGTTTTTGCAGTTATTTTTAATCACACTGAAGACATTTTCCTGATTAATGTTTGGCCTATACATTAAGGCAAGGGACAATGGAGAAACCCTAATGGTCCCATTTAGAAAGAGCTGTCTACCTTAGTAGTCTTTGAGTGAGTGTGTCACCCTAAACGGGAATCTTCTTGACATTAGAATGCCCACCTGCTTTTGTTTCCCCTCCTGATGCTATGTATTGGGATGAGAAAAAGTGCAATTTAATCCTTTTATGGTCTACTGGTACCAGATGTGTTGCCTGTGTATCTATATCTCTCCTTTGGCGTTCCATCAGGATCGCCAATGTTTTAACTGGAATGCTTAACGTCTCACATTCTACGTTGCAAATGTATAGGTGCTCATCTTATTTCTCATTAAAAATGTTGCATATTGTGTGTCAAAAATCCTCCCCTTCTCTATCTTTACTCTTTCCTGGGGCTCATTCCCTATCCCCTTTGTCCCAAAATTACATTTTGTGGCTTTCTCCCCCTTGATCTCACCCTCCCTTCGTCTCCCTGTTGAAAAGAACAATGTAAAATAGAATAAACCACAACTAAAGCAAAGTTGCCTCCTACTTCTTCCTCTTCTTATATACCCCTCATGTTTCCTCTCCTCCAACCCTTCCTCTAGTTAACTCTGTCAGTGTAACAGTTGATCCCTAGAGTTGGATCTTTGCCAAGTTCATACTTATCTTGTATTGCCGCCTGCCACCCTGCCTACTCTTTGTGCAAACCTCAAAAGGATACAAGACAGTCCAAATTAGCTAGCCATTTTTCACCACAAATGTGCCTTTATCTATCCCACGCCCGCCTCAATGTCACATTCTCTTGAGGCTCAGCATCCTACATGTTTTCTATGCTGATGTCTCTTGTTTACTGTAGAGCTTTATGATGTTCTTTCCACTTTTCTCTTTTGGAGGGGGTCTCCTCTCCTATTGCTTGGTTGCACATTATGTCATTCTGGGCATTGATCTCATTCTTGACACTTCTCTCTTGTTGTGGGCTTTAGACTTTCTGGATGCCTAGGATCCGACAGGCCTCCTAGGATTTAATTGCATGTTATTACTGCTTCCAATTGAAGATGCTTTTTGAATGGATATCCCCATTTGTAGTATGTGTCTGGGCATCTCAGAAAGTTTTTCACTTTAAGAAAAAGCATCACATTTATCATTTTTGACAGAGCTTGATAGATACATATTGATCATCTGTTATATAAAATATGCTCTAAATTTAGATACCCGTCCTTCATTGTCCTCATAGTTGAAAAATTTATTTTGATGTGATGTAGTTGTCAGAACCAGTTTCATCTACCATTGGGGGTCGCCTAGTTTGCAATCTCCAGTTTTTATTGCCAGATGCCAGGTTCTTCAAAAACTGCTGTCAGCGGATCCTTTAAGTACTACTTGACATTATGTCCTTCTTTCCCTTTTTAGACTCCAGTTTTCCTGACATTATTCTTTTGAGAATGATTTTGCAGATCTTCCTTCTTTTCAAAGAGAATAATATTTTATCCTTCTAAAGCTAAAGGCTGAGACCTGTAATGTTAAATGCTTATTCCTCTGTCGATTCTTCCAGCGAGTTGACCTTGCTCGAAATTCTGAGGAGTCTTAGTTTATATCTTTCTGTCCTTTTTGTAGTTAATTTCTGATGGTCAATCATTCTTCATTAAAGTTTTCAAAAGTTGCTTCATGAAGCTTCAGGTTATTAATGGGAGTCCATGCTTCAACTTCGACTGCTTTGTATATTTGTATTTTTTTCACGTTGCTGTGTTGCAGCATGGTTTTGATATTATAGTCTTTTCATCCTTTGCTGGATTTAATTTCTATAACTGTATATTCAATCATTTTTTAAGGATCTCTAATGTGTTTCTTGTGTGTAACGAATGGAGGCTGTTATCAGGAGAGACTACTTATGAGACTCTGCTTTGCTCTATCATCTAGATTAGTGCAATATGGTACAGAGGTCAGATCAGCTAGGCTAATCTGTGATTGCTTCTACCATGTGCCCCCATTTCTTAGTTTTGTATGGGGTGCTACTGCTCCTGTCTTTTGTAGCTGTAGTTCCCCGAGTTCAGAAACACTCTTCTTTCATGTTTTTAATGATGATTGAGGTGATTGCTCTGAGTTCATATCTTTAGAATTATTTGTGCAACTTATCGCTCTCCAGAGCTTATCAAGTCTTCTTAATGTTGCTCTGTCTCTCAATCTTTGTTGTCTTTTATTATGTCCAGAGTCCTCAATAGGCTACTGAATTATAAAGACCCCCCCACCTACTTTATAATAAATGTAGTGTTTCATTGTATCCTCAAAGATGTGGCCACACATACATCTATGGAACTGTTCCCACCCTATTAATCAGTATCATCTCTGGATGGCCGCCCATCAATGGAGCGCTAACCATCATCTTGATTTGCCTTTTACCCTACTTGTTTGTTTGCTCTGTACCCCCTCTGAGGCCACTGATCTTCCTACTTCTTTGTTGCATGCTCTTCATCCATAGTTGTATGCACCATTTTAGGAGCTGTGAGCCATTCTCCTCTTCTTGTGCATTTCGGGTGAAGCCTTTTTGTTAACGTTATGTGTGGCGTTTCCCCAAGATAGGTCAGAAACCTCCTCACAGTCTTCGTTTAGACTCTCGCACACAGATTTATTTATTTATTTATTTACGCAATTTTTAAAGCGCTGCAATTACCCAGGGGTGTCTCGGCGCTGATGCTGTGATTAAGACTACTGGTATGAGAATACTGACACGGCAACCCTATCTTTAGTTGCTTTCTGTGAGTGACGGAGTTACTGAGAATGATAAGATTACTGAGAAAATAACCATGTTTTTGATTGCTTCCTGAAAATGATGAGGGTGGGACTGGTCTTTATTTTTAGGGGGAGGGAGTTCCACAGTCTTGCAGCGGCGTTCGTGAAGCATCTGTCTCCCCAGTTAACACTTCTTGTTCTGGATATGTTGAGCAAATGGGCAGTATTAGAGCGGAGCGTTCTGGGGGCAATATGAGGTTTAAATGATTTCTTGAGGAATTTAGGTCCAAGGTTGTTAATTGCCTTATAGACAATACAGAGGGATTTGAATTTTGTACGGCTTCTGATGGGAAGCTAATGCAGATGTTTGATGTGTTTAGAGATGGGACTGAATTTTGAGACGCCCAGTAAAACTCTAGCTGAGGCATTTTGTATCATCTGAAGTTTAGCGATGACCTTTTCTTGTGCGTTCAGAAGGAGGGCGTTACAGTAGTCAGTGCGCGAAAACACAAGTGTTGAAATGAGTGTTTTTCCTGCCGCTTTGGGGAGATATGGGAGTATTTTCTTGATTTTTCTTAGTGTGTTAAAAGATGAAGAAACTACTGAGTTGACATGATGGTGAAAATGGAGTTTGTCATCAAAAATAACTCCCAGATTTCGGACTTTACTGACTGGCTCAGGTGGAGTGCCCATTTCCTCCGGCCACCAAAGGGGGGACCATGTTGGCTGGATCTTGCCAAACAACATAACTTCGGTCTTTGTGGAATTGAGTTTTAAGCAGTTCGAAGACATCCAACTACTGATGGCCCTCATGCCTTCTTTAAAATTTGCTGCTTTTTTGGGGCCATCCCTGTGTATGGATACTACCAACTGAGTGTCGTCGGCATATGTCGCTAAGTCCGAAACATATATGTTGAAAAGAGTCGGACTTAGCGAGGAGCCTTGTGGGAACCCACAAGGGAGGGTGAAAGTGGGGGAAGTATATGAGCCCAGTTTAACTGCCTGTTTACGGTCTGCCAGAAAGGATGCAATGAGGTCCTTGGCTTTGTGTGTAATACCGATGGCTTCGACACGGTCGATCAAGTTGGAGTGATCGACCATGTCGAAGGCCGCTCTTCACCTCCAGATCTTTTATCGCTGCAGTCTTCAACTAATTTTCTGCTGGATGGTGCCATCTTCGACCTCAAGAGCTGCCCTTGCTGACTCCGTGCTCCAATGCACTCTTCACTATCCACTCAGCCATGTTCTGCTCTGCCATGCTGGACACCTCCACTTCCTGATCACCCTCCCACCACAGAGAGAAGTGAGAGCTTGCCTCTCCTGTTTACAACTGCAGCATGTTTTTGCTGTTATTTGTGTGGCTTCCGCATGCTTCAGTTACTGGCAGCCACAATCTTCTTGGTCTCTACGGCTGCATACGCAATCCTTATCTATCGCACTTTGGATCCCTAAGGCCTGTAGTGGACTTTGATTCATTTGTAGATTAGCAAGCTTCCTCCGTTGATGTAATGTGGTCCTGTGGCCTCTTTAAGGTGGCAAATGTGGACGGCTGGAGCAGAGCTCCCAGTTTATGCACACAGCATCATCTTGGCCCAGCTACCGACACCTTTGTTATAAACATGTGCGCTGTAATTAGATAACATTAGGACAGCTGAATTTATTTCAAGGAAAATGTTGCCCCAGGATAGAGAGTGGTAAATGTCTGACGCTGCCTTTTGGAAGAGTTGCTGAATCCATATCTGCACTACTGAACTCTGGGTAAGATTTTCTCATTTATCTCCAGGTATCGTGATTTTGGGCTCCTGAACAAGCTCCAAATCCAAAGTACTGTGGCCAAGTAGCCTCACAAGAGGTACCACACAATGGTCCTCTGTATGAGATCACCCTCCCCCATTTTCTGTGTGCGAGTTATCACCAGCATTTGCTGACAGGCCACACCACTTGGGACATCAGAACTGCAGTGCCAGTAGCGTGGAACCATTCCAACATGGCTGGCATATTGTATGGGTTATTACTGGGCATTTGACTGTGTTTTCTGCGAAAGTCTTATAAATAGCAAATACCCACAAGGCAAATTATTTCACTCAGACTAAAACTTGAGAGGTCAGCCTTTGCTGGTGGCGTAACACCATTGGTGCAGAAAGTCTGCTTCATCTACCAACAGAGCCCTGGGTGCCAAGCTCAGTATCCTCCAAGCAGCTCCGATACCAGAGAAAGGGGCTCCATTGATCATGGCTGATGCATGTTCCATGGTCTCAACAGCCTGGGGTTCAAGTCCAAGGTGGAGCATCTTTGGGCCTGGGAAGAGTGGTGATGTGCTTTAGCCTGCTTGTACAGGTGGACCTCTCCATTTTAGAACAGCAGAGAATCAGTACAGGGGATCACGGAAGTTACAGCAAAACTTCCTCACCTGCGGGCGGTTCCTTGCAGCCTTGTTTCAATGGCATGTTTGTGAGGTAAATGTCCCTTTAATTATGACAGACCTGGTTCAGGGAATCCATTACACGGCCCTTGAGAATACTGAAAAATGAACTGCTATCACGAAATTCCTGGTAAAGTGGTTTCTTGGCCGCCGTCCTATATCTAGATTTGGCTGCTTATTTTGATTCCGTTGTTTTGTTCCTTCTGTCGTCGCTCCTTTTGGTGCCATGACATAAAATACGCTCTGTACTGAAAGATCCTTATCTGAGAAAATATATATTTTCTATTCCGACCTCCTGTTTTTGTATCAGCGAGAATATTTCCTGTAAACCATAGCTTTGTCTTTGATTCATATTGGCTGAATGTATTGATTATCCTTTCAGCTCTGCATTACCACCAGAAACAAAGAGGGAAATGCACAATGACTGTGCCTTGTTCTTGTTCTTGTAAGCTTAAGGAATTCGATTTTCGTCAGCCAATTTTCAACTGAGAGCATCAATTAAGACAATTATTCCTGCGATATGAGATTTAACACCTGGATATTAAACCAGGCTCCGCCCCGTGCATAGACAGGCAGTGTCAGTCAGCTTGCGTCACGATTGCTGAAGCTGTTGTGGGGCTCAGGTAGTGAAGGGAATGCGGGGCCCTTCCGTTGTTTTGTGGCGGCCTCTAATAATACCTGCTTAATTGGGAATACATATGTCCAAAGGTAGCTGAGCCTGCTTTTGAAATGAGCAAATATATTTAGCAGTGGAAGTGGGAGGCCCTGAAGAAGGCAGGGCTAGGGACAAATAGCCCCAGGTGGCATCCGAAATCCTCACAAATGATTGAAGAAAGAACCCTTCATGTGTGAGAACTGAGTAGCCTGAGTGGGAAATGTAATTAATTCAGACAGGACAGAACATGCAACCTAAAGATGTCATATGCTGATTGGCATTCAATTAGTGAATCCCCAAACACTGCATGTAACCAGTTAATAGGAAGCATCTGCAATCCACTGCAGTGCCTGGGCCCTCATCTTAATTATAATCTACTATATTCTGCTGAGATCCCACATTCCCCTCCTCTGGCTATTTTGGTGGGTAGGAGCTGGAAAATGACGAATGAAGCTACATTATAAAGAGCAAGGACTTAATTAATGGAGGAAACCTACATTTAAAAGACCACTACCTCCAGTGAAAGGTGCCTTGCAATAGTGCCACCCTCTCCTTTTTGTTGCCAATGGCCTAAAATCAAAATGACCAACATTTTAGCCCACATTATATAAAGGTTTTAAAGGCATTTATTATGTGTCAGAACACAAGCAGACCTATATTCTGCACAGTGATAACACTGTCCATTTCCTTGAGAGGGGATGGTCAAGCTGTTTCTTTTATGGTCACTGACCTTTGTTGGGAAGCATTTTTATTGGGAGATGCAGTCCTTGACTGCACCCTTTCAACGTTAAGCCACTCTGAGCACATCCACCCAAGTGGGTGTGTTCTGGCACACATCTAGAGTATGAGTTTGAAAACTGTTTGATAGGTGTGTAATAAAGCACTGTGGTTGTCTTCAGAAGTGAATCAAAGGTCGCCAAGAGGGCTACTGATTTGGATTCAATTGGATGCAATGACCTTTCAGTTTTCAAAGTCCTCCTCCTCTTTCTTCCTGTTTTGCATTTTTCACACCTTTTTTCCTTGGTACTTTCCCACCTACACTATGCACATAGACAATTTCATGGGGTAGCCATCTTTGAAGACCCCAGACCATGTTTAGAATGTGGCCAATAAGCCCAGAAAGCAGTCACCACGTAGCTTCTACACTTTGGCATTATATCCCTTCTACCCAACGTGCTCTTCACTATTTCCCAGTGGCCAAAATATCTCTTCCAAGGCAACCTGCATCACCTTTCGGGAAATTCATGGCACTGGAAAAATAGTCCTGCAACACATACGATGCACCTACCACTCAAGAAAATGACACTCAGATTACGTCCTGCTTCTGATTACTCCCATATTCAAGAAGGCTCACATTAGCAGGACCTCCTTTGGGATGCATGCAGCCAAACTATGGAAATTTCACTGAAAAAGAAAAAGATGCTTTGCTTTCTCAACCACCTGGACTTTAGGAACAGCCAGTTCTTTACAGCTCTTCAAACACCTGACCCTGTAACCCATACAAGATGTCCTCTCAACATAGATATGGCTTATAAGCTGACAGCAAAAGAACTATGGGCCAGATGGACGAAGCACTTATCTCAAAATACTCGTCGCAATTTGAAGTCAGTATTTTTGTGACCACTACAGTATTTTGCAAACTAACTTACATACAAATAGGGTGGTTCACATAACACTGATTCCTGGTATGTGACACATTGACCTATTGCATGAATATTAATGAGGTAGGTAACCTATTTGCGACCCACTATAAAGCCCAGCCATCACAGGAATAGTGCCTTGCTGGGGTCAGCAGACCACCATGTCTGAGATGTATTTTTATGTTTTTTAAATAAAGCATTCTTTTTTTATTTTTTTTATATGCAACCAGTTTTCCTTAAAGGGAAACAGGATGCATTTGAAAAATGAACAATAAAAATGCAACTTTTTCATCACTCTTATAGAGCAAGATGTTTGCGAATGGCTTACCACTACATGTTTGAAGCCAGTAAATTATTCATGTTTTGTGACCCAATTTCGTAAATTATTACTACAAACCATTCAGATTCAGTATTTGGAATTGACAGCCTAAACACGCCCCTGCAAATGGCAAATCAATATTAGGTCACACACCCAAATTGCACTTCAGTAACATTTTATAGAATTGCAATTTGCTGTTTGTACATACCAAAAAGCATTTGCAAACTCAAAACGCCATGCACACCGCCACCACCCACAGCGTGTTTAACTGGGCTCTGGTAAGAGGCCCCCTCCTCCTTCCCTTTAAACTTTGTTTTAGACTTTGCTGCCTCCCGTTCTGCAATCAGCTGCCTTGGCGCCTGTGGTCTTTCTTCCCTGACCCCTGGTCTCTGGATTGAACTCCTCTGCCCCAGCTCCTCATGGACGATGAGGCTGTGACTTTGCTGTGGACTGCCTTTCTCCCCCCGGACGTGCTGGCTATGGCAGCCCTCTTCCTGGACTTTCGGACTTGGACCTTTATGTTATGTTATGTTATGTTATGTTATTGGTTTTTATACCGCGCACAGCTGCCCCAGCAAAGGGGCGTCCTGGCGCCAGGAGAGGTAAACACAACATCACAGAACGCAGCAAAGTCAGGAAAAATTAGTTAAAAAGAAAAGTTTTGATGGCACGTCTGAATAGCAGTAAATCCTCCATAGATCGGATTTCACTGGGAAGAGAGTTCCACAATTTGGCCGCCACTACCCGGAAGGAGCGGCCACCCATCCTGCTCAGCAGAAAGCGTGGAACAACAGACAAATTCTGACCCATCGATCTCAAGGATCGAGAAGGAACATATGGGGTCAGTAAATTCATCAAAATAGGTGGAGCCATACCTTTCAAAATTTTAAAAGCTAGGCAGAGCACCTTAAACTCGATCCGACGAGCGACAGGCAGCCAGTGGAGCGATTGCAGTGCTCTGGACGCCGAGCAACGCCGGGGCAATCCCAGTACCGCTCTTGCGGCGGCGTTCTGCACTCGTTGCAGCCGCATGAGTTCTGCCTTGTTCGTACCTGCTAGTAGGACACTGGCATAATCTATCCTGGATAGGATCGAAGCCTGAACTACAAGCTGTCTAGTGGGGGCATCGAAGAATTTAAGCACCGGCCTGATACCCCTGATTATGCCGAAACAGGAGGCAGCCACCCTCTTAGTTTGGCAGATGAAGCTCAATGTAGGGTCCAGCCATACCCCGAGATTTTTTATCTCAATGGCAGGAGAAGGTATCGTTCCCGTTATGCTCCCCGACATTTTCTTTTTATGACTCGCTTCTTCTTCTACCTTTCTCCTCCGCCATTTTAGCGATCTCTGACCTCCCCCTCTGTCTCAGCGACCTTTCTTTTGTCTCTCCTGTTGCCTCTGACACACTCCTCACTGTCTTACTCTTTACTATCTGCTTCCCTCTCTCGTTTGTCTCACTTTCCTGTCCTTCTCGGTCCCTCCCTTGGTGCTGTGACTGCATCCCCCCTCCGACCCCACATAATGGAACTCTGCTTTTCTGTATATAGAGGTAACTCTAATCACTAGTATATGCAGTAGACCTAGGTACTCTCTACCATTCCTATGTGACTCTTAGAGTATATCCATTCATATCCCTTCCCTATGTATATAGAGATAACTATCAATAGTATATGCAGTAGACCTTTGTATTCTCTACCATTCCCATGTGACTCTTAGAGTATATTCATTCATATCCCTTCCCTATGTATATAGAGATAACTTTATTCTCTAGTATATGCAGTAGACCTTTGTAATATCTACTATTCCTATGTGACTCTTAGAGTATATCCATTCATATAATTTCCCTATGTATATAGATATAACTCTAATCACTATTATATGCAGTAGACCATTGTACTTTCTACCATTCCTATGTGACTCTTAGGGTATATCCATTCATATCCCTTCCCTATGTATATATAGATAATTATAATCACCAGTCTCTTCTTTGTGTGACTTTTCATCTTGTACATTTGCAATTTTTTTCTGTGTGTATCTTTTATGTAACACATGTAATCCTAAATCCTTATGTTTTGCAACTGGTTCTTATGTAAAGCGCTTTGACACCTTCGGGGTAAAGTTTGCGCTATATAAAATCGCAATAAATAAAAAAAATAAAAAAATAAAAACTGTTGAGACTAGCGGGATATGGTATGCAATGTGAAGCGCTGTCTTATCTCCCTTACACCTCTCTGCACACTCACATACCACTTATACAATCACATCAGTTTGTATAGCCTGTTGCCTGACTACCAAGGACAGTGCTTTTGTCCACACCAGTGGTCTGAAGAGCTATAGAAACGTTGCAATAGAAAATAATACATTTACTGGACAAAAGATGCTCATATGTCAAATGTCAATTGGTTGATTGAAAATTAGTAGAGTGCACACATTGCCAGGGATAGTATGTCCTGGTGCTATCAGAAAAATGCACAGCTCGGAACTAGTAGGCGTTAGGTTGAAAAGAAAAAGATTTTATGGAAGCTAACAAACGTTTACCTAAGCAATATTAACAATTACAAGAGTTATTACTCAAAATCTAGCAACAGGTTTGTAAGTTTTGCAATAATTCACAAAATGTTAGATAAATATACTTTTATGACATAATTATTCTAACTATCGTTATACCAATTACTAGTTTTATATTAAGAGAACAAAGTTAAAAAAACGAGATATTCGGAGGCATTGCCTGCCAGAGTGGTTCTCGTTCTATCTATGGACATGGATGCTGATGTAATATGTAAGATAATACTTCAGGACAAGTTGGGTATCTCATTCCCGGAAGCAAACGAGCCAATCACATGGCTAATCTTCATTCATGATCAGAGCACACAAAGTCAAAGCGGTCTGATGCCCTCTTTAAATGCAGGGACAAAATGCACTGTTTGCAGTACTCACATTCACCAGGTATCTCCTTACATTTTGCTCCAGTGGGGCTGAAGTGCCAACGTGCGAAACATCAACTACAATCAAATATGTAAAGGTTATATGTGTCTTTTTGTCCCACTTCTAATTCAATAATTATTGTACAATGCAACTTATCAGTCTGCTATCAGGTGTTAATGTCGACTTTCCCGAATGTCGCCCCTTTATTGGAAAATATCAATGTTCTTTAGGTTCTAAGGTGAGACACTGGGTATAAATGTCCTTGAAACTGTGGTAGGAGAAATCTATTGTGCCTCTTCGTGCCAGACTAGTTTTTTGCAATCATAGACTTTCCCCTGTAGTAACAACATGCAAAACGTATTCAAAGAAGTTTAGTACCAGTCATGGCTAAAATCACAACCAATGTCATATTCAATACATAATAGTTTTTTTCATTAATGTTTGAAATATTTGGTATTCTATGTTTTCTTTTACAGTGATAGAATAATGAGTTCCCCAAAGCTTTATATTGAGGTACATAAAGATGTTCTCTATAGTTTTCTTTTTATATGTTTACACAGGATTTACATGATGTGTCTTCCAAATGCTGGTTCAAAATACATCAGCCACATTTGTTTCACCCATTTGTGTTTATCACATTAGAATTTTTGAAGGATGAATTAACATAATCATCAGCAATATTGCACTCCTATTATAATATTACATTTTATTTTAGAACGTAAGGTGTATCTAGGAGTGGAATAGGGGCAGAGGGAACAGTGGCACTGCAGTGTCTATAAAATAACTTCTTGATGAATGTGAGAAAATATGCTTCATACATTTAAAGAGTATTCCTAAGGTGGTAGAAAAAGAAAAGAGATAGGAGAGAGTTATGTTCAAATGTGAAAAGTAAATGCTCAATGGTCAGAAAAGAGATAGGAGAGAGTTTTGTTCAAATGTGAAAATGAAATAAATGCTCAATGGTCATCATTGCAATAGAAAGGGGTTGGGTCGGGTGAAATCAAGATTTTGCCTGCTTGAAAAAGAATAGACCAATTACAGTTACAGTAGGTTGGAAAACGTGGTGGGAGGTGTGGCCCTTTATGCATGCATAATGCTCTTACCTACAAAATTAATCACAAAGGGCTGGATGTGACCCGCTTTGTCACCTGCTTGGGGGTCACACAGTTTGCTCCCTGTTTGTATTAGGGTTAGTCCGCTTAGTGCAGTGTTTTACAATAGCTGGCCTACTGAAGTCGGGTGGATGAGCAAGGGGACCACAATTAATAGGTTTTTGCACATGACCCTAGTGGACCACTCTAGTTGATGTCAGGATGCACTGTAGAACAGCGTATTTGTTGCCCAAGATAGTGGCTATATTGGAGTGATCTGGGTTTTGCACTAGATGGGTGACAGGCACCTTATCACCAATAATTAGAAGATTGGAGAGCCTAGGTATTATATATTTGAGTGATTGACCATGTATCATATTGAGAGATCAGTAAGCTGAGATATCTCATCAGTTAGTAGGCAATTGTCTCCCTTATTTGGGGTAAAGCGTGGTCTATGTATTTGGACAGGGGTCCTATTGATAAGGTCGGTTGGAGGCTTACAATGTTATTCTTTTCCTCTATAGAGAGTGCAGCTCCCTGTTTGCTGTGCCACTGTAAGAGGTGTCTAGTATTTCTGATAAATGTGTTGTGTCAGCATTGAAAAAGTCCGCTGTGATACACCCGAATGTGCAAAACACCTGTGGGCGGTTGTATTTTGAAACGTGTTTGGATGATTATTTATATCCCTTCATGTAACATCAAAAAAGTAAAAAAATAAAACATATAAATAAAGTCCTAATGCACAGCAAAAGAAGGATTTTGTGGCCTAATAGTGCCACACATATTAAAAGGAACATAGTACATCAAATTGTTAGTATTTTAGATTGTAAGAAGGAAGAGTGAAACATGGCTCATATAACATTGAATGCGATTGTAACCATGTGTTTTAATGTATATTGTATGTTACTTGATACACTACAAGTACTCATCTCTGTAGTGTTTTGTCCAGATCAACGTATGGAATTGGCAGCGAAAAATTCTTTTCAGAAAAACAGTATCGCCAAAGCAACATTTTCTATTTTATTTGTACCAAGAAAATGTCTGCTTCACCATTCTATTTTAAATTTATAGTTTAAAATGTCTTGGTTTTCTTGTTGTCTTTTTTCTCCAAGGCACACAATACATATTACCGGACTGAATGCGAGAAAAGCCAGATTTGGAAACAGTTTGGCTTAGCACCGATGAGCACGGACTGTCCTACAGCTATGGAATAAAGGCGGGGATGTTATCCCTCTCTGCACATTTCATTCTTAAAACATAATGAGATGTTCATGAGCATTCTCATTATGCAAATCCAGATTCCTTCAGGAGCATAGGAGATAAAAGCTCAAACTGACAGAACCTATTTACGGCTAAGCAGTAGTCACCAGCAGACTCGCATATCTGAAGAGTATGTTCGCTCTAGAGAAAGGCTTTGTTCTTAATCTTTTGAGCTGTTCTTCAGACATGTAAAGCTTGTTCGTGTATAATTAAACCGGGTAAAAATGTGTTATAATAAGCAAAAAAATGTGCAATAAAATAGGGCTGAAATATTCACTTGAAAATAAAGGGAGGTCCCATTTTCAAAGCATTTTCTTGCTGGTAAATGTTCATCCGAGGGTGTGTTAAAAACTTTGTGGAGTTGTTTAGGCTCATAGACCAAATAATCTATCCATGAATCAATGCAGCATCAAGATGCCCCAGCACTGGGGAATTAGCAGTTACAATTAATGGCCTCAAGAGCTTTCCTCGGATGGATTTTTGTTTGACTAACTAGCATGTGTTATACCGAATTTAAATTGATATCAAAGAGTGTGTTTCATTTTACACCCTTCACAGCTTATTCCCTACTTAGGCAATGCTGAATATCTCGTATTTTCTGCGCCTTCTGCATTTCGTGACGTCACGTCCACAGTACCATGTGTATGTGTTGCATATCTAAAAAACCAATTTTAGAACCCCTCAGTCCCTCTCCTCCTCCCCTCACTCTCCTCAGCATCCTCTTTGTAAATGAAAACCAACACAGGCACAATGCACAACTTAGGTGGGAAACAAGAGCCATCTGCAGGCACAAAGGGGGAAATTTGATTTGAGACATTTGGGCATTTTACTCCAACAGATATAACATTGAGAAATGTATAAATGTGGAGAATTTTCCAAATTGGTAAATTTAGGGGACCTCTAACTGAAACGCATTGGGTTTTCCGCCAGTGCAAAATATCCCACTTTGGGGCCTGGCCATATATGATTTTACCATATATCCATGGGTTTGAGTTTTGAGAATCCTACGTAAAAACATCCTTTTGGATATTGTAATAGTAAGTTTACAACTTATAAATTTACCCTATTCCTTGTAGTATGGCCTCCATTAAAGATTAATCAATTGTATTGTACCTCCACTAACTCTAACATAAAGTTCTCCCTTGAGGACAGTCTTATCTCGTTGCTGCGTCCTCCTCCTTATCTTCTACCAACACTAGCATCAGAACACCAGTGTGATAGCTTTATCTCAACCTCATCCTTTTTCTCACTTTTCTATATGCCTCTGTATCCCCCTAATTTTATTCTCCTCTCCTGATTTTCTTTTTCTTGAAAGATTTGAACATAATTCAAACTCTGTCTCCTAGAGGGAATGAAAAGATGCATACCAGCAAGCTGCCTCCTTACAGATGTACATTGTGAGAAGTTACTAGGTTATTGGTTGAGAGGGTGAAACCCTCCTAAACAAAACCCACAATTCCTGTAAGGATAAACCACCAAAATGTCCCTAAAATAACCTGTACTTAACCCTCTGCTAACTTAGAGGCACTATTTAAAGTATCTAGCAGTACTTAAACAGTAATACAGTGAAAACACAACACAAGAAAAATCCCATACCAATTTAGACAAATAGAATACAATTTAATAAATAAAATGATAGCAAACCGGCAAAAAGCCAATCAGTAGAACCGGAGATATGCAATTTCAAAGATTTAGGTGAATATAGAGCCTAAAAGCCCAAAGTGCCACTCATGGTTATCTGATTGTGCAAGATTGGAAGAAATGCACTAGTTTAGGCTGACCATGATGGAGCACAGGCCAGATACAAGTTAGTCCATCTGAAAGGGTAACCTTCTCAAAGTCTGGCATGAAGAGTCCAGTTCTAGGTAGAGGGGGCTGCAAGGGGCCCGTGAGCTTTGTGGATGGTCGTTGCTGTAGCGCGAAGAGCAGGTCGAGTATCAAGGACAGTCATTGCTGTAGCGTGAAGATCCTGTCGGTGTCATGGATGGTCATTAGTGGAGCTTTGCGTTGGCGGTCACTGCAGGTTGTGAATTCTGTAGTGCGAAATGCAGAGGTTGTGTTGCAGGTCATTGCTGGTAGTTGCTGTAGTATGAAGAGCCGGGTTCACTGGAGCTTTGTATTTGGGGTCAAAGAAGGATGGCAAATTCTCATCGCATAAGGGTGCGTTGGCAGTCAGAAAGAGCTCAAAACTTCTGCATTTCCTCCTTGGGTTCAGAAGAGGGCCTCCTGGTGGCAAAAAAGGGCCAATGACCTAGGGAGGGACCTAATGGGACCAGGGGCCCACTCATGCAAAGGCCAGCAGACCATAGGCAGGTCCAGGCAAGTCCAGTTGCAGAAAATCAGCTGGGAAATATCAGGGTGACCTCTGGAAAGTGGTATGTCCCCGTAGCTCTGAACTGAAGGTCAGTCAGCTGACCATTGGAGTCATTTCAGGTAAACTGGAATGAAGGGGGTAGTCTTTTTTGTCAGACAGCTGGGAAAGTCTCAGGCAGCAGGGCAGTCCTCTGGCAGCAGGGCAGTCCTTCTCCTGTAGTGTCTGCTGCTCCCGGACCAAACTAATGAGTAGTTCAAGAGGTCAAATATTTACACCTGGTGCCTGCTTTTGAAGTGGGAAGAAACACCTATACCACCTCTAAATCTGCTTTTAGAAACGTCCTTCAATCCACTTACCATGCTCCGAGTTGCCTGGGTCCTCAATAGGCTGGTGTCAAGTCTCTTTGTGTGTGTACTGGGGCAGCCCTCAACCATCTTGGCATGATGGCCCATCCTGCCAACACCTAGTGCCACTTTGTGTCACTGTCAACTACACCTAGTCATGTGACCCAGGACCCAGGCAGCAAGTAGTAAATGGTTAGGAGAAGAAAATGCCAACTTCCTAAATTTGGCACTTTCAGAATTGTAACTTAAAATCCAACATTACCATTAAAGAGGGGTTTGAATTACAATTCATGTAAGTGTCAATACCATTCTTCTATCTTTTCCCAATCTTGTGTTATCACTTGTTAATTGTAATAAGGTAGGCCAATGTTATCCTATGGGAGAGATAGGCCTTGTAATAGTGAAAACGATGTTAGGAGCTTTCACTACAAGGACATATAAAGCTTAAATCCACATGTCCTACTTCTCAAATACAGTGCACTCTGCCTCACCTTAGGTGTGACTTATATGAATTAAAAAGGAAGGATTGGGCCTGACAAAAGGTTTGTTTTGCCATAACGAAATGGCAGTTTAAAACTGCCCTACAGGCTGCAGTGGCAGGTCTATTAAATGTTTTAAAAAGCTACTTTAGTGAGTGGCACAATGATTGCTACAGGTCCACTAGTAGCATTTAACTTACAGACCCTGCGTACATGATAGATGGAGTAACACTTTACAAGTAAATTAAATGTTCCAATCAGGTGAAGCTAAATGGACTATGTTTAGGGAGAGAGCAAAAGCAGTTTAGCACTGGTCAGCAGTGGTAAAGTCCTAAAGCCAACAAAAACGAATTGAGCAAGACAGGAGGGGTGAAGGCAAAACGTTTGGGGTGACCCCGCAGCGAGGACCAGGTCCAACATGCATGCACTAGTAATGTCCACATTGAACTATGCTAATGGTCTACTCAAAGATCCCACCCCTAAAAACAGACTTTATCTACTCAATGCAACGTAACATTTAGCGGCTGATGTTTGACAGTATAGTGTCAATCCTGATATTGTTCAACTGGACCTCATTTTTGAGAAACAACAAAATGAAAAACACCACCTAAACTCCGCCAGGCTGGTGACACTCAATTTTGGTGAATTTCTGAACTGAGGAAAACCCATGTTCTGTAAAAGATTTAAGGAATACTGGGCCCGATTCACAGAACTAACTTAAGACAAAATCCTAAACTTACTACTTTTGGTATTCACAGAATTTAGGATTTTGTCTTAAGTTTGTCTTAAGACAGACTTAAGACAGACTTAAGACAAAATCCTAACTTAAGTCTGTCTTAAGTCTGTCTTAAGTCTGTTTTAAGACAAACTTAAGACAAAATCCTAACTTCTGTGAATACCAAAAGTAGTAAGTCTAGGATTTTGTCTTAAGTTAGTTCTGTGAATCGGGCCCCTTATCAATCAACAAATAAACCATCATATATATACAGAGCTCATAGAATACAAAACTGCACAAAAACAGTTAACAAGAAACATGGACTTGAAAAATGGATTGGAGGTTAAAGTGCCATTATAGTTAGGTTTTGAAAAAAGATCAACAAATAATATTTTAAAACCAAACATTGATATTCCCCAGTTATAGTTTACTGAGCTAATTATAATTTTAACTTGTGTCCCAGCTGTGAACTGCATACTACCTCACATATTAAATCACCCATGGCATTTTAAATTACATCATTGATGACACCTTAAGTGACATCGCTGATGAGCTCATTGAGATAACCATAGTTGTTGTGTTGGAAAATGGCCCTCTCTGAATGGTCATTCCAAAATGTTTACCTTTCTCCTACTCTTTTTCTGACCTTGTTTTTGTTCACTCTGTAAGACAGTCACACACAAAGGAAGGTTAAGTGTGTCTGAGTGCCCATCTGCATCCTGATAGCTCATCCTGGGCAGTATGAGAGGGCGGAGTTGATAGTTACACCTGAATAAGCTGTGTCCTGTTGCCACACAATGAGTTAGTCACCCACTGTAGTGAGTCTGGGGCCAGGGCTAGGAATAAAAGACCTCTGTGCACTTCAAAGACGCTTCTTTGAAGCCACCCCATTTCAAAGGCACTGAGTACACCCAATCAGACACTTCTGGACCTGTAAAGAACCTCCGTCAGAGGAATTGATGTCCTTTCTACAAGCAATGTCACTTTGCTGGACTGCGGCTCGGGAGAACTGGGTTTCTGCTGTGCTGCCCTGCTGCCTGCTGCTCTCCGACCCTGCCAAGGGAGAGTTGGACTCTGCCTTGAACCCAGAGTGATCTTCAAGGGCTTGTTGGCTTGCCTCCTGTTGCTTGAGACTCAGGGATATCAAAGTCTCTTCACCTGCTCCTATGCCTGGTCCATTCGAAGTGGACACAGGAGCTTGCTCCAGTAAAATCAAGGCATCTCCCGTCTACTTGTAGCAGAACTGGTGCATTGACCCTGTTGTGGGAGCAGAATCAGCGCATCGCAACTGGAACCAATGCATCACCTTAAAGAACCAACAAATTGGAACCAATGCATCACTGCCTCTGCAGTGTGGGAAGATCGATGCACCCCTGTGACTGCGTGGTTAAATCTGGTGCACCGTCTATGGGACCAACGCATTTTGGCTCGTCACATCGTCTTCAGACCGATGCATCGCCACCACTGCGTGAAGAAAATCAAGGCGTCACCTCATCTGCGGGATCAACACCGACACATCATTTGGCTACACCCCGCATCTCACTGTTGTGACCAGGCTCAAGGTACTGTGTTCAGCAGGCCAGTGTGGCTCCTGGATCCGGCCCACACTCCATCATGCTCGGCCTGAACTCTTAAATTTGTCCTGGTCCAGCACGTCCAGATAACCCTCATTGACGCTTATAGCTTCTAAGCACTCCAGACATTTTAATTCTTTAAAAATTCATATCTCGACTTCTATACATTGGATATTTGACATTTTGGTTGTGTTTTATTTATAACCCTCATATCTATTTTCTAACCTGGTGTAGATTCTTTTTGTAGTATTTTCACTGTATTACCATGTGTTGTGTTGCACAAATACTTTACACATTGCTCCTTTGCTAGGACTGCCTGCTCAGTGTCAAGTTACTAGAGGGTGAGCACAGGATAATTTAATGTGTGTGACAGAGTTACCCTGATTAGGATTGTGGTCCCTACTTGAACAGGGTGCAATCCTCTTCCAACTAGAGATCAAGTTTCTAACATGTTGGAAATGACCACCTCTGGTGTGGTATATTTTGCCTTGTCTTTTTTTGCTGGCTGTAGAGCTCTGTGCATATTACCCCTACTAGCCAATAGTAAAGTGCCTTTGCTCATCATTTATTTGGGTGAAATTGGCATATACCTGAGTGGCATATTTAATTTATCTACGAGTCCCTAGTATATAGTACAAAAGTGTTCCCAAGGCCTGTAATGTAAATGCCACGGGGAGACTGCAGTACCTATTCTGCAATCCACTATAGTGACAGTGTAAACATGACTGCCTGCAAGCCTGTCATGAATAGCCTGGCTGTTCATGTTTAAACTACAAACTTGACTTATCAAGCAAACCCCTTTTTGACAGTCTAAACCTTTCTTTTAAATATTAATAAGTCACCCCTAAGTAGACCTTACTGCCCATAAGGCAGGGTGCATGGTATTTAAAAGTAGGGCATGTAAACATTCAATGTTAAATATGTCCTTAGAGTAAAAAAGGTTGTAAAAACAATTTTCACAGTAGCAGGTTTGGCTGCTTCATAAGAAAGCACTGGGATGCAATATAAATTGCAATAATATTATCTCTGACTAAAAGCAGCTACAAATTACTTGTTGAACTTTTTGAAATATTTATTACAAGCCAAATTCACTGGTGAAGTCGGATTTGCAATAGTTATTTTAGAAAAGGTAATTTTAGAAAGTTAACATTTTCTCTATAAAGCCTATGATGCTCTTTTGCATAAGTCCAACCATCACCTAGCAGCTGAATAGTTTCCTTGTTGAGAGGTGTGACAATGGCCTTGGGTGTGAAGAAATTCTGTTCCTGGCAGGATGACTATCTGGAATGTGCCTAGGAACTTAGGGCCTACCTCGTCAAAGTCAAATGTTAATTGACACCTAGGCAGGGTCCTCCTTTGTCCAGCTAACCAACGTGTTTCCAATCCTAGTGGGAGTGCAGTTGGCACCACAAGGGGTTTAGAATTGCCACAGAGGATGGGTTGCTTATTTACCTGGCCACAATTCTGGAGTGGGCACACTAGCTCTGCACAAATGTAGAAGGGTTTCACCATCTTGGATTTAGACAGAGATGTGCACTGTGGGGCTGTTTGCATCAGGGCACACAGGAAGTGCTGCAAACATAGGTAGGATTGACCCTAGGAATCTTTACCCTATTGGTTAGTGAGGGGCTAGATGTCACCTCCACCCACACGTTGGTGCCAGGCATAAATTTAGCACCCACAGTACCCTCCTCAGAACACCTTTTGGGCCAGTGTGAGAGCAGAAGACTGGACCTGCTCTCTCTGAGCGGGGAAGAGCCTAGAAAACAGGACTCCCTAGCCCTCTTGACACCCTGTTGAAGCTGCAGAGACAGAACAAGCTACCAAATGCCTTTCTTGCAACTTCCCAGCTGACTAGTTCCAAATGGGCCCTTCTGCTGAAGTGAATCTTAACTTCCCAGTGCTATCCACAAAGTTCTGGACCCTTGGCTGGTGTCAGAGTGTTCTCCCCCTAACAAAACCTAAATCATGGGACTTAGAAACATTTCTTCTCCAAAGACCTCTGGAGGACAGGTACCAACCTGCCAAACGGATCCACCAAAGGTGAGTTGCCACTGGGCCAAAGTTTAAGGTGTTTTAGAATAGACTTTTTCTGCAGATGCAAATCCAATTCAGCAAGATGTCAGGTAGAAGGAATCTGGCCATGTGAAGCCCTCTTTTGTTTCAACCTACAGCCTTGCCCCGCTGGAAGCATCTGAGCTCAAAAAAAGTGATTAAGTCAAAAGATAGAAATCTTCACTGGGAGAAAGCACAAAAAGTATTTGGCCAGAGAGACCTTACTTAGGCACAAAATTCAAATTTCTCCATCTCAAAGCTGTCCTGCTAAAAGTAACAGCTTCACCTCATCCAGCGGCAAGCTGATGACGTGGATCATTCCTCGTCCAAAGAGTGCTGCCTTGCCCTATCAAGGATTTTTTACTTCCATTTCAAAGAGGAAGTACAGTCATTATCCCACCACAGGAATGTGAGCAGTGTATTTTACTAAACTATGGAGAGTTCTCCATAGGACCTGACAGAAGAGGCCTTTATAGTGACAAATGAATACCTGTCAACTTATTGTCTTAAAATTGTGGTTCATGTAATATCTTTAAGAGGCTAATACAATTAAGGTGAATAGAGAATTGTCCACAGGTGTAGCATGCCAAAGTACTTCAAATCTACCAACCTTATTGATTGTTGTCATAATCATTGTATGATGCAGTCAGTGATATTGTAAAAGATGTCATTTGAGATGTCCTCAAAGAAGTAATCAATTATGTCATTTAGCATGACTTGTGTGATGTAATATGTGAAGTCATAAACAGTGCCTGATGGGGCACAAGGTATAGTTAGCTTATTGGACTTTAAATGGAGAATTACAGAGGTTTTTTGTTTTTAAACATTAGCTTTTACCGTAATTCAACACTTAACTATAACGTCAGTTTAACCACATATATACATTTATATTACTAATGCTCAGTGCATTCAATCATTATTAAATTATCTAAGTGAGTCACTTACCTGCAAATTTAAGACAGCAAAATAAAGGTACTCAAACATTACCTGCCGATGAACACCTGCAATGCAACGACTCATGATGAAGGGCCTGAAAAGTAACAGAGGCATACCCACTTCATATATTCAAAGAGGATTGCATAGAAGAAAACAGATTGACGTCTGGTATCACCACAAACTCAATTTCCCCTGTGTTGCCGTGAACCACAAAAGAAAAACAACATTTATATATTTTGCATAAAGCAAATGAGTTGAAATTACACATTTATATTCCAAATATGGTTCCCTACGAAATGCATCTTCACATTCAAAAAGTACCAAGTCATCAGGCTGAACAAATTAACTTTGGAGGCAGTATTTGCAATCCCAAAATCTGAGTACCTGGCCTTCACTTAGTCACAATAGTCTCTGAGGTCTGATTACGTTTTTGATTACATTTGCTCAGAATTAACTACTTTTGTGTGAATCATGGAACATTCACAACGCCCACTCTACATACGACCACCTTCAAACCTTTTTTAAGTTTTTATGCCTTTGGGTTTGCCCAAACCCTTAGCCAGTAATCAAATGGATTGAGAAAGACCATATCATAGATAACCTGCCCCCCCCCAGTTTGGCTTGCAAGCTGGGGTTGCAATTGATTCAGGCACTGTTAGGAGGGTGATGGGGGACTCTGTAAAAACATGTCAAAATATATATACTATTTTTTACAAGACTTTTTAAAGAATTTACCTTTTTCTTATGTGAAGGATACAGGAGATTTCTTAAAACTGATATATGACTTGCCTTGGGGTGACAGTTATGTGTTACTGTCTTTGGATGTTACATCACTCTACACTAGTATTGACCATTGAGATGGTTTGAAAGCTGTTGGCCGTTATTTATAGGGTAGACCATTAAGACTATACAAAACACTCAGATGCTGCTTCAAATGATCAGGTTTTGTCTTGAACACGACTATTTTTTTATTTGACAATAAACTATTTCACTAGCTTTGTGGTGTGGCGATGGGAACCTGTTTTGCCCCCAGCTATGCATGTCTTCACATGTGCTGGTGGGAGGAACAGGTGCGCTGACTCCACCACAGACTGGCTTGAGAGGCACATGTGGTTAATTGGTTCTGTTTCATAGTCAAACTTTTTGTAGTATGGAGAGGTTCGTACAGAGTGCAGCGCAGTTTGTGGAGCAAAGAAATAATAATGATCCTAATTTTCACTTCACATCCAGTATAATTGAAACCAAAGTTCTGTTTTTGGACTTAGAAGTTTTTTGTGTCAATGACAAGCAAGAGACAAAACTTTGTAGAAAGCAGACTGGTGGAAATGCCACCTTACACACCTCTAGCTTCCATCTACAACCTCTAAAAGCCTGCATCCCATATGGTGAGATGTTACATGCGAGATGCAACTGTAATATCAATACAGATTCCTTAGCATGCCAGCAACAAAATATAGAAAGATTCAGACCGGGGCTATAGCTTGAACTTGCTTAGCAAAACAAAGGAGGTGGTGAACAAAAAGAACAGGAAGAATATTTTGTATGCCAGGTAAAAGAAATTAAAAGGCAGAAACAGGATGAAGAAGCAAGACTCATAGTGTCATATAGTATGCAGGAAGGAGCTCTGCGGTCACTGGTAAGGAAAAGTTGGCATATATTCAAATCAGATCCTGTATTTGACCCGTTGGTACCCAGAAACTCCCTCATTACACACCACAGATCCTTCTCTGTGAGGGATGCCCTGGTCAAAACTAGCCTGGACATGCACCACAGTCATGGCTAAAGCATATGAAAGGCTTTTTTAACTGTGCTACGTGTAGGGAATGCTCAATTGAAATGAACTGCACTTAGTAACAAACCCCATTTCAGAAATGACCAAGAAAAATTATGGGCACCTTTAACTGCAAAATAGAATTTGCAGTATTCATGCTCATGTGTAGTTGCAGTCTATGATATGTTGGGAACACTGTGTTACAAGTACATAACTACAAACTGCAACACATGTGGGAAATCACCAATGGTGACCCACCATACCCAGTAGCACACCAATGTGTGGAATATCATGAGAGCAATGTAAAACAAATGTTATATTTTGTCATAGACTTAATTCCACCAATAAGACTCTGGGGTGACCAAGAATTAGCCCTGCGTAGATTGGAAACTTGCAACATTCCTGGTTTTTATTCTACATCTCCTAATGGACTAAACACAGATGAAGAGTTGCACAAGTGGTTATGATGTGACCCCCTAGATTTTTGTGATCCTGTGTGAGGCTTTGGATTTGGTTAGATCGTTATGCGCTATAAAAGAATTGTGATGTAAAAACCCCTGCATATTAAGAAAGTGAAAATTATATTTAATATCACACGTAGAAGCAACAGTTCTGTCTTATATACAATAAGTAAGACCCACTAAGGCTGGCTTCTGGCCACATATAGTTTGTTTCCACGTCCCATATCAACATCCACCTAAAATGCATGAAGTTGGTGTTCAATCATTGAACATTGTGCCAGTCATAGGCGATCTTTGCCCACTTGGGCTTATTTGTATTGTGTATATTATGAGCTATACGTGGTGTATGAAATGTGAAATGCAGAAGTTAATTGATGGGTGCACGGAGTTATAAATGCCCACTTGCAATCTATTTTAATGAATTATGTAATTTGAACCATGAGCACTCTAAACCACTTTAAATCACAAGCACTTTAAATCAAAAGCACCAAATGCTTTAAGAAGTGAGTTCAAATATGGAATAGTGTTTGTCACAATGACGGAAACAGTAAAATATGGTTTGATTATAAATTTAGCATTTAATATCCTTATGTAATATGTGAAAACAAATGTGCAACTGGTATGATATATGACCTGGGCAATAATGTGCACACCATTAGGGGTACAGGTGGAGTCTGTTATTGCTTTCAATGGTGAAGAAACACATGTGTATAAAAGCAATTAAGATGGCGGTGCAACACTGTGCGATTAAGGCCATCAGTGGTGGCTAAAAAGCATTATGATTTACAGCACATGGCAATAAATATCGCTATTTCAGCATCAGTTTGAGTCTGCATTAATCTGCTTGAGGGTGGATGCCCTACTGGATTCTTGGTGTGGTGATTGTGGATTGTTCTCAGGTATCTGTCACCCTTAGAGAGAGGAGTTCATGTGGTACATTTTAGTTCATGTTCTGAGAAAAACAAAATATCCTTTCAAAGATCCATCTAAGTTCCTAATTCTTCTCTTTGTTAATAAATGATCAATAGCAAAGCCAACACAGGTTTTGCTGTATAGTTGCTTCTTTGGGCTGTTATTAAAACATGAAAAACTTTTTTTGACAAAAATATATAATTGTGCAGAAAGCAAACAGTTTACAACATCATCTTTTTAACCATAGATCACAAAAAACATATTATCAGCAAACCAAAATAGTAAACGGAAAAAGTATAATCACCAACCAAACCAGAAAAATTTAACACATTTACACTGTAAATGGTTAAAGAAAGAAAAAGAGGGAAATTCCCCGAATCTATATACTTTTATAATATGAGAGGGAAGAGGTACTACCTTGTTAAAATACACCTACTTCTGATATGAATTCATAATATTATAGTACAACTAACTTTCTACCAACCAAGAACCTCATTCAAGCTTGATTACATGTTATGTGCTGGTTCAAAATTATCATCTTTTTAGTCCACTAAGAGTTTTTATCTTGTAAGTTTTAAATTTAGCAATACTGTTGAAGCCTGAACCTTAATTTAACCCTTATTAGCTATGGGAAGTTTCTTAAATTAATAATACCTTTGAAATCCTTAGTTCCTGTAAAAACTGTGTCTTATCATCTACCTCACTCGTTCTCTTCTGCTTAGTTCTTTGTAGTAATTCTCACTCTAGTACATCCAATATCTTAACAGTATTCCAGTAGCTATATTAAAATATATTGAGGACAGTCGTTGGTCATTCCTAACCATGCTCTCTTCACATATTGTTGTTATAAATTACATATATTTAATAATATGTTTTATCTAATTATTCACAAATAATTCAGAAATAAGAGGTATCCACCATAAATTGACAGATTTCAAGGTATAAGATAGGTGTCTCATCTTTATAATAAATACACACAACAATCTTGTTCCAAATCTTATATATTACACCTTATGATTAATAATCCAATAGGTCTCGGTTCAATCTTGCTAATGGCAATGACCAATTGGAAATCCACTTCCATCTGTAGGAAGAGAAAAATACTATGTTGCAGACTTCTCAGAAGGGACCAAAATCCACTACCCTCATCGCCTGCATTGTTCTGACCCACCCTCACGGTTGTTGGATGCGCACGCTCAGTATGTCAAAGAAATTAAAATAGAATTACCAGATTCCAATCCAATCCAACCTGACTAATTAAGAACAACTTCGTCCTGCTTACGAAATCATTGACTGCTGTTCTGATTCCATGCAATCATAATCGTGAGATAGTAAGATACCATAACATTAAATAAAATGTTATTGTGCATCATTTTAATGAAAAAACAAGTATTCAACACCTCATCTTATGCAACTTGGTGGATGAAATACCATTTTCATATCTCATTGGATGAACACCAGCTTCCCTGCCCACAGAGGCTGTTGGCTCCTACTGGAAGCAGCAAGTACAATGCTTTACTAATCCTTATACCAAACCGACTTGATACTCCCACTGTGCATAGCCATGTGCAATCTTCAATTTTAAGGCATGTCAATATTAAATTCCTATGTACCATGAAAATAAACCTTAGAGTATAATACCATTCTCTCCATTTACCAGCCGTTATTGGGTCTCAAAATCCTTCATACAGTCTACATCTTCTTGGCAAGCCAATGACCGCCTATCCTACACAATACAATCTAAAAATAATGCAACTCACCCTACTTGCCACATATTGCAACATTTCACACACGTATGTACGCATATCCAGCTACATTTCCTCAATAGTTAATAAATGCATGCAGCAGCGGCCTGGAATTTGCTCCCCGTGGACCTTCAGCTTATTCAAGATTTTCAACTCTTTAAAAAACAATTTAAAACACATCTGTTAGTCAGCCCGTCTGACTGGCTCCCACCCTTACCCCAGCTCACTTCCGCGCCAGGACACTCCAGAGTATTAATACATTCTTTATAACATAACATATAACATAACATAACATATAGCATAGTAATTACCAGATAACAGCCATTATCTGGTATATGTAAACATATACACAACTGCAAACAAAACAGGTGATGGACAGAATGTGGATCAATGTCACACATTTTCACCCCAGTCCAAAGATCTGGGCCCAAATCCATCGTTTTTTTGCACTCCACACCACCCTGGGTTAGACAATGGCGATATGCAAATCAGCTCTGACCCTGTGCCCCATGGGAACAGTCCAGTCCGAACTACAAAAGCCATGTCCTTCCCAGAACATATACAGAACTGCCTTAAATATGCCTACCTTTAATTGTAAAGACTTGTGGTAAAAACATATTTCTGGTAAAGGCATCCATGGTAAAGGCAAAGTGTGGTAAAGGCACTGTGTTGATATGCCCGGGTTGTGAAGGCTTTCTCCCAATTTATTGACTGGCTGAAGCGGAACCTGAGCCGGAAGGCCGATAGGGAATGAGACTTAAAGCCTCAAGGAAAGGTAAAAGAGGTGGGCTGAAGAAAGCCCTCTGGGAAAGAAACAACATTTTTGACCTAAGAAAGTCCCATAAGACAATGTACAGTAAACAAATCGAAGGAAAACCCCACCCTTCCATCCCTGTGCCCACGGCGATCTGAGTTCAGCGTGCTGAAGTGGTAGCAGTGTGCAAGTGATGTGGTGATACTTTCTGCGCTTGTGCAAGTATTCAGGGACATGCCCGGTTGGTTAACACTTTTGGAACTTTTCTATGTCAAACGGGCAAGCCACACAGATATATCCAGCAACATGTCTCATTTGCTTCCGTTGGGCTAGTGCCTCGATTTTATCACAAATTGAATAGTTGAAAGTACTAACATTGGGTCAATTTTTGGGTAGGATTCACAAGTTGCTCGATGTCTTACCAATGAATGATTTTTTCAAGGTCCAACCCATCTACATATCCACAAGAAACCCAGTAGCCGCCAGTAAAGTGGGATTGTTTAGCCATACAACAGATCTCTCTGGTCCAAGGGTATCTGCACCTCCTATCATTAGGTGGGAAGTTCCAGAAATGAGCTGGCTTCTACTGAGGAGCCTGTAGTCCATGTTTTGGGGCTTGTAGGGCAAAGTGTATCAAAGTGTATCAAATTTGTGACAGTGCCCAAACGAGGAAATCATACCTGCTCCCCTTAAGAGACTTGCTAGACCAAGGTTGGAATAAACCCTATTTGTCCAGCTCAGGTCCAGAGGGGCTAGACCCTTGCCAGATGTTCGAGATGGCAAGTGACTATGTAAAACACTTCGAGTTGGATTAATTGCAAGTAAATTAATCATATGTGGCTATCCTGGAAATCAGGCCTGCCAGGACATATTTTGGACTGATCTAAATCAAATAATTCACTAAAGCTGTCACAAACAACATTGTGCAATAATAAAGTGGATGACCTATTTCATGTACAATGATCAACGTTTTAAAATGACTTGCTTCCTTCCAATGTTTTTAATTCTCAATTTTTACTTGGAAACGTTGATTTAACACCTGGAAAGTGAAGCCTGAAAAAATGCGTGCATTGCATATTTCACTTACCTGAAACCCGGTCCCTTCTGCAATTACTTTCAAAGTACATGTGCCCTGTAACCATGTGTGCAATTATAAAATATGTATAACATTATTGGTGCTTCCAGCGGTTTTACTGCCATGCAATGCAAGGCTAGCCATGCATAAACTGCTGACTAACCCGAAGGAACTCTTGCAGAATTTGCAGTTGCTGCAATCTAACCTTTCACAGCAGTGTCTGCCGTATGGGATTTAATATGCATCAGATGGAGAAAGGGTAAACCGCACACACGGATAGTGACATTTACTGCGATTTAACAAATGTATGCATTTATAAATCCAGGTGCTGCGTGTGAATGGGCGTAGGAAGTGGGGGAGCCATAGGAAATATATTGCCCCCCCCCCCACACACACACAGGTTTTGGAGTGGTGGGACCCAGGGGACAAGCAGGTGCATAGGCTTTAGGGGTGGTGTTTGAGATGATACACCCCCCAGATACCCCCCACAATAAATACATTTTCTGATAAGTACTTGGGTGCAGGTGCTTTCAGTCGGGTATGGTGAGGAATTTTGGTTATTTTACAAAATATTGTGTTTGCTTCCAATTAGTACTCCTACCAATTCACATTCCTCTCCCTTTCCAGTGCCCTTTAAGCCCCTCTCATGCATCTTGTCATATGATGTATGTTAACATTATATGCCAGTGTGAGTGTTGGATATCTGAATCTCGCCCCCTCCCCATCTTACTAACAAAGCTACACCCCTGGCGACAAGGTGGGCGGGGGACGAGGGGGATAAAAAAAAAGGTCCTGCTGCTCCTTTTATATCACCGCAGGGACAGAAGGTAATTGTTTCACAGTTGTGTTATGGACCCTCCTGCCGCGCTGCAGTGTCTCAGTGAAGGAGCACAGCAGGGTATAGAGAGACGCAAATCAGCATTTCAGAAGACCCTCAATGGACGCCCAAGCGCATGAGATTTCTCTTTAACTTCAAAACAAACTTTTGAAAAGAAGGAAAGGGATAATTTAATAAAAACACATTTGCACTATTTGTATTTGAATTATAACAGAATTTGGAAAAACTTTGATGCTATATCAAGCTTGTAAAAAAGGCTATATGTTTTTTTTCTTTTTAGTGGCTATTTTGAAGAAATTGCATTGTTTTATGGATCCTTATGCCTTTCTCATCCATCTTCCCTTCTGTTTTCGAGGTACATATTTAGACTTAAGTCCAGGTTTTATCATTTGCTTTTGGAACTTTCAGTGCTGTTTTTATTTTCATTGATGCAAAACTACAAGTCCCAGAATGCAATCTAACTGAATGTAGAGGTTGGGTGTTTCAGTTGTTTACTCCGGTACTTGGCTGTTAATCTGGAACTAATGATATGACAATTTTGCCCAGGGATAGCATTTGGAAAAATGTCAAAATAATGTAGTAAAACTGTCCAAAAATATACCACATCGTTTGCCTTTTATTACTGCATAGTTTACTCCACTTGCCACATAATTTGGTCCCCCACCAAATAATTCCAGTGGTCCGGATCGTAGATGCTAACTGTATGTAAAATATAATGCCTATAATGCCTTAAGTACTAGCTCGGTCTTTAAAAACAAGCATTTGCAATGCAATCGGTCTCGCCTTGGGACCTTATATGTGTTTAGCTATGCAGCATATTAGCCTGGGTGCAGAAACATCTAGTGTTCTTTAACATTGAGGGAAAGTAAGCACCAAACTGTGTGACACGCCAGGCATGGGAACTCATGGAGAAAACTATTGCTTTCAGCGGGAAATGGTATAGTCCAAAGCTCAGTTTATAATATAAAATTGGGGCATTTTGGTGGTCATATCACTGAAAATACAAGATTTAATTTTTTTTTATTGTCGACGGGTGCTCATGGAAGACAATTTCTATGGACTGGAATCTAGAGAATGCTAAAGTGATTCTGGGATTTTACTGACCTCTGCTGGTCGTTTTCTATCAAGACAGGTAAATAGAGGCAGTTGAACCGGCAGAAAGCAATTCTGGTATTTCACTGACCTCCACTGGTTGTTTTTTATCAAGACAGTGAAATAGAGGCAGTTGAACAGAACCAAAAAGTCCCTAAGTGAAAGCAGACAAGTCCTAGGGCTAATCTCCAGAGCCCACAAAGTACATACACATATAAGCAGTGCTTTAATTTGGCCGGTACTCACCGGTACTGAGTACCGGTACTTCTTATGTTTATCCCTTCAAGTACCGGCACTTCTCCCCATGCCAAGGAGAGTACAGGCACTATTGTCTGATATATTGTTAATTGCTAATTCTGCGGAGGCAGGGTGGCGCCTGCCTCCATGATACTCTGACAGCCAAAGTGCCCCTGCAGCTTGTGCTGAGCCCCAGAGGAACCGGAACCGTTCAACAGCAGCTCAGTTGCATTATGTCTTTCATGTGTAGGTGTCGAGAATTTCACCTTCACGCTGAGCTTGACAGAGCAGTGTCCATATCATTTAGACACTGCTCTGTCAATCACATTTACACTATGGTATGCATTGTGCACACCCTGGAATTCAGGTGACCCACTGAGCGCAGCAATTAAGGAAGCTACAGAAGGTATGGTGATAAAAATGTCCTTACCCTACGTGAGCATTTTGTGTGAGTGTTTGACTGCTTGTAAGTATTTAATGTCTTGTGTGTGTGTTAATGTGTAAGGGAAAGAGGACGATATAGAATCTGGATAGTCTAAGAAGGTGTTTTAAAGAAAGTGTACGGACTGCTTTGTATGTGCATGTATGCTCGTACCTGTGTGAGTGTGTCCGCACATGAGAATTTGAGTATTTAAGCCCAATGCAAATAAATAATAATAATCAGAGCCACTGCAATTATGCAATAGGATTGAATAAATTATGCAGCAAGAAAAGGCAACTTATGCTGCGTAATGCAGAATAGTTCCTGATTGTATTACTTAATTATTCTGTAATTTGTATACTTGTTAACACGGTCTGAGCATAAGTTGCCCTTCAGTCTAAACATAGCAATAAGCAACAGGAAGGTGAGAAGTCAACCTCCGGAAAGGGCCTTCCACTGCGCAGCAGCACGTGTTGGTAGGATTTTACTAACTTTTGAACTGTTTGAGGTAGGAACAATTTTGTTTGTTAAAATCTGAAAATTATGCATCAGATGATGTGGTAAATGTGGTAGATCCATAATTTATGTGAAAAGGAATCGCATAATTCCACTTTCCTGACAATAAAAGTGTGTCATCAAGAAGCTGCACTAGATAAACAAGTATTGGCAAAGCCATTGGGTGTAGTCTTGGTAACGCTAGTGCAATTATTAATTCAAAAAAGATTATTGCACTAATATGCCACAAAAAAAGAAAACATGCCTCCTATATGTGGTGAGTTTAACCATCCAAAAATTAATTTAAATAAAAAAAGGATTTACCATTGCATATAATTTAACAGTTTCAGTGTGCCCAATCATGCATGTGAATTAAAATTGTTTTTTGGTGGTGGAGGGGGAGTTAAATACAACGCAAACTAGAGTCGGCTGAAATGCCAGAAACCGGTCCCCTGAAGCTTGTTTCTTTCCCAGTGAAAGAATTGGCTTGGCAGTTTGGTTTGCCCTGTTCCCATGATGCACTGGGCCAGGGACAGACTAATTTGCATATAGCCAGGTTCTGAGCTGGGATGGTGCAGTGAGCTAAAAAACGGTGTTGGATTATGCCCTGATCTCTTGACTGGGTGAGAGTATTCTGCCTAATTCAGAAACTCTGTCCATCACCACCCCCCGTTGTTTAATTACTTTACCCTACGTGAGCATTTTGTGTGAGTGTTTGACTGCTTGTTAGTATTTAATGTCTTGTGTGTGCGTTAATGTGTAAGGGAAAGAGGAAGATATAGAATCTGGATAGTCTAAGAAGGTGCTTTAAAGAAAGTGTGCGGACTGCTTTGTATGTGCATGTATGCTCGGGCCTGTGTGAGTGTGTCCGCACATGAGAATTTTAGTATTTAAGCCCAATGCAAAAAAATAATAATAATCAGAGCCACTGTAATTATGCGTTAGGATTGAATAAATTATGCAGCAAGAAAAGGCAACTTATGCTGCGTAATGCAGAATAGTTACTGATTGTATTACTTAATTATTTTGTAATTTGTATACTTGTTAACACGGTCTGAGCATAGGTTGCCCTTCAGTCTAAACATAGCAATAAGCAACAGGAAGGTGAGAAGTCAACCTCCGGAAAGGGCCTTCCACTGCGCAGCAGCACGTGTTGGTACGATTTTACTAACTTTTGAACTGTTTGAGGTAGAAACAATTTTGTTTGTTAAAATCTGAAGATTATGCATCAGATGATGTGGTAAATGTGGTAGATCCATAATTTATGTGAAAAGGAATCGCATAATTCCACTTTCCTGACAATAACAGTGTGTCATCAAGAAGCTGCACTAGATAAACAAGTATTGGCAAAGCCATTGGGTGTAGTCTTGGTAACGCTAGTGCAATTATTAATTCAAAAAAGATTATTACACTAATATGCCACAAAAAAAGAAAACATGCCTCCTATATGTGGTGAGTTTAACCAGCCAAAAATTAATTTAAATAAAAAAAGGATTTACCATTGCATATAATTTAACAGTTTCAGTGTGCTCTATCATGCATGTGAATTAAAATTGTTTTTTGGTGGTGGAGGGAGAGTTTAATACAACGCAAACTAGAGTCCAAGGTATTAGAGCACTTTACATGAGCACCAGTTGCGTTTGAGATGGACACAGTATTTTGTTGCGAGGCACAGGGAGATTAATTGATTTGCCCAGAATCACAGAATCTTGAGCATCCCTGTTGAGACTCGAACCCGGTTCTCCAGCTTCAAGATCAACTGCTCTAGTTGTTCGGCAACATCCTCTACTCAACTGGTTTAGAACCACTTCATAGTTTTAATACACATCACATGGAAGTATGATTATTATTGGATGGAAGGAAAAGCTACATTGGCCCTTAATTACTGTAACCTGGAAACCTATTTTAAACAAACACAATGACTAAAGAATGGATAACAACTGGAAAGAAAAAAAGATTTGCTAAAGTAAAGTACTGGCACACCAGCCTGACAGTGAAGTGCACAATTTTGAAGGCAAATTTGCCCATGTGATTAGGAAAAATGTTGTCACTAACAGTGCAAGGTGGTTAGTTGCATTCATGGGCTGCTGCTTTACCCCATGCTATTTGTTGTGGTGAGTGGAAGCAGAATGTAAATGATAGCTGAACAGACCCAGGGATGAAGACGGTTTAGTAAAATTCCCATCTACATGTGTATTTTTTATTTATGGAAATTAATTTCATAAGTCTGATGAGACAACTAAAGCTGTCCCTGGCCAAACCTTGAAATGAAAAGGCAGCTAGCTGGCTTTCATTTTCCTGCTGGATCTGAAGGAGGACAGATATGTGATGTTCTTTTGCTGCATTTATTGTTTCTATTGTCCCGTTTTAAGATGAGAAAGGACTAGAGGCGTATGTGTGTGTGCGCGTGTGTGTGTCTGCAGGATGGTGGGGAGGGGACAGCAATTATTAGAATCTGGCATGGCTGCATAAAATACATTAAAAGGGTTCAGTAGGCTGTGGACAGAGGGTCCACTCCCCCAAAATGGGGAGTGGATGTGGCGCTCAGGACCCATGCCCCCGTGGGCCGGGTCTTGCACGATCCGGCGGGATGCCAGCCATGGGCTATCCAGAACCAGATCTGGGCTATCCAGAACCAGATCTGGCTTTGCGCCTTCCGGCCTCATGCCCGGAAGTGCATCATCACTGGGTGCTGCCGTCGGGATGGGCAGGGTGGGGTATAAAGACCCCGTGTCCCTTGGCCTTTTCTCACCTGGCCATCCCGGTGGCGTTGCGGACCGGTCCCTGCATCCAAGTCATGTCCAGCAAGCAGAGAGTCTTGCAGAATCCGTCCTTTGTACTTATTGAGTTCTTTTAGGTTGTCCTTTCACTGTAGGCAATACACCCCTGTTAAATCCTCAATCTGAAAAGGAAATGTGGGTTGTGAGCTGAGATTCCTTCTATATCAGAAGACACCACAAGTCAGTCAGTCTTGAATATTTGAGGCCTCAAACATATTTCCAGGTGTTACATAGGATAGGTAGAACCAGGACCCTAGAAGTTCCTAGATGGTCGGTGGCTTCAAGCAGAGGGTGGCAGATGCTAAGTATTCTAAAGTGTGGTGGCAGTAATGCATGAATAGTAACACTGTTCAAAGAATCTAATGTCATCTTTAGGGATAACTGAGCTAAAATAATGAGATGTGCATAGTTTTACAAATAATCCACTCTCGAGTATTTAGCTACCCACCTTCTGACTCCAACTAATGACGATGTAAGAAGACCAGGTGTGAGGGAGATTACACATCTGCCTTCATGCTTGGCTGTGCCACGCCTGGGCTGAGGGATTCATGACTCATAAAAAGGGATAGTTGAGATGTTTGACATCCCCCTTCCAGACGCTAAAAATGTTTGTCATTGATTTGTTTCAAATAGTGCTTAAAATCCATGAACTAACACAGGTCCCACCCATTCCTGCCTCTACTTTGCTCTGCACACCCCCTGCAGACCCAGTATGACAGTGCCCAAATTAACATACTAAACTACCAACACCCAGTACCCCACAGTGCTGAGATCTCATTGCATATAAGAGGAAATGAGAATGAGCCCTTTAAATGAGGATCTCTTGAAAACTATGGTGCTAAAGGAGGGACGATGCCCAGGACTGTACAAATACTTTTTGGTGTTATCTGGTTTAAAAGAAAAAAATGGTAAAGCTGTAATCTATGAGTGTGCATGTTGAAGCTGCTCTGCCAGGATTTCCCCTTCCTTCTCCCTTCATGTAGTAAAGATAGATGGAAGGATCGTGGCCACTTACATTACAGACCCCCAATGTATACATGTCAACATATTGGGAATACATAAGTTATTAGAGCGATACATTTCTATGTTATTTTCTGTTAGCTTTCTTGAGAATGAAGGTAAAAGGATGAAAAAGTTAAAATATAATTTAAAGCTAAAAGTATCCCCTCTGTTTCAAAAGTTTTTGCATGCATGCCATTATGAACTAAGTGCTAGTCTTCATGAGCTCATCCTGATCTTTTCGTGGTCTGTGTTCTCTGTGAGAAACAAGGTACCGAGCAAAGATCTGAAATTCCAGGGGCAAGGTCTGATAGAGCTGAACCAGGATCCCACATCACTGGCACAAGATACTACAAAGGTGGCTCAACATCACTTAGTGCTGGCCTAAATACAGCAACAGCTCATGAACAGACAAGGAAGGTTTACAAATCACACAGTGTTGAGCAGTGTGAAAATATTTCTGGCCAAAGACCACACAGAATATGTCCAGATCACTTTAAGTGCAATGGGCGGCATTCACAGTTTAGTTGTTCATAACAGCAAAATGGGTATTAATTACTAAGCATGTATTATGTCACATGTGTATAAGGAATCTGCACATATAGGGAATTTGAGATTACTAACAAGGACAATGCAAATACAAAATGAATGCATATCAGATGGAAGAAGCGCCATTGTATTATATCCCACCCCTAGCCCTACCCTTAGCCCCGCCCACTAGCCACAACCCTAACTCAATTTGATGAGTACCTGCATTTATTTTTTTCCATTTAAAGCACTGCATATAAATATATACCAGAGGTCTAGAATTCGCAATCTAATGAACAACATTTCACAATAGCAGGAAAGGGATGTCTTGATAAACAATCTGTCCAAATTATTAAAGACCCCAAACTAAGAACGTTAGCGCACAAAAGAAATGTGCTGTTCAGTACTGTTCTAAAATACAAGCACTTAGATGCTTTGAACAAAGAAAGCAAAGACGGTGCCAGGGTATTTTCTCATTTTAATCATAGGCTTTCTCTTCTCTGATGCAGTGCCCTCTTTCTTTGTTGCTCTGTGGGTTGCAGGCTTTCAACAAATCTGAAACGTTTCCTGGTGTCTTTCTTCTACTTTTTGTCATTCCCTTGAAGTTTGAATTGTGTGACCCTTGGCACTACTCAGTTTTATCTTTCACTTCCCCTTCATTACATTGGTTGCTCTTCTCCCCCTTAATAGACCTCTATTAGTTCTCTCCTTTACTGTTTATGTTGCCCTAGTTTAACAATTGCAAGGATGCAGAAGGAAAGCACAAGCTGTGCTCAGTCAGGAAAGAAACATAAATTGTTCTCTCCACAGCATCGTAAGCACTAACGTAAAGGATTTTGAAGCCCATTGCATGGCCTGCTATATAAATTAGTGATTTGGGGCCTTTCAATATTCTCTTGAGCATCTTCATCCTTAATGCATTTCCTGTGTCTATAAAAATCAGGATGCGATACACAGTTGCGACAACTACAGGGCCACATAGAGTATGCTCCAAATGTGGTGGCTAAAGAATAATTTGGAAAAAACACTTATGGAAAATGTTTCGGAGATTCTATGTACAATGGGGCACATGCATCAACCTAATTAGGAAGTGCAAACGGTGCGAATCGGTAAATTCTGCCGTTTGCGATTCCTAAATAGGTTTTTGAGATGCATCAAACTTTTTTTGGAAACTCGCTATTTTTAGCGAATTCCAAAAATGCGATTGCTTTTAAGGAATCGCAAATTTGTGATTCCTTAAAAGCAATGCATGATTGCTTTTAAAATTGCGAATTCGCAATTAGGGGGTGCAAATTACCACGAGGGTGAACCTCGTGGTAATTTGCGAAAAACTTTTAAAATGCTCAAATTAGCATTTTAAACACTGTCATGTTACAGACACACATGTCCTTAGGACATGTGTGTGTGAAACATGCACTTTAAAATACATTTCAGGGGTGCAGGGGGGGGTCCTTTGGACCCCCCCTGCACCCACGGAATGCATTAACATTTTGCGAATCGCTAATTAAAATTCGCAAAAATGTCAATGCCTTCCCATTGATTCCTATGGGCCTTTTGGCCCATAGGAATCAATGGGAATTGCGAAATCGAAAATTAGAATTTGCATAATATTTGCAACTCGGTAAAAATTGCGATTTTTTCCAAATCGCAAAAATTATGCGATTAAATTGATGCATCCCGTTTTGCGATTCCTTATTTGCAATTCCCTATTTTTCGCAAATAAGGAATCGCAAAACCTTACATTGATGCATGTGGCCCAATGTTACCACCAGGCTAATGCTAGCAAGTCCAAGGTACCCACAAAAAAATGGTCGACTACCGCATTTCGGTAAATGTGTGCTAATGGATAATTGTGTGGTAATCAGGGTACTACAAATGTAGCCAAGTAAAATATAATTCCGTTACAATATAATAAAGCAGTTGGCAAGTACAAGAGGGATATAGGCTATTCCAATGTTATATTTGCTCTTGTACTCCTATAAACAGGCTGTAAAGATTTGAGAATACCCAGTTACGCTTACAGATTAGAAAGAGACAATGCTACCTTATAAGCGGATCCCTAACGGCCAACTAAAAATAGTTTTTGTATCCAAAAAACCGAACAACCGGCAAGGATTCTTTTTTTTTTGCCTCTTTTAACGAGACTGTAAGGCTATGGAACAATATGCTTTCTAACATTTTAGCTGATGAAGACCCTACACGAATACTCAAAATAATTACCAATAAACAAATAAATAAGCTGAAAAGTGCTCCAGGAAATGTAAAATGGTCATGTGTAAACCCTAAAAGGCTTTTTATATTCAGCAGGTACTAAACACTGTTAATGGATTCAAGCAAATCGCTAGTTTTAAGATTATTAAAAAAGTTAGCTCACTCTTTTATTGCTCCAACAATGATTCACGTGGTTCGAGGAACAGCAGTGATAAAACTGAGGCCATCATGCAGATAATTTTAATGAAGAACAGGGCATGGGTAAAAGTACTGGTGTTTTAATACAACATATGAGGCAATTATGGGTTTTAATATACGTGATCAGGTTAATATTGTAGAGATAATAACATTAGAAGTCAGAAAATTCTCAACAATGATCACCCACCCCTACTGAACGGGTCAGGACTTCAGACATTATCTCACATATGACATCATCAACATCATTAATTACTTACCTGGGGCTGCTTGGGATTCTCATACTCCAAAATGCTCAGGACTCATCCTTCAGTCAGACCCAGCAAGCTCTGGGATCATGGACTGACATTGAACAGACCCCAAGTTGAGTGTGAACGTTTGATAAGTCCACTTCGTTGTCAGGGGGCCGGGGGACCTAATATCCCTAGCTCTAGAGTTATTGGCCATACCAAGTGTTCTCAGGTTTCAGAGAATTGCCTTCGGTCATGGCCTACAGCTTGGCCTTTAACTGCACATCTACTCCCAAGACCTATGGAAATGGTCTGCAGCAAGTCCAATGATGTTTGGATGTAGACTTTATCCTTGGTCCAATGAGTAAGAGTCTTTCTTCTTCACCCACTGGGTAGATCAGAGTTATGGTTGCATTAATGTCCTTAAATGCTCAAGTCAAGTGTTTTTTTAGGTTTTGTCTCGTACACATAATATCTTCAGCTACAGATTTTTTTAGGATATTTTTTGTGTTTTTGTTGTTGTAAATAAACATTATTTAAAAGGTGTTCAATGATGTTCTTTCACCTCTGGCCGATGTAAGAGCCCACAGGGCACAGCCAAAGATTACGATCATTGGGCATTGGGTGCAGTATGTAGCCTCTGGTTAGTCTTAATATCTGCAGAGGTCCTGAGGATATAATCGATTGAGAAATGCCAATATGATAGGCCATTAAGGGGCAGGGTTCGCACACTTACTGGGATTCTCCAAGTCAAAACATCTAAATCCTGAGCAACAAAGGCTTAGAATTCCATAAGTATGTATTAATTAATTATTCAGTGCAGCCCTTTAAGGCATTCCTGCTATCTGGTACCAGAGGCCATGAACAAGATGGCAGGTAGGGCTAGGAGGCCCTGCAATCAGATGCATGTCTGTGTCCTTGGGCAGGAATGGCTTTTGGTTCTCAGCCCTGAACATCCCTTAACTTTTGAGTTGATTGTATTGGCTAGCCCCAAATGCCTTTGCTTCTAGTTTGGACCCTATTCAGCTACAAACATAGAATTTGGGACCCCCTCTGTAATTACTTTTGTGACCAGGGAAAAGATTTGAAGGCTAATTGTTTCATTTTTTGAGCTGCGCCACACGAGCAATTAAGATTAGACCATGGGGGAATCTTGGTATATTTGCCCTATTCAGCTACATTCATCAGAGATCTGCGTGGAGATTATTTCAAAGACCAGTGACATCCATGTAGGAATGCTCTTGCTACTAATGTGCAATCAGCACCTTTGTTAGACGCCATCTTTGTTGTGCCCATGTGTTGTTTTGCTCCATGTACTAAATTCAAATAAATTATGACTATTTATCTACAGGATAGAAAGAATAATGGTTATAAATGTCCTAAAATATGCTGTCTCGTTACAGTCTACTGCAATGACTATCACAATCATTGCCTCTCTTCACCAGACACAAAGTGGCAGGGACAGAGGATCCCTCATCATCATAGTTTGATTGACTCTCTTCATAGAACACTCCTGTTCAATCGGTGCGAAATGTGGGGGTAGTTTTAGATTCCAGGGTTTGTTTCAACTACCATGTTATGACAGCTGTGAAAAATACACATTTTGATTATGCTGCAATATATTTAAACTTTCCTGCAAGCCATGCATAATCGAGCCATTTAAATTGTTTTTGGTGTCTGAAAGTATGATCATATTTCAAAATGTCATCCACCCAAGTAATATTATATTCTGATGTTGTTGTTTTTAAGCTTTAAGATGATTCCAGGCCGTGGCTCATAGATGTCATGGCTACCCCTCATTTGAAGGATACAAAAGGTTAAAATGGTTTAAATGGATCAATAAAACTTATCTATCATTTTAGAGATTTGTGTGCAATTTGGAAAGCCATCCAAGCGACGTCTCCCACTGCTCACACCAGCACTATTATCCAGGGTGTCTTATTGAAAAGTGGGTACCCAGAATGAAGAGATTATTTTTGTTTGTTCCTCCAAAGATTGCCAATGTCTAATCCGGGATGTTAGTCAATCTGGTTAAAAGGCTGCCTAAACATGGTATCTATGGAAAGGTTTGGATTGCCCATATCCTTGCAATATCCCTAATGGAGAAGACCAACATCAAGTAAATTACCTGCAATAGACATATTCTGTCAAACCTTACATGGCATCAATTTTCAGACAACAAAGTGTGGCTGAATTTCTAGGTATTTACATTAAACTATTGCCAAGTTCTAATAACACCAAACCAACTGGGAATCGTGTCCAGTGCAGATAAGTAAATACTCAACGCTTTGAGAATGAACTTGCTGAAACTAAGAAAGGTATCATCTCCTTGACTCAAGAAATAGGGGCTACATAGTCGCCTCTGGAACAAGCAGTAAAAAACGTAGAAACAATCTGGTAATTTTGAAAGGAAAGATGACTATGTATTAATCCAACTCGAAGTAATAAAATTCATATGTCTTCAGATGCTCAAAAATTTAGTATAAACCGGAAAACATGAAAAATAGAGATAGGTAATAAGTCAAAGGAGCTTCAGATGTTTCTGATTTGGATTGAGAAAGCAGAAAGCATGTCAAAAGGAGGTAAGTTTTCCAACCAACTCAGACATATAATCTTTATGATGCATACAATTCGGCCCCAATCAACTGCTAAAATGTGATCAACGCAGTAAAAGGTCTCTTTTCCTTGGTAATGCTTTCAACATGTTGTAGCCATGTAGGCAATGACTTACTGCAAACATGGCTAAGTGTATCTTAGATATTTAGTCTGCCCACTTTATATTAATTTCTATATCTAATGTATGCCGAAATGTAATTTGTAGTGATTATATATATATATATATATATATATATATATATATATATATATATATATATATATATATATATATATATAATCTATTTGTCATTATTTTCAGGATTATATCAATGGCCTACTTTGGTTTCTTATTCCATGTAGTTTTGTCTAACATACATTAGTTCTCCAAACTGATTACAATTCTGCAAACAATAGCTTTGATTAGAAAACTCACAACAAATGGCGACATGGGCAATGTGTTCGAGAAATGCCAAAGAGGGCATTCCCCTAATCTTTGTTATAGATACCACCGGGAAATATCCTGTGTCACTCATTCGACTGATGACCACGAATGATCATACTGAAGTCCTTGTTTATATCATGTCGAGAACCATAAATAAGCTTCATTAGTCCCTTACCCGTTTGCTACGAATTTAGGATTTCTACATGCAAAAATGCTATATGTATTTGCTGTGGAGATATGAATTCAACGCTGGGTGCATACAATAAATAAAGTTTAATGATTTTCATAATATGTGGAATATGTGGAGTAGCAAAGGCAATAACATCTCAGTATAAGAGGTAAAATATTAATAGCATTTAAAAGAATAGCACCTGGTTCAGGAAGACCGTTCTTTACCAACTAGCCTAATTTTACTCGACAGCAGTTAATGTAGAGCAAATGCATCTCGTATTATCTTATGTTTGCATTCTACTATCCAATTCCATTCTAGTTCTTTGTTGTTAGCTATGTTTCAGGATGTATTTAGATTTTATTTTTCTATGAAAAACTGATCTACTGCTCCATTCATTCTTCTTTCTTTTCTTCTTGGAATATATGAACATGTATATTTGTATGCACTTACTGATTAATATGTTACATGTGAATTATATTGTGGTTTGTAGACTTTCTCTTACAAATTTGTTGGTTTGGGAATTGAAAGTAAGTTGTGACACATGTAGTGCCAATGGAACTACTAAACAAATAACAAAGTGATGCAAGCAATTCCTGAGCTGCATTCTAGTACTTTGTTTTTCACTGACTATACCACTCTGGATACAGACTAGCCTCAAGGCGCCTGCCATGGGGTTCAAGGAATCAACAGGGGGCACCATAGGTGCCCTCTAGGCTTCCAGCCGTGCACCCATGGGGGCCCTGCTAGGGTCCCCCAAAGTCAACTTCCAACGGCCTTTCTGTGTTATAAAGGCCGGCACAGAAAGGCTGTCAGAATCCAACATTGTAATCCCTCAGCCAGAAAGAGCTGCTCTTGGGATTACTAGAGGGTCTGTGAATGGCAGAAGGGCTCCCAGAGCCCGTAGGAAGCCGTTCGGAAAGCCAGTTCGGATTCCTTTCCAACCGACTACATCCAAATGGGTCGGTCAGAAATTAATCCAAACAGCTTATTACGATGCCATAAGACTGGCTCCGGCCGAGGGTCAGAGCTGTTAACTATGGCATCATAATAAGCTTCTATGTTTTGTATTTAAGATTAAAATGTTGACTAATGGAACAGGGATACTCAATTGTCTCACCATACATATTCAAATATCCCACTTTTGCAAAGTTGCAGCAACCAAAAAATGTATGACAGATTACATCTTGTCTTGAATTTTCACAAACTACCCAAACAAGTTCTTGTTGTGCAGCTACCCCTGCTATGGAAAATGAGGATGCTTCTAACTGCAGTACTAGTTCTATCTCTAATGCTATAAGGTAAAGGCGTACAAGCAGTCAGACTGAAGATTTAGAAGTGGATATGTTGCCAACTGGCCTAAAAAGCAAAAGACACACAATTGATGGACGGCATGCCGGACAAATCAACACACTCACCCCTAGTCAAGAGATCTGGGTTAAATCCATCATTGTTTTGCTCACCATGCCACCCCAGTTTAGACCTGGCCATATGCAAATCAGTCTTGACCCTGTGTCTCATGGGAACAGTCCAGCCCGAACTGCCAAGCCAGGTTCTCCCTGGACCGGAAGCAAGCCTCCAGGACTGGTTTCGGTGTTTCACCCCTCTTCAGCCAGGATAGCTTGATTCCAGTGGCACAGCGACGCTGAAGGGTTGGCAGAAAGTAATGGAAAAAGAGTAGAACATCTAATGAATAGAGTGGGAGTAGATGGTATGGCGAGAAGATATTGGGAAAGAGAGGAGCAAAGTGAGTCATATTGAGCCTTACATGAAGAAGGCAGAGAAAATTTTGATTGAAGATTTGAAAACGATAAAGGAACATTATTAACTAATAACTGTGAAATACAGAGCAGTCCTTTGAGTTTCAGGATTTCAAGTAGATGTTACTGCCTTTAATGCCTAATACATTATTATCCATATAGGTTGCTGATCCAATGAGGAAAAGGAGGGCTATGAGAACGGAAGAAGTGGAATGAGAAGCTTACGTGTATGAAAGATGAAGGGAGAACGAAAAGGAGAAATATTATTAGTAAAAGTAAGAGATTCTTCAATGTCAAAGGGGGTTATAAAATGTTTTTCTAAACTCATCCAGACAGGAGGATGAATACATTGGTCATGAGAGAGGAGAGGAGCAAAGTGAGTAATATTGAGCCTTACATGAAGAAGGCAGAGAAAACTTTGATTGAAGATTTGAAAATGATAAAGGAACATTATTAACTAATAACTGTAAAATACAGAGCAGTCCTTTGAGTTGCCATGATTTCCAGTAGATGGTACGGCCTTTAATGCTTAATACATTATTATCCATATTGGTTGCTGATCCAATGAGGAAAAGGAGGGCTATGAGAACGGAAGAAGTAGAACGAGAAGCTTACAGTTATGAGAGATGAAGGTAGAACGAAAAGGAGAAATATTATTAGTAAAAGTAAGAGATTCTTTAAAGTCAAAGGAGGTTATAAAATGTTTTTCTATACTCATCCAGACAGGAGGATGAATACTTTGGTCATGAGAGAGCCAACAGGAAGATTGTTTTAAAGAAAAAGCATGATGATATGATTTAAAATCAGGAAATGTAAGGCCACCAGAAGTCCCATCAGCTTTTAGGGCATTCTGAGCTATTCGAGGTGATTTGTTTTTCCAAAGGAATTTGATTAGAAGAGAATCAATTTTCTTGACATAGAATCCAGGAATATGAACCGGAATCATAGAAAGAAGATAAAGAATCAAGGGAGAAAGCATCATCTTGATGGAGTCTAATCATCCCCACCAAGAGAGGAAAAGTGGGTGCCAGCGGTCAATAGAGTCAGATAAAGTTTTAATAATATTGTCAAAATTTTCCTTTATCGTTTCTGAGATATTTGAAGAGAACCACAAGCCTAGAGATTTTATCTTAGAAGTTTTCGAAGAAAAGCCAGTAGATATAAAGTCTTGCTTTAGACAGAGTATGTTTAAGGGGAGAACTTCACATTTATCTGCATTAAGACGATATCCGGATAATTGGGAAAAATATCAACTTGATATAAAAAAAGATGGGATGGAAGTAGACGGATTTGAACGGTATAAAAGAATGTTGTCCGCATAAATGGACATTTTGACATTAGTGGAGTCAAGCTGAAAACCAGTGATCTTAGCATCAAATCTAATTTTAGTTAAAAAGGGCTCTAATGCTACCATAAATGAAAGAGGGGAAAGAGGACATCCTTGACGTACTCCTCTAAAAAGTGGAAAATAGTCTGAGGTTTTGCTGTTAACAAAAATAGAAGCTCTAGGACCTGAATAAAGCAATAAGAGAGATTAATTTAGGAGGGAACCCTATCCATTTTAGTGCCTGGAGCATGAAATCCCATCTACATGGAGGACCATTCCTGTGTAATGTAGTTTGCATCATATTGATGTAAATCTCTATATGCCGGTAGACCACCTGCCAGGGTTTAATATTATGTGTGAATCTCCAATTTCACAAAATCTTGTTCAGAGTATTGCAGTATTCTACAAAATCAGACTCTGAGCCTTCCCATATTACAAAGAGATCATGGATGAATCTTACCACATGAGGACTTTCTCAACAAGGTTATCACTTGATCCTGACCATGCCACTTTCAGCTCACACCAGCCCATCATGAGGTTGGCATAACTTAAGGAAAAACTAATAGCTGTGCCCTTTTGTTGTCTGTATATTTGTTTATGGAAGATACTATTTTTTTAAGCAGAATGCAATCATTCCGAAAAGCATCTGGTTATGCTCTCTGAATTTGAATTTTCTACTGCCTTGGAAAAATTCACAAGCCCTCATTCCAATCCCATGCGCAATGCTGGTGTAAAATGCTACAACATCAATGGTCACCAATTTGAATGTATTTTTCCAGGGGATATTTTGTAAATGAATTACAAAATCTCTTGTATCACTGAGATATAAAAATGGATTTCTCATTAATGGTGCTAAGAAGAAACCAAATGGATGAACATAGGTTATGGGCCTTCAAGGCGGTCTTTGGGCATCTTTGTGTACCGGAGATAGAAAGTAGATTGTTGGCATAATAGGGTGATTCACTGTCAGGTATTTAATCTCTTCATCTATCAGATTTAACTCACAATACCATAATTATCTTTGAGGGTAATTTAGCAGTAGGGTTTTCTTTAAGTTTAGAATAACATTCTACATCATCCAGCTGTCTTTCAGCTTTATTGATGTAATCTGGTTGATCTAAAATTACAATAGTCCCCCCTTTGTCAGCCATTTTTAAATCAAATTGGGCTTGCTTTTCTCCTTTTGTCAGATTCATTTCTTTGTGAATAATTGTAATACTCTCCAAATCCTTCATGAGGTAACTAGGGATAATATCGACTCCATAATATCGAATGGATAAAATATTGTGTCAAAAATATCGACAGTAATAAAATATCGATTAAAAAAATATTGTTGGCCAAAATATCGAAGAAAATAATGTTAATAAAATATCGAGTACAAAAATATCGACACAAAAATATCGAGTACACAAAATATCGTTAAATAGTAAAAGGAAAAAATATCGACATTATGTAGAAAAAAGGATTAAATATTAAAAATAATAAATAATAAAACTAATATAAATGAATGTTAATTTTTTTGGAGCGGGATGTTGGGTTAATAGGGGATAAGGGTGGGGAGTTTTTAAATATATATATATATATATATTATATATGGTAGATTGTGCAAAAAAATCATTTAGCAAATAGACAAAATATTAGTCAAAATATTAATTATAAAAATATTATAAATATAGTGTCAATTTTTAGGAGCGGGTTGTAGGGTTAATAGGGGATAAGGGTGGGGAGTAATTTAAAAAAATAGAATTTAAAATTTTTAAAGTTTTATAAATAATTAAAAAATAGAAAATTGGTTAAAGGGATCAAATTATATATCGCAAAAAATGTTTTGCAAAATAAAAAGTTGCACATTTTTATGCAAAATAAATAATTTATCACTAGTCTGCAAATAATTTTAAAATAAATATTGAAAATTATATTTGTCTAAGGAATATAATTTGTGCAAAATTATTTTTAAAAAATATATAAAAAGAAAAGAAAATTTAATACAAAATGTTGCACATTTTTCTGCAAATTAAAACATTTACCACTAGTCTGCAAATAATTTAAAAACAATACATTTATATTATATTTGTCAAAGGAATATAATTAGTGCACAATATTTTATAAATTAAGATTATAAAAAAATGTAAAATAATTATACAATGTAAAAAAAAATATTTCTAAAATTGATATTAGCTTGACTGGAGTAGGAATAGTAATTTTGTTTTGGTCTGTGTCCAGCACCTTCCCTGATATTAGCTAGACTGGAGTAGGAATAGTAATTTTAATTTGGTCTGTGTCCAGCACCTTCCCTGATATTAGCTAGACTGGAGTAGGAATAGTAATTATTAATTGGTCAGTGTCCAGCACCTTCCCTGATATTAGCTTGACTGGAGTTGAAATAGTAACTTTTATTTGGTCTGTGTCCAGCACCTCCCCTGATATTAGCTAGACTGGAGTAGGAATAGTAATTTTTCTTTGGACTGTGTCCAGCACCTTCCCTGATATTAGCTTGACAGGAGTCGTAATAGTAATTTCTTTTGGTCTGTGTCCAGCACCTTCCCTGATATTAGATAGACTGGAGTAGGAATAGTAATTATTAACTGGTCAGTGTCCAGCACCTTCTCTGATATTAGCTAGACTGGAGTAGGAATAGTAATTTTTATTTGGTCTGTGTCCAGCACCTTCCCTGATATTAGCTAGACTGGAGTAGGAATAGTAATTTTATTTGGTCTGTGTCCAGCACCTTCCCTGATATTAGCTAGACTGGAGTAGGAATAGTTATTTTTATTTGGTCTGTGTCCAGCACCTTCCCTGATATTAGCTAGACTGGAGTAGGAATAGTAATTTTTATTTGGTCTGTGTCCAGCACCTTCCCTGATATTAGCTAGACTGGAGTAGGAATAGTAATTTTATTTGGTCTGTGTCCAGCACCTTCCCTGATATTAGCTAGACTGGAGTAGGAATAGTTATTTTTATTATTTCGTCTGTGTCCAGCACCTTCCCTGATATTAGCTTGACTGGAGTAGGAATAGTAATTATTAATTGGTCAATGTCCAGCACCTTCCCTGATATTAGCTTGACTGGAGTAGGAATAGTAATTATTAATTGGTCAATGTCCAGCACCTTGCCTGATATTAGCTTGACTGGAGTTGGAATAGTTAATTTTTATTTGTCAGTGTCCAGCACCTTCCTTGACATTTGCCTGACTGGAGTTGGAATATAAATTTATAATTGTTCAGTGTCCAGCACCTTCCCTGATATCAGCTTGACTGGAGTTTGAATAGTTAATTATTATTGGTCAGTGTCCAGCACCTTCCCTGATATAAGCTTCACTGGAGTTGGAATAGTAAATTATTATTGGTCAGTGTCCAGCACCTTCCCTGATATTTGGCTGACTGGAGTTGGAATACAAAATAATACTTGGCCAGTGTCCAGCACCTGCTCTGATCTTTGATTCACTGGAGTTGGAATAGAATATTATAATTGGTCATTGTCCTGCACCTTTCTTGATATTAGCTTTACTGGAATAGGAATAGTACATTGTAATTGGTCAGTGTCCAGCACATTTGCATATAATTTTACATTACTGTGTCATTATCTTACAAAATAATGCAACATGGATGTTTACACAAAACTTTATTCAGATTTTAATATTTATTTATGTACAGTACAATACAATAAAAATCAAAATTAACATAAAAGTAGTTTGCAAAGTAGTATTAGCAGAATAACACATTATCATTTATGTACATGTTGTTCATTGTCACAAAGAAATATTTCACAATATTTATTCAGAAAAAAATAATATTTTTATTCTTTAAGTTGGAGTAACAAGTAATTATATTTAATAAAATAATAATTCACTTCTTTATCAGCTTCTTCCATTTATATTTAATATTGTTAATATTTTATATATTAATATTATTAAATATATATTTATATTATATACATTTATATAAAGTAACAGCAAATTTATTATATTTGTTCAAGATATGTAAATACAAAGTAAGACATTTTTTTGGTACATATTAAATACAATGTTCATATTAAATAATACATATACATATATTATGTAGTAAACTTTATAACAGTATAGGGGAAAAATATGTCTAATAATAATATCTGGTATTGGAAAAAGATCATTTTGGTAATTATCTTCATTTATAATACTTAGTAATTATTACAAAACATTTTGTTATAATTAATAATAATAATTACATATATATATTTATTATTATTATTATTAATCACTAAACATAATTATTTCTTATTTATTTTCTGAAAAACATAAATTCAGCAAATGCAAAATACATTTTTTTAGGTCATTGTTTATATTTCAAATGGTTATATTTATTATATTATTAACAATAAATAAGTTATATTATGTATTATTATTAATAATTAGCATAAAAAATAATAATGTGTAGTTCAAAAAATAAAGGAAAAAGTTATTCCAATAAATGTACACGATTACAAAATATTTACATATATTATTTCCTTTTTTAAATAATTTTTTAATATTAATAATATATTATAATTACTATATATTACTTAATATTTAAAAAAAATATTTATTTAAACATATTAAATTATAATGAGTCTAGTCCATTATTTTTATATAATAAGTATGGGTATGTATCATATTTTTTAGTATAACATTGTATTTACAATGAATCATTTTCAAATATGGTTTAAGGGGACTACTTTTTTACCGCGTAAGGTTATTGAGCTTCATTCAGGACTGGAGAAGCTCGCGGTTGGGAGTTGCTTCGCGTGGAGAGAGGTAAGGTTATTTTTACATATAATTTTTAACAGATTGGTACTGTTTGAGGGTATATTCGAACTGTGTAGTGTTTTTGTGTGTATGTATTACTTGTTTAGGTATCTTTTAGGTGAAATGTCGTAGTTATGGACGCGTCGTGTATGTTTCAGTTCTAGTGTTCTTTTAAGGGTTAGGAAATGTCTTCTTACATGTTTAATGTTAATTGTGAGTGTATTTACAAATGTTATGGGGTATTTGTGGGTGGGTTTCTTTATGTATGCTTTTTTACAGGTTCCGGTTCCTCGCATGAGAAGTACATGGAAGGAAGCGTTTTTTGGGGAGAGAAAGTACTGTATGACTTATTATGGTTATATTTTTACATCTATCTCCTATTTTTCGTGATTGCCTGGAGCGGTTTTTAAATATTTTTTCTATTTTTCGGGTCTTTGGAGGGGCTCGTATTGGATTGATAAACTAATATGCGTTACCGTTTTTATTAAAGGTGTGTATATCACTTTAAATACTAAAGTGTCCACACTTGTGTTTTCGGGATTTCCTGGAGCGTTTATTTTATTTTTACATAACTTTCGGGTTTTTGAGGGTTTCCGATATTGGATTTGTCCTGCATTGTAAGGGATTGTATGGATTTTATTTGGCTGGATTACGTCTTTCTCAGCTACATAAATTGTAAGTATTTTAACGTATTTTTATTTGGGTGGGAAATGTCGATTTTTATGTAATGTGCATGTGTGATGTTATTATAAATATTGCATATTTGTTCTGAAATAATGTCCCAAAATGTTCTTAATATGTAAAACAAATATGTATTATTTATAATTGTTTTGAAATGTTTATGTTTTTTATATTTACCATTATTGTAAGAAGACATTTGTATTTTTGGGTTATTTATTTATAGTAGGCTTTTAGCTATTAGTGACAGGTATTCTAATCCTCTGGTTGTAGGATATAGTGTGGCTTGACTTTGCAGGAGTCTGAACATTTGTTTAGTTTGTTTAGTTAGTTTTGGACCAATTTGGGTCACAGATTGTTCGATTCTTAGTTCTTGGTAGCTTTGTTCTTTTTTAAAGCTTCTAGTAGGTTATGGAATGTGGATTTGGCTCTGCTAGTGGTAGCTTGGAATGCATTATGCCACCCTTCTACACTGTTGTTAGTTTTTGCCTCTTGGTTTAATGTACTGAGATATACATTCCACCAAGGTATGTGGAATTTGGGTTGGCGTCGGTGTCCAGATCTGTGTAACCTTCCCACCCAAATATCTTCGAAATAGTCCAGTAATGGGGTCAGTTTATCTTCATTCCTTTTGGAATATGTGCTGTCAATTAATAAATTATAGTGTTCCGCTACATCGGTAACAGGAACATAGGCTAGTGCTATCAATTTTTTAATTTGATAGGCAAAGGTGCTATCTGTTGAGTATAGAATACTTAAGGTGGATTTCTGGAGATGTCTCCATATACTCTGATTGAAATGATAGTAGCAACCATGGATTGCTGTGTGGGGAAATGTTTTCAAAATGCTATTAATCATAGCTAGCTCTAAATCAATATTTATTTTTTGTGGAAAATAATTATTGATTTCATTTTTGATAACATTTAATATTTCTGTATATGTGTTTTGCTGTTTGTTAGGTAACAAACAGTAAATGAAAGGGATGTTATAGTGATGGTATAAACCATGGATGGAATATAGTTGATAAAAAGGTTTTGGACACGGTTTAAAAGTTCCATCCATCATCCATTGGTCACATTGTTGGATTTTTCTTAAATTACTTGCAGTTGCAAACATTATTATTCGGTTTGTACTGCTTTCATTGTCAAAAAGGATAAATTTGTCATTATTGTGTGTTATGCTCATTTCTGGGGAAATGATAATTTCCTCAAATGTAGTAGGGTTAGGTTGTGTTGTGGTAGTTAGTCTTTTAGTGCGGGCTATTGTGCGATTAAGGGAGTCAATAGAGGGTAGTTGACCTGAAGCATGGGATGGAACTTTTAACAGTTCTTCTTTAAGGATTTGTGTTGTTGGTTTATCACTTTGTGTGCTAGCAGTTTTTATACTTTCCAAAGCATCTCTTATTTCTATTTTGGTGACATTGGGGGGGGGGTGATTGTGTTCCCTGGTAAATAACACATTTGTTTCTTCAGTAGTAGCCCTCCCAAAACATTTGCTTGAGTAATATTTGGTACATTTCCAGAATACTTTTCTGCCACTTTGTCTTTCCTGATTATAAACATACCCCATATAACATAACAGTAATTTATTTTTCTGTGACATAACAAATTCTGCACCTTCTGTCATTTTGTTTTACTTGTTCTAGGAAAAAGTAGAAAGAAACATATTTAAAAAAGAGATATTTCACTTTGTGGTGCATACATAATTTTTGATGGATTTATACTTACAGTTACTAAAAGTTGTTTCCAAAAATGCTGAACTGTGTTTTGAAAGATAATCTTGTATGTTCTTCTTTAATTACTGTTGGTATGAAAATATAGAAATGATAAGTAAATGTTTAGACATAACAAACATTTTTACTAGGATAAAGCTGTTTTCTATTTAGCTTAGTAGTATATTTGATCTAAACATTAGATATACTTACTTGTTTAAACAGTTGAGTTTTAGTATTTGGTAGAGTACATCAAGGTAGTAAAGTTGAGATCTGTAGAGAAGATAGAATAAATAAATGTAAATTATTAGTAAAATTATTATTAATGGTTGGGAAATTGGAAAATAAAAAAAAATACTTACTTGTAAAAATGTAGTTTTGTTTGCTGTAGGTAGAGTAGATGTATGATGTATTCAGATAATCTGTAGAGGAAATATAAAATATATAACATGGTGTTTAGAACATAGTTTTAGTTTTTTTCGGGAGTTTTAGAAAAATTACAAGTATACTTACATTTTTAACAAGGGTAGTCTTGTCTTATGGTATAGTTGATGTAGGATGTTTTTACAGGATCTGTAGGGAAGATGTAATATGCAAGATATGGTGTTTAGAAAATAGCGTATTGAATTTTCGGTGTTTAATAACAAATACATATATACTTACATGTTTAATTAGTGTAGTTTTAGACATTTGTAGAGTTGAATTAGGAAATTCTCAGACTATCTGTTAATAAAATATTGAAAATAAAGAATGCATCTTGTAAAATAGTGTTTAAGAACTGCAGTTTGTGTATAACAGAGCATTAAGATATACTTACAATCAGAAATTCCGGGTGAACAACTAGGAGCAGGTATTTGGAATTTTTTAGGAGTAGTTTCTATCAGAAATGTAGGAGGAGATAAAAAAGAAGAGTGAAAGAGTAAGGAGATATATGAAAAATAGTAGACTACAACTTTTGATTTCTAAATAATTAACTGTAACTTACTTGAATAATTTGGTAGTAAGCTGGATTATTTAAGATGTTTGTTCAGGAACAAGATCCTCAGAGTGTTGGCATCTTCTTTCTATAGAGTTAGCAGCAACAAATGGTAGTATGCATGTATTCCTTTTATAGTATGTGTATTTTGTGTGCTTTGATTTGATTGGGTGTAGGAAGAAAAGAAGCATTGTATAGGCTAGTTTGAATTTTTGTAAGTTAATTGGTGTGTTTCTTGATGTGGGAATGGTGATATGTGCTGATTTCTGCATTAAAGCAGGTTAGTTGTTAAAGAAATTAGATGTGTAAGTGAAAATAAAGAATCAAAATATTTGTTAAATGTAATGAATATTTATAAAATAATAGCACGCATGTCATATAATGTATGGAAAATGTAGATAAAGAGGAATGTAATAAAAGTACCTAGTATTATATGTAATATGTATTTAGTATAGTGGCATGCATTTTTTAGACTATTAATATGGTATTTTAGACATGAAAGGGTAATAAATCAAACTCGATATTTTTCAGTAGACGATATGTTTGTACTCTATATTTTTGTAGTCGATATTTTTGTAGTGTTAGGTGTAATTTGATGAAAAACGATATATTTGTAGTCGATATATAGTAGGTCGATATTTATGTACTCGATATTTTAAAGACTCAATATATTTTACTCGATATTTTTGTAGTTTGTGTAATAAGTATAGAAAGTCGATATTTTTGTCGTCGATAATTTATCAAAGATATTTTTGCTAGTCGATAATGTGACCGTCGATAATATTTCAGTGATCCCCTTCATAACTAATTTGTTGAACAGTTAAAGTTTGATCTCCAGGGTTAGGAGGGGGCAGTATTTTGACCTTTTTGCATCTAATTTTGAATTTTTAAGAGTCTCTGGAGTCTCATATTCCAATATTTCTAGTGTACCAGCTGTATTATTCTACAGATTGACTAGGTTACTAAGGATTGGAAGGTTTTCTGATGGCAATGGGATACTATTCTTGCAAATGACTTTTCGTGTTCTCATCCCCACTGGTTCCTCTTTCTATCTATCTATCTATCTTGGCATTTGTATAGCGCTACTCACCCGGAAGGGTCTCAAGGCACTGGGGAGAGAGGTACGTTACTGCTCGAAAAGCCAGGTTTTGAGTTGCTTCCTGAAGGAGAGATGGTCCTGGGTTAGTCGAAGGTGGATGGGGAGCGAGTTCCATGTCTTGGCAGCCAGGTAGGAGAAGGATCTTCCTCCGGCGGTGGTTCTGCGGATGCGTGGAACGGCGGGGAGGGCTTGGCTGGTCGATCGTAGATGGCGGGTGGGCGTGTAGAAGGTCAGGCGGTTGTTGAGGTACTTGGGGCCCAGGACGTGGAGAGCCTTGTGTGCGTGGGTGAGGAGTCTGAACGTGATCCTCTTGCTGACGGGGAGCCAGTGCAGGTTTCTCAGTTGGCCGGAGATGTGGCTGTGTCGGGGGATGTCCAGGACAAGTCGTGCGGAGGCGTTCTGGATACGTTGGTGTCTTTTCTGAAGTTTGGCTGTGGTCCCGGCGTAGAGGGTGTTTCCATAATCCAGTCGGCTGGTGACGAGTGCCTGGGTGACCCTCTTCCTGGTTTCGGTGGGGATCCATCGGAAGATCTATCGGAGCATGCGCAGGGTGTTGAAGCACGATGATGAGACGGTGTTGACTTGTCTGGTCATCGAGAGGGACGAGTCCAGGATGAAGCCCAGGTTGCGTGCGTGGTCTGTTGGCTTGGGAGTGGTGCCCATGGCAGGGGGCCACCAGGAGTCGTCCCAGGCGGAGGGCGATGATCCCAGGATGAGGACTTCCATCTTGTCTGAGTTCAGTTTCAGGCGGCTGTTCTTCATCCACTCGGCGACGTCTTTCATCCCTTCGTGTAGGCTGGTTCTGGCGGTGGAATGGTCGTTGGTGAGGGAGAGGATCAGCTGGGTGTCGTCGGCATAGGAGATGATGTTGAGGTTGTGTTGGCGTGCGATGGCTGCGAGGGGGCTCATGTAGATGTTGAAGAGGGTGGGGCTGAGTGATGATCCTTGTGGTACGCCGCAGATGACTTCGGTGGCCTCTGATCTGAACAGGGGGAGGCGGACTCTCTGGGCTCTTCCGGCAAGGAATGAGATGATCCACACCAGTGCCTTCTCACGGATGCCGATGTGGCTGAGGCGCTGCATTAGGGTGCGGTGGCAGACAGTGTCGAACGCTGTGGAGAGGTCCAGGAGGATGAGGGCCGCTTTTTCCCTGTTGTCGAGCAGGGATCTGATGTCGTCAGTGGCTGCGATGAGGGCGGTCTCGGTGCTGTGGTTGGCTCGGAAAACAGACTGCGAGTGGTCGAGGGATCCATTCGTCTGGAGGAAGGCGCAAGCTGTCTGTTGATGGTCTTTTTGATGACTTTGGCAGAAAAAGGGAGGAGCGAGATGGGGCGGAAGTTCTTGAGGTCGGTGGGGTCCGCTGTTGGCTTCTTCAGGAGGGCGCTGAGCTCGGCGTGCTTCCAGCTCTCCGGGAAGGTGGCGGTGTTGAACGAGGTGGCGGTTGCCACGTCACCTTCATCTAGTTTTTCTTGACCTCTCCCTTTTCCATATCTTCTGCCACATCCCCTTCACCTTCCACGGGTGGTTGCAGTTCTTTTGTCCCATTGTTTTTGTGAATGAAGCAGCTACATTACATCTAATAAAAACAGTTTAGTTGTTCTGGCTGTGATATCTTATGTCCGGTCATTTTCACTTAGTTCACATTCTGACATGTCAGTCTCTTTACCCGATAAATATGTTTGTTGTTAGGTTCAATATTTTCTTTTTCTGTAGGTCAGAATATCTTTCGGAAGATGTATAAAACTGCCTTCCTCATAATCCTCCTTATCTCTTTAAAATTCCCCAGCTTTTCAAGCAGATACTTCTTACTCACTTGTTACCAAATTATTTTCAATGATTGTTTTAAAGGATGGGAGTTCTTCCATCAGCTTTATTGTTCTGACTTCATTTTTAATTTCTTTTATATTAGCTCCTGCAATTTCAAAACGGCTAGATATCCATGTTTAATCAAAATGTCTATCAATCCAAGTGATAATTTTCAGATAAATTCTCCCCATGTAGCATTTCCAAACTCATTTTGCCTTGATTGGGCAAAAACCTTATCCTTAGGCCACTTGGTACTTTCAGCACTTGAAAATATTTTCAGAGCATAGATATTTCCCACCACTTATATATATATATATATATATATATATATATATATATATATATATATATATATATATATATATATATATATATATATATATACAAGGATTTGGACAAAGACTGTTCCGGTCAAAATGTGTCAAGCTAATTAAAATTTGCATTGCTTTAATCTTAAGGAGTGCGAGATTCCTTTCCTGTGCGTATCTTTGGATGCAGGTGTTTCTGTTTATGTATATATTACATTCTTACCATTAATTTCAGTAGATTATTTTTATAATTAATCAATAATCTATGTTTAATTTTAAAATGAAAATTAATTGAATTTAAATAATTTTATTTAAAAATTATTTATTTTTTAACGTAAATAATGTTTAACTTTAGCAGAATGTAATATCATTTGATAATTCATTAAAATTATCCTTCACTGCATCTTGCCAATCCAAGCATGGCTCTTTCCTAACCATTAACCTCCTAATCAAGGTTACAAACCTCCCAGAAAACCTCATGTGCAGTGGATCTGCAGCAAGACCCTCTGTAATCTCGCTGGAATCCCGAGGGAGTAAATAAAAAAACATTTTCAAATTTTTTGGGGTGGGTTTTCACACCGGCGATCAAAATGGCTGCTTGGCATTGAAGCTCCGGCTTCTGACTCTCCAGAAATGACGTTGCAGACACGGAGATGGACCTACGAGGCGAACATGCTGGCCTCTGCCTCAGAAGCCCTGCGGTGACAGGGGCCATGGGTGAGCCTGAGGCGTAGGACTGGGAGCCCTACAGGGCCCAAGAGTATCTTGTCACCTGCTCATGATGCCTCCACACCCAGGTTCATGCATATGGCTCTATCATGTGAAAGCTCAGCAGCCTTCTTGCAGTGGCGACCAACATTTCATCTGCAGGCCCAGTGAGTACATTGAGCTGCAGAGCACCCCTCCCTTCCGATGGTACTGATCTGGGCCAGTTCTGGAGACAGTGGCGGCTGCGATTACCAGCACGGCGCGTAGCCTCCTGGCTGCTTGCATTGCCTGTGGCCTTGCCTGAGCCTGCTTGTGGGTCTGTCCCAGGGACTTGGAGGACAAGGCAGCTGATTACCAGCGGTCTAGACAGGATGCTTCTGGGTGAGTATGGTGAGTGACTTTTTTACCTGCCACCTCTGTGCCACTGACCCAAGGGACCTCCTTTTCACCTCCTAGATAGGCCTACATCCGGTTGATCTCCATTCCTGAAAGAATCAGCCATTCCTTGCGCAGTTGCTACTGCCCATGATGCTTTCCCACCTATAGATAATCAACAGTTGCCCTTGGTTGCCCGCAGACTGTTGGATGCATACTAGACGACAGGTGCTCTGACTACCATTGTAAGGTCCAGCTTCTATGGGCACCCTCCGTCCATATTTGCCAAGGCTGAACTAACATATTACTTCTACCTGCTTGCTCTTCTGTGAGACCTCCTCACCAGTAAATCCGATTTTACCCCAGCTTCTGGCACCCTATTTGGCTTGCCCTAACAGCAACACGCTTCTTATCTATCCTCAATGCTGAGCACTACACAGCATAGGGCACACAGATCCGAAGCAGAGAAAGCTGCAATTTGAGGGTACTAAAGACATGGATGGGTCAGATGTCCCTGCAAAGGAGGCTGGGGATGCGGCAGGGCCACTGGCTGCTGAATAATGTACTGCCACTGAAGCCCTAATGGAAGATATATGTTCTGGCTTCTGAGCCATGAATGCACTATTCGACGCACTCCCAGGTAAATTAGTTGGCATGGATGAACAACTAGACAGACATCAGACTCGTCTAGACTGGGCCAAGGAATATCTCTCCGCACTGGAAGATGGCGGGGTAAAGATGGAAAAAAAGACTTGACAAACTAGACCTTCTGGTTAAAATGGTTGCCATAAAAAATGAAGAGTTAGAGGCTAGATCACACCAAAATAACATATGTATACTTGGTGTTGTGGAGTTCACAGTAACCAGCAAAATGGATCTCTTTCTCGAATGCATCCTAACTGAATTTTTCAACCGTGAGCACTTCAGAGACATGTGACACCGCACTCTGACTGGCTCACGAACATTGACAGATGCAGTATCAGGGTTCCAAACTTTCCTTTTTTCCATATTTCACCCTGGTCAGGAGGAGCTCCGCAAATACACTGATGCCAAATCTGCGCTCAGCCATCTAGGTCTGAGGCATGGCATGCTATACACGGCTCGACTACATGTTGATGTCAACGGCAAGGCACAGTTCTTTGACACCCCTACAGATGCCTTCGCTTTTTGTAATCAATGTGCCAAGTACTGCTCATCGACTTCTCGTGGCACCCCAGTGAGTTCACCACCAGTTATACACGCCACAAACAGCTCAGATCAGTTTCCACCAGACTGATCGGCTCTAAACCAATCTGGATTGCCATCTTATGCCCTTTGATGGTGAGACTTCAACAGAAACTGATCTGTGTCCTCCAGGATGCGTTGTACCCGTTGGCTTTCCATATTTGAAACATTGATTGGCTCTTTTTCCATATCATACGATGGGTTTTCCATTGTGCACTTTGGGGACAAGTTGCTGCAGCGTTACTCACCACGTGCTGTACACTACATTGTTCCTATCTCTTTATTGTTTGGTAACTTGTTTGATACAAATATGGTGATTCCCTGGGCACCAACGGGCCTGGGGTGGGGGGGTGGGAGATGGGATTTTTTTTTGCTTTAAACTGTTTGTCTCTATTTAAGGGCCTAGTGTACTGTCTGCTTAAAGGTTGTTTCCACAATAAGACACTGCATGAACATGTCACATAGCACAGCAGGCCCAATGGCAGAGATTCCACTCATGACTAAGAACATCAGAGGCATTAATAACTCCAGTAAGGGGGAACAGGTAATGAAATATCTGACTGACATGATGTGAAAATAGCACTTTCCTCCTGGCACACCACATACATTCGCTTTAAACTGTCCCCCATATTGTTATTTCTCAACATACAGCACATATTCATAAGGAGTCTGCATACTGACTTAATTACATAGAGGAGGGCAGCAGATATGTAGCATGTCATAATGTATTGCTACTTAATGTTTACGCTCCAAATATCATCTCTCCAGAATTCTTCAGTGATCTGCAGGCCCTAGTGGGTCGGGTAGACTCAGATCATATCATATTAGGGGGTGACCTCAACCTATGCTTAAACCCTTTCTCAGATTCCATGGCTCCAAATCCCAGTGGCAACCCGAGATTCCTCTGTGTACTACAGGATATGTTCACTACCTACTCTTTTATAGATGTTTAGCTCTTTGGCCATGCTATGAACTCTGGCCACACGTTCTACTCCTTGCCACACAATATATGGTCCCGCTTGGAATACTAGCTGCTCTCAGTGACTGACTGTCCCTGACTGGGAGACATGACCACTCTCCTGTATACTCTTTTGGAGCATGCCCTGCTTCGGACTGTTTTCGCCATCCTCTTCGCTAGTGGTATGGAATACAGTTGGCACTCCCCTGTAATGCACTTCACAGTGATATCTTCGGGGAGGAACTACACTCTGGTACAGTCGAGTACTTTGAACTCAGTGGCGGATCGGTGACAACACGGGCCACCGTCTGGGAGGCCTTTAGGCCTACGTCCAAGCTATATCTATTTCTAAGCATGCCGGAATCCTGCATGACATACGGGGTTCGCTCTTGCGAGTGGAAAAAAAATGCAGCGAGACCTCGATAATTCTGACATTCAGCGACATGACAGCACCACAATTACTGTACTGTGCATCCTTGATTATAAATGTAGCGCCTTGGCCAACCAAGAGGTGACCCACTTGGTAAAATATGCCAGTGCTAGGCGTTACAGTGAGGACGAATGCCGGAAGAGGAGTAAGAGCTATATCTTTGAGCTCCTGCTTTATAGCCGGACACGTGTTTGCTGAGCTCACATGGTATTACACCTCAACTACTACCTCAACGCTATAGATCCCTGGAAGGGTTATAGGCACCTGGGGGTGTTTTCTATAAGGTCTACATACACCTTCTTGTGCCACATCTACTGGTCATTTGTGCCGAGTCACTTGACAACAGTGTCTTGGCCCCCAATGTCTGAGAAGCAATATTCACATTATTATTACAACCCGGAGAAGACATACTTCATTCTCAATCCAATAGCTTTCACTGTAAAATTTTGATAATAAGGTTCTAGGGCCCGATTTACAGAAATAACTTCAGACAAAATCCTAAACTTACTACTTTTGGTATTCACAGAAGTTAGGATTTAGTCTTAAGTTAGTCTTAAAACAGACTTAAGACAGACTTAAGTTAGGATTTTGTCTTAAGTCTGTCTTAAGACAAACTTAAGACAAAATCCCAACTTCTGTGAATACCAAAAGTAGTAAGTTTACGATTTTGTCTTAAGTTAGTTCTGTGAATCGAGCCCATAGCCAACATTTTGGCTACCTGGCTCTCCCTCCTGTTAGAAACCATCATTTCACCCTTGCAGTTGGGATTCGTTACCAACTATTCCACATCTCTAAATCTACATACATTGTTATCAGTCCTTCATAGAATTTCTCCCAAAGTGCCTACTGTAGCATAATTTCTCGATATAGAATAGGCCTTTGATTCATTGGAGTGGTATTTTCTGTTTGCAGCACTCCAGAAATCGGGCCTACCCTTTCACATCTCTCATTATGCTACTTTATTCACATCTTACACCTCGCATTATCTCACTCACTGCCCCATTCACAATAGCTGGGGAGTCGAGACAGGGATATCTGCTTTCCCCTTTGTTGGTCATTATGGCCATGGACGCACTGGTCTGGTATTTTCGAAAAAAGACCTCCACCATGGTCTACACCTCTCAACCGGCCCTTTGCTCCTCTCGTTATATCATCCTGCTGTTTTCGACCAGCGGATAACTTAGCTTCCATTGTCTGTGAGAATCTAAAATGTGGTCCCTTTTCAGGCCTTGAAATAAACTGAGAAGAATCAGACTTGTTTTCACTCACCAATGTGACTGCACCAGGGGTGTGCAAATACACTTTAAAGTGGTGTGAAGACACGGTCTAACATTTGGGCCTCCATGTGCACCGTGATAAAGAACAGGTCCTTCGGCTGAATTACAGACTGGCAGTTTACCACTTGACAACACAAATTGGGAGTTGGATACAGCTAGCTCTCTCTATGGCTGGCTACATGACCATTATTAAAATGGTGGTCCTAACAAGTTATTTATATTTATTTCTTAAAATTCCAATCGTCCTCACCAAATCTTTTTTCACTAAGATTCGGAGTCTTCTCCTAAGATTGGTCTGGGCAGACTGCAGACCTCGCGCAGGATGGTAGACCTTAGTGCTCCCATACGAACATGTCTTTATCACCTAGTAGCTCAATGCCAATACGGGTGCCACTGGTATCATAGCTACGGACATCTCACACATGATAAGCCCGAGCGTAACCAAGTGGGAGGAATGCCACTACGCTCTCTCCTTCCCCAAGAGATCCTCCTAGCCCCTATAGATATTCAAACTCTATCTACCACCTGTTGGGCTTGGCGAAAACTTCTTCATCTGCTGAGTGGTGAACTACTATATTCTCCTTAGCTTCCACTTGCTGATAATCAATGGCTGCCCCCTACCCTGGAGTCAGTTGTGAAGAAAAAACTAGGAAAGTATGCAGAACACACATTCAGGGATCTTTTTCCAGATGGCCATGCTCTTTCCCACACTGAGGATGTACACGTTGCTGCAGTAACACCCATGCAGCCTACATAGAGAAAATATAGAGTGCGCATGACTGCTTTGGTTGGCCCCAGGGCCGACCAAATAGTCAGGGCACTCAGAGTGGTGCAAGTCACTCCTCCTGGACCCACCCACCTGCCCGCCCTAACCAGGCATACCCTCCCGCCCGCCCCCAACTAGATATAGCCCTTCCTTTCTCACTGCACGAGAAGTAGAAAATAAAATGGTATTTAAAATTCCATTTTATTATACCATTTTATTTTCTTCTTGCAGGGGGCAGCACTCCGCTGCCCTAATGGTGGAGCCGCCACTGTGTATCCTACCTCAGCTCCATCACGGCTGGCCTGAAGTTGTGTCTGGGGCCCGATCAATTGTGAACTATTGTTTTTCAATGGTACTTTCCCAGGTAATTTTTGTCTTAAAACTTCAAAAATATATATTGTGGTACCTGTAACTTATTTTAATTATCTTGGTGTTTTTTGCTCGGTACTTATATTTGTATACATTGGTTTGGGAATGTTATTGGTTCGTGCTACTTCCTTTACACTTGTTGGTACTTAACAACTGTTTTCTAGAGACTGCTTGCTGATTGTGCCATACCTACCAGGGGTTGAGCAGAGACTCTCTCAGTACTGTAGACCTATATTGGGACCTACATTGGAGCCTCTAACCGCTAGTCAGAAGCTTTCTGGCCGTGGTTGGAGGATTTCCAACCGACACAGTCAGTTTGCAGTCTGACTACCGAATTATGATGTCAGCGGTTGAAGCGTAACCCGGACAACTGCACCATAATCCCTTATGGACAGCATTTTCGCCATCTGGATTATGATGTCGGTTTCCAACAGCCTTTCCATGCTGGCTTTTCTGAATGTCGGAAAGCGACTTTGGGGTCCCCTACCAGAGCCCCCTTGCCTCCGCGGTCTATGGTTGGTGGTCAAGGGGATACCTAGGGTGCCACCCTGTAAATTACTGCACTGTGAGGCAGATACCACAGGGTGCAGGGTTTCACGCACACACCCATTTCTTTATGGGAAGCTGTATTACGGCCGGTTTATGGCCATAGCACAAGCCTCCATAGAGAAAGGGGAGAATACGACAAAACAGTGGTCATTCACAACGTAATCAGGCGGTTGGAACCGCCAACCGGAGGTCGGTCGGTCGGTCCGGTTTCCACCATCGTAATAGGCCCCATTGTGCTTGTTAAGTTGGTAGGGTGTCCACCTTCCAAATTTATGAAGATATGTCTGACATCACTGATATGAAGTGTAAATACAGGATAAGAGGGAGAAATAGAAACAATTTTGTGTAAAAATCAATTGCCTTCCTTAAGGTTCCAGTACACCAAAATACTCCTTGCCTTAAAAAAAACGCTATTTCCTTACATATGTTGCTTGCGAGCCAGGATTATAAGAAAACTTGCAATAAATGTATATATCATGCTTTGCCACTTAATGAACAAAAAACCCAACGATATTTGATGAGGATGCATTTTACTTCGGGGTTGATAATAAAGGCACCTGCAAGCACTGTAGTGAAGGTAAGATCCATATTGCAAGCAAATGCAGTTGCACAACACAATCCATTTACTCTGTAAAGCAAGCCTCTGCATCTGCTTGTAAAATGAATAAGTGCACTTGTAGGATCATTTATCTGCACCTGTTATTTCTTTAAAAATACGTTTACACTGACCACATGTTGTGCAATAAGGCATACAAGGAAGAGAGTCATGGAAACCAGGAGTCAATTTAAAGTTGCACACCTATCACATTCCATCTAAAAGTCTATACGTGTAAACATAACCCTGCAGACATTTTGACAGCAATAAAATAAAATCGAAAATTGGACCAGAAAACATTGCCTTCAATTAAAAATTCAGTGTTGCACAAATATAGACCAGCTATGAAAAACATTGTGGAATATAGTATTAATTTCTCGTGAATATTGCATGATTGAGTCGTTTGAAAACGTGTTATATTGTTAATAATATATTATGGTAATGGGAAATTTAATAGCATGCCTATTTATGTTCGTTCAAACTAAATAAATGTTCCTATGCATATTTATACACTTTGTTATGGGATATAGACATGTTACTTATGAGGAGCGTTTTATAATGCAGTAAATGCGCTTGCTAGATTGAATTATGTCCAACTTGTCATCTCATATTGTTCACAAATTACTCATTTTTATTGCTCAGGAACTTCAATGATATAATGCTTAGGACATTTCACAGAATGTAATGTCTTTTACAGCACATTATTTAATGCCATAGGTGCAGAAAAATGCTGCAGAACCCCATCCCTTTTTTGGAAAAGCCATAAATCACTGACAGCTTTGTTTTCTGCATGGAAAAACAAATACATTAAGTTCAAGGTTGCTGGGATGGTTGAGAGCATGAAGATTTGATCTTTTAAAAATAAATTATTTACATGGTCACAGATTTCAGGCATTAAAAATCATGCTTTCATTTAAAGAGACACCGTGAATTCCTTTCATACTTCAACGAATGTTTTTCAAGTGAAAGACAATACTTTTCTCTCTTAGTGCAACCCAGGGAAGAAATGAAAGCATAACTAAATTCTGCAAACAGACTATTTCCAAAAATGAAAAATTATGTCCCTCTACTTCCTATTCATTAGTACTTCAGCAGTAGAGCAGACATACAAGTATCATGATTAAAAGTATGAAAAACAAGGCATCTATAACTATATTTTGTAACAACAGGAAAGAACAAAAAGCCCTCAGAACTTTAAACTCCATCCCATTAGAACAGTACTTTAGAATTATTCCACAGGAAAACATATTTTGCAAAAATATATATAAATATACATCATTGTAAGTATGAAAATATACATAAATATCACGCAACATACGTTGACCTTTTACTTGAGGGCTAAAGTCAGCCAAACGCACTTTCTACTCAGCAGTAAGGTACGAGTCACCAGTCCTATAATATTTGATAATTGCCTGATAAAGCACTTAGGAGCAAGCCAACATTTTTGTAGTGTGATGTTCATGGACGGTCGAGATTTTCATAGTATATGTCTTTCACTGTATGCTTTTGCAGAATAGTTTTTTGCAACTAATGTTTTCATATGGAACTGTATGGAAGAGCTAAGGTCCAGATATAGGATTACACAAATTTGTGAATAGTAATAAACAAATGTTAATGAAGCACAGTTACAGATTCACAAATGTCTCTGTACATACTGCTATAAGAATAAATGGAGATGGAGTACCCTCTCAACAAAATTGAAGTTCCACCCACCTCATTAAGAGTCAGGCTGAACTTCACTAAGTAGAAATTGGAGAAAGGGACGTTGGTTTTAGTGTTGTTTTGCCCCGCCTCCCTGCCTATTTAAGGTGGGGAAACACATATTCAGTTCTCGCTATTGTGGAGAAGTGTGGCTCACTGGTTAGAGGAGGCAGACCCTGATGCAGAGGTCAGACCGGGGACCAGGGTTCAATTCCCAACGAGCAGGGTCTTGAGCTCAAAATGTCCACAGACTCGATAATTCTCGCCTCGGTGCCTACTCGAATCATGGGTTCACACTCTGCAACTCTGGGCAATAGCTTGCTTAATCTCCACTACAGCCCCACCGCGATGGGATGCCTGGTCTTCACCTTGGGGATGCCCAGTAGGGGTTATCTCGCAGGGAAAGCCAGGACAGGTTCCCAAAGCAAGCTCTAAGAGACCTGTCGGTGATTTGGCGCTATATAAATCGAAATTAACATAACATATCTGTCACTGCCAGGTAAAACCTGGCATTTAGGGGCAGTGAAAATGCAAAATGGCCTCCACACCATGGGAGAAAACTCCAATGCGAGGTGGGTCACTGAATTTTTTTTACTAAAACAAAATCCCACATTGGGATTTTGATTTTGAAAATAAAAAAAAGGTTAATGGAGCCGTCCGTCAGACTTTCAATGCATTTACATCACGGGGGATTCTGCCAAAGCAAGAGATATCTTCTGGGCCAGCGGACATGCCTAAATTTGGCGTGCGGAGTACCTTCACCACGGCAGGAATAATGTACTCCACCATTATAATAGTACTTAATCTGTGTGCCAAACTATAAATGAGACCCCTAGTTCCCTGTTTTAGCACTTGTCTCTAGCAGTAGTGAGAAGAGCAGTCTAAAGCTTACTCAGGGTAAGTGTTGTGGGCTAGAGATTCAGGTCTCAGTAATTTAACAAACAACACCTAATAAATTGCTGTACGGGCATTGTTTTTTCCTATAAAGAGAAAGATAACTTTCTTACGCCTAGAATTAAATACTTCACATAAATTAACAAATATATACAGAATGGAAGGTGGTAATACCTATGGTGACTCTCTCTAATGGGCCCCACAACCAACAGGACGCATGACATAAGAAACGCCCCACAGTAAACCTGTAAATGTATCCTGGACCCTGTGTGCTGAACTGGAGTTAGAATAGTAATTATGACCCTTCTAAGAATATACATTTTCTCCAATGCTAGTTGTATTGTTGGAAGAATGGTAAATGAGGCCCTTTCTAAATAGATGTACATTACCCAATTTTAGATAAACTGGAGTTTTAATGTATTAAAATCTTTATTGCACAATTATTTTAAATTATGTCAGATACCACAGAGAAACAGTAACACAATTAACTATATCATCTTTATAAAAGACCAACCGCTAAAGTTCAGGTAAAATGCTCATATTTAAAATGTATACACAAATTTAAACAAAAACAGCCAGCTAATTGGGGTTCAACAACAATGGAGCATGCTTTGACAATTTCAGCAAAATTACAGCTTTTTAACTGAAGGATGGCCAGTCATTTATGTAAAAATGCTAATATGGATTAAAGAAAATTTAACAGCTTTGCAAAAATCCATGTGCATTGTCAGTTTTGTCAGTTTGGCAGCCATAATGGAAGTTATAAATTTCTTTTTTTTTTTGTAGTGGTAAGCACATAGTCCATATAGATCTACACTGGAGGATTTTTCGAGAATTTTCCAGATATGGGGCCTGATTTAGATCTTGGCGGATGAGTTACTTCTTCACAACAGTGATGGATATCACATCTGCCGCAATATACATCCAATTATAGCCTGTAGGATTTATATTTTGGCGGATGGCATATCCGTCACCTTTTTGACGGAGTACCCCATCCGCCAAGATCTAAATCAGCCTGAACGCCCCAAAAGATTTGTGTTCACTGGGTCCATAATGGCTTTCCATGACATAGTTTATTGTTCCAAACATAAAGCGGCTTCACAAGGCACATTAAAACATCTAGCGGCAAGCCACTTGCGGCACCAGATCGCTACTTTTTTTAGACTTCAGTGGCACAGTTTGCTGGCTGATATTTAAATGCCCACACAAAGCAACCATACGTGGCATTTTATGGCCTTATAAATATGGCACCTTTTCATGCATTACTCTGTGTGTTGTTGTTGGTTTTCCAATGCAACACTCATGCAATCTGATGCATTCTCAGATGTACAAGGTTTTGTAAACTTGGGATTCTAACGCCTCCCCAGGGGAGGTGTAAATGTGGCGCAAAGAGGAGAAATACCTTTATTTCTCCTTATTTTTTTCTCTTACTATTTGTACTGCATACTGCAGCACACATAGGCCTGGTTACGAATTCGGCGGTGCCCCTTCCTGCACAAAAAACAATCATACCTGCAAAGCAAGGGTGCTTGTGTTGGCGCTAGTCAGCCTATTGTGTACCAGTGCAGAGGAAAGCACAAGGATGTGTCATATTGTTGTAAATATGATGCATCCCTGCATTTTCCTAATAACACAGCTCAGCTCAGCAAGATGGCCTGCAGGGGCGTGCTACATCATTATCTTGTAAATATGCTCCTCAGTTTCTAAAATATTATCATCTAGTCACCAGCTCGAAGACTGGGAGCTTGAAACATATTATTATACTGATCTCTGGCTGGAGGAAAAAACAACAGCAGCCCATTGTTCAACTACCTGATGGAAGGGAATCAAGCCCTTGAAACCATCTATATTTGGGAAGCCAGAACGACCAGACTAACCCTTAAATATGCACTCCAATCCCAAGCAATAATGTAACGTTGAGCGGAAGATAGGTTGGAGCTGGCTAAGAATAGTTTCTCCTCATTAGTACACACATCAGCACAGCAGAAAATCATATGAAGGAGATTATTGCTGTTCTAATTTTTTTTATCACCCAGGGATTGTATGGAAAATAAAAGGAGATACATTAAAAGACAAATGACCGTCAATTATGGTGGCCTGCAAAAACATTTTAACAGGTTTAGCCTTTTCTGCGAATCTCGGGGGCTGTTAATTAACACTAGCAAAACCAAGCTAATGACAATAAGCCCGTCTAAACGCTTTAGAAATGGCATTACCCTTAATGATACTCCACTTGACACCGTTGAGTCTTATGACTATTTGGGAATCCTGGTCTCCAACTGTATGAAGTGGAGTTCCCATATGGCCAAGATGCTCCTCAGTCATACACGGGTGTCTGGGGCTATCATAAGAGAACAACAACTCTCCGTGAGTAGGCCAGTGGCCCCAGTCATTGCGGTTTATGATGGCAAAGCGCTACCCTCGGCCCTATATGGGTCCGAATTATGGGGCTTCGAAAATAACATCGAACTTGTAAGATCTGAAAATAATTTCTTCAGAGGTTTGGTTTCACTTACAACCTTTGCACCATTGAAGCCCCTATATCAGGACATGGGAAGACGCTCTATTAAGGACATCGCACACCTCTGCCCCCTATTCTTTTGGGCACGCATAAGAAGGACTCCTGAGCCGGCCCATTATGCTGCTGCCCTTAGCGAACTAATAGCAGCAGACACGGGAAACAAGATCAAATGGATCTCTAATCTTAGGCAGCTTTTATCTGATATAGGGTTTGGGGAGGCTTGGGTCAATCAGATTCTGCCATCCAAGCAGGATTTTAAAAGTGCCTACTGGCAATGGGTACAGGCAGAAGAGATGTGGAATCCTAATATGGGAAACTCACAGAGCGGTTCCCGGAGCAGAAACCTCTCCGCAAATTAGAACCTTTTCTTGATTTCATCCAAACACCTAGGGACAGAGTGCTCTATCTGAAGATGAGAATTGGGACCCTTCTGTTAAACAAAGTGACAGCAGCCTGGAAGCGGCGTAATCCATCATCTGCTTTCTGCCCAGGCTGCGCAGCTCCTAATGAGTCTATCGCCCATTTCCTCTTCGCGTGCCCAGCCTACAGGATGGCTAGATCTAAATGGCTCAAACCCGTTTGCAGAAAGCTTGGTTCTAAGAATCATCGGGTGGCACTACGTATTTTAAAAACTGACACCTCCTCCCTCACCTTGGTCTGTGGCGTAGGAAAATATTTGGGCTGCGTATGGCTAACAAGATCAAAGCTTCTAGCGAAAATTAGCAGCCCGGCAGCGCCTTTTGTTTGTCCCTTGATGTATTGCTTTTTATGGCTATCAAATTGCCTTTTTTATGATCCGGTTTTATGTACTTTTAATACATTTGTATGATATTTAGCTGGACTTATTTATCACGTTGTACTGTATTGTGATTTCTTTTTAAAAAAATATGAATTTTGGATGTATATGCTTTTATGATAAATTTTTATCGAATAAAGTACTTACTATCACCATCAATTATTATTCAAACAATTGACGAACTATGCAATGCACATTGAATCATTCAAAGTATAGTAGTATTTAATTCTAACTTCTTATCTTTCCTCTGTCCCATAGCTGTCCTATCGGTGTAGTGATTAAATAAAATTGCCCACTGATTCTGAGGCTTGCCTCAGCAGCTTAGATTGGTTTCAGGCTTCTTAAATCCCAAATCGAGACCCGCAATATCAAGACACTCGTACCAACATTCCCAGCAATCGGGGTGGAGTTCTAGCTCCCTAGGAGCTTTTAATAGTTTCACTGAGATCATAGCTGTCATCACTAACTTATTAGTATTATACGGAAGGGTTATTTGCACCAATCCAAGTATGATGGAAGCTGATGTTTGGTAAATATTGATAATGATCAGTTTACTTATTTATTTTACAGCCTAATAATTCACATTCCAAAGCTTTGTAGCAATGCCCCAAGTCAATAGTGTTCCCTACAGTTTTCCACAATCTAGAGGTCAAACCGTGTTTTAAAATCACTAAAAGCTGTGAATAAAAGGTTGCCTGTTGTGGTGTGGATCAGAGTATGAATGTGGGCAATGTCAATAAATTCTTCCCAATACTGCAACCTCTTTGGAAGCCTGTTAGATAAAGAGGGACACCTGGAGCAACTTGAATCCCTATGAAATCAGTAAGCTGGTCTCATTGTAAAGGGCAGCTTGAGACCCTATTAAGTAAACAGCTCTAACTTTGGAAACACACATAGAAAAATGTGATAGACAGAGTCCTAAAATCAATCAGAACCATTACAATACATTGCATTTCATTGCATTGTTTTAGCTTGTCATTGCATTACAGAAGTGTATCCATTATATTCAATTCAGGCCAGACCCTTGCCTAGATACAATTGCCCTGCCCAACAGATATGCCATGACCCTTTACGGGTGTAACAAACATCTTTGATCATGTTAAGCATTATTTAACTTCAATTATATGCAGCTTAAGCCCCACAGACTTGGAACTGGTTTTGAGAATATTTTCTACTCCCAGAATCTGATATTGTAAGTTAAAGCTCCTCCCGAAGACAACCGGAAGAGATTAACCTAAAAATATGCTTCTTGTAGAATAACAGATTTCTGATTGTTTTAGACTAAGCAAGAACTCTAGTATAGCTGTGTGAATAGTAAAATTCAAGTGGTGCCAGCTGAGGTTTTACGTAACAAAGCAATGGAAGAGGTGGAAGGGTTATTCTGACAACTGGATGACAAGTACATTGACGTATACAATAATGTAACCATATCACTACCATAATCACAATCAAGGTTATACATTACTACGCCAAAACATTGAGCAAAAGTGTGCAATTGTACAGTGAGATTTAAATTCGTCATTTATTACTTCGGAACTTGGTAATATCAAATGTGTGTCCTAAAACAATCCTTTCATTACCTTAAATGTAGTAAATACTATATAGAACCTAAATTCATGGCCTTTATGGCTCTCTTACAGTTTTATGCTGCAAATGTAGTCATTTACAAATGCTTTACAAAATATATAGAATTTATGTTTAAAAATGAAATGTGTTAAATGCAAAATTTTTATTAGGTAATCATACTTCATACCCAAAGAGGGCTTTCATACCTTCTTGTATTTCAAACCCAAATTCTCTAAGTGCGGGACAGGTCATGAACATATGCAGGTCATCTGCTTTTTCCAGATTGCACTTTGGACAACAGGGAGTAGGCCCCTTCGAAAATTTGGCGAGCCTAGCTGGAAACCAATATACTCTATGGAGAGAAAACAAGTGATTCCGCTTTAAATTGGCAGGTGAGACCGTAAGATGTAGTAAATCAAAAGATACTTGCCATAAGTTCTGCAAGTCGACGTCCAGTACTTGATCCCTCCATAGCTGTTCTGGAAGGGCGAACTCTCCATCTTCTTCCTCGAGTATTGTCCAATAAAGGAGTGATGTTTTGAGTGTTCTAGATTTCTTCATTAAAAGCTCATCCAAAACAGTCTTAACACCTTTATCCCCTGTAACAGTCTGGGTCCAGCTTTTAATTTGTAAATACTTGAATTTAGATACATTCCTATCTGTAAGAACAGAAATGTCTTCCCAGCTCAAAAGGTTCCCTTCAGGCAATAACTGGCCCCATGTTCTGATATTTGCTCTCTGCAAAGCTATAGATAGTAAATCTTTAGTCCATTCAGGAGAGCCAGGAGAGTCCCATATTGGGGCGAAAGCGGAGTAATATGGGATGTTCAGCGCTCTCCTAACTCTGGCCCACACATATGCCATATCTCTAAGGACCTTTAATCGTACTTTTTTAAAGTAACGCATGTCTCCTAACTTAAACAAAAATGCATTAGATCCTCCTTGGATCTCAGATAACATACTTTGAAACATAAAGTCTGTTTCTGTCTCCCCTAGGGTGTCAAATAACCTTACTCCTGCCTTCAATAATAGGGTCCAGGCATATACTCTCAAATCCGGTGCGCATAGTCCACCCTTGCTTTTCTTTCTGCGGAGCTTTTTCCATGAAATCCTTATGCCTTTGGAGGCCCAAATAAAGGAGTTCCATTTAGCTTGAATCTTAGTTAGTCTGGCTTCTTTAAAGGTAAGTGGAATTTTCTGAAATATGTATATTAATTTAGGTAGCAGCATCATTTTTATTATATTGATTCTTCCGATTAGGGTCAGAGGAAGAAATGACCAGCTTTTTAAGGATTCTGCGATTTCTTTCTCAATTTTTGAAAGATTTTTTTCTGCAAGTTGATTTATGTCCTGCGTAATTTGAATTCCCAGATATCTAATTTAGTGTTTCAAAATTGGAATGGAATTAACATGGGTTATATTCCAGCACATACATTCTGATTTAGCTTGGTTAATCAGATATCCAGAAACTTGGCCAAACTTCTCTGCGGCTTTATATATGAGAGGAATTGATTTGATAGGGTCAATAGTGTACAGCATCAGATCATCCGCACATAAAGCGACTTTTTTCACCCAGTTGTTATGTTTAAAGGGTAGGATGTCTTGGTCTTGTCTGATCTTTTCTGCAAATGATTCCATATATAGATCAAAGAGCAAGGGGGAAAGCGGACACCCTTGTCTTGTCCCTCTTTGAATTTTTATAGGAGAGGATAAACTTCCGTTTATTAGTAATCTAGCTATCGGAGCTTGGTAAAATGCTGCTATTGCCCTACAGAAGTTTCTGCCTAAGTTAACCTTATCTAGTACTTTAGCCAAAAATTCCCAGTTAACGCGATCGAAAGCCTTTGCGGCATCTAATGTGATAACCGCTAGTGGGACTTTATATTGAGAGGCAACATCTATTGCACCCACCAAAGCTTGTGTGAGATCTTGTATAGAGCGGCCTCTGACAAAGCCCTTTCGATCTAAGTGTAATAATTGCCCTGCTACCCCGTTTAATCTCTCTGCTAATATTTTTGCCATGAGCTTATAATCCGTATTAAGGAGGGAGATAGGCCTGTATGAATCACACTGGGATGGTCTCTTCATTGGTTTTAAAATAAGGACCACTATGGCATCATTCCAAGAAACAGGAATTTTACCTCCTTCCTCGTATATAGAGGTAAAAAGCAATTTCAAAACTGGTATTATTACAGGTGCTAGCACTTCATAGATCTCGGAAGGTAGCCCATCAGGGCCTGAAGCCTTACTTCTCTTGGCAGAATCTATCGCCAAAGCTATTTCAGTGGAGCTGATTTCTCTGTAAAGATTGTTGGAGGCCTGATCATCTAAAGCTTTAACCTGGTATTGGTCTAGCCAAGACTGTATTAATTGCTGTTGTGGCAGGAGATCTTCTCTATAAACTTCATCAAAGTGGTGGTAGAAAGCCTGATCAATATCTGTTCTTTTATCTGAGATCACATCCATATTTATTATCTGTACTTCCTTAATAGAGTTCTTCTTGATGTCCTTTTTGTTTTCCAGGCTAAAAGTTTTCCGCTGGCCTTGCCATATTCAAAATGTGCTAATGAACTAGCCTGCCAACGTTTCCTCAGCCTTCCATCTAATAACTGCTCCAACTGTAATTTACACGTTAACAGATCTTTCTTATTGTTCTCTTGATCTGTCAGGCTGGGATCTAGTAAAACCTGTTCAAGGACCTTAATCCTTGCTTCGATATAGTGAAATTTGCGCCTTGTATGCTGAATATTTTGCAATCTGAAGTGCTAATAGGCGCCCTCTCAAAAAGGCTTTATATGCGTCCCAGACGATCGAGAGTGAAGCTGTACCTAAATTAAAAGCAAAAAACTTGTTTGATTCCTTAAGCAATTTATCTATTACTTCTTCTTCCAACAGAATGCTTCTGTCTATAGTCCATCTCTTGACCAACTGTGGACCTGACAATTTTAGGGTTAGAGTGACCGCTGAGTGATCAGAGATGTGGGCACCAAGATGTTTTATCTCCTCCACTTGCTGGCCTAGGTGTTCTGCGATCAAAAAAAAGTCTAGCCTAGATTTATGCCGTAATTTCTTATTGTGGAATGTAAATTCTCTTTTTGTGCCATTTTTTTGTCGCCAGATATCTTTCCATCCAAACTGGATAATCGCATTAGATAGCGCAGCTCTAGTTTTAGGATTATGTGAGAACCTTACAGTGGTGGATTTATCTAACTGTGGATCAAGTACCAAGTTAAAATCTCCTGCTAGAATCACCGGATTCTCATAATCCAAAAGTTCAACAAAAAGGTCTTTAAGAGGAAGGGTATCATCCGAATTAGGACCGTAGTATCCCACAATCGTAAATTTGTACGCATGTTGCTTTATTTTTGCTATAACCCACCTCCCCTTTTTATCAGACTTGGATTGTAGCAAAGTTATCTCAGAATTAGATTTGATCAATATAGCCACCCCTTTAGTAGCAGTTTGTTGCGAGGTAGTTATCACCTGCTGGATCCATTTTTTTCCCTAAAAATATCTCTTAATTCTTGTTCGGTGGAGTGGGTCTCTTGTAAAATAAAAATGTTTTCAGGTGCATCCTTTAAATACTGAAGAATTCTCTCTCTTCTATGCTTGACCCGTAACCCATTAACATTCCACTAAAGAATCTTAATGTATGATGAATGAGCTACCCTATCTTGTGCTATTTCTCCTAACAAGGGTGTAAACAATGAAACTTTGAATATGGCGATTTGGTCATTTTTTTGTTTTTTTCCCCAGATGCTCCCCACCCAGTGCCCTCACCTCCCTCCCCCCCCCATCCTGACCCTCCCGTGCTCCCCTGGAGAACCCCCCTCCTTTTTCCTGGCCTGCTTGGGCCATTGAGACTCTTCCCTCTACTCAATATACGTTGAGAGCGATGAAAATATTTGGCTGAATTCTGATTATAATTGATGCATAAGCTAAAATTTTCAGTACTTTAATGTTTGTTGTCTTGCTCTCTTAGGTTGTCGTCTGTAAGTAATTGCAGATATTCTTCTGCCTCATCCAGCCTTTTTAGAACTTTCATTTTATTTTTATACATCACTTTCAGTGATGCCGGAAATTTGAGCTGGGCGGTAGCGGTGTACAGACAAAATATCGACTCCAAAATATCGACTGGACATAATATCGAGTTTTAAATATAGACTGGACAAAATATCGACTGGACATAATATCAACTACAAAAATATCGTTTTTCAGGTAAGTGAAGTAATATCGACTGTATAAAATATAGATAGCAAAAATATCGAATTTTTAATAATATATAATATTTTATAGTGTATTTTTATGTAATAATATGTGTGAAAAGTGTGTCTTAATGTTATAAAATATTTTATTAAATGAATTTTGTTTTTATAATAATTGCGTAATGTAATTCTGTAGCGGGTTGTGGGTTTATAGGGGAATAGGGTGGGAAGTAATTTAATAATAATTAATTAATTAATATATGTGTGTTAATAGTTTTAATTAATAATTAATTGATAATTATTTAATATTAATTAGTTAATTAATTAATATAATTTTGAACATATTTTTTATTAGTAATTAATTGGTAATTAATTAATTGTAATTAGTTAATTACATTAATTAGAGTAAAATTTTAATATATATAATTTTGTGTTATTTTTAAGTAATTAATTTGGAAAAAATAATATTAATTATTAAAATAATTACAGCTAATGTGCTAATATATTTACTTTATTGTTATTGTTAATTAATAATTAAGTGGTAATTAAATAATATTGATACATTTTGGGTAAAGGAGCATTTTTAGGGTTCAGGGTCAGTTTTCAGTTTTAGGGTAAAGGGGTATTTTTGGGGTTCAGGGTCAGTTTTCAGTTTTTGGGTAAAGGTGCATTTTTAGGGTTCAGGGTCAGTTTTCAGTTTTAGGGTAAAGGGGTATTTTTAGGGTTCAGGGTCAGTTTTCAGTTCACGGGTAAAGGGGTATTTTTAGGGTTCAGGGTCAGTTTTCAGTTCATGGGTAAAGGGCTATTTTTAGGGTTCAGGGTCAGTTTTCAGTTCTTGGGTAAAGAGGTATTTTTAGGGTTCAGGGTCAGTTTTCAGTTTTTGGGTAAAGGGGCATTTTTAGGGTTCAGGGTCAGTTTTCAGTTTTTGGGTAAAGGGGTATTTTTAGGGTTCAGGGTCAGTTTTGGGTTTTTGGGTAAAGGGGTATTTTTAGGGTTCAGGGTCAACAAATAAGATCGTAAAAAATTATTTTTATTATTTTCATTTATTATTTAATTATTATAATTTAATTTAAGTATTTTTAAGTATATTTTAGTAATTAAAATTGAATATTAATTTAATTTAACACTGTTTTTAATAAAGTCGATATTTTTTACATCTATATTATTGTTTCCGATATTTTGTACTCGATATTTTTGTACTTACCTGTTTGTAGATACAAACTCGATATTTTGACTGTCGATATTTTGTCCACGATATTTTGGCAAGTCGATATTTTGTCCCTCGATATTATTTCAGTGATCCGGGTGGTAGCGCCAAGTTGTTTGAAGGGTTCTAGCAGCTTACCAAGCTCACACTGCCTAGAGGCTGTAATGGAAGACACATCAGATCTGATCTGATAAGAAAACCCATCTATCAAGAGTTCGCTGGTTCTTAACGCCCTATTAAGGATCTCTTCTTTTAGGGTATAAGTCAAAAAAATGTACTAGGATCTTCCTAGGCCTGCTTTTATTTGGGTTCTGCCTGAATGGGTCTCTGTGAACTCGTTGGATATCTTTTATTATTTCTTCTTCGGATATCTCAAGTCCAATAGTTTGTTTAATCAATCTGGCCACAAAAGCTTTGATATTTCCCCCTTCTGCCCCTTCTGGAACTTTTAACAGGCGCAGATTATTTCGCCTTTGTGCGTTTTCTAAGGACTCCATTTTTTCTTGGAGTCCTTGCTCCCTCAGTCTGAGATCCTCAAGCTTCTTACTATGCTGAGTAGCAGCCTTTTTTAGTTCTGTTACTGAGGATTCTAGTTCAGTAGTTCTGGCAGCTAATGCATCGAATTTCTCCTTTATCTCCTGCTGGTTAATTAGTGTCGCTTCAAAACCACTTTTTACCTCATGACTCAGGGCTTTTAGCATTGCTTTCACCGACTGGTCCATATCTGATATATCTGATATATTTGTAGGAGGTGCAGATAGACTGTCCTCACTGTTAGCATTCATTATATGCGTTAATGCTTCTTCTCTTGATTCAGGTTCCTTATCCTCAGAACTGTGTACTATATTTTGTTTCGGAGTTTCTGCTGGCTCAGAGGCTTCCTCGAGCTCCAAGTCCATCTCTAGCCCCTCCAAAAGTTGATATTTGTTAGTGGTTTGTATACCCCTTATAGATACCCCATCTAAGGCCTCTTACGACAATTTAAGTTCCAGCACTGAAGGCACGGTTTTAAAATATGCCTTCAAAGAAGGAGGTGGTTTAGACTTTTCAGCTATTCTCTGAGCTTTAGCAACTTTTTTTCCGGTTTTCTTTAGAGATTTTACCTTGGATTTAGCTGAGGAGGGGGTGTCTAAAGGGACATTTAGAATAGGTTGCTTCCCCCCCTTCCCCCCCTTGCTTCTGAGGGTATATCCCAAAGCCTGGGAGCCTTGAGTCTCTCTTTCTGACATATGCAAATCAGGGACTGATGAAGCAGTTTCCGCGAAAGTCTCACTTAGCCCATTGCATTGTGGACATGGTAGTTTTAATTTTATAGTTTCAATGCTTCCCCCTGAGCAACAAAAGCTATATCTATACCCAGCTCTTCTCCCCTTCTTGAGCTCATATGCTGCATTAAACCATCGTATTAACCCCTGTTTTGAGGCATCATGTGATCCTACCTTTAAAGCGCAGGTAGCAGTACGTGAAAGAAGAGGGGTCACAGCCCTCGCCGTGTCAATGTTGATGATCCTCTCCAGACTGCCTTGTTTATATAGTTCCAACACGGAGAAAACACCAAATATCACAAAATATCAAACTGCAGTCAAGAGGCTGCTCTCCTTCCTCGAACTAGAAGTGGCTCTGTCAGACAATCCACCGCTGCTCCATCACCGCTCCAAAACCGCTCCAAAACCGATGCAACCACCTTGTGCCTCGGGCTGCAGCCCTGCCCGCTTTCCGCCACTTTCTGTCAGCCTGAGTTTGTTAATTAGATTTTGGCGGTGGCGGCGGCTGCTGTATTTCCATATCAATTGCCGCTCGCACCGAAGAGACCGCCAAAGGTAAGCGCGTCTTATCCCCTAACAAAAGCTTGGACCGCCGTTTTCGCCGTACGCTGCTCCGCTCATACTCCGCACAGCACGGACACCCGAGGCTCCAGAGTCTCCCGACTAGCCACGCCCGCTAGCCGCCATGTTCTCCCCCAACAAGTTTTTTTTGGAATCCCTTCTAATTATGAGAATGTACCTCGAGACAGTAATAAGTTATTTCTTTATTTAATTGTCTTAGCCCGTAGGGAAATATGTAAACTATGGGTGAGCACTATTGTTCCGACATATGTAGATTGGATTAGGGCAATTAGGCATACTCTTAGTTTGGATAGTATTGTATGGAAGAGAAGGAAGCTTTTTTGGACTCCCTGTATTATTTGGCTTAATGGATTATAACAACTTTGTCCAATGATTAGGCCTTTTTGCAGAATGATCCACCCTAAGATCAGTCTAAGGGTCTGGTAAATTGGGAGACTGAACTGACTGTTCACATGGTGGTACTGTGAGATTTATACTGGGTGTCTGCAGAAAGAGTCTCCATAAAGATTCTCGGTATAATCAATACTGAAAATATCTTTATTGGCGTATGAGGACAAAAAAAAAAATCATACTTAAAAATACCATAGACCTGTAATCTAGAAATTAATCATGGGTTAATAACTTGACAGTACCAATGATGCCATGAATAAATTAGAAAATATATTAATAATGAAAGCCTTGTTTTTCACATTAAACAACATAGCAATTTCAGAATCGACTATTTATTATCTAGTGAATAGACACTTGTTTGCATTAGACAACTGAAAGTGAGGTTCTCACCCCAAAAGATGCAGACAACAGGGAGAATGATTCATGGGAAGAAGTTTTTGTAAAACCAGAAAGGATGTGTTGCAACCTTCAAGGACACATGGTTAAAAGACAATTGTACTCTGGTGAGAAGATGGGGGGTAAACCTGTTCCCAGGAGCGTGCGGAAGTCTTATTGGTCAACGTGAAAAAGAAAGAATAATAATGTTGCAACTTAAAATATGTGTATTTATATTGGTGCGTTTTCTTACACTAGTTACAGACAGATTTATTGAGATTTTCAATCATTCTTTTCCTTAGACATAGAGCAGCATCTCATTCCGTTCACCTTTTTCCCTGACTCTCTAAGAGGAAACTCTTCTTTGAGTTCAATGGATTCCTCTGTTTGACAAGTCTTAGCTTATTTCTTGGTTTGCTTTATTTGAGTTGAGAATACTTTCCAGCTTATCATGCTAAAGCGTCCTGTTTTGCTTGATACTCTCATCAAAACCCTTCATGGGTAACTGAACTGACACCCTTTCCTTCTCACATTTAGGCTCCTATTACAATGGTGGCCAAAGTTGCCTCTGACCAACACCGTCTTGTGTGTGAACCGACCGACCATATTTCAGCGGCTCCAAACATCAGATTACGATGAGACCACACATGGTGCAGTCGCAAACTTCTATTTCTTTAAGGAAGCTTGTGCAGCAGAGAAACCGCTTGCAACACAAGCTTCCATAGAGAAATGGGAGTTTGTGTTAATCCCTGCACTGTGTGGCAGGCACGACATGGTGCAGGGATTGTGTGAGGAGGCCACAACTGTACGCCGCAAAGAGATGGGGGCCCTGCTAGGGGCCCCCAAAGTCACTATACGACAGCCCAACATGGAAAAGCTGTTGAAAACAAACATCATAATCCTGATGGCAGAAATGCAATCCATAAGGGTTTATGATAGGTATCCGACTGGCCGACGGGCTCCTTCAGGCCATCGGAACATAGCTGGATTGACCGACTGGTTTACACTCCAACCACTGACATTGAAATTTCTGGTTGGACTGTTAACTAACATGATGGTTGGTATGCCTCGGACGAGCACTCTAAAGCTTACCAACCAACATCGTAATGACTATAAACAAAAGTGGTTCTGTTGGGTATCACAAATGGTTTGTGCATAGTATTCAATTTTGTTAAGGATAAATACATTTGTTAAACAACACACACCATCACAAATTTTTCATAACGCAGTAAATGTTATTCTTTACTGTTCAATGTAAATTGGGTTTGTCTGTCATGTGACAAAATACACAAACAACAATAACTATATACATTTCAAGTGTACAGTGAGTGACTAATTGTGGTAAGTGACAATGGTGCTGTACATGGGGGGCATAGATGACATATGAATACACAAGGGAGGAAAAAACACGTATTTATAGTCAAGTCCAAAATGATAACATAACCCTCTGGCAGGGATTATAATTTCCTGCATACTTCAGGGGGATTGTGTGGGCTTAATAATGACTCTAACATTGACGTTTCGACCCTAGATAAGGGAGCGTATTCTTGGGCATCCCGGGCAGGTCTTCTGCAGGACATAGGTGGGGAGGACAGCCGCCAACATTGAATCCAACAGAGTCAGAATCCAACTGGAAACAAAGGAAGATAATAGGTGTCAGCCGACACCTGTGACTCACGCCGGTAGGTCATGGTCTGGGTAAACAATAATGGGGAGCCATGGGAGGTCGTGGTCTTAATTGAGGCACACTTCACCGTCCGGTTGAAGGTGAATTAAAGAGACGGCCGCCAAGGCGATCCAATATTTAGGTAGATGAGTGAGACGTCCTCGTCCGTCATGCTCAGGTTGATTCTGACGACATCGTAATGAGGCCTTTAATTGTGATTTTTTTAGAATAGGGGAGTTTCTATATAAAACACATTTGTTGCATGATTATCATAACAATTGCATTATTGATTCATATATTAATTTACCTTATTATCTAATATCAACTGATTGATTATAATACCCTTTGATGATAAGACTTAGAAAATAATGCTTCAATAAAGATGACAAACTAAAAGATCTAAAATATAAACCTTTAACCCGCACCAAATCTCTTTATTGACTGAATCAGAAGAAATGATAATTCATAACGTTTTATATTGACTACAGCTCATTACATCTTTGTGACATCAAAGATCCATTGAACTGTAGCGCGGGATTTATGATTAATGAGAAGGTGAGAGAGAAACCCCATACTTTAACAACTTCAAATGAACCCTAAAGATAAAGTGCAAATGCTAGCATGGTTTTTACAGAATCTTATCAACTTTTCACCACAAACTCGACCGAAAATAATGTTCCTACTGCTTGGAGTTTCTTACCAGTAAGTACCTTAAACTTTACAAAGCTTATGTTTATATTTAACTGCCTGTTTTCTCCATTAGGACACTAGATGCGAGCCTGCCAGCTGGTACAAGTCTTCATTTGATTAAATAAAGTATGAAGTATTCATGTACATTCCTCTATAAATAAGGGACAGTGCACAGTATGTGCAATATAATTTAGATCGTATAATCACACAATTTGCATTTATTATCACCAGCTGGCTTTATTCAAGGTACATTTAAGTCATAAGCTGGGAGACTGTTGAATCTATGAATCATCAATTTATATTTAAGGTGTTTTAAAAATTGTTTGTAGAAGTAGAGCTTACAGTGGTTGGTTTCATTGGTGTTAATAATTATCCAAGTGTGTGAGTGTTTGCATATGGACATTTTATCCTGAACTCGTGAGGAAATTTTTAAATATTTATTTACAGTGTTTTTAACATAATAAAGCTTACCGGGAGATCCCAAAGTTGCTTCATTTCTAAACTTTGCAACTGTTTCAAAATAATTTGTCTATATAGGTCTTTGCATCTGTGATTAATAGTTTCTGTCCAGATAACATTATAAACTGTTTGTGGAGGAGCAACCCTTATTTCATGGCACCATTTTAAAAGCTCAGCTTGATGTGTGAAAGATCCTTTCACAAGGCCAAATTCCTCCAGTCTTATTTGTGCAGATAAAATGAGGTCTTGTAGAAATCAATAAAGTCTGGTAGACAGCTCTTGCAGTTGTAGTTTATTCTTCAAGTTACAGCTTGGTAAATTCCAATGTAAGTCTTAATATAAGTCCCACCAGGAGCAGCCTCATGGCTGCTCAGCCCATCTTCTCCAACAGCTCCATCTTCAAGTACAAACATCCATAACATTCCAAATGACATCATATAGCTAGAGCATCAGGCAGAGGACCAGGGCCAGGGAGATGCATTACATAAGAAGCAGATTACTACAGGTCTATAAATGTTACTAGTAACTATTAACTCTTCAGATCCATAAGTTATATCTGGCAACATTTTGGAACTTATGACTTTCCAAACAGGCTTTAAATACAGGCCTCACAGTTGGATCATAGGCACAATAACATTGTAAACAATATCATTGACAAACATATTGTGTAAAACATATAGTTTAACACAATATCAATACAGCCTCAAAACTGAATTCCTTTTGGTCACATCCCACACTCTCTCATTCCCCGCAGAAGATTGGATCAAGCAACTCACAGCTCTTAACTGCTCCCCCCATGTTATTGACTCTACTTGATCCTTAGGCATTATACTGGACATCTAACATGCAAGATCATATCTGTGTAATCATTCATGGAGCCAACCAACAAATTATTATCCTAATAAAAATCAAACCCTACGTGGCCTCTGTGGATTTTTAATTAGCTGTACAATCTGTGGTCATCTCCTGATTAGATTACGATAGTGCCACTCTTTCTGGCCTTCCCACAGTGAAGTTTGCCCCGTTAAAGGCTAGATTGAACTCAGCGGCCAGACTCATAAAAAGTTCCAGGAGAATAGATCATATTACTCCAGACTTAAATCATCTTCATTGGCTCCTGTTTGAAGCTCGAATCCAAATAAAGATTGCTTGCATGATGCACAAGGCCCTCCACCACAATACTCCTATATACTTGGGCAAAGAGCTTCAATTATCCATTGGCAAGCACTCCCTCAGAAGCACTGACTCCCTTCTACTGAAACGACAGAAGTTCCCAAAAAAGAAAACCTACAACCGCTCCTTCTCTTGCCCCCAGAATTTGGAACACTCTACCTCTGGAAGTCAGAACAAACCCCTAATATGCCTACTTCAAAGAGGAAACAAAAAAGCTCTTGATGCATAGATTCCTTCTCCAGGAGTGATCCTTCTTCGGCTTGAGTATCATTGGGTGGGCTCTAGAGGATCTTAGAACTGATATGTTTAACAACCTACAGTATACATGTACTTCATGATTATTCCTTCTCAGATTATCACTTGTTTTTCTCTTTTTACTGCTGTTGTATGATTTGATGACTATATGTATAGTACTCTGATACCCGGAAGGGTGATGTTTGATCAATATAAAACTCCAAATGAATAAATTAATAAGATGCCTAAACAACGACTCCCAGTTTAGAAAAAGGTAAAAGCATGGCTATATACACATTAATAGCCCCCTCTGTGTTCTTTCCCCTGAAGCAATGCTATGTCTTAGCCAGCCCTGGAAAGCTTACGGGTAGCCATGTACTTTAGAAATGCACGTAGCATAGCATGATGCATATTGATTGTGTTTTTGTTACAAAAAGTGACTACATGTTCTTAGCACTTTCAGACTAAAATGCACATACAGACAGAACAATGGTAGGCATGCCAATGACTCATATGCCACACAAGGCCTCGCAAAAAGATGTGGCAAAGCTGGCATAACAAAAGGAAAACTCATGTTTGAACAAACCTGTGCAGTAAGATGAAAGGTGCATTACAGATCATGGTTACTGATGGCCTCACCAACAGACATCAACATATTAAAGCTCCTCCTTCATCCTCATACATATGAAACAGTGACATAATCTTACCCAGAATAAACAGAAACATTGCTGACTACACATGTAAATATGCAGAAACACAGCAATGTAACATAGTGCATAAGTATACAACCCCACTGTTACCGTGCCACATTAAGTCATAGCTGATACAGTCCATATACTAGGTCAGCACATAATTAAAACATTTTAATAGCTGCATGTAATGTTAATGCTTTTGACCTAATAACTACCAAAAATACTCAAACAATGCTAGAAAATGGCACAATAATGGGCCTCACAGGATCAAATAGAAGGCTGCCCACGTCATGTTGCTACTTTCATTCCTGCCTGATGTAGATAAAGGGGTCGTAGGGCACAAGTGGTAGATAAACCCTTTTGACAGACCTGTGCATGCTGTCTGGTAACCCTTCATGGCTCCCACATGTGTTGGGCAGGACCACACCAGGGCCACCCCAGTCTTATTGGCCTTACTGGTGGTTTCCTTTCTCCAATAAGAGTTGCTACACTAGAGTATGGGCAAGATGGCTGCTGACGGGCTGTAGCACTCGATTGCAGATATCCCTCTTCCCTCTCTGATAGATGATGGTGAACTAATGAGGATGATGGCCAGGGATTCCCCGCGGCTGTGAGGCAAAAGGATTGCAGGACTTTGCTGTAGATAGCTTATCCAACAGCTTCTCTAGTCTCATTAATTAAATACGGACTCACAAGAATTGACGTACTGCTACGTCGTTCAAGAGCGGGCACAGTATGGCTCCACGCGGTCCAAAGCAGGAGAAGGACCAGAAGGAACCAGGTAACTCTAAGGAAAATACCAGGGAGGGGAGCAAAGATACACCGGCCCTGAGTACTGTTCAGTGCTCTACAGGGATGGTTCGAAGGGCTCCGACGACGCTCTCAAAGAAGCCAGGCAAACAGCGGGGAGCGCTGGTGATGCCGTGACTGCTGACAATGCCCGGAACGTCTCATCGCAGAGAGTCCCGAAAGAAGGGCTGAAGCCAAAAGATGCTTCCGTGCGCCAGCCTTCCCTAGTCGAAGCCTTCGCTGCCAAGACTCTGGAGATCGCGGACGTGGAGATGGGCGAAAGCGGAGCCGTCCTTGTGGATGCTGAAAGCCCGGTAACCAAGCAATGCCGGGATACAATGTTGAAAGTTCCGACCGGCGAAGAACAGAGGAGCGGGAAGCTAGACACTGGATACACTCTTTCAGAATGGGCAGGCGGAATCCAGAAAGAGCATCTCGGCAACAATGGACATCCCATCTCATCTCTAACCGGCAATAATACGGAAGAGGCTGCTCGAGCCTTTGCGGGAGCTGAACGGGTCACGCCGAACAGAACAGTGAGTACAACAGCAAGGGACTCAGGAGAGAGGGGGAGCGGGCTCATCTTAGGGGGACTGCTTTTTTTCCCTAAACGAAGACTCGAAATCTCTGGTATCAAGTGAAGGGAGCTCACTTGAAGATACAGACTCTGTGAGCAGTTTTTCTGCGAAAAAGAGCACCCAGAGGAAAAGGAGGTCTAAAGTAAGAGCTAAGGCATTTGAGAGCCCCTCCGGTACTGCCAAGAAACTGGTCTGGGATTATTCAGCCACGTCACAAATGTATCAGGACAGTACTAATCTGCCAAAGCAAGCAGGTGAGCCTGCATCAAATACCCTCCCTCAGCCTCAGCCTGCCTCACTGGAGTTACTGTTTAGAACTTTAAAATAGATGCAGGGAGAAGCGAGGATGGAGAGCCGTAGGGCTAAACAGGCAACAAAACAGATACAAAGCTCGCTGAGGAAAATTAACTAATTATATGAAGAGGTGGCAGACAGAGTGGCACATGTGGAAGAAGGAACAGGAAGGCTAGAGGACGATGTTAGCAGATGGCAAACTCTTATGCAAGCACAAGAAAAGATGGCTGAGGATGTTCAGTGGAAGCTGGAGGTATTTGAGAACCGTCAGCGATGGAACAACATGAGACTGCTGGGAGTGGCTGAGGCGGTGAAAGGGCAGGATGTCAGGATGTTTGTTGTTAACCTACTTAAGGGTGCATTCCCCGAGTCGACGTCCTGGTAGTGGGAGAATGAAGTACAGAGAGCGCGCCAGTTTCCCCTGACCTTGAGGAAAGGATATGGGGTGGTCCAGGGGGACAGGCCCAGGGTAATCCTGGTCAACGTGGTTAACTATCTACTTAGGCATGAAATCATGGATAAGGTGAAGCCTGAGTCTAAGCGCTCATTTAAAGATATCACATTCTTTGCCAGACCTGACTTCTTTCACACAACCATAGAAAGAAGGTGGAGGCTAAAGGCAATTGATATTTCCCTTCCAGGGCCTCAGGTCTGATGTGTACCTGCTATATCCCACTAGGCTCAAGGTGGTTACAAAGGGCCAGGTCAAAATGTTTTTTTCTGAGGTAAAAGCGCAACAGTACATGGAGGAACTGAAAGGGCAGAAGTGTTAGAGCTAAAGCATAAGGTACATATGAAGGGGCTATTAGCATAGGCCCCTGATCATATAGGTACTTTTATTTAAAAAATCCTGGCTCTTTTTTCTTCCTTTTTGACAGGAGGGAGAGGAGGGGGCACAAGGGGGGCACATACAGCACAGGTCAGCACATTATCCTTTAATATACTGGCAGAGAACAGCTATTTGATGTATTCTAATGAGTGCGGATCACGTCAATTGTCTGTGGGCTCAATTACACTAAAAGACAGGGGGTGGCTGCACTGCTGAGGTCAATGCGATTAGATCTTGTTTGCTTACAGGAGACACACATAGAAGGGACGAAGGTCTATCTGTTGGAACAGCTGGGATTCTCTCTGCTTGCACATACTAAACAAGGCTCGAAGAACAGAGGTGTGACTGTATTAGCTAAAGGAAGGGATACAATAGTTAAAAGAAAGATTGAAGACCAGTGGGGCAGATGGGTCCTCCTCGAATGTATAAGAAAAGGGGAAACATTTACTATAGTCAGTTTATCTGTCAATGGAAGACGACCCAGATATTTTTGAGTTCTTGGACTCAGAATTAGCCCTATGGCCAGAATCAATCATTTGTTGCGGAGACTTTAATATCAATGGGCTGACTGGTTTAAGAACTGACAAGGGGCAAGTATATCTTGGTCATAAAAAAAAGACATGACGCACAATAGTTGATTTGGCACAACATAATTCACTAACTGACCTTTGGGCATGCCTGGATCCTGTGGGCACCAGCAGTACATTTTATTCAGCACCACACAAGGTCTGCGTGAGACTTGATTACTTCTTAGTTTTTAACTCTTTAACTTCAAGAACTCAGATCGAAAAAGCTCCCCCGGATCATCTCTGATCACAACCCACTAATAATCACCCTTAAGCTTGGAAGACTACCTAAGCGGGAAAGCACTTGTACTTTTGAGAGGGCGTTGTTAAAGGATGAGAAGTACATTGACCATATGAATGAGTGGATCAGAGCGTTTTGGGAGATCAACAGAGGAAGACCCTGAGCTACAGTATACATAAGCAAAAGTAAGAAGGGGTAACACTGGAAAAACGTATCAAAACCTTGGGGGAGGCAGACAAGGAGTTGAATATAGCAATACAGCAAAGGGCGCCCTTGGAGCAAATTCTTCTTAAAATTATAGTTGGTAAAACCGAGGCAATTGAGAGCATTGCTAGTAAAGCGGCAGCCAATTTTTTAATTAAGAAAGAACAGTACCATGAATTAAGCGAGAGTGTGGGGCATATTTTAGCAATTCGTAGGAGGCAGAAACTTTCGGCAGGGAAAATAAAGGATATGTTAGATGGCAGAGGAGATACAGTAACAGACTCTGGGGCGATACGGGATGTCTTTAGGCTTTTTTACGCAGGACTGTATAATTAAGACCAGCCAAGTGAGTTAGCGGCCATCCAGGAGTACCTCAAGGACATATTAGCTCCTGTTTTTCCTGAGGAGGAGAAGGCGGCACTCGATCTCCCTATAACCCTTGACAAGATGCTTACGACACTAAATATCCTCCCCTCAGGTAAATCGGCAGGTCCTGATCAGATTCCTGCTGAATTTTATAAGGTTTTTCAAGGGGTTCTAAGTAGGGATATGCGGGACACGATTTTGCAGGCGCAAGGGGCTGACTCCATACCAAGCTCCTGGGCAGGGGCAGACATAGTAGTAATCCAGAAAACGGGCAAACCACCTTACATACCCATAACTCTTATGAATGCGGATGCGAAGATCTTCACCAAAGTCCTGGCTCTGAGACTATGTAGGGTGATAGAGGGTCTGGTTAGCCCCACACAGCATGGCTTCATACAAGGGAAGGGCACCACGCAACACATCAGGCAAGTTTTTACCCTCTTCAATGCAGCGGAGGTCTCAGGGCGACCCTATGGCTGTTCTGTTACTAGACACAGAAAAGGCATTCAACAGGGTCTCCTGGGACTACCTCTGGATGGTTATGAGGTGGAGTGGCATAGGGGAGGGATATATAAAAGCTATACAGACTCTTTCCGGAGATCCTACAGCCCGACTAGGAATAAACAAAGAGTATACTGCGCCCGTTCAGATTAAGCAGGGACCGATCAAGGGTGCCCATGTTCACCACTCCTTTTCCCCTTATACATCGACCCACTCTTACGTAGATTGGAATCTAACAACAGAATTTCCCCTCTAATAGCTCAAGGGCAGCAAGAATTCAAGACGTTTGCATATGCAGACGATGTGGCGATTGTCACCTCAGTCCCAGTCACTGCTATTGAAGAGGTGGAGGCAGAAACTCAAGCATTTGGGCAGGTTTCAGGGTATGTGCTTAATAGGGCTAAAACTCATATAATCAAAATTAACAGGGTGGTTTGTAATGACAACCAGGTGGTTAGTTCTGCCATATATCTAAGGATTAGCATTTCGGCAGACCTTGATAGGTCCGTGGACAGGAACATTGAGCCTTTGATTACTAAAGTGAAATGAGACCTCAATAGGATACATAACCTTCAGTTGTCACTGGTTGGGCGTACAAATGTGATATAAATTATCATTTTGCCTAAATTTCTTTATTTGTTTAGGGCGATTTCACTTTTTTTTTAAGCTGAAGGGTTTTTGACACTGGAACAAATAATGAACAGATTTATATGGGCATACGGCAAAACAAGGTGGGCATTCCGGTACATGACTCTTCCTAGGGCCAGAGGGGGATGGGCGGTCCCGGATTTTAGAATGTATTATTGGGCGGCGGCACTTCAGTATATGCAGGGGTTGTTAGGCGGAGCGGAAAGGGATCCTAAAGTTAAATCTAGCTCTACCAACTTATATGCGACGCTGCTGGGAGTAGAAGCGGGGAATTGTTTTCTTAATTGTGCAGACTCTAGCTACTACAAAAGGACGAGGTGCAAGACACTGCAGGCAGCCTATAAGACATGGGCAGCCTTCTCGAAAAAATGTGGTCTTGGAAGATTTAATATCTACGCCTGCATGTTTAAGAATGTATCCCTCCCAGGGGAAATATTTGCGGACACAGTCATGGCCGAGTAGGGAAGGCAGGGAATCCTGAAAATAGGAGATATGGTGGGCCCGGACGAGGTATTTCAGTTCGCAGAGCTGCAGGCTGTGTTTGGTATCGATAGGATTAGCTTTTTTAAATACTTACAGGTCCGGAGTTTTATTTCCAAAAAACAGTGAGGGCTGTCAGGGTTCAGTAACAATAAAATCCTGGACGGCATTGAAAGTGGGGTATATTGTACCATCCGTAGATGTTATCTAGAGCTCTCCACAACAAAGGCCAATGACCTGTGGAAATTTGCCACTAAATGGGCAGAGAAACTAGGGATAGAGCAGGATTACTTTCAGGATTCACTGGATCTGGGACGGACAATACTTTGCTCAGCTAGGCTGCAGGCCCAGGACTATAAGACAAGATACTCCCTATATTATACACCTGCAAGGATAGCTCAGTGGGTAGGTACCACAGGCATTACTTGCCCTTGTTGTGATTCTTTGGAGGAAGATATAATTCATATATTTGCTACTTGTCCACAGATGTGCACACTCCATAGAGCCATTGAATCATTTCTTGATAGGTCTCTTGGAATAAAGATCACCCTCTCACCAGTTTGGATTATACTCGGGATTAACACAAAGTCTGACCAGGGGCCTCACACTCAATTTTTATTCATGGCAATGTCTGTCCTACGCATGTGTATAGCAAAGGCATGGTTAGACAGGGCGCCCCCAACATTGCATCAGTGGCTAGCTAGGCTGCTTGCTGTTTTGAATTTAGAGAAGGGAATTTATGCAAGAAAAGGAAAAAAGGTTAGACTACTTGGGAGGCGAATTTGGTAACCCATCCACAGGTGGAAGGAGAGCTTTAAAAATATACAATAGGTTGTTATCATCGATGGGGTGATTCTTTTTTCCTTTATGTTTTCATTTCTACATGCCTTCCTTCTTATCTGTTTAATCTTTATTTAAAGGAATGAAGACAGTTTATGTTGTGAAGGTAGAAATTTTAGAAATATGTTCGTGAAGGTATCACAATTTATAGAAATCGGATTATTGCTGTGCTGTAACACAAAATCTATTCTTAAAAGAGTTGCTACACCAGAAGATGACATACGACCCTCTTTTCTCTCTGTGACAACTCTATGAGGAACAAAGAAGTACCACAGGCGGGAAAGAGGGTATGGCTCCACTCCCAAGCTGACATAGGAGGCTCACTGCCTAAGGGATAACTATGTTTTTATCATTTAATTGACCTCAATGTAATAACTTGGATGTTTGAGTATACCTCTTTTCTATGAGTTATTTTAACTGAGGCGCTTTCAGAATGATACTAACGAGGGAACGATGAAAGATAGACTAGCGAGAGAGAGCATAAACAAGGCGTGGTAAGGAATAGTGATAACATTTTTGATTACAATGGGAAAAGTAGTGTAAGAGGCATTTTAAAATTAATGTAATGCCGCAGCCCTGAGGCCATATTATGAAAACAGTTTTGTGTAAGTAGATTTCCAATTTGTTCATGGTAGAGATTATATTACATGCACATATTTGGATTTTTGGCAGCAAAAGCTATTGCGTGTGTTTTAATTTGTTATTAGCAGCAAACTTTGCAGTCCTTGATGTTAGAAGCATTTTGTATCATTTAATGGATTTTACATTGTTGCATCTGTTCTTTGTATATATGAATGTGGTATTTGTGTATCACAGACATAGCCAAAAGGCAACACACAAATTAAGTACACAAATTGAAATATTGCCTGCAGCCTTTACTGCCTACACAGATTGCTTCATATGAGATATTCAAAACATCATACTTATTGAGAAAAAAAAGTATACAAACCACAAACTGCTCACTTGATAATCCCCACGACGAGTTAACGTTTTCTCTCTGAACAACCATGTAGCATATCATTTCTGCTACTTGATAACAAATAGCATTCAGAAAGCACTTTTGATAGTTGATCATATAGATTGAACATTAAGGGCTGGGTCAAATTCTTATAATTTCCATAGATGTCCCTAATTTATTTGTATGCAGGGAACCCTCTGGCATTAAATGCAATTTATACATTGATGAAAAAATGCAATTACATGTACCAATATGCAACATTACCCAGGTTGCTGTGTCCTCCTCGCATAAATTATTGGTGGTGATATTCCTAACTGTGTGGTCCTTCATCCTGGTATTGTGTGCCCAGACACTAAGGTTACGAGCTCCCATGCTGCTCTTCTCGGAAGAAGATGATGGTATTGCAACCAGAGTAGCCCTTACTCCAATCATAGAATAGAATTCACTCAGATAATACTTTGATACACAAATAGCTATTGCAAATTTTGAAACTGGACACTTGTGCTACTGCCTCAGAGAAAAAGAGGACAATACTCTGTTACACCAGGGCCTAAATGGACTTCATCTTCCCAACCAAAGTTGGCTCAGCCAGCTATCCAGTGTATTTCTGGGACCAAAGAGAATGTCTAACTGCTGTATTTCCCTTTCAGTTTACTGCAAGAGACTTAATTTGCTTGACCCATCAACAGTGGCCTGTTAGCTGTCAGACTCAATAGGAGGGGGTAGATACTCTTGAGAGACATGACAGGGTCTTCTCTCTCTGCAGTTGCTGTCAATCATGAGGATTGGAAGGAGCTCTGTATGACACCCTTTGGACTTGTGGTATGCTTGGTGCTTGGTAAATTGGTGACCAGCTTGAGAATCTCTAAACCCTGGATGCTGACCAACCATCAATCACTGTGCCAACATTCTCAGGCCAGAGACAAAAAAGTAGCATAGCAATTCTCTCTTCTGAAAAGCTACAGATTTTCTCCTTCCTTCTCCTTCCTTCGTCTGAAGTTCCATACTACAATTTACATGTCTGAATATAGTGAAAGAGAATCAGTGTACATCTACCAAGAAAGCTGATTTGCCCAGCACCACCACCAGCCTGTGGAAACAATTTAGGCATTCTGGGGATTTATTTTGGAAGAGGACTAAACTGGGAAATGATTCAGATCGATAGGAATCCATATGGTAGATGGATTTGGCTTGTTGTAAGAGTAAATGGCAATCTGCTAATTTTGGTGAATTATTATGCACCTGTAGTGGATGATTTTGCTGCGATTAAAAGCAACAATGAGAAAGCCAGAATAGCGCTAGGCTCGATCATTCTTGGAGGTGATTTTAATATTTTATATGATCTACAATTAGACACCTCTACTAAAGCCAAACAGCAGATGAAACCAGGGACCAAGAAGCTGATAGATGTTATTAAACAGGATCATCAATTGATCGATCCTTTGAGAAGGGCTCATGGTGAAGCCAAACAGTATAATTATTATTCTAGCCAATTCAGGTCCGCTTCTCGCCTCAATTTCTTTTTAGTGTCTCGTTCTCTGAGCTGTAAAAATATGGAGATTATGGCCAACTCTTTCTCAGACCATTTTCTGGTTAGATTAGAAATCGATTTAAGGCTGGGGGTTAGAGAAAAATCCAGGTGGCAAATGGATAGGCTTCTCTTAACTAATCAACAATGGTTTGGGAATATGCAAGAATGGATCAGGGAATATTTTGAAATTATTAGAGGTGCTGCAAGTCTTTTCTCAGTCTAAAGCAGCAGTACGTGGGCAAATGATAGCCTTTATGATAGCCTTTATGGCTGGCCAGACTAGAGAACGTAAGGCTCGAATTGGAGAACTTCAAAAAGCAGTCGATATGGCTTTGATTAATAAAAAGAGAAGCGCTGCGGAGAGGGGTCAGGGTGCTGCAAGGGAGCTTAACAAGGCTAAACAGGAATTGAGGGAGAACCTAGGAAGCAAGTCAAATGGTAGGCAAATTATTGGCATGGTCAATGAGAGCCAAACAAGAGGCAGCGGTGATCGATGAACTGCTAATTCCGTGGACACAGATTTTAGTTTTTTGGCCAAGATAATATCTCAACAATCTTTTTGGATCATTATCGGGATCTCTACTCAACTGACTACCAGATATCAAAACAAGTCATTCAGTCTTATTTTGATGATTTAATCCTTCCTCAATTTTCTATATGACAAAAAGAGGCTTTAATGAAGGATATTTCAATAGGAAATCTCCCTGGCTCTAGCCACGACGCCTGAAGGCAAGGCTTGTGGAAATGATAGTATCCTGGCCAAATTTTATAACGCTTTTTTGGCACAGATAATTCCTTTTTTGCTTGAGCTTTTTCATTTTGTTAGAGCAGGTGGGGAAATTCCAACATCTTTTATGGAGTCATCAATAGTAAGCTTTGTTAAAAAAGGAAAACAATCCCAAGGAAGTTGGCTGTTATAGACCAATTAGTCTTTTAAACACAGATTATAAAATCCTGATGAAAATCTGGGCAAATCGATGTACTTCTCTGGCTTAATATGCTATTCACAAGGACCAGCTTTATAGCAAGTCAGTTAATGTCGTACAACACAACTTTTCTCATTCAAGCAATTGATTATTTCAACGTCCACCAAACCCCTGCTATAATATTACTGGTTGATGCCGAAAAGGCATTTGACCTAGTGAATTGGGGAGCAATGTTTTATGGTCTGGAAAACTTTAGCTTCCCAGAGCAAAGTATTAATATGCTTAAAAATCTGTATCAGGGAGCACAGGCTCAGATCAGGATTAATTCTAAATCAATAGGTCTAATTGATATAAAGCTTTGGACTCGATGGGGTTGTCCCCGGTCTCCGATTTTATTCACTTTCTTCATAGAGCCTCTACCTGTGAGGATTAGAGATAATATAGATATAAAAACTCCAATTGGTGGGATGTCCAAAATCAAATTATTTGCTGATGACGTGATACTTTACCTCAAACCAGAAAAACAAAATCTTGATTTAATATTAAAGGAGTTCGCTCAGTTTGAGGCAATTGGAGGATATAAAATCAACCATAAAAAAACTGAAGTATTGGCATTAAATGTATCTTGCAATTTTCTCCCAGATATGCCAAGACAGCAAGCATAGTCCTCTGAACCGATCTGTTATTTAGGAATTTATGTGTCAAATAACTATTCAGATTTATTTAGGCAAAATTACGAAGCAGCATTAAGTAAGATTAAAGATTTATTGGTAAAGTGGGGATTTCTTCCTCTTTGGTTGATAGGGTGTGTTGCCCTGATCAAGATGTCAGTACTACCCCTATTAATTTTCCTTTTTTGTAATGTTCCGATTAAAGTCGGTTCAGCGTATTTTACAGAATTGGATAAACTTTTTTGCCAGTTTATTTGGAACATAAAAGTATCAAGGGTCAAATTATCAAATTTACAACTAAATTCAAGCTGGGGGGGGCTAGCACTACTCCATATCCGAGCGTAATATGAAGCTGCATTTATGGATATTTTAGTTCGTCTGCTTGATAACAGGAATGCTTTGGATGTTTTTTTTTAAGAGAAAAATGGCTGATGAAGCTGGGACTCAGCTCCCGGGTGTCCTAAAAACATCAACATTGCCTAAAAAAGTTATATGTAAGACATATCGAGAATTTTCTACTAGACTTCAGCACTTTTTTTCGCAAAAAAATCCTCGGGATTCTAATATTTAGGGCTGTCAGAGCTTAAAAGTTTGGGCCTTTTTATTCGCCATAACCACATTCAATTTTGGGAATTAAAAGGCTTTAAAGAGCTAGGCAATTTTATAATAAGAGGCAGATGTGTCACCTGGGAGGAGGTTCAGTCTAGATGTGGTACCCAAAGTAGGGCCCTTTTCCTTAGTTTTCTCCAAATAAGATCGGTGATAGATAAAAATGTTCTTTTAGGCAATACAGGCACCCCTTTGCTCCTTTCGTCTGTGTTCAGAACCAAGGTGACAGGTATAGGGAATTGGTATAGACTCTTTTCTGTAAAAAAGTAAAACATGAACTGTCCTGCAACCTCTCAATTAGAGAATGGCAAGCGATTTTGCAGCATGGTAATCAGGCGCTTAGGGCTACAAATTTCAAAAGGATGGTTTTTCTGTCTCATTGGTCGGCTTACCATACTCCATATGCTCTTCATAAAATGTATCCTGAGATTGAAAATACCTGTTTTGGCTGTCAGCAAGCTGGTGAGGACAGCTGGCTCCATATTACTTGTACATGCTCTAAGCTGAATCAGTTTTGGATGGAATTATGCGCTGGGCTTAGCTATACTCTGGAAAGTATTATACCATTAAAACCAGAGCTGGCACTGTTTGGTCTATTAAATCGAAGCCCAAACCAGGTTATAGCAAAAGGGGGGGAAATGTTTCTATCAATCTCCTTTCTGGTGGCACGCTCTCTTATTCTCCCGAACTGGAAGTCAACAAAAACTCCAAACTTTTTTGAATGGTATAAAAAAAATGAAATGAGTTAGAGCATACGAAGAAGTATATGCCAAAAGGCTTGGAGCCGTTAAAAAATGTGTCTCTATGTGGAAACTTTTTGATCAAATGAAAAGGAATCTGCAAGGATAATTTTATTATGTTTGTGGTATTGTCAATTTAATTTGACTCCAGCAATTCTATTCTGTTGCGCACTTCAGCTGAAGAGAATGGTTGCTCTCTCTTAGGTATTATTATATAGGTAATGTTTTTCATTTGTACTTGTATCTTTATCTCAAGTATTAAGCTTCAAGACGTATGTAAGCCTCTTTTGAAGGAATGAATTGTAAAGTATTTGAATTTGAATTTGCATTTGCACTTTAGTTAACTCTCTCTGTATAATTGTATTTCTCAGACCTCAATTGAATCCACATTTGCACCTTTTTTTCTTCTTTGTTTTACTTGGGGAGTATGGCCCCCTTTCCAATATATATGATTTAGGTGACGACCCCTCCCAATGTTGAAAATAAGCTTGCTGAGTCTGTAGTATATTACTAAATGCACTTCAATTTTGATGATTGGATCATTTACACGTTTATATAAAAAAATGGCGATTTTACGATTTTATCTATTGCACAGCATTAATTGTATTCAGTTGTATACATCTGCTTATTTATGTCTGTTCTAACTTCTATTTTTCTATTCTGCTATATAAAAATAAAAATAAATAGAATCAGTGTGCATCTACCAAGAAAGCTAATTTTGCCCAGCACCACCACCAGCCTGAGGGAACAATTTAGGCATTCTGGGGCCCTATTAATATTTAAAGAACAGAATCTTTTTGAAAATTACTTTCTTGGTTAATTACATTTGACTCGTGGGAAGGGAAACCAACCATTTCAGCAATACGTAGATAGGTGAAATTTGCAACAGTTTAAGCAGCAGATCAGGATTTACCTAAGGCATTCAGAATAGTTCAACAAAATAGTTGCTGCATCCTTGCAGGAAGCTCACGGAGTAATTTTACCAGAAATGTTTAGATCCACTACCTGACCCGCGGTAGCTGTGATTCTGCTGCGGTATGTGAGCTCTCACCCTTCCTACCTCTATGGCTTAACACGCCAGAAGTGGGAACACCCTCAGCTTTAAAAAAAAGCTTCTTGCCTACAACTTTCGCGCACAGTGTCAGAGTAGGAAGAGAAACATCCACTAAGTACATGGACCAATGTATCCCCAACTGTACAATACAATGTATACTGTAAGTCGGCTTGGTCCCCCAGGACTTTAGACAGGCACTTAGCATGCAGCCTTGTGCTTCTGTTCAGTCATGGAACTCCTTATTGACTGCATTTCCTTCCAATGCACAGTTGGGGTTATATTAGCGGACTTAGCAGACAGACAGACAGACAGACAGACAGACAGACAGACAGACAGACAGACAGACAGACAGATAGATAGATAGATAGATAGATAGATAGATAGATAGATAGATAGATAGATAGATAGATAGATAGATAGATAATAGATAGATAGATAGATAGATAGATAGATAGATAGATAGATAGATAGATAGATAGATAGATAGATAGATAGATAGATAGATTTTACAATTTAAAGACCATCCAAATTGGGTTTGGAAATGCAGGTTTCATGCAGATCTGATAAAAATGAAGAGATGAGTCATCTAAGTGACTTTTCCCATTTCAACTGCATTGGCTTTTTGCTTGTACTTCTATGACTGAACAGAATTGTAGCTTGTTACAAAATTAGAACTTAACTTAAGAAAGTGTCATTCCATGGTTTGATGTAATTCATTCACTATGTTTTGTGAAATCGAGTTTTTGTACAAGTAGTTCTTTATTATTAGTATAAGCATACACTGTTGATAGAAGGAGCAACCATTTTAAGTGCAACAATGCAGATATACAAAAAAATACCAATTGCTCATAAGAAGACGTCAAACAGTGTTAACCACAAGCACTCCATAACAGTACAGTGTAATCCAGTGTCCTTTCAGAATTAGAGTTTAAATAAAGTTTTGGGGTGGGTTTGAAAGGGTTAAAAAGATAAGTGGACAATCAGCAAACTATATTTAAACAATATAAAAATTCTATAGGATGAGAGAGCTTTTTCCATCATTATCCATTTCAAGTCTGTTCTACTGTCTGAAGCATCTGATTTGCTGGACACAACACAGGATAATCTGTGATGGCTGCTGTTAAATTAGGTTAATAGAGGTTATCAACCTCGCATCCTGAAAAAAAAATAAGAAAGACGCCTGAAGAGGGCATGTGCAGAATAACTGACCTCCTGACTCCACGAGTACCCCCACCCTTAGATTAAAATGCAGAAAAGAACATTTTAGCCATACAGGGGCTCACAAACAGCGCACACAGAGCAACAACTCCTGTGGGGCACAAGACTGCACAGGGCGATGGCCGGCTTCTTGTCACGGTGATGGTCCTTAATCTTTACTGAGGCCTCCTTCTGACATATGGATGTCATGAACAGCAGTACTTGGGCAGATGGGCCAGTCGGTGCAAAAGTCCTCAATGGAGGCCCATATCTCAAACTCTGCTTCAGAGACCCCCTCAACAGGATCCCCACTGGACCTCGCTCCCTCCAGGCACTCTGCGCCTAATCACAGTGACCTCTGGTCTCGGCAGGCAGGCAGATGTTTGTGCTCAACGTTTCAAGGTGAATTGTCTTGATTCTCCTGGGTAATGTCCCCTAACCCAGCTGGTAGACTATCAGATCTTAGTCTTCATTTCTGGTAAGAACAAGTAGAAATCATGTTGAACTTCTCCATGCTGATGTATAGCTCCAGTTTGACAATTTTGTGAAGCTTAAGCTCCCGTTTTTGTAAGATGAGATTTAATTTCTTAGTCTTTTATGGGGGTGTCCACTTTAAGTGATCAATCTTCTGTCCTGTCTTTTGTCGTGGAAGTGGTGTTTTACAGCAGGAGAGACTCCATTCTTGATATCCCAAAACATGGGCCATGGTAGTGACTAGAGGATTACAGCTGGATGTCCACCTCACTTATATATGCCTTTCAAAAAGTTTCAAAGGCCCTCAGCTGTTCTTTTTCTGGAGTCACTCTCAGCTCCATCTCCTGCCTGAGATGTGATTAGGCTCCACATACCAGTGACTTTCCTAGAGCTTTTTTGAAGTATGTAGGAGAGTCTGTCTCTACCTTTCTCCAGTGTGTGTTCCACGTAGTTCTCAGGAATGCAGTAATCCACAAATTTGTCTGGCGGGCTCCTCCACATCCTTATGTCTTTGTCAAGACCCTGGCCTTTCTATCTAGAACCCCCAGTCCTTCATGTATTGTACACTTATTGGAACACAAATATCACAGGGTGCACTTACCCACACGTTTGCTGCACAGTGCAACATGCTAACGTCTTGCAGGCTAAGGGTGAGTTATGCACATAGTAGCAGAACTTTACATGAGTAGACCGGTAGGCTACACTCCAGTGACACCGGTAAAACATGGTTATAAAGGGTTTCATTTTTTTATGTAAGGCAGACCTACTAACTTTGTCAAATGGTTAGAACACCAAAATATAAAGTGAGCATATTGGCTTTATAAAGGGGTCAGCATATTAACATTTATAAAGCAAATTTTTAAACACTTTTCAAAATGTCTCCAATAATTATAATCAAATATACACAATAATAATTTATACAGTGCAATGTTTAGTAAAAGTGATTAAAGCAAACATAAGGAGATGATGGACGGAGCGCTGACATTTTTCAGACACTCACCCCCAGTCACAGATCTGGGGTGAATCCATCATCATTCTTTAGCTCACTACAAAACCTCAGTTCAGACCCAGCTATATGCAAATCAGTCTTGACCCTGTGCCTCAAGGGAACACTTCGGCCTGAAATGCCAAGCGAGCTCTTCCCTGAACTGGAAACAAGTATCCTGGGACCGGTTTCTGGGTAACACCCTTCATCAGCCTGGCTAGCTTGTATCCAGTGGCAGAGTGAGCAAGGGACCCACATCTGGGCATACCCTGCCAACCTAGGGCGAAAGTGATTGTCATATTTTTTTTTTTAAATAAAGCCTTATTTAAAGAAAAATCAACATGTCTTTGAGTCATTCTTGTAAACAATTTCAGGCCATAAAGTGCAGCCATAGAACCCACTTCAAGAGGACCCTTCATGCCAGCAGAAGAGCATACAGCTCCAGCTTAAAGCTCTTCTGAGGTCATGGATTTAATGATCCAGGATACTTACTGTATTTTTATATATATTTTAAATGTTGCTGGGGTTAACCATGGGCGGCGGTGCTCCTGCCCCTTCTAGTTGGACCAACAGGAATAAAAATAGAATTAATTCAAAAACGTCCTAGGTCATTATGGGGCACTTTGTGCCAGGAGCATTGAATAATACATTAGTGGCTTTGAATGGTCATTTATTATTCTTCCCTTTCACTTCTATTATTGATTTTTGTGGGTGTAGCGGTCACACCCAGGACACCAACAGCTTTAATATTTGTAGTGGGCCTCGAGGAGAGACCCCGGGACCTTGCAGCTCCATAGCACCACTGTCTCTCTGTAAGCAGCCCTATTGTATGGGGCCATGGAGGATTAGTGCACAGCAAACTGTTTTTTACCTTACGGTTGCAATAGTTTTGATGCTAGGGCCACCTGGGGTGCCCAAGAGTTACCGGGGCCCTGCTAGCACCCTGCAAGGCAGAAGCCAGTTACACTATATTTAGAAGAAAAAAAAATAAGAAGGGTGGCCTGGGCTGGCAGCAGTGCATCACACAACATTTGTGGCATTGGGAGCTGCAGGAGAAGCCCCAGGGCTCCACAGTCCCGCCAACGTACATCCTAGGTGCAGCAGGAGCCAACATTGCTCCCACCCAGCAGGAGAAGCTTTTCCTTCTTCTACCACCCAGAGGGAGTCATTTTATATTTTCCTGCCTGTGGCAGCACAAGTAGCAAGAAACATTTATGCTCCCACCCAGCAGAAGCTCCTTTCTGCTCCCGCCTGTTGAGAGCAGACAAGACCTCGCTGTCCTCGCTTTCTCAGGTAGGGAAAAGAGATGGGGAAGCCTGGGAACCATCAAAGAGCCTGCTCTAGGGAATGGGGTCCACCAGGGCCATTGCATGGCCCAGGGAGAGGGCAGCATGCCCCCCTCCAAATAGCTTTAAACACCGTCCCAGGGATCAGGCCCCCAGGGCCACAATGAGGCTTGGGGAGGGGGCTGAATGCTCACTTGCCTTCATTTAACTCAGTCTGGATATGCCCCAGGAAGGGGGGTGTACTCCTCTCCCCTTTTTAAATGGATCAGCCAAGGGATGGGGTCCTCAGAGACTGGAAATGGCTCAGGTATGGGAGTACACCTCCTTCCCTTTAAAACAGGTGGGTCACATGTACCTTTCCCCTTTTAAAATATTGCACGCCTCCCCGCCCCGACCTACCCCTGAGTTTTTTTTAAATCATTGAAGCCTGCACTTCAGAAAAAATAATTACTGTGGATCTTCCAAAAATTGCAGAAATTATTTTTAAATAATTCGTTTTTGGCCCGAGGGGGGGGCCTCTGGTCTTAGGGGGACAAGGTATACCTACCCTGCCCCCCTATATTTTGTTTAATCTTTTTCTCCAGGACACAAGACTAAGGGGGTCATTAGGATGGCCCGCCCGCCATCCTATCGGGAAATGGGACCGCCCGCCATAAGGGTGGGGGGTCCCATGGGGGCCATTAGGCTGCGCCCACCACAGTAGCGGGCGCATCCTGCATTCCTGTCATTGTGGCGGGCGGTGCACTCCGTACCGCCCACCACAATGCCAGGAAGGCATGTTGTGCACTTCCATGCACATCATGGCAGGCATCGTGCGGTGCCTGCCTTGTTGTGCATGGAACTTCAGTGGGGTGCCATAGGTACCCCCCCCATGCGCACCCACCACCCCCCAGAGTTCCTGGGGGCCCGCAACGGGCCCCCTCAAGCAATTACTGCATGCCTTTCCGTGGCGGCCATGTTTCCGCCCCATGATAATATGGCTGGCGGTGTCTGACAGACACTGCCACCATATAAAACATGTTTGACCGGGCGGAAAAGCGGCGGACGGTCTTTCCGTCCACCGCTGTCCCCCCACCATAGTAATATGACTGGGGCAAATAGGTGGCAGGCGGGAATGGATCTTGGGCGGATCGCCACTGCCATGCAGGCAGTGGCGATCCGCCCGAGATCCTTATGGCCCCCTAAGTATCCTAATCCATATGACTGCCATCTTATCTCTAGATCGGTCAGCGCCAAAGATCCTCCTCTGGGTAAAATATCTATAAATTATTTAACCGTACTTGTACCAAATGACAAAAAGCATACTTTTTGAATCAATATTTAGCTTTCTGCCAATTTTGGTGTAATTTCGTTTACCTATTTTACTTGCATCTGTCACTAATTTCCCAATGGAAAATTAATGAGAAAAACTTTTGGGACCCTCCCTTTTTCTCAGTTCCTGCTTGACAGACCACCCTGAAACTTTCCAAGAAAAAGCTGAGGTGGATGAGACTTGTTTTTGGAAAGTTTTGTGAAGATGTATCAAATTACACCAAAGTTATAAGCAAACTAATAAATGTATTTCATATGGAAATGTGGTCTAAATGTACCTACCCAGTCCCTCATCTATTTTTAGTGACTCGCATGAGAGTGGCAATGGGCACAAAGCTGCTAACGACTGACCATGGATATTGAAACTTGCATATACGAGCGTAAAGGATATACATACGCTGTGGTACACATTGAAGAATAATAATTACAGCCTATGAACCAAATATTCAACGATCATGCTGGGTGCGCCTTAATCACTCTTTTTAACAGTAATATCTGAATTCATTATTGCCAATTCCTGGTACAATTTTTTTGTATAACTGCTGGGCAGTGTAAATTATATACAACATTTGCAGTCAAAGGTCATTATATTTTGTCAATGTAGTCATCCCTTAGGTCACTGTCATTAAATCAATAAGTTAAAGTCCATTATGTCCCACTGGACATATACCATATCCATGGTGCTTTCTAATTCTGTAATGTTCACATGGAAATCTAACAGTTCTGAAGGGCAACGGTCATGCGTTATTAATATCAACCACATGAATGGTAGTAACCATCGTCATAGTACTATTACACTGATATAACTTGCAGTCATTATGGCCTATGTGAGTCCCTGCCATCGTAATTATGCAGTCTTGTAAGGCTCCATATTTGGTTCATCCCACCATATTGGAATTCATTAGTTTAAGCAATTTTACATAAGAGCAGCCCATCTTGCCCCACTGGGCAGCATCCAAATTTACTATTCATCCCCCCATCAACTTAAAAGTTAAACTTGAGTGTGCAAATTAAAATCCAAAAAGATTGTTGAGAATGTATTATCATTAGCTGGACTTGTTGTGCAGGGGAAATCCTATATATAAAGGTGTTGCTAATTCTTCATCTGTATTTAGTTCCCCTGGGTCCTTGGTTTTCAAATGCACAATATATGCTCTCAAGGCACTCATCCAATTACCAAAAGCCTATTAAGAGGTCCATATCACTACTGTGTATTTCTTTAAAGTGACATGCCATTGAGTAAGTTGGATCCTCATTATTGATGGCTCTCATGCTCTAGAGTCCTTTTCTTGGTGGGCAGAATGGTGCACCCTATATAATGTTTATTACATGGGCATCAGGCAATAAACTATGTAATATGAGTGACACGTAAGATGTTTCTTTATTTCTCTCTCTCAAAGTTTCGTTTGTAAGCTTATTGCTACTGTGTCTATGAGCTTTACATTTTGTACAAGCATAGAAGCCATGTTTCCCCTTTAGCCATGTTTTCCTTTTTCACCTGGATAAATGGTAGTGCATCAAATTGAGCTCTCATTGAGGAAACCCTTCAATGTGATATTTGTGGATGTGTGTAGGGCTTGCAATTTCTTTGGGAATAACCCATCTTCAGAAACCTCCTCACTATCCCTTGTTGGACACATTAAAAACCCTCATCTGTGCAGTAATTTCTTCTGGCTCTTATTAGTTCCCCGTAGGTTATGCTCCACATTAATCTCTTGTGATAATTGCTTGTACTGTGCAATATACTATCATCTACTCACTGAAAGCTTAGATAGACATAATTAATGTTTAGTTGGTTGACAAGTCTCTGCTAACTCTTGTTCACCTTTTCAAATGATAAATAGGTTGTTGATATAACAAAGCCACATTACCAGATGTTCAAGCATTTCTCATTGTTTTCTGCACAGGCTACCTGCTTCTCTTGTCAGGCCACAAATAAATTTGCATAACTAGGGGCTATGCAGGTACCCATCACAGTTCACCTCTTTTCTCTGAATTACTGGTCCTCATAAATAAATATGTATTTTTGTGCGGCAGTATTCCATCAGCTGAACACGTAGTTGTGTTAATACAAATGTAGCAAACTCCCTTCAGGAAATTTTTAAATGCCATCCCTCTATCTTTGTGTTTTATACAAGTGTAAAGTCTGGTCACGTCTAGAGTGATCATTAATAAGTCTTCTTCCATCATGTGCTCCTGACTTTAGTGAAGAAATACTTAATGTCTCTGATAAATGAGCCTAGGGTTGGTACAAAGTGTGTCAGATAGTGATCTATATATTAAGATATACTCTTTTGGCACTTTGTAGCTATTACTTAATAGGGTGTTCTGGAGGTTGAATTGGATTCTTATGTACCTTGGGTAAATGACAGAAGTGAGCACTACAGGATGCGTACATTTCCAACAACAATATTCATCATACTCCAATACCCCTTTGGCTTTCCATTCTTGCAGCACATGAGTACGCTTTTTTCAAGGTATGACTTTCTATCAGTAAATTCATAGCACTCTGTGTGTCCAAGTTGTCGCATGACTTATGGTACATATAATTCCTTTCCTAAAATCTCTATATTCCACACTTGTCTGTCAGTTTTATCATAATATTTTCATCTTCTTTTAAGGCAGTCAATGCTCTCTATTGACCTCTGGACAGATTATTCCTTATAACCGTTAGATCCTTGATCATGAAAAGTGTCTATTATGTAATTTGCTGTAGATGGGATACATTTAGATGTAGTCTTCACTCTGTGGTTTTCACTTAATTTTTTGGATCCTGCATTGTCTATAAATTACTGTACAAACACATACAAAAATTAAAAAGCAACACACTCTCTCAAATGTCTTTCAACCAGTACAATGTCATGGATTTGATCTCTGTTGCACTATGAAAAGGTTAGCAGATGTTGTGACAGGCCCACTACATCCTCATTTAAAAAAAAATATTTTAACACAATTATGAAATGGTCAGGGTGCCTTAACTGATTTGTGGAGTCTGAAGATAGGAATGCAAGAAGATGTCAATGTAGAGTTTGTTAAATAAAAGGAGCAGCTCTGAGGGAAAGTGAGGAATTTGAGGGGGAGATGGACTAGGCCTTCAGATTTAAAAGGTACAGTGGCGGCATTTCAATGTCTGTTCATGAAAAAAGAGTTCTCGTGGACTGAAACAAAAGAGAAGGAAAGCAAAGACATCCTTTGCTTAACAAATAATACTTTGGTTGTGTTAGATGGACTGGGGCAGGCTGTCTTCTAACATTTCATTCAACTCATGATCGGGGTAAAAAATGTTATGAGCTTAAATAGTCTGACAAGAAATAATAAAAAATATACATCATTGGGGTATTAGGTTTGTAATGGTCAGGGGGTATTGGATTCATAAATAGAAAATACAATGGATAATCAAGGAGCAGGATGTGGGTGCCTCTGACCAGACAAGCTTGCTATATTGGGCTCCCATTGCACTTAAGACACTCATTATTATTTGTAAACAAATATGTAATGTGCCACATCTGACTTTCACAAATAAAAAAAGCATACTCTTGCAAGTGTCTCTTACTTGGTATTTAGACAACATATCTGAGAAAAATATTGAGTGGAGCAAATATTGTGTCAAAAATATCGAAGACAATATATTGAGAAGATAAGATTCTATATTTTTATTTATTGACTTTTATATAGCGCTGACTGGACACGAAGGTATCAGATTGCTTTACATGAGGAACATAGCCATAAACTTTCACAGTTACATCAATAAAAAAGGGCATAATAACAAAACACAAAGAACAAGTCTAAGGAGAAACAAGCATTGGCATAGCCAATAGGTCTCGCCTTTGGGACCTTGTGAGTGTTTAGCCATGCAACAGTTGATGTTGTTGCACCAAGGATATTGCTATGGATAACTTCAGCACAATATCCTTGGTGCAACAACATCAACTGTTGCATGGCTAAACACTTATAAGGTACAAGGTTTAGCCATGCAACAGGTGATGTTGTTGCTCCAAGGATATTGTGCTGCAAAACTAAATACTTATAGGGTCCCAAAAGCAAGACCTATTGGCTATGCCAATGCTTGTTAGTTATATGCTTAGCACAGAGCTCACATGAGATTAAGTGTGGGTTGGGCAAAGGTGTGCCCTTATGGCACAATAGTGGCATGTTTGTTGAAGTGTCAAGGGTGTCCATGATGATCTGAAAGGATAAAGCGTACTTGCACTTGTTGGTTTGCTGCCTTGAAGACTTTTAAGTCATTTGCTGATCTTCAGCTTGAATTTGATCTGCCACACTCTCACTTCTGACAATATCAGTAAGAAACATATTGCTTGGATAAACTGTTTGGCCTTACTCCTACAAATCAAGTCCAGTGTTTAGTTCCCAGGTACTTGCACACTTGGGAGATAGGTAAATGGGACGTGTTGGGACTCTTAGGAGTTATTGCTGATCAGTGCATTTCACCCCTTAATACTGAAAACCTCAGACATTGGTGTGAACATTAATTGATGGTTACGTTTTCAGATGAAGAATGGAGAAATGTGATTCTGTGGGAAGCCAGGCTGAAACTTGGATATTTTAAACTTTTCCACCGATGGCACTAGTCCTAGTTTATGTTACAGATGGTGCAGCTGAGTACTGGAGGTGTGATCAGCCTAATTGTGAGCATTGTGCATCTGCTGTGCAAGTGTCATGCGCTTGATCACTACTGGACACACTATTAATTTAAAACGGAATGAAAAAGCAATTAGAAGGTCTTGCTTCATTGGCAGGATCGTCTACATGATACATTAAACATCCCAGAAATCACACACAAACATGAAAGATGGTTCTCAACATCTACGACCGTTGAAAAAATATTGATATTGAGATCAAGGTCAACACAAGTTGCGGATCATAAAGAAATTAGTGATTGCCGTTTATACAGGGACTATAGAAGCCCATGTATTATAAACATATCTTTGGCCAAAGCAGTTACTGTCTGCGCTTTCTACATGAAATACAAAACTGTTACATTCATGATAAACATTGTGCTTTGCAGCATGCACATTAACACTCTATGCTATTTTATCACAAATCAAAGCTGCGACTAGACAAAACACAGCTCTCTTCAGCAAGTGCATTAACTACCACAGTTATTTGCCATTATTATTATCGCCTGAACATTGACCGGCGTACAAAGGTCTCTGCAGCAGGTGCATAGATGTAAAGTACATGTAAGTGTTTTCATTTGTAAGTGTTTTCATTCAAATGTTACATGGCACGCTATGGCGCTCTCATGTATTCATCCTTGTGTTCTAATATGTTGCACGCACTTTTGAAGAGAATGTTTCTCTTCAAGAGTGCGTCCCTCGTGTCATGCTGGACACAGTTATGTTCTAACTGTACTTGAGTCAGTTTTACCTTGGATCTGATCCTGGCAAGCTGCGCTCCTGTATTCTGCTGCATAACGCTCAAATAAACTATTCCAGAATAGTTTGATCATCTGTTTCCTGCCTCATCTCTATTCTACAATTACCCCAGTAAGATATCTTTAAACGCTGCCTTTGGTACCATGTAAGCAAAACCAGACTGGATGTCACATTTGTCCCTTCTCTTGCCAATTTCTTTGCGGAAGAGTTTGACTGTCAGACTCCGCTTTTGATGGCACAATTCACGTTCTTCTACCACACCTTAACACACCCAATTTATGGCTTCCTTGTACATTGTTTTTCAATTCCAACACAGCTAGAATTCAATCCTAGATGCTAGTTTAGTAAACCACCCCAATTTATTATGAGCAGTCTCAGCTCCACCATTTGGCGTGTATTAATAGCAGGCTGTCGCCCTGCACGCATGGCCCAAAATAACTTCATACACAACTCGCCCTCCTTTCACGGCGCACTACGAGGCTGTTGATTTAGGAGGAGGAGGGACTCAGCACATGGTAAACCTTTTGTCATTTTAATCGCCCTGCTGGGGTCCCCCGTTAGCCATTTCCACAAGATAGCGCTTGGAAGACCAGCCCCTCGGGTCAGTTCTACTAGTCCTTCCCTGCCACTACTGCATACGATCATCTACCTAAGAACTCCATCCTGTCGCCTGCACACCCTGAATAGTTGGGAGTAAGCAGACGGACCTGCCCGCCTCTTCCCATGACCAGCCCCTTCCTCTCAGATATGGCCGCCTCCCTCCACAACAAGGCGCCAATCAGCTGTATGGCTTTGCTATCCCGCTCGTCCGCCATGGCTGTCTGAGCAGTGGAAGGGAAGAGAACGGAACGGGAGTCTTGGCTACGCCACATTGTGACGCAGACGGCCAGTGAAAGTGGAAGGATAGAAACCAGGAAGCCTTCGGGGGTAGCCAAACTCCTTATGGCAAACTGGGAGATGGGAGAGTGGCTCGTATGAAAAAAAGATACAGAATCAAAGGTCACCTTCAGTAATAAATAACAAGCACAAACACGAGTGCCTAGCGTGGCGGCAAGGAGAGAAGGGGGCGGGCGCGATTTACTCACAGGAGCAATAATTGCTGCCAGATGGTGGAGTGCGGTCCCGCAAGTGAATCTCCTGACATGCACGCGTTGCCATTGAAGGCAATGGAACGCGTGCACCTGCTTGGCTAAAGAGCCTAAGAGATCGGAAAAGGTCTTTTTCCTTTGCAGCGCATGTGCGCTGCGAATGCGAGACCTAAAAAGAGGCAAAAGGGGGAAGAGTCAGTGGCTGGAGAAGAAAAGCGATGAGGTCAGATAAATCGGCAACCGAAGGTAGAAGTTAAGGGTAACAACTGACCGGCTAGAGATCAACAATCATAACTCCGCAGGGTCGCGGAGGATGGAACAAAATGAGACGGTGCTGAAGGGGATCTAGGGGGAGGAAATAGGGGGAAAAGGTCCGACTGGTGAATCAAGGTCGGCCAGAGAATCAGACAGGGACCGTCAAGATGGAGGGTCTATTACCCTGGCACAGAGTATCATAAACACAAGATGGCGGAAGCATGTGAAAACGTTCAATTACAACAAAATTACAAAGGAGCTGGCTCCAGGAGCAGCTGCCAGGGCTAGGAGGGAGGAGGGCTGGAGATCTCCATTAAAAAAAACAGTTTTTGCGGAGTACAGAACTCGGGGTTCATGGGTGGCAGAGTCATCGTCAATGAGCCAGAAAGTCAGCTTGGGTACCCCTATGGAAAGCCCTCCGTTGTTCCCCGGTAATTCAGAAAGCCGCAAAAGTCACCATTGAGAGCCCCAGAAAAAGGGGAGTCAGCAGCAGGGTCCAAGAGGGCGCTTCACTCACAGGCACGAGGAGTGGAAACAAGCACGGGGCAATGATCATCAGTGCAGTGGGAATCCCTCCGTAGCACCTCCATAGGGGGAAACAAAATTCACGCCCCCCCCCCGACAATCCAGCAAGGCGAATCCAGGGTACAAGCAGTTGCGGACAAATCTGGAAAGGCAGGAGAACGGCCGGGGGGTAGATCACCAACCTAACACCTCAGCAGCCTCCAGTCAACTCCACCGGGCAGCATGGAGCGCAGAATTGAAGTCCGCCATCAGAGAAAACCTTGGTGAGTCGTAGAAAAAGGCAGGGGAGGTGGGAGAACTAAAAGGTGAGATGAAGGAAATTGTGCCTAGTGACTGGCTGGGTAGGTGACGGCCACTGGGGTGACCCACAGCTAGTCTCCCCTATAGCTACAACGGTATCTCCACCAGTCATCCACCTCGACGCTAGATCTCATTAGTCGGCATTCATCCTCAGGATTCTTGGGAAATTGCAGGGGCAGATGTCGAACAACTATTGCAGGAAATTGGAGAATCGGAAAGCCCACCATCCACGGAGAGCCCAGGAGAATAAAGAGGCCCGGGGATGGGGTAGATTCCCGGGGATAAACCCAAAAAGGCAACAACTAGCCAGGAGCTCCTGGCTCCCTCAACAATCGGCCATCTTAATGGTTACGTGGATATATAGGCAAGCAAAGTTTTACTATATATAACTCCACATATACGTACCTTGACCATACATATATCTTCAAGGTGCATAGATGTGGAGTTAAGAATAGTTAATCTGTACTTACCTATTTACACTTGCCTTCTCGATATTTTGGTCCTCCATGTTTTTAACATGATATTCTGTCCACACAATATTTTTGTCTCTGATATTCTGTCAGTGATCCCTGTTTATTGGTTGTTCATTCAGTTGTCTTTATTTCGATTGTTTCATCATAAAAGGCTTTGTACATTAAAAATACATCTATAGGAAAAGGAGTACAATAATTCATTAAAAAGAGGATAAGATACATATTCATAAAGCATTAAAAAAGTACTAACTTTAAAAAGTGAGATTAATGCGGCATAAAAACAAGGTAAAAATACAGTAGTTACGATAGAAATAAAACTAAATGGAATCACTACACAGCTACGGCCTGGCCCAAATGATCCACACCCAACCTAGGAATTTTGCCACAGCAATTACTATGGGTTCGCTCGTGTCGTACCTCAGGATCATTAAAGCTACTGACCCCTCCCTTGTGCCCAAATTTCTACAAATGGGTTTTAGCCATTTAACCTGTGGGGCTTCATAAGCCGGACATTCAAAGAATACATGTCCAGTGGATTCCCTACGGTCAGTACACCAACGACAGGATTCAGTCACCTGACCCTTCCAGTTTTTGGTAAAAATTCGACTGGATAGGGAACCTACCCTTATCTGGTGTTAGAGTTTCCTGCCGCTAGACCTGGTAATAGTGTCCCTGTACTCTTCTAGCGAAGGGTCACTTTTAAACTCCAAGAACATAACAGTAAGCGAGGTAGCTGATGATTCTTTAAAGCGATTCTGGCCTATCAAAGACCCGTATAGGCTTTTGTATAGTTTTTTGGAAGGGAAGGGATTGTTACCGGGATCAGACCATTGATTACCCAGGCCCATAGACTCCAGTCAATCAATCAATCAATCAGTGACACTTGTAGAGCGCGCTACCTACCCGTAGGGTCTCAAGGCGCTGGGGGGGGGGGGGGGGGGGTGCCGCTACTGCTCGAACAGCCAGGTCTTCAGCTTCTTCCTGAAGGAGAGGTGGTCTTGGGTCAGGCGCAGGTCGGACGGGAGGGAGTTCCAGGTCTTGGCGGCCAGGTAGGAGAAGGACCTTCCTCCTGTAGTTGCTCTTCGGATGCGGGGGACGGCGGCGAGGGCGTGGTTGGCTGATCGGAGGTGGCGTTTGGGAGCGTAGAAGTTGACTCGGCTGTTGAGGTAGCTCGGGCCTTGGTCGTGTAGGGCTTTGTGTGCGTGGGTGAGGAGGCGGAAGGTGATTCTCTTGTTGATGGGGAGCCAGTGAAGGTCTCTCAGATGTCCGGAGATGTGGCTGGATCGTGGGATGTCGAGGATGAGTCTGGCTGAGGCGTTTTGGATCCGCTGGAGTCTCTTCTGGAGCTTGGCGGTGGTCCCGGCGTAGAGGGCGTTGCCGTAGTCCAGTCGGCTGGTGACGAGGGCCTGGGTGACGGTCTTCCTGGTCTCTGTGGGGATCCACCAGAAGATCTTCCGTAGCATGCGTAGGATGTTGAAGCACGCCGAGGAGACGCTGTTGACTTGCCTGGTCATGGAGAGGGAGGAGTCCAGGATGAAGCCCAGGTTACGTGCATGGTCTGTCGGTTTGGGTGCGGTGCCCAGGGCGGGAGGCCACCAGGAGTCGTCCCAGGCGGAGGGAGAGGAGCCCAGGATGAGGACCTCCGTCTTGTCCGAGTTCAGTTTCAGGCGGCTGGTCGTCATCCACTCGGCTACCTCTTTCATCCCTTCGTGTAGGTTGGCTCTGGCGGCGGCGGGGTTGTTGGTCAGGGAGAGGATCAGCTGGGTGTCGTCGGCGTAGGAGATGATGGTGAGGTGGTGTTTGCGTACGATGGCCGCGAGGGGGCTCATGTAGACGTTGAAGAGGGTGGGGCTCAGGGATGATCCTTGGGGGACGCCGCAGATGACTTCGGAGGCCTCTGACTTGTATGGTGGTAGGCGGACTCGCTGTGTTCTTCCGTCGAGGAAGGAGATGATCCATTCCAGCGCCTTGTCCTGGATTCCGATGTTGCTGAGGCGCCGTATTAGGGTGCGGTGGCAGACCGTGTCGAATGCCGCGGAGAGGTCTAGGAGGATGAGGGCCGCTGTTTCTCCATTGTCCATCAGGGCTCGGATGTCATCGGTGGCGGCGATGAGGGCGGTCTCGGTGCTGTGTTTGGCTCGGAAGCCGGACTGTGAGGGGTCGAGGGATCCGTTCGTCTCGAGGAAGGCGGCCATCTGCTTGTTGACGGTCTTCTCGATGACTTTGGCTGGAAACGGGAGAAGCGAGATGGGGCGGTAATTCTTGAGGTCGGTGGGGTCCGCTGTTGGTTTCTTGAGTAGAGCGCTGAGTTCGGCGTGTTTCCAGCTCTCGGGGAAGATGGCGGTGTCGAAGGATGTGTTGATGATGTCTCGCAGGTGGGGTGCGATGACAGCGTCGGCCTTGTTGAAGATGTGGTGGGGGCAGGGGTCGGTTGGTGATCCGGAGTGGATTGAGTTCATCGTGCGGATGGTGTCTTCTGTGCTGATCGGGGTCCAGGCGTGGAGGGTGGTGGTGGGGGGGGCTGGCTGGTCGGTCGTGGTGTGCGTTGGTTGGTTGTTGAAACTGCTGTGTATGTCCGCGATCTTGTTGTGGAAGTATGAAGCCAGGGAGTTGCAGAGGTCTTGCGATGGGGTGATGTCGTTGTTTCCCGCGTTGGGGTT